>NC_142873.1:160060357-160710714 GCF_051225735.1 Oryctolagus cuniculus
AGTTTGGGATATGTGAATTCTGGGATGGTGATAAGGGATGGTAGATTGCATGGGTTGAGAGCCTGGATGGTGACATTTGTGCTCTCTGGGTTGACATCCTGGTTACTGTCTGTAACTCTTGACCTGGGGTGAGGCACTTAACTACGTTTATTTACATCTGACTAGGATATAACGCCTCCTACCTCTGCCAGCCTCCTGCCTCTGCCAGGTAGGCTGCTTTTGGATGGAAAGGTCAGGGCTATGCAGTGCCAAGTGTGGGGCCTGCCCCCTGGAACGAGACTGACGGGAGATTGGTGTCCTCTTGGTGCTCTGGGTCTCTGCTTCCTGGCTGGGGATGCCTTGTGTGTCCTTGATGCGGGCTGCGTGCTTGTTAGTGTGCTACCTGGCTGCACGATGATGTCTGCAGTGAAGTAACTTTTCACTGGGGAAAAATCGCTGCCTAAGTTTTCAGAACACTTCAGTCGTGATTTGGCACAGTGCCTGCATTAACTACAGGTGAACCTTGTGGCTGTTAGGACAAAGAAATCTTGCTTACCTTGCCAAGCCTTCACGGTGTAGTGTTGTGTGACTTTAAGTAATGAAACACATTCCTTTTTAAAATACTTTAAAATTCAGTCCCCCTGCCCCCGGAAGTTTAAATACGTGAAACCAAAGTAATAACATTTGTTGGGTAGCGTTATGTTCTGGTTTGAAGTTTCTATACGATTGTCTTTCAGCATAGATCAGTGGGGGTTAGTCCCTCATATAACTGGATATTTTTTTCTGTAGTTCCTTCTCTTGGTTTGAGCCTATAGAAAGGGCAGTGCCTCCCAGGTGGAGCCTTGTGACTTGTGTGCAGTGCTGGGTAGTGAAGGGAGCACCTGCAGTTCTGTGTGGACCTGAGGCACTTGGTTACGTGAGGGGGTGGATGCACCGCGGAGACAGCTCCTTCCCAGCAGCCGGCCCTCTGCAGGTGTCACTGCTCTGCTCTCGCACAGTGGCGCTGAGAGGTGAACTGTGTGCACGCTGACAGGCAAGGAAGGAGTGGCGCCTCGCACTGAGCCAGTGCTGCTTTCCGCAGGCCATCCCTTTGTCCTCCTTTGTTTACAATGAAAGCCATCCTCTGGGCTTACTCTGAAGGACTAACTGTCCTTATTGTATGTAAATTTAAAGTTTATGATTTTATTTAGTCCTTTAAGAAGCATGCCAGATAGGGTTGGTGTTGGACATCTGTGCCATCCACCCCCAGTTGTGGACTGTGATGTGGAAAGTTGTCTTTACACCACCACACCCTCTGTGCGTGATGTGGGTGTGTGTGTGTCATGGGTGGAGTGGCGTGTGCCCAGTGGGAACCCTCTGTGCGTGATGTGGGTGTGTGTGTCATGGGTGGAGTGGCGTGTGCCCAGTGGGAACCCTCTGTGCGTGATGTGGGTGTGTGTGTCATGGGTGGAGTGGCGTGTGCCCAGTGGGAACCCTCTGTGCGTGATGTGGGTGTGTGTGTCATGGGTGGAGTGGCGTGTGCCCAGTGGGAATCCTCTATGCGTGATGTGGGTGTGTGTCATGGGTGGAGTGGCGTGTGCCCAGTGGGAACCCTCTGTGCGTGATGTGGGGGTGTGTCATGGGTGGAGTGGTGTGTGCCCAGTGGGAACCCTCTGTGCGTGATGTGGGGGTGTGTGTCATGGGTGGAGTGGCGTGTGCCCAGTGGGAACCCTCTGTGCGTGATGTGGGGGTGTGTGTCATGGGTGGAGTGGCGTGTGCCCAGTGGGAACCCTCTGTGCGTGATGTGGGTGTGTGTCATGGGTGGAGTGGTGTGTGCCCAGTGGGAATCCAGGCGGCGCTTTCCCGGGAAACAGTTGCATAGCCTCTTCCTGGCCTCGGTTACCCTTCTGCTCAGCGGCCTCTGCAGGCCTGGCTCTGGGCAGCCTGGGACACTGGGATTGCAGCTGTCCAAGGCTCAAGATTTCTGCGAAGCTGGATATTTCAATTTCTCTCAATTTAATTGGATTCTAGAACTTTCAGTTATCATTGAAACGGTTGTGTTTAATTATATATATTTGTGAAATATTTATCTAAAATAATGTTTATTAAACTTATCCTTGTGTGAAAATTTTTAATGCAGAGAATCCAGGTGTTCTAATTTTCTTTTTCAGCGAGCTTAAGAAAGTTTGAAACAATCTGATATTTGCAGAGATTGGTGGAAGAGTAATGGTAAAATTGGGTCAATCAAATGATTTCCCACAACTGGAAATTTGTATATATGGATGTTTTAAAAGTTACTTGAATTATTTACATGTTTAATGAAAAAGCTCTTAGAAATGCTTTACCAGGTTCCTTTTACATTTGAAATCCTTAAGTTGAATGAATGAAGGTTTCAGTGGTCTGATTAATGGAGTTTCTAGAAAACACAGGAGATCATCCAGAAATTCATTTTATTTTGATGCTGGTAAAAAAAAAATTGGATAAGCTGGAGATGTACTTTGAAGTGCACAGGCAGACTTTCGATTTGGAACTTGAGGTGCTGGGAGAGGGTGGGGGATGTGTGGTAGAGGCTGTGACCACCAACACGATGTTGTCTCCCTTGTGCTGGGGCTGCACAAAGTCTGCTTCTGGAGCCCAGGGTGTTCTGGGCGGTAATCTTTAAAGGGAGAAAATCAAATGGTCATCAAAGACATACCCAAGTAGGAGGTTATTTTCTTGGTGTTTGTCAGCTACAGAGGCTCAAAAAGACATACATTAAAAAAAGTGGTTGATGGACTGTATTAAAATCTTGGCTCACAGAAAGTTGGAGAGTGATTCTTTGTTTCACTGAAGGAGTTATACGTAGCAGGACACCTAATAAAGACAATATTTAAAATTTGGATCATAATGTTTTAAACTTTAAGAGCAAACGTTCTTGCATAAGTATGTGAACGTTTTTGTTTATTGCAAACCACATGGAATGGGATTGGTTAGTGTGTGTGTGTGTGTGTGTGTATGTGTGTGTGTGGTATTCTCTAGAATATTTGAAAAAGAACATTCAAACTGTTGTCTGAGGTATCTTTTTTGATACTTGTGAGGACTGCACTGGCTTTCAGAAGTTCCACTCCAATCTTATTTTTGCTAACTTTTAAATGTTTTCCAAGCTTCTTTAAATAAAAGACATGTGGTACATGCTACACTGATATTTCCCCTTAAAGAAATAATGACTTTCTTGAACTTTATGCTCTGTGTCTGTTCATTACACTTACCTTGTGGGCATTTTGAGAAAAATTAAAGCTATTTGAATGTGGTCTTTTTTCCTCTGTGTTTTAAAGACTTTTTCTGCTTGCCGTGGCTTTGGTTTACAAAGTTAAAACAGGACTTTGAGGAAAATGTCAGGTCCTTTGGCCGCCCTCAGGCTTTGGCTGTTTGCCGGCTCCCACCTGTCCTGTCTCACTGGAAACCCTTCTGAAAGCTCAGTTTGTCCGCTTGGTCCACGTCACTGTTGTGTTTATCTGATGCCACAGAATTTCCTGTTTGAAAATGAAGCATGCCTCTGTCACTGTGCTTTGTCACTGTGTCGCACCTGAACTTGGTTATTTTGAGGGGCACACACCATACTGCTTTATGACAGGACCCTGACTCAAGAGTGGAGCTGGAAGGGTCTACGTATGTTTGTTCACACTGAAAATGAGGAGCAGCTTTGATTAACATAGTAGGGTGGACTTTGGTGTTAGCACAAATTATCTGAGATTTCAGAGGCCGTCCCTGGCAGGATTTTTGCAGAGTACCTGCTTGTGTGCTGAGTGCCCCTAATAACCAGGGTATGAGGGGGCATTGGGCACGTTAACTTAAAACTGTTTTCTTTTTTAGGTCCACAACTCCCAGGCCTGTTGCAGATCTCCAACTCCTGCTTTGTGTGACCCCCCAGCATGCTCTCTGCCGGTGGCATCACAGCCACCACAGCATCTTTCTGAAGCCGGGAGAGGGCCTGTAGGGGTAAGGAGAATCCCGTTTTTAAAAGCTGTCAGTATTTTATATCCCACAGGGTATAAAATAGGAATATTACCTCCCTCCCCAGAGCCCCTTTCAAGATGTGCTGTATCATCGTGTGTTTTTAAAGGAGTAACAAGTACATGCACAGAGGAAGCAAAATACGGGACTTCCTTACCCCTCTAGGACGGTCCAGGAGGGAGTGGGGTTCTGGGGAAGCGTATCTGGCACCAGCAGAGAGCATGCTGGGCTGCTGCAAGGAGCAGGAGCTGGCAATCAGCAGCGAGTATGGATGTTGGCACCTGAAATGGGGGAGCAGGGGGTAAGTTCGAGTCCTAGTGTGGAATGTGCATTTCCCAGGCTCGTTGGGACCCATGGCCCACAAATCTAACCTGTTTTGGGTTCTGTTTTCTCAGGTGACATTTTGTAGAGTGTTACTCAGAAATAGGCTTTTCTGTAATGCTGGTTCTAGAATAAATACTTTCAAAGGCTTGGGTTGAGGTATGGCTCCACTTTCCCCTGTGGTAGCCATAATTCCTGCGTTCCCTGGTGGTGTCATGGATGTGTGAGGTGCAGCAGGAAGAGTGACCATAGTGTTCTATCTGCAGAACCCAAAGCCCTTTGGGGGCGGTCCCTGCAGGCTGTTCCTGTGAGTGTAGCTTCCTTTTTATGAAAGCTGTGTGTGCATTTGTCTTCCTTTTCCTTCCTTTTGGAGGATTTAATGGTAACATCCTCTGCAAGACAAGTGTTTATTGTTCTTGGTATCTAAGACTGCTGTTAATCACTAAGTGCAGTCTGATAGTGGGGCTCAAATTTGTTCTGAATTAGAAAATAATACAAGGGAATGAAGAGATAGCCACCATGCACACACAATTTAGGATACTGTCAGCATTTGATGAATTGTCCAGTTGCAGTGTGCAATATGAATATCTTGGGATTAAGATAAGGGAGTGCTCCAAATGGGCTGTAGCATGTGAGGGAGTTTTGTGAAGGCTGGCACATTTATAGGGACTGGGTAAGGTTTTGACATGGTACAGTTAGGGGTAGGCAGAGTAGAAGGGCCTTCCAGATGTACTTGTCAGTTTGTCCCTGTCAGCAGTATAGGCAGTGCACCTGGCGAGACGGGGAGCTGTGAGAAGGTCGCCCACAGGATGTAGGTGAGTGGGCCTCTGAGGCACAGGTGGGGAGGTAGATGGTGCAGATCCTAAGGCTAGACAAGTTAGGACTGTATGTGGTGGCAGTGGAAAGCTTTTGCAGGCCTTTTAATTCCAGGCAAGTTGACATGTGGGCCACTACTTAGGAACAATCACTGGCAGCAGCCTGAGTTTAGAATGGGGAAGGTTCAGTTGGGGGCTTAGGACTATCATCCTGTATAGGGTGAAGAGGTCCGAGACGAGAGATGGGATACTAATGCTTGCAACAAAGTCAAGGGGAGAAGGAGTCACGGCAGTAACATGGTGTTTATACAGTTGTCTGAGTAATGACTCGGGAATTAGACCAGAAAGCCGGTTCTTGAAATAATAGGCGCCACAATGGAAGGTAGAACCTAATGTACTGAATAAAAGTCTAATATTAACTCCTGGAGAGAGCTGTTGACATTAAGGGACAAATTACTAGAGTTTCAACTTCCTACTTTTAAGCTTTAGCCTTTCCTGTTTTGTTTCCAAATGTATCTAAGAAATGGTTTTTTTTTCTTTTTGGCTGATATTTTCTTGCTCTAATCAATGTGATGTCATTGTTAGACTTTTGTATTTATCATAGTACTCTCTAAATAGGATTTTTGCTGAATGGTTTTTAAGTTTTGCCCATAATAATACTGATTTCAGTAAATTTTTATATTAGCATAGTGAAACCAGTATTTATTTTTTAGCAGTAAAAGTATCTACATCCACTGATGATTCAGATAATTCATGATTGTTGGAGCACTCAGGCACCCTCCTGTGCGTTGGAGAAGGTTCTGTAGTAAGATGATGAATCTCTTAGTCAAGAGAATGCTGCATGAGCCTCACAGTATTGATTGTTCTTTAATGCTGCTTGTGTTGCCAAAGTCATTCCTGCTGGATCTGAACTGGATCCGTTTGGTAAAGCTCCCTCCCCATGTGTGGAGCACTCGTAAATTCTGCAGGCCCACGGACCCAGTGCAGTGCAGTGAGAGAGCTGCTGGGAGAAAACATTGATTACTGGGCTGCAGACAATAACATTAACATTTTCTTGCCGTGATGCACCAGATGTCTTCCCTAATAGACTGTTTTTGTTAATTTAGTTTCTATAGGACAACATTGATTGTATCATAATTTAACTTTACATAGTCAGGTGTATGTGATCTGTGTTTCTATATTAAAATGGTGCTGTATGCTGGTAAGATTTAATTTTACAATTTTTAACTTGCCTGTTCATATGTGTATTTGCTAGAAAGCCAACATTTTTGCTTGTTGTGCCTGTTAGCTTGGACACTGTCTAGCAAAAAATACTGTGTTCACTTGCTGGGGGTGGGGAGAGAGGGGGCGGTAAGAGGCAGAGATGATACTGCCCAGACCCTCCCTAGACTGATCAGAGCTGACCCCACCCCACATGATTTACGCAGAAACCACAAGGCCACATGTCAGAGGCTCAAGCCAGTGCAGAGAGGTGCAGCCATTTCAGAGGCCTCCCGATGGACGTTTAGTCCCATCACCCGGGAAGTGGCTCTACAGGTCAGGGCTCTTGTCCTCTTCCTTATTGGGTGACCAAGAGCTAGTTAATATACAGGCATTTGGTTATTTAGTGTTCTAATTTTATTGGCCATATCTTTTTTTTTTTTTTTTAGGGATTTTTTTTTTATTTGAAAAGCAGAGCTACAGACAGGGAAGGAGGAAGGGGGAAAGAGACAGAGAGAGAGGGAGGGAGGGAGGGCGGGAGAGGTCTTCCACCTGCTGGGTCACTCCCCACAATGGCCGAAGCTGCGCCGATCTGGAGCCAAGAGCTTCCTCCAGGTCTCCCACGTGGGTGCAGGGGCTCAAAGGCTTGGGGCATCTTCTGCTGCTTTCCCAGGCCACAGCAGAGAGCTGGATCTGAAGTGGAGCAGCCGGAACTCGAACCGTTGCGTATATGGGATGCTAGCACTGCAGGCAGTGGCTTCTTTACCCTCTATGCCACAGTGCAGGCCCCTGGCCATGTTGTTTTGTACGTTTATGACCTCTGTCGAGTGGCTAACACACATACATAATTAAGACAGTGCTGTAAATGTGGTTTGAACTATTTTGTTTCAGCCCCCCACCCCCCTTCTTCTATTAGTTTTTTTTTTTTTTTTTTTGATGCATTTCTCTTTAGGATACTTAACATGTAACAAACATACATTAAACCTAACACAGGAGCCTTGATTTAAACAAATTCTTGTTTTAGGAAATTTATTGTTCTTTCTAGACTATATATATATATATATATGGTTTATTTGTTTGAAAGGCAGAGTTCCAGAAAGAGAGGGAAAGGAGGGGAGAGAGAGAAGAAAGAGAGAAAGAGAGGTCAGTCTTTCATCTACTGGTTCATTCTTCAAATGGCTGCAACGGCCGAGGCTGGGCCAGGCTGAAGCCAAGAGCTTCATCAGAGTCTGTCATGTGTAACAGGGATCAAACATTTGGGCCATCTTCCACTGCTTTTCCCAGGCTATTATCAGGAAGCTGGATAGGAAGTAGGGCAGGGAGGATACAAACCAGCATGCAAGCGAGACTTTACCCACTTTGCCACAATGCTGGCCCCTCTAGACATTTTTTTTTAAAGATTTTATTTATTTATTTGAGAGAGGGAGAGACAGAATGATCTTCCATCCACTGGTTCACTCCCCAAATGGCTGCAACGGCTGGAGCTGGGCTGATGGAAGCCAGGAGCCAGGACTTTGTCCCAGGTCTCCCAAGTGGGTGCAGGAGCCCAGTCACTTGGGCCATCTTACACTGCTTTCCCAGGAGCATTAGCAGGGAGCTGGATCAGAAGAGGAGCAGCCAGGACTGAAACCGGCACCCATATGGAGTGCTGACGCTGAATTTGGAGGCTTAGTCCACTATGCCTCAATGCTGGCCCCTAGACATCCTTAATCTGAGGTTCATAGGCCTGTGGTTGGGCTCTTTGAGTTTGGGAGGGTTTGTGAACTTTTTTTTTCCTAAGATATATTTACTTATTTGAAAGACTTAGAGTTACAGAGAGAGGGAGGCAGAGAAAGAGAAATCTTCCATCTGCTGGTTCACTGCCCAAATGGCTACAGTGGTCAAGCCTGGACCAGACTGAAGCCAGGAGCAGGAAGCTTCATCTGGGTCTCGCACGTGGGTGTAGGGGCCCAAGGACTTGGGCCATCTTCTGTTTCTTTCCCAGGTGCATTAGCAAGGAGCTGGATTGGATGTGGAGCAGCTGGAACTTGAACCAGCAGCCATATAGGATGCTGGTGTTGCAAGGGGTGGTTTAACCTGCTGGGCCACAGCACCGGCCCCTGTGAGCTTTTTGAAATTTCTTGCAAAGTTTTACATGTATGTGCATTTTTCTGGAAAGAGGATCAATGATATCTGACCACATTCTGAAGGTGCTGAAAATAATCTAAAGGTTAAGACTAGGCATGCAGCTCTGACAAGGCTCTGCCGTGGGTCGTTTAGAACCAGTTGCTGGGTGAGGAGGTAAAACAATAGTGAGGATTTACTTTGTGCCCAGGCACTTTGCCATTCTTTTCACACAGTTTAACCTACTTACTTTTCACAACTGTTTGTGATGCTGATTTCCTTTGCAGACAAGAAAACTTTAAGTTCGTATTTGCACTAAAATCTTGCTGTGAGTGAGTGAGTGGCCTGCCTTTTAAATCTGGAGAACTCACCCCAGCCTGGTTATCCTGGTGCCGTCACGACCGATCTCATTCTGCGGGTTCATCCTTGCAGGGACCTCATGTTTTGCTCTCACTCTACAGGAGTGGTCAGCCAGCCTGCAGTTTGTTCATGTGGTAGAGTAGATGGCTTTTGCAATTGACACACACACAGGCTGGCTTTTTTCAGGGTCTGAATCAGTGGGCAGCAGTGTGAGTAGAAGGACCTGAGAACCCTTTTAAGTATCAGTAAATTTTGTTTTCCTGTTAACAGTGGTGGTGAACCATTACTGTTCCCTTTCCATCTGTCTTAACAGCATCTGTATGGATCTGAAAAGCAAATCGCTGCTTTGCATTGTGTGGGTGTGACTGTGTATGTATGTGTATGCACGTCAAGTAAAACTTTTCATTTAAGAATTTGGGCTTTGTACTTCCCTTGGGAAGATCCACTTCACCAGTCTGGACACACCTGCTAAGTTACACAAGATAGAAAGGTGTTTGCACAGCAGCAGAGACTGACTGAACAAGTTCCCTGCCTGCTGAGGGACTTGTTTTGGCCGGAAGCCATACCTCCTATGACTTAGTTTGGAGTCTTTGTACTGCTCCATGAAGCCTTCCTTGAGCTCTGAGAGATTTTCTTGATGCTGTCTGTGTTATACTGTATACCATTTACTCCTTTATGGACAAAGGGTGCTTTGAGTAATACCTAGTTTAAACTTCTGTGGCCATTTGTCAACGCAGTGTTAAAACTATATTTTTTGGTAGCATAAGTCATTTATTAGGTATTTCCAACACAATTATTTTTCATACTTGAGACTCGGGTACCATTTAATAATTAAAATTAAAATGTTATTTGGAAGTGCCACTGTTTGTATTTCTTACCTACTTGTTCAGAACTCCAGCCTGGTTGTTTGGTTAGCTTTGCAGGAGTTCCTGAGGCGCCCAGCCTTTTCATTTTAACTGTGCCTTCCCTGATTGACATTAGTATACCGAACATATCCATAGAGAGACATCATCAGAGATACCACTTTTTGTATTTTGATTGTGGTGAAATGTGTTAAAATAACCAAATTTTCAGAAGAACTGCTAATATTGAGATTAATCCTGCTAACCTGAATGAAAGCTGGTCAATAGCTATTGAATTTTAATGGTAAAAAATTATAAAGATTCTTAAAGCTCTCAACTGACTTACAGTGCAAAGGGCAACCCATAAGAGCATTAGAGAACAGGTGCTCTTCTCACAGAGTGATTCGCTGTGCTGGGAGCAGTTGTCTTCATACCTTGCCTTCCCACAAAGGCAAAGTGTCAGCTGCTTTGTTCTTTTTGTTTTTTTCTTTCTTTCTTTTTTTTTTTTTTAAAATTTTCGGGGTCCAAAGCCTTGGGCCATTCTCTACTACTTGGGCCATCCTCTACTGCCTTCCCAGGCCATAGCAGAAAGCTGGATCAGAAATGGAGCAACCGGGACGAGCACCTGTGTGCCAGCACCACAGGTGGCGGCTTTACCCGCTGTGCCACAGCGACCACAGCACTGGCTCCAGCTGCTTTGTTCTTAAGGCTGTCTTTCCATCATATTCATCTCCCTTTTTTCCAAAAGAGAGCATTAATTAAGGCACATTTTCTGAACACAGCTTTCTATTATTGTGTGCTTTTATGACTGCCTTTATGATATCAGCAAGATTTTTGTTACCGTGAGTGCATGTTCAGTTCAATGATCCTTTGCCTGTTTTTTGAGCTTTCTCTTCTTTCAGGGTTGGTGTCTTGTCCTTTATTACTTAAGAGGCATTGTTAGGCATTTTAGCCCTGCCACTGTGAAATCTGTCATACTGTTTGAGTGAAAGAAACAACAACATGGAGTTTCTGTCCTTCACAAGTTCTCTGGGACATTCAACCCATGGCAGTAGGCTGGTAGCTTTGTGCAGTCCCTTGCTGTAGGATGCCATGGTGACAGTATCTCTTATCAGCATCAGTGACTTCAGTGCAGGCAGACATGACGCTCCTTCCCCGAGTCAGGCCTTCTTCATAGTCTGTAGACAGTGTCATGCACTGTGCCTTTCTCTCTCTCTTTTTTTTTTTTAAATATTTATTTATTTATTTCAAAGTCAGAGTTACACAGAGAGAGGAGAGGCAGAGAGAGAGAGAGAGAGAGAGAGGTCATCCATCCACTGGTTCACTCCCCAGATGGCTGCAACGGCTGGAGCTGAGCCTATCTGAAGCCAGGAGCCAGGGGCTTCCTCCAGGTCTCCCACGTGGGTGCAGGGGCCCAAGGACTTGGGCCATCTTCCACTGCTTTCCCAGGCCATAGCAGAGAGCTGGATTGGAAGCGGCGGGTCTTGAACCGGCGCCCATATGGGATGCCAGCGCTTCAGGCCAGAGCGTTGACCCGCTGAGCCACAGTGCTGGCCCCATGCACTGTGCCTTTTTCAACGAGTGTATATTCCTCCTTCCCCTAAAATGTATTCTCTAAATGGAAATCTGAGACTGGAAGACCTGAGATTTTCAATCTGTAAGTAGTTTTTGTGTCCTTTTAAAGGAACTAGCAGCCTGTTTTCACGAAACAGCCTGTCCAAAAAGGGACAGAAGTTTGTCTGTTTCCATCATTTTAGCAGATTGAGTTACCCACCCCCTACCAGCCCCATCCTTACCTTTTCTCTCTGAGCCCTGTTGAAATTCCTAGGATGGGGGCCGGCGCCGGGGCTCAACAGGTTAATCCTCCGCCTAGTGGTGCCGGCACAGCGGGTTCTAGTCCCGTAGTCCCAGTCAGGGCGCCGGATTCTGTCCCAGTTGCCCCTCTTCCATGCCAGTTCTACTATGGCCTGGGAGTGCAGTGGAGTATGGCCCAAGTACTTGGGCCCTGCACCCCATGGGAGACCAGGATAAGCACCTGGCTCCTGCCTTTGGATCAGCGTGGTGCGCCAGCCACGGCGGCCATTGGAGGGTGAACCAACGGCAAAGGAAGACCTTTCTCTCTGTGTCTCTCTCTCTCTCACTGTCCACTCTGTTAAAAAAAAAAAAAAAAAGAAATTCCTAGGATAGTAGAAGAAAGAAATATTTGTCAACTTGATTAAAAGTTGATGGTAAAAGCAGTCAAAATGTTTGTGAACAGAAGAGATCGAAATGGCTTAAATGTCTTTCTGGAATATCCCAAATATTTATCTCTTGATAATTTTTATACAAGTTAAGTGTGTTAATACTCATCCTACCTGGTGGTAAATATCAGTTATAGTTTCCTCTGTTTCAATTAATTTTCTGGAATGTAGGTTAGATTTTTTTAAAGATTTATTTATTTATTTGAAAGGCAGAGGCAGAGAGAGACAGAGACAGAGAGAGAGAGAGAGAGAGAGGTCTTCCATCCACTGGTTCACTCTCCAGATGGCCACAATGGCTGAGCTACACTGATCCTAAGCCAGGAGTCAGGAGCTTCTTTTGGGTCTCCCACTAGGGTGCAGGGCCCTAGCACTTGGGCCATCTTCTGCTGCTTTCCCAGGCCACAGCAGAAAGCTGGATCAGAAGAGGAGCAGCCGGACTCTAACCTGCGCCCATATGGGATGCTGATGCCGCAGGCTGAGGCTTAGCCCACTATGCCACAGCGTGAGCCCCACTTTTTTGTTTGTTTGTTTTAAGATTTATTTATTTATTTATTTGAAAGTCAAGTTACAGATAGAGAGGGATAGAGAGAGAGAGAGAGAGAGAGAGAGAGAGAAAGATCGATCTTCCATCTGCTGCTTGACTCCCCAGGTGGCCACAACATCCAGGGCTGGACCAAGCTGAAGCCAGGAGCCAGGAGCTTCATCTGGGTTTCCTAAATGGGTGGCAGAAGCCCAAGCACTTGGGCCATCTGCTGCTGTTTTCCCCAAGCCATTAGCAGGGAGCTGGATCAGAAGCAGAGCAGCTGGGACATGAACCAGTGCTCATATAGAATTCTGGTGCCACGGACAATGGCTTTACCTGCTATGCCACAACACCGGCCCCACTTTACATTTCTGATTTCAACTGTACTACATTTCACTAAGCTGGGAAATGTAGAGTACTGGCTTTGTGTATAAAATGTAAGAGTTGGTATTTGATGCTTAAAAAAATATTTCCTGCTGCCAGTAATATAAGATCAACCTACTTTATCACTTTCTTTTAGTGATATATTTAAATTAGATGGGAAGGAATTTATTTCCCTGTTTTTTTAAAGGGCAGTAGATTTTACTTGCTGAAATTATTTAGAGACAGACGATGTGAAAAAGAAAATGTGTGGCAAACATGTGATAGGATTCCTGGGACAGTTCCACCCTGATTCATGAAGACTGCAAACACTCTCTGTTGTGTGTGGTGGAGGGAGGGCAGGCACTCTTCTTGATCTTTAAGGGGCAAGTGTTAGCCTGGTAAGTTACGATGCCCAGGTCCCAATTTAGAATACTTGGATTTGATTCCCGGCTTTGGCTTCTGACCGTACCTTCCTGGGAGGAAGTGGTGATAGTTCAGTAATTGGGTTCCTGCCACTGACATGGGAGACCCTCACTGAGTTGCTGATTCCAGACTTTGGCACCAGCTCTGAGCTGTTACTGGCATGTTACTACCACCCGCCAGTCCGCAGTAAATGAATGAAAAATTAATGTTGGAAAAAACCTTCAATTCCAAGTTTCACAGATTTTCTGGAGCCATTAGAACTCCAGGTATTAGAACTCTACAATTTAGCATATAATTGAGTTGTTTTATGTAGTAACACAAGAGTTAAGAAATTGTTGTGTGGACCTCAGAATGCTTTCTCCATAATCATAAATAGGCATTCTGTCAAGTGTATAAGTGTTTTTTTTTTTTTAAGATTTATTTTATTTATTTGAAAGAGTTACACAGAGAGAGAAGGAGAAGCAGAGAGAGAGAGAGAGAGAGAGAGAGGCCCTCCATCCATTGGTTCACTCCCCAGATGGCTGCAACGGCCGGAGCTGAGCCGATCTGAAGCCAGGAGCCAGGAGCTTCCTCTGGGCCCCCCACATGGGTGCAGGGGCCCAAGGACCTGGGCCATCTTCTGCCGCTCTCCCAGGCCACAGCAGATTGGAAGAGGAGCAGCCAGAACAAGAACCGACGCCCATATGAGATGCCGGCGTTCCAGGCCAGGGCTTTAACCAACACTGTGCCACAGCGCCCGCCCCTTGTATAAGTGTTAATCTGAATTTGTTATATAGAGAAAAACAGAGACACTGGCATCTGTGTTCCCGTCAGGCCTGTATCTGGACTTCTGGGGCCTGAGCCAGCCCCTTCCCTACAGAACAAGATTGAAAGCCATCTCACTCCTCCATGCAGATGCGGTGAGTTGCCCCTCTCCCCCGAGGCCTGGCTCTGTTCTCTTCCATGTCCTATCCTTTTCTGTTTACCCTTTTACTTCTGCCTTTTTTTTTTTTTTTTTTTTTTGGACAGGCAGAGTGGACAGTGAGAGAGAGAGAGACAGAGAGAAAGGTCTTCCTTTGCCGTTGGTTCACCCTCCAATGGCCGCCGCGGCCGGCGCACCGCGCTGATCCGGTGGCAGGAGCCAGGAGCCAGGTGCTTTTTTCCTGGTCTCCCATGGGGTGCAGGGCCCAAGCACCTGGGCCATCCTCCACTGCACTCCCTGGCCACAGCAGAGAGCTGGCCTGGAAGAGGGGTAACCAGGACAGAATCCGGCGCCCCAACCGGGACTAGAACCCGGTGTGCCGGCGCCGCTAGGCAGAGGATTAGCCTAGTGAGCCGCGGCGCCGGCCAACTTCTGCCTCTTAAAACAAACATCTTGGCCTGTTTTCCATTCCGACTTTGGTCTGGTCTGGTCTGGTCTGGTCTTGTCTTCCTTCCTTCCTTCCTTTGTCTTTGTCTTTGTCTGTGGGGAGCAATTGGGAGCAACTCGGACTAGACTAAGTTACTGGAATTAAGACTTATTCTATGCATCTGCTCTCCCACAATATGGCGCTGGGAGAGGAGAAAACAGCTTCTACGCAGCTGCCTCTTGCCAACTTGAGTGATGACCTCCAGGAGCTGATCCTGCTCCTGATTGGAGGAGAGCAGCGTACTCGGCGTGTGGGCAGCCGAGTTGGGATTGGTGGAAGAGGACTATAAAGGAGGAGAGAGACAACATGCACCAGGAACATCTAAGGGGAACATCTATCTGAAGGAACACCTGTGCAGCCCCCGAGAGAGCCGGCCGGCGGTGTGCTGCTCCCCCGCGGAAGTGGGGAAAAGTGGCAGGGGGAACCGCCCTTCCACGGAGGTGGAAGGGTCGGTAGCCAACCCGGGAAGAACCAGCAGCAAACCCGGGGAGGGCCGAGCAGATGAAAGAACAGCGCAGGGTCCTGTGTCGTTCCTCCACGAAGACGGGGAGCGACATTTGTCTTTGTCTTTGTCTTTGTCTTTTTTTTGACAGGCAGAGTTAGACAGTGTGAGAGAGACAGAGAGAAAGGTCTTCCTTCCGTTGCTTCACCCCCCAAGTGGCTGCTGTGGCTGGTGCTGCACCGATCCAAAGCCAGGAGCCAGGTGCTTCCTCCTGGTCTCCCATGTGGGTGCAGGGCCCAAGGACCTGGGCCATCCTCCACTGCACTCCCGGGCCACAGCAGAGAGCTGGACTGGAAGAGGAGCAACTGGGACTAGAACCCGGGGTGCCGGCGCCGCAGGTGGAAGCCTAGTGAGCTGCAGCGCCGGCCTCTGACTTCTTCTTTAAAATAATTTCAAATAGGAAAGATGAAGGAGTTGTACAAGTAACTGCTTGTATACCCTTCCGCCAGATCATGGAAGTAGTTTTAAAAAGCCCCAGGCTATCCCTGTTGAAATGATGGTATTGAGTTGAATCATGTTGGTGCCATGTCCTAGTGGTATAGTTGGGTAACGTAGTCTGTCCAAGGCTCAGTCTCCTCTTGTGAAACCCGAGTACTGACTTCGGTACTTGCGGGTCAGGCCCACAGTCAGGCCCGCAGCTCCATCATTCTTCCACTGCTTGCTGCCCAGAGGACGCTGGTGGCCGCTGGCTGCAGCAGTCCCGGGTCTGCCCTGAATCCCAGCAACTGTCGGAAGAGCACACTGGGCTTTCCTTTGTGGGGTGGAGAACTTCTGGTTTGATTCCAGGATTTCTCAAACCTGAGTACATTATGGACTTAAATGTTTTTGTGGGTCTTCCATGTTACTTAATTTCTACCTTCTTCACCATACAAAATAGGAATAATCTGTGTGCATATATCCCTAATACAGCTGTAAATGACAATTTATATATTAATTTCAAGCCACATTATGAAAGCCAATAAATTTTAAGTATCAACATTAGTGGGATGTTTTTCTTGTGCTATTACTTTATTATTACTAGCTGAGGGCCCAGACTCCTGGGAATTGGGAACCACATGGCTGTGTGGACTCCTGGGTTCCCTGTGGGGATAACAGTTCTCCTGTCGTTTTCCTCTGTCAGTGAAGTGTGGATTGGCCTGAAGTCTGTGCCCTGACCTGGCACAGGTATGCTGTTGGCATGTATGGTTTCTCTTATTTACTTACTGGCAGTGCTGTTTATTTGTCTGTATATAAGCTTCTAAGAGTCAAAATCTTGTAGCTTGACTCTGTAAAGGAGGTTGTGAAATACATAATCCAAAAAATGAGTGTGTAGGTGCATACTGAGGTGAAGTAAGAACGAGCTCTTTCCAGTCTCTCGCGTCTCCCACTGTGAGCCAGTGTCCCTCACACCCTCCCTCGGCTGCTTCATGCTTAGAGAGATCTGCCTCATAGGAAGAAAAATATTAAAATTTCTGGTTCATTAAGTCTGCAAATTTGAAAAGTTTTTAGGTTTTTTGAATTGGTTTAATGCTCTTGGCAAGACAGAGGCAAGGACTATGTTTTTATTCATCTTTTGGCTTACAATGCTCAGAATAGTTGCTGGCTCTGAGAGGTTAAACCATTGCATTGATACTTTGTTTCATTTACAAGATAGAAAAAAGCACATGGATTTTTTTAAAAAATCAAGTGTAAAGGGATTTTGAAATAACGTTAAAAGGGGTTGCTCAGGACCAGCAGCTGAAAGTGTGGCACGTAATACAGTCGGAGAAGGCTGGCCGATGCTGGTGTCCTTCCCCCTTCCTGAACAGGAGAGGGTGTGAGAGCAGAAGGGTGTTCCCAGGTGTTGTTCTAGAGAGTAGACAGCAGTATAGGCTGTGATTCAGTTTCTTTTCCTGAACTGGTGGAGTTCTGATGATCTTGTGTAACTCGTAAAACGTAGGCGTGTGGATTTGCCAGCTAACAAAGCATGAGAGCGTTGCATTATGTCTTGCTTTTTAGTCATTTATGTATTTTATGTATAACCCATAATGCTGGTTTTTGGCCTTTTGAGTCTTTAATAGAAAAAAGCTTACTTTGCTTTTGTAATGGGCAAGTGGTTTTCACACCAAGACCCATGTGTCCCTGCTGTGTGGCTGTTGTCCGGGTGTGCAGCCCCTAGTCAGTGACGTTCCTTCTTGATTCCTGATTTGAGTGGGGTGTGCTGTGTACTGCCCCAGGGCCTTGGAGCAATTTAGAGTTTGGATGGAAAGGCAGGAAGACCAGGGAGCCATGGAATGCCTTTGGTGCCCTCTAACAGGAGGTGTGTGTGTGAGCTGGCCGTGGACACGATGGCTTTGGAGTCGTAATGGACCTTTATCTGAGGATTATTGGGAGGATGATTGGAAGTAGCATCTCAAGGGAGCTGAGGCAGAAATGGCTGTTGTACAGCGGTTGTACAGCCCATTGAGGGGAGTAGGACTGATGTCTGCAACAACAGAGTGAAGGTTAAATGACAGAGTTTTAGGGTAGTGTAACTGGAGTGTGGAATATTTTTACTTAAACTAGCAGTTGTTGGCTTGTTTTCAGTCTTCATTTCTTAAATTTTTTTTTAGTATTTAGGGATTTGGGAATGCTCTTGAATTAGTATTATCACTACATTTAACATTCGGCTGATTTCCCCTGAAATTTGGAGTTGTTTCTGACCTTTCCAACCTCCCAGTGGTTGATACCTAGACTGCTGCTTCCTGGTTTTCCTTTTGTTATTAATGTGTCAGATTTATTAAAAAATAACCACAGATGTCCAGAGATTGGCCCAGTTACTGTTATGATTATCAATTTGCTCTTAAGAGATTGAGCAGATTTGTTAACAAACAAGCCTGGAATACAGAAAGATGCCTGATGCATTCTTAGGATTATTTAAAAGAAAAACAGCTGGCAAATGATAATTGACAGATAGATGTATTTAACCTAAAGAAGTTGAAATGCTGTGATGGTTACTGTGGTTAAATAGAGAAGACACATCCGTGAGACCAGGAGCTTTCTAGAAATGGCTGAGGGGTGACAGTTTAAGGATTGGGTGGCGGGAAAGGGCTGTGATTAAATTCCCTGATGCTGTCAGCGAGTGTAAGGCTGGAGATAACACCCTCTCCTGCGAGCTCCGGGATCAATACTCAGCCTTGATGGGCTAAATTATTAAAAAGAGCCCTTCTCACTGTGTTTCATTATCTGGGATTTGCCTCTGCTAGCGATTTGTCAGTGGCATAGGGAGATTTGTGAAGCATTTGTATTAAAATTAGTAGGCTAGTGAATCCCTTTGGATAATTCCTCTCCATTTTACAATACTCCAGAATAGATCTGTGGTTTGCTTTTACTTAAGTGGCTTTGCATGTTTTTCGAGGTACTGGTGGTGCACATAGACACTTTTTTTTCTTTGTGTTCTGTCTTTTGAACCTCTGGGCAGCTGGTCTGTACCTTACAGTGACTGTCTTAGCAACATCAGATGCGTTTGGCATTCTACAGTATATCCTTGCACATGGATTAACATACACTGAACCTTGTATTCTTTACTTATGAAGGAAATTATACAGGAAATTGGGCTTGTTTTTGTTTCTCAGCTTTTGATAGTGGGCAGAGATGGGAGTATTAGTTGGGTAGGTGGTGGTAGGGTTTTGGCCAACTGATTGAAAAGGAAAGCAGCCCATTTTGTGAGCCTGCGAGAGGGAAAAATGAGGTGACCAGTGCTGTCGTCATGAGAGCTCGGGGAGGACGAGGAGGGAGAGCTGTGGCAGGAAGCCCTTCCCCCATCCTCCAGGCTGGGGGAGCTCTGCCGGCAGTCCTGCTGTGTGGACTCAGACTGGACATCCCGATTGCTGGTGAAGTCCAGAACCTGCTCCCCTTCCATGTCTCCCGTGCCAGATTGGTGGTGTGATACATTTATGATCTTGTGGTGGAGCTGATGGCTTTTTTTGATTCAGCCTCAGGAAGAACGTAGTCAGCTAGACAGAGCCCTGCTGGGTTTTGAGCTCTGTCTCAAACCGTGAGACTAAACAGTCACAACGCGTTCTGCTTCCCTGGAAAAGGGGTCAGATCTGAAACTCTTTCCTGTCATGTAGAGGGAGGGGACACTGATGAAGAGAGGGCTGGCAGAGAACTTTGGAATCTGTGTGGTTGACTTCTGATCACAAACCTGGAGGTGCTTGGCTGTGAAATGTCCAGCCCTGGAGGGACACCGCGACCCTGCCGTGGGTGCTGTGCTCGCCCACGAGAAGTGGGCGTCAAGCAAGAGCTCCAGGAGGAATGGGTGGAGGGAGCCGTATGGCCTCTGGGTGTGGCAGATGGCCTTGCTCCTGGGTATTGAGAAGGCCGGACAGTTGGCACTGCCCCAGGCCCCGCTGGTCCCCTGACGTGGGTCGCCCAGGCTTCCTACAGATAATCCACTGCTTTAGCTTCTTCACCTTCGACCCAGCCTGGTGTGCTGCTTTCTGTTTCCTTGTTCCTGGCATTTATGTCTGGATTCTGCTGCCAGCTTCATGGCTGCTGCATGCCTGTCCAGGCCATTTTGGTTGAGTGAGTAGGTGAGGACACAGTTGGTGTGGAGCCTGGGGATGGAAGAGAGGTGGTGCTGCAGCAGGTGGGGTTGCTGTACACTTCTAACCCAGTGAGGAAGTCTTGGGCACACACTCGGGTCCCGTCACAGTCATCCTGGGAATCCATAAAAGGGTTTTCAAATTTGTTTTAGTTTTTCTAAGTTTTATTTATTTTGAAAGGTAGAGTTACGGTGGTGGGAGGCAGGGCTTGGGGGGATCAGTCTTCCATCTACTGATCCTCAAATGCCCACAATAGCCAGGACTGGGCCAGGCAGAAACCAGGAGCCCAGAAGTCCACCCATGGGTACGGACCATGCTGCCTCCCGGGCACATTAGCAGAAGGCTGAATCTGAAGCCAAGCCAGGACTCAACCGCAGGCACTCTGGTGGGGGATGGGCATCCCCAAGCAATGGCCTAGCTTGCTGCAGCTCAGCACCTGCTCCTCTTTGTTTATAGGCGACCTTGAGGGAGTTGGAATTCTGAGTCTTTTGTTCTGTCCGAGGATAGAGACATGGCCTTATATACTCTGAGGAGAAAGGCAGAAGGGCTGAGGCTTAGACAACTGTTAGTGTTGCTTCACGCTGGGAAGACATGACGCCTTCCTGCTATGGTTCCCTCACAGTAAATGTTGGGAGCAGAGGAGTGGCTTCTTCTGCCACTAAAAGGGACTGAAAAACCCTCGACAGAGTTAATTACAGAGTCCTGGTAAGTGTTGATTTAAAAGTTGAGATTCTGGGGCAGGTGTGTGATCTAGCAGGTTAAGCCGTGCCAGCATCCCATATGGGCACCAGTTTGAGTCCCGACTGCTCCACTTCTGATCCAGTTCCCTGCTAATGTGCCTGGGAAAGCAACTGAAGATGGCCAAGTGTTTGAGCCCCTGAATTCACTTGCGAGACCGAGATTAAGCTCCTGGCTCCTGACTTTGGCCTGGCCCAGCCCTGGCTGTTGCAGTCATCTAGGGAGTGAATCAGCAGATGAAAAACTTCTCTCTCTCTCTGCCTCTGCCTCTCCCTCTCTGCAACTCTGCCTTTCGAACAAATAAATAAATCTTCAAAAAAATAAAAAGCTGAAATTCGCTTGCTTTACAGCCTTGATTGTTGTCCTGACCGAGCCAAGTCTGCTGCTGATGCGCTTGCGTGTGGAATAGCTCCGAGTCTGCCTGAGCGGGGCTCTGCTGCAGGCCCCATGCCCTCCTGTGACAGGGCGCTGAGCTGCGGGGCACCTCTGATCCCCCTGCCCAGGTCCTTCAGTCATAGAACTTCAGCGCGCCTGCTGCTCATCTCACCTGGTTTTCCAATCCTATATGTTTCACTCTTCCCATCAACTCACTGTTGGGTAAATCATTTTAGAGACCTGATATAGGGGCCGGCACTGTGGTGTAGCAGGTTAACACCCTGGCCTGAAACGCCGGCATCCCATATGGGCACTGGTTCTAGTCCCGGCTGCTCCACTTCCCATCCAGCTCTCTGCTATGGCCTGGAAAAGCAGTAGAAGATGGCCCAAGCCCTTGGGCCCCTACACCCGCATGGGAGACCTGGAAGAAGCTCCTGGCTCCTGGCTTCGGATCGGCACGGTTTTGGCTGTTGCGGCCAATTGGGAAGTGAACCATCGGATGAAAGACCTCTCTCTCTCTGCCTCTCCTTCTCTCTGTAACTCTGACTTTCAAATAAATAAATCTTTTTTAAAAGAGAGAGAGACCTGATATAACAAGAGACAACACGAATTTCCTTGAGAATTGAAATTTCTGCCTAAGAATTTGAGTATCAGTACAAATTAAATGGTTGAACACTTGCCGTGTTGACTGCATATGGAAGCAGTGAGAGGTAAACACCAGCCAGCTTTCCACTGGCTGGCAGGTGCCACGGGTAGCTGTGAGGTTTGCTTATGCCTGGGCCCCTAGATTATTTTCAGACTGCTTGCAGGTTGTGGCAGGGGTGGTACTTGAGCACCCACACATGTTCTGTATCAACTTTGTTTCTAAAGATTGTCACTTAGCATCATGAACACATTGGTCTCCTCTATCCCCTCCCCTCCCCTCCCCTGCCCTGCCCTGCCCTCCCCTGCCCTCTCTTTTTTAAAAGATTAATTTTATTTATTTGAAAGGCAGAGTTACAGAGAAAGAGGGGCCAGCACTGCAGTGCCGGCATCCCATATGGGTGCTGGTTTGAGTCCCGGCTGCTCCACTTCCAATCCAGCTCTCCATTATGGCCTGGGAAAGCAGTAGAAGATGGCCCAAATCCTTGGGCCCCTGCACCTGCGTGGGAGACCTGGAGGAAGCTCCTGGCTTCAGATCGGTGCAGCTCTGGCCATTGCAGCCAATTGGGGAGTGAACCAGCAGATGGAAGACCTGTCTCTCTGCTTCTTTTTCTCTCTCTGCCTCTCCTTCTCTCACTTTCAAATAAATAAATATATCTTGAAAACAAAACAAAACAAAACACAGAGAGAGGTCTTCCATTCGCTGGTTCAGTCCCCAAATGGCCGCAATGACTGGGGCTGGGCCAGGCCGAAGCCAGGAGCCATGAACTTCATCCGGGTATCCCATGTGGGTGAAGGGGTCTAAGCACTTGGGCTGTCCATTGCTTTCCCATGTGCATAATCGGGGAGCTGGATTGGAAATGGAGCAGGCAGGACTCCAACCAGCGCCCATATGGGATTCTGGCACTGCAGGCCTGGGCTTTAACCTGCTGTGCCACAGTGCTGGCACTTCAGTTTCTTAAAGGAGATACAGTGTCAGCGCAGTTCACTGGGTTTCTGGGGTCGTATTCTGACTTACATCTGGAAAACTATTGGAGACATTTTGTACTTGGTTCAGCTTTCTTTTGGCCAATTTTATATCTCATGAACTGAAACTACAATATCTGCACACCAAGTCCTGGTGTTCACGAGACAGGTGGCTCATTCTTACCACCTTCCAGAGGAGCACCGTCCTGTTCTGTGAGGCCGCCCAGCTAGCTGGCTAATAAGGTTGTTACCTATTATCAGATGCTTTTTGGACCCCGAGAGGTGGCAAAGCCTTTTCTTAAGTGGCCAGGTAGTAAACATCTCCCGTTTTGTCTTCTCTGTGGCCGACTCAGCCATAGATAATCCATAAACAGATGAGCAGGACTGTGTGGTGCTGTGCTCCAGTAAAACTTTATTTACAAAAACAGATGTGGCCCAGATGGGGCCTGTATGTGGGGCTGGTAGTTTGCTGGCCCCTGAGCGGGAATACACTGTTGAGGATTGGTGCATTGCTTTTCTCTTCACTGTGGCTTGCTGCCTCTCAGAGTGGAGTGTGGTGTGCTGTTAGAGGGGAGTTGCTTTTCTTCTTCCCTGTTTTTTAAACTGGTGAGTGCTTACACATCTGAACCTGTCCCTGTGCCTGTGCCTCTTACCTTTAACTGTCCCTGTGCCTGTGCCTCTTACCTTTAACTGAACCTGTGCCTGTGCCTCTTACCTTTAACTAGACTTCCTCCTTTTGTTTTTGTATAATGCATTAGTAGATAGGTAGTCTTTACAAAAACTCATTCTCACTAATGATCTTGCAGACTTTTATAGGATGCTTAGAAGCCAAGGGCAATTAAGTTTGCTTCTTCAGCTTGTTTTCCTTTGGCAATTAGCTTGTATCTGTAGAGAAAATACAAAAGGTTAAATGTGCATAATAAAATGCGTTAAAGTTCATGTCCTGGTTTTCTTGTGTGTGTTAAATGTTGCAATAAAGTATTCAGGGTAACAGAAAGGCCTTTTTTATCATTTGGTAAAAATTAGATCTTTTCCATTTAATTCAGTATTTAGCAGATAAGTATTGATATGGGTAAATAGTTCAGCATTTTGTTCAGATGTAAAAAAAAAAAAAATGCAATACCCATATAGGCAAGTAGGCAAAGAAACCTGCCCAAAGAAAAATTGGTCTTCAAGTTAAAGGTGACTTGACTAACATAACCAGCAGCTTTTTGGTAAGATGCTTTTGCTTGAAGGACTTCCTGGGAAGTAAGTGCATTGGCTCCATTGCAGACCTTTCTTCACTGAAAGAGTGATTCTCATAAATCATATGTGTGTCAAGGGACCGTGTATGACTGTCACCTATGACAGTAACATGCAAACCACTTTTAAGAAACATTGCTCCTAATTGACAGATTGTATCTGAATCCAGTGTCAGTGTTTCAGGTTGGATTTGAGATCAGGGTTGGAGGGTTTGTGTTAGAACCTGACCTACTGTGCTATGTATTCCTTGTTCCAGTTCAATTGCCGCTTTGCTGGTTCGGTCAGTATCAGAGTTGCTTGGGGTTTCTGCCCTCGGCCTCCGTGCACAGATGCTTTGTTACTGCTGTGAAAGGAGCCTGCCTTACCGCAGCCGTTAAATCTGACGGGCTGAGTATAGCGTTTTTGATTGGACCTTTCTACTCAGTGTTTGCATTTTTGTTATTTGTTGTGAGCACACACCTATGATCATTTATATAGTGTTTTACATGTGATCATGATGAGCTAGTTCCACCTGCTTGAGTGGCAGATTGTCCTTGTGGAACGAGGGCCTCACTGGCTTCTGTTTCCAGTTCTGTGCTTGCTAGCTCTGTTACCCAAGTCAAACCACATCTTTGAGAATGTCAGTTTCCATGGGTGTCGAACCTGGGTGACAGCCATCCTGCTGACTTCATAGCATTATTCTCTTGTGTCAGTGAAAGGTGGTGATGCGGTGCCTTCTCACTAGGATTGGTTGTATACAACAAAACCCCAGATCATAGTGGTTTAGGGTAGAAGTCTGCGTCCTCATTTTTTAACTGAAATTGTTTGTTTAAGGCACACAGTGTGGTATTTTCATACACACACACACACACACCGTGAACTGATTCTTACAATCAAGCTAATTAACACTGTATTCTCATCTAAAATGAAGTGTTCCCCAGGGGGTGGCATGCAGGCCAGTAGTGTGGCCCTCATCCTCAGGTATCCAGTCTCCTGTTGGCTCCCACCTCCTCATTCCTCCTCCAGGTAAACAGATGAACTTGCGGATGGCTGCAACAGCTGAGCCCTCAGGTCTTTGCCCAAGGCCAGTTGTGTTCAGATTGGGCTCCTGGCCTGAGTTCTTTATTTCCACCTCGCCCTGAGATAAGTATAAAACTGAGAGTGGCTATCCAGAAGCTTTTATAGCCATTTGACATTGCTACAGCATTTCTACGGATTTTATGAAAATGTTGCTCTTCAGTGGGTTGAGGGACACTGGTCCTGCAGCATAGCCAGGCAGCTGAAAGCAGAGACACACAGGTGTTGATGTGGGCCCATTCCAGAGCTCTTCCAGTAGTGCTGTAACCATGTCTGGTTTCTGTGGGCTTCCCTGCCTTCAAGGGAGGCTGAGGAGTTGTTTTCGGCTATACTCGAACAATACAGGGAAAATGGGGAGAACGGAAGTTAAGGGGGCCTCCAACAATCTGTACCACAGCTGAAGAAATCTGAAAGCAGTTGGCAGCGTCCAGCATAGAATCACATCAGTTCCTGAGTAGTGGTATCACCGGGGATCATATCTAATTCTGGGGGACCAGGAGAACTACCACGGATCTCAGAAGGGAAAACACACCAAGCACACCAAAAGCAGAGTAGAGTTATTGGAGAAAGAGTATGTGGTTATTGTTTGTAGAAAAGAACATTTTCAACAGATTTTAGATATATTTATAATCTAATGACTTAGAACTCAATTTATGAATTGGATTACAGTTCATCCTTTTAAACTAACATTGACTTTCCTCATGCAAATATGTTTAAGTTTGATTCTCCTAGGATAGGATGGTGGTGTTGAACTCTTTGCCAAGATATCTTTACGAGGACACCTTTTTATTGGTTTGGAAATGATCTGAGCCTCTTGTATGTTGAAAGTAAATGAATACAGGGCAGAAGTAGAAGGGAAGGTATTTAAAGACATGTTATTAAGAATGAAGTGGCTTGTGATTTAGTTGAATTTTGTCTGTGTTTCCCCATCTTTATGTCTTTGTCCATGCTCAGTAAGAGAGGTGCTGTAAAATGCCTTCACAATGAATTTACTGCTTCAGATTGGCATTGCAGTGTGTTTTCCTACTATGGAAATCATTGCTTCCTTCCAGGATGTTAAAGCAAAGTTTATTAAACCCTCACTTTGTGTAGCATTTGTTGTAGGAGCTTTAGAGGGAGGAATTCAGAAACGAGTGACAGCTGCGTCTTTAAGAGAAGACCTTTGTTCTTACCCTCACCGTGCGCACATGTCTGGAGGTGCCAGGTGTGAGCTCGGGCCTCTGAAGTAGCTGGGAAGCAGTGTGTGTGCGCCACAGGAGGTGTGCAGTGCAGGGAAGCCACCACGTGGTGGGACTGCCGGTTGGTAGGGGGGAGGATTTGGTGTGAGTCTGGAGCTAGCTGAGACACATGTGGGCAGTGGAATTGAGAGGCCACTGAGTTCTGGGTGGAGAGACTGATACCCCTCACTCTTGGTTTAGAATGGCATTTGTCCTCTGCGGTCCTCACCGTATGGAATCATATACAGTGATTGCATGTGGAGTGTGGCAAGGTGGCAGGGAAGGAGGTCTGGCAATTGGCCTCTGTAGATGTTGGGGTATGAATTTTCCTTGGAAAGCATTAATCGGCATTTAATTTTCCCCTTTAACCAGCAAAGATTGTGCCAGTGGTCATTTGCTACTAACAGAAGGTCAGTGGCTTCTGGAAGGGTCAAGACTTGTCCTGCTTTCAGACCATTTTTTCTTAACCATTTTGCTTGTAGACTGTGTCACTTCCGGTCATTTTACCCCAGAAAAGCATTTTCACACCACCAGGTTATTCAGAGAGAAAAACGTGCCTTATCTGCTGACGCAGGTAGCTTAGTCCATGCTTTCTTGTTGCCCCTTGGAGGCTGGAACAAGTTGTGGTGGATTTGATGACAATGCCCCCGACATCTCTTGCCGCTCTCTCGTCAGGGTCACAGTGGGAAGAGGACTGCTGGCCATCTTCCCGCTCCACAGACATCTGGGAAGCCCACACTCAGTTGTTTGCAGCTGAAGGAGCTGCATCACTTTTAGCACTCCACACACCAGCAGAAAAGTTGAGTCAGGACTGTTTGCAGACTCATTGGTTGGCAGCTCTTTCTACTCAGCAGTTCTTCAACTGTTTCCAGAAAAAAAAAAAGCTGCCAGAGGATTCTGGGTGAGCTCAGGAACGTGGCCCCCTCTGAGGGAACCAGCCTGGCCAAGGAAGCTGCAAGTACGGGAAGTCAAATAACCTCGTAGCCAAGTGGAAGAAAGGCAGAATGATGACTAGATTGTCCAGACTAGCAAACGACACTGTTCCTTCTGTACCTGGAAGCACTTCCTTTCTAAGTGTGAATGAAGATAATAAAAATTTCAAGTTCTGCCGGTGCCACAGCTCACTAGGCTAATCCTCCGCCTTGCGGCGCTGGCACACCAGGTTCTAGTCCCGGTCGGGGCGCCGGATTCTGTCCCGGTTGCCCCTCTTCCAGGCCAGCCCTCTGCTGTGGCCAGGGAGTGCAGTGGAGGATGGCCCAAGTGCTTGGGCCCTGCACCCACATGGGAGACCAGGAGAAGTACCTGGCTCCTGCCATCTGATCAGCGCGGTGCACCAGCCAAAGCGGCCATTGGAGGGTGAACCAACGGCAAAAGGAAGACCTTTCTCTCTGTCTCTCTCTCTCACTATCCACTCTGCCTGTCAAAAAAAAAAAAAAATAAAAAAATAAAAATTTCAAGTTGTGCTTTTGGAAAGCTTACATAGTTTAGTTTATGAATTTTTTTCCAGCACCATATATCCCAGAATAAAAATACCAGATCATCTAGTTTGCCTATGATTAAATGTTACCAGTAAGTTGGAAAGTGGTTTGCATTTTTTTTTACTCTGTTTTTGGGTGTCTCTGGCCTTGGGCTTAATTCTGTACGGTTTCAAAAAGTCTTTCATGAGCTAATTTACCTCCCCAAATGGAATTTAAACCTGTGGAGAAAACTTGTCTGGTATTTTCTGTGGTCCTTACTACTGGTCAGTGTGGAGTTTGGATTCTCTGTATCTTGATTTGATGAGTTTGTTCTGTGTCTTGAGTGGCTGGCTCCACACCATGAAGGTCTCAGTTCAAAAAATGCCACCTTCTCCAGAGACCTTGCCTTTTCTTCTCTTTTCTACAGATTTATTTATTTATTTATTAGAGAGAGAGAGAGAGAGAGAGAGAGGCCAGATGGCCTCAGTAACCAAGGCTGAGCCAGGAGCTTCATCCAGGTCTCCCACACTGCTTTCTCCAGGCCATCAGTAGGGAGCTGGAATGGAAGTGGAGCAGCCAGAACACAATCCAGCACTCCTATGGGATGCCAGCATTGCAGGTGGTGGCTTTACCTGGCTATGCCAAAATGTCAGCCCCATCCAGGAGCCTTTTCTGACCGTCCTCCTCAGGCCTCGTCCCTTTTCCTTTTTGGTCTTTTTGGGAGATTTGCCCAGTTCTGAAGTCTTTATTGTTTTTATGGCACCGGTCATCTTGTTGTTTGTTTATTGTTTTTGTTGGCTGGATGCCTCCCAAAAGTGACAGTGGAAGAAGAGTCACCGCAAACCACTGACCTGATCCATCCCAAGTTGGGGGCAGTTGGATTCCAAAGAAAGAAGCACTAATTGCCAGGGTGAGCAGTCCAAAGCTTTTTATTAAGGAGCTCAAGCAGAGAAGGCTGTCTGGTTCTCCAGTGGGTGCCGAGACAAGGGTGCTCTACCTCGGTATGTCCTGAAAGGGAGTTGTCGAGTTACGGAGTTTGAGCTTTACGGAATGTGGTTCAGGCTTGGGGGTAGTTTCTGTGTGTTCAGCCTCATGTTTGATCTCTCAGTGTTTTAAGCTACAACCTCAGCCACTTTATCAGTGCCAGGGATGTTCAAGGCGCTGGCTGGCTGGATCACAGAGCTGTCGGATATTTTGTGATTCTTGATGAGAGCAAGGAACGAATGGGGAACTGGGATCCTGATTTTGTTTGCATTTCCTGTAAACACTCATTGAGAGCTCAGCCTCATCTGTCTAAACTCAGTGGCTGTTATAGGACCTGGAACTTAGATATTCAGTACACAAGTGTTGAATGAAAGGAAATGTGTATCAGTATTTGCAATTTAACAGATTGTGTCTGGGTCAGTGGTTTCGTACGTCATGTTGTGAGGGGTTCCATTTTAGGGATTAGTGTGGAGGTGGTCAAAGGGGAGTTTGGTGAGAAGATCTCTGGGCCTGTTTCTGTGTGGGACATGATTTAGTGGATGAGGAAGTGATCAGAATTAATTTATAAAGATCTTGTTTGGAAAAAGATAAATATATAAATAGCCAGTTTCTGCCTTATGGCATCTGTACATCTCAAACTCCTCTTTAACTGATATTCCTTAGTGCCTTTGTTTCAAGTTGTTGATAGAGCATGGCACAGGCTGTTGTCTTTATCCTGGACCACATGCTGTCAGCCTTCTGTGTCCGAGGATCAACCATCCATAGATTTGAGAGTATTTGGGGAAAAAAAATGTGTCTGTACTAATATGTACAGACCTTTCTCCCAGTTATTCCATAAACAACATTGTCTACAACTCTTTACAAAGTTTTTACATTGTATTAGGTATAATAAGTAATTTAAAGATGATTTAAAATATCAGAGATGGTGTGGATAGGTTATATATGTGTGCAAGTCTTTACCCTCCAGGACAAAAACCCACAGATAATGGACAACAGTGTCCTCTTGGTTGCTTAGGATTTGTCTGGATTTTGGGTCAGGTAGTCACTCCTCATAGACTCAGGTGTAGACCTTAGGTCAGGGTTACATCATACAAAGCATGGCCACTCACAGAGACTGGACAAATAACTTCTCTTAAGAAAGGGCCCAGTGAGAGTGAATTTGGCTACTTACTTCTTCAGCCCATGTGCCCTTTGCAACGTTTGATGAATTTAGATATGCTTCTGAAAACAGAAGCAGCACGAAAATATTAGATTAGAATTTAAGTGACTTTTTCAGTGACTTATTTAAAATTTTTCCAGTGTTTTCACTGATTTTCTTTTTAAGATTTTACTTATTTATTTGAGAGGTAGAGTTACAGACAGTGAGAGGGAGAGACAGAAAGGTCTTCCCTCCTTCTGTGGGTTCACTCCCCACGTGGCTGCCATGGCTGGAGCTATGCCTATCCGAAGCCAGGAGCCAGGTGTTTCTTCCTGGTCTCCCATGTGGGGGCCGGGACCCAAGCTCTTGGGCCATCTTCTACTGCTTTCCCAGGCCACAGCAGAGAGCTGCATTGGGAGAAGAGCAGCTGGGACTCGAACTTGGGGTGCTGGCGCCGCAGGCGGAGGAATAACCCAACTGCCCATGGCACCGGCCCTCATTGATCTTTTAAAATGTTTTTATTTAAAAAAAAAAAATTTTTTTTTTTAACAGGCAGAGTGGACAGTGAGAGAGAGAGACAGAGAGAAAGGTCTTCCTTTTCCGTTGGTTCACCCCACAATGGTCACTGTGGCCGGCATGCTGCTGCCCGCACACCGCGCTGATCCGAAGGCAGGAGCCAGGTGCTTCTCCTGGTCTCCCATGCGGGTGCAGGGCCCAAGCACTTGGGCCATCCTCCACTGCACTCCCGGGCCACAGCAGAGAGCTGGCCTGGAAGAGGAGCAACCGGGACATAATCTGGCACCCCGACCGGGACTAGAACCCAGGGTGCTGGCGCCGCAGGCAGAGGATTAGCCTAGTGAGCCACGGCGCCCACTCCAGAGTGGGGATTGTAGAATCGTGAGTGGTTTCTCCAGGAAGGGCGTGGGGAAGGGTACCTGAAAGTCAGAGCTCAAAGGATGGGATGAATTTTGGCTGAAGAACAGAAAATGTTTTCAGAGACTAGAAGCAGATTCGGGTGTTGTTTTGTGAATATTGGACATCTGCCTTGGTTTGGTGAAGGAAGTGATTGGCGCTAGAATGGGAAAAGTGTGCCGAGTTCTGAAAACTGAGGAACTGGATTTTGTGTGTCGGGTGTGAGTGCCTGGTGACTTCTTAGTAGCTGAATGCGTGTGCAGAGCTGTGCTTTGAGAAGATTAGAGGTGGAAAGGACGAATTAGGAAGCCACCAGAGTAGTTCGCATGAACCTAGCTTTTATACTTCAACATTGATGCTGTGTTCTAGTTTCTTGGGCTTTATTCCTAATCCAAGGATTTTATTCTGAAGAAGCCATTCATTCATTTTCTAGAATCCTGAGACATTCCAGCTGCGTAGTTATATCATGTCTTTCTTTTCTTACATGCACTTTTTTAAGGATTTATTTATTTTATTTGAAAGAGTTATACAGAGAGAAAAGGAGAAGCAGAGAGAGAGAGAGAGAGGTCTTCCATCCACTGGTTCACTCCCTAATTGGCTGCAACGGCCAGAGCTGTGCCAATCCGGAGCCAGGAGCCAGGAGCTTCCTTCGGGTGTGGTGTAGGGGCCCAAGGACTTGGGCCATCTTCTACTGCTTTCCCAGGCCATAGCAGAGAGCTGCATCATATGTGGAGCAGGCGGGTCTTGAACTGGTGCCCATATGGGATGCTGGCACTGCAGGCAGGGACTTTACCCGTTACACCATGGTGTGCACGGCCCTGGTAGCACAGATTTGGTACTATCTTTAGTTTGTTTGGAAGTAGCACTGTACTCTGTGACTGGGTGTGGTCTTTGTTAGCCTTTTATTGTGGGCTGGCCATCTCCTTATTCTTTATTTCTAACAGTAACTACCCATGAGGCTTTGCTTCAGTTCTTTTATTTGTTCATTTTGATGGGATTTTAACTTTTCTGAACCTGTAGAAGATGCAGCGCAGAGCAGCCTTTTGTTGCTTTCATCTAGTGTTGAAAGCTGCAGCAGCTGGCTGCCCGTGATCCCCCCCTTCCCTCCCTCACTTTCAGTTGGATCTTTTTATTTTGCTGAATTTATACCCTACCACCTGTAGTTTCTCCTCTGCTGTTTGTGCTAGAAATAGTTGTGGTGGGCCAGGTTTTGGAGTAAACGCGTAGGCTTACCTGCTGTCCGTCTGGGCAAAGCCTGCAGGCCCCACTGCCCTGGTCACCTTGGCCGCTTGGCCTGGTAGGTGCACGGGGATCCTCCTGGTCCCCTGTCTCTGCAGATGGCAGAACCACCAGTCTTAGCAGCTCTTGCAGTTTACCCCTTCCCGCCTGCTTGTTTCCAGGCTGCGGGGCTGCCTTTTTTAATTTGCTTGTGTAGTCAGTGGGAATTTGCTTTGACTCCCTGGTTGACCTGTTTTTACACTTGGTACTCCTGCTGTGTTAGCTGTTATTGAAATGACCTTTCACTGAGCCCCAGCACCACCGGCACTAACACTAACATGGTGACCTGCTTTCCTGGCCACCAGTGTCCCGTGTAAACCACAAGGGGGGTGCGGGGATGGGCACAGAGGACCCTGCCAGACAAAAGAGATACTCTGTTACCTGCTCAGTCTTTCCTCCATTGAAATTTCCCTACACACTGGTCCCACCCATGTCAGAAAGAGTCATAAATGCTTCATGTTTTTCTAAAGTTTTTTGGGTTAGATTCAGGCTCATACAAGAAGATTATCTGATCCTGTTGGCTTAATTTGATATCTAGCTTGGCCTGTGAAATTTAGTCACTGGGCCAGTGTTGTGTCATAGAGGGTAGAGCTGCTACCTGCGGTGCTGACATCCCATGTGGGCACCGGGTCAAGCCTTGGCTGCTCTACTTTTGATCCAGCTCTCTGCTAAAGGCCTGGGAAAAGCAGATGGCCCAAGTGTTTGGGCCCCTGCCACCCATATGGGAGACCCAAATGAAGTTTCTGGCTGCTGGCTTTGGCCTGGCTCAGCCCTGGCCATTGTGGCCATCTGGGGAGTGAACCAATGGATGGGAGATGGATATCTCTCTTTCTCTCTCTCTGTCTTCCTTTCTCTCTATCCAAATAGATGAATAAATAAATATATTTTCAAAAAAGGAAGTGAAAAGAACAACCCACAAAACGAGAGAGAATATTTGCAAATCATGTATGTGATAAGGGACTTAGACTTAAGAAAAAAGAAAGAAATTAATTTTATCATTGATGGTGAGAGGCTCATTCCATGTCATTATGATGGTTTCTGTGTGTGTTTCAAGTTCTGAGTTTTCCCTATTGATCAGAGTGTATCCCTTAAAAGGTAGCTTAAAATATATTAACTTTTCTAGAAAATATAATATTGTACCAAAGGAGCAGCTGTGTTGGTGGGTGCTTTTGGAAATTTGAGAGAGTATATTTTATATTATTGTTATATACAATATATGCAGTATATCTTTTAGCAACTGTAGTCAAAATTTTACATTTTGCAAACATAATCATCAGCCATTACCAATATCACAATTGTTTCAATGAATACATATTAAATAGATGTGTATTTATGAAATGTTGTGGCATAATCCAAATGGGAAAACAATCACAAATACATATTTGGATCAATATTACTATTTATTTTATGGAAATATAAACTTTTAATCATAAAAATGCTTTCCCATATTGGTAATATCATAAAAAATAAGGTTAAAATGCCAGTACTCTGTGGACTAGGATGAACCCTTTATTTCTTCAATGAAAAATTAAATGAATTCTTATGTGTATTATCAAGTTATTTTTAATAGGAAAATGGAAGGTTTTTTTTAAACAAATAGACTGGAACAACTAGATATCCATGTGAAAAAAAAAAAACAACCGCAGAATACCTCCTCCTATATAAAATTAATGAAAAGTGATCATTGATCCTGATATAAACTAAAAATTATAAAGCTTCTAGATGAACACCACAGCGTATTGTTACGACCTTGTGGAGGCGGTGCCATCACAGAGAGCAGATAGAAATACTAACCATGGGGTGGGCAGTGCCATCACAGAGAGCAGATAGAAGGTACTAACCATGGGGGTGGGCAGTGCCATCACAGAAAGCAGATAGAAGTACTAACCATGGGGTAGGCAGTGCCGTCACAGAGAGCTGATAGAAGTACTAACCATGGGGTGGGCAGTGTCGTCACAGAGAGCAGATAGAAGGTACTAACCATGGGGTGGGCAGTGTCGTCACAGAGAGCAGATAGAAGTACTAACCATGGGGTGGGCAGTGTCGTCACAGAGAGCAGATAGAAGGTACTAACCATGGGGTGGGCAGTGTCGTCACAGAGAGCAGATAGAAGTACTAACCATGGGGTGGGCAGTGTCGTCACAGAGAGCAGATAGAAGGTACTAACCATGGGGTGGGCAGTGTCGTCACAGAGAGCAGATAGAAGTACTAACCATGGGGTAGGCAGTGCCGTCACAGAGAGCTGATAGAAGTACTAACCATGGGGTGGGCAGTGTCGTCACAGAGAGCAGATAGAAGGTACTAACCATGGGGTGGGCAGTGTCGTCACAGAGAGCAGATAGAAGTACTAACCATGGGGTGGGCAGTGCCGTCACAGAGAGCAGATAGAAGTATTAACCATGGGGTGGGCAGTGCCGTCACAGAGAGCAGATAGAAGTACTAACCATGGGGTGGGCAGTGCCGTCACAGAGAACAGATAGAAGTACTAACCATGGGGGTGGGCAGTGCCGTCACAGAGAGCAGATAGAAGGTACCAACCACGGGGTGGGCACTGGGCCTGCCGTGACGACGTGGATCGGGATGTATGCATTCCATGCGGAGGACCGTGGGTTGCAGTCCTGCATGTGAATGGCAGATAGGCCCATGAGCAAGTGTTGAGTCATCAGGAAAGTGAGATGTCACCCAGAGCTACCACAGTGACTACATGGAAAAGACCGATAATACTGAATATTGGCATCCAAGGAATTCTAATATATTGTTGATAGGAATAAAAATGGTAAATAACTCAGCTTGACAGTTTTTTAAAAATACCTGAGGGTGCTTCAAAAAGTTTGTGGAAATATAATTAAAAGATGAGATTCCTTTGATGCAAAAAAAATTGAAATCCATGAATACGAGGGGTATTCGAACAGTCCATAGAGAATGCATATTATGAAAAACGTGTACAAGGCTCTCAAAAAGTTTTTACAACAAAATAAAGTCCTTAATTTTTTTTTTTTTTGACAGCCAAAGTAGATAGTGAGAGAGAGAGACAAAGAGAAAGGTCTTCCTTTTGCCGTTGGTTCACCCTACAATGGCCGCCACGGCTGGTGCGCTGTGGCCGGTGCACTGTGTTGATCCGAAGGCAGGAGCCAGGTGCTTCTCCTGGTCTCCCATGGGGTGCAGGGCCCAAGCACTTGGGCCATCCTCCACTGCACTCCCGGGCCACAGCAGAGAGCTGGCCTGGAAGAGGAGCAACCGGGACAGAATCCGGCACCCCGACCGGGACTAGAACCCGGTGTGCTGGTGCTGCTAGGTGGAGGGTTAGCCTATTGAGCCGCGGTGCCGGCTCTTAATTTCATTTTTATAAATTTTTGAGTATTCTAGATAATATGTTTCCCTATGCTAATTGGGAGGACTTTATTCTTATGGAGCTCGCTCAGTCCATGCGTAATGACCAGTTTCTGAGAACTGCTTTGTGGAAGAGCATCTCAGAAAGATGCACTTTGTTTTATCAAATGCTACGAGTTAGGAACTATTCTGTATCTCACTGCTACATGCAGCCAGGTTTTTGTAAAAACAACTGATTTCTGTGTAAGTGGCTTTCACCTGATGAGAATTGAATAAAACATAAGTTTTATGAACCTCATTAAAGTATGATGCTTCATATATTCTTATTTTAATAAATTTAACTTTCTTACCTAAGAATATCATCTTTGGACTAAGTTAAATATAATAGGCTTGTTTATAACACTTTCTCTTGCCTTTGTCATATAATATGAATATAGTCACTACTGAATTTTTGCACAATAGCTGAATCTCTGTGTTAAACAGAGATTTATACTTAATACACACAAATGGAAAATCTAAAATCCTTTTTGTTTTTAAAGAAACTGTAAACTGCTTTATTTCAAATTAGCTTTGTTGTAGCTTAGCATGTATTTAATTAGTTGCTTAGCAGGTAATTTGCCCTTAGCATTGACTTAACTCCAGGGTTTGGACCTTATTGATATAATTGTGCTAAAGAATTTTTCTTCTTATTCACATGCTGTAAAAACTGGGTGAAGGGGGAGAAGCTGGCATTCATATGTTGGAGCATCATAGTCTTCAGTGGGTTAGCACCAGGTAAAGGGTTTTAAATTTTGACTTATAAATTGTCCTTTTAGACTAGGGGACTTAACTGTTTTGTTAAGTGGCACAACTATTTTTAATTGCCATTCGTTAATTCACTTATTCATTCCTTATTTAAATGTCAACTATGAGCAAGGCATTGTTTTAGCTCCTGGGATTAGTGGGCACAGAACTGATGACACTGCCTTTGTCAGTTCATTTTCTTGGGTACTGGTAGGAATATGATGGTAAATAAACAAGTGATGCATTGTGGCTGGTGTTGCTAAGTATAGTGATTCTTAAATTGGGAGCCTGCGACCATTCAGGCATTTTCTGCAGTAGTCTGTATGGCATACACATTCTGGAGAGAGAGACTCTTAGGAAAGGTTGAGAACCGTTGTCCTAGAGTCTGATTGGAGTATAGTTACCAGGTATTGATTTCTATATAAATGCAGAGTAGCAGGAGCCTGTGTCAATTCCCTAGGCAGTTGATTTCACCGTCTCCTCTTCCCTGTGATCTGATTGCATTTTCTTGGGCATTGTTTCATTTATGTCCCAATAATTATTTACTGACAATTAGAACTCGGCCAGTTTCTCTCGTTAGCCTTCCTGATATAACATTGATGGTGGAGCTAGAAGATTATGCCCTACAATTCTCTTTATCGTTATTTCTACCCTCAAGTTACAGAATAGGGTAATATTATTAACAGGTAAGTGGTTGTAGTATTATGTGTTGATTGCCAAGCATCAGCGGTTGAAGTTTTCTTTTGACTGTAAAAACTTTTCTGGATATAGAGGATTAGGGGAGTTATCTTGATGCTTGTTTTGAAGATCATCATTTGGAGCTAGTAGGCAGAGAGCTTTGATGTGTATTTCTGCAAATCTGTTGAGTTTGGCTTACACTGATCTTGTAATTACACGTGAATAGCACATGGACAGAGATGCAGGACTGTGTGCTTGATGGCCCTTGTAACTCCCAGGGCTCGAGCAGGAACCTCAAGACAGGTTTCTTTGTTCTGAAACTGAGAAATGAATAGATCTTCCGGACAGGATCACTCCCTTATTTTGGGGGGGGGGGTCACTTGTCAACAGCACGGACTCCTTAGGTACTAATATAACTTTACTTTTCTGTTAGTAGGCTGACAAAAGCTTTCTTTTTATGTGTATTTATTTTTCATATAAAGGATCTTTTACTAATTTGTATTTTAACACAAGGGGCAGATGTCTCCAGCTCTGAGCTGGGCTTTGCAGCATGTCCTGCCTTTTGAATGTTTCTTTCAACTTGGGCAGCTCTCTTTGTTAAAGGCCAGACCCCTTAGAGGGATGTTCTGGGAACGAGGACCCCTTGATATTTGAAAGGTGGGAAATCCATTTAAAACATGTGATGGCTTCCAGCAGCCCTACTGCTGGGTTCTGCTTGTTTTAATGTAAGTGATAGATGTTCTTGCTGGTTGTGTTCAGTAATTGGATGTGAACTATATAATAAAGTAACATTTCATGGCAGATGTGAGTGTACTGTGGATGGCACTTGATTTCTGTGGTGCCTGCCTTTAGGTTTTAAAGGCAGAAACCATAATGGAATTTAATTACTAGAGCATATATCCAAAGATTAGCTCACTACATTTGTAATGCCCTTAGTAGTTAGGTACCTGGTGACTGTGCCCGACGCTGTGTGTGATTGATAATGCCAGTGTGTGCAGGGCAGCAGCAGAAATGCTAATGCGGCTGTGGAGGGGACTGCCAGCAGCACTTCGTCAGCAGTCTGCTGCCAGAGTGTCTTCTTGGAAAGACATAATCTGTAATCAAAGAGGAGTTTGTGGGAATAGCAAACACAGACAAAAATGTTATGATAAGAGATTGTGTTCATTGCCTTCTTTCAGGGAGCTTTCAATTATGCCTGATTAATGACTTCCTCCCTCCTTGCTTCGGTGTGGGCCTGGCCTCCTTGGCGTATCACGGGATGAGGAGGATCTGTAATGCTGTGTTTTGGTCTCAGAAGGCTTGTTTCATAAGATAGCACGGAGCAGAACATTTTACATTCACTAAGAGACGCTTGGTTTCATATTCACAGAATTTGACTTTTTCCATTCAGAAACGTGATGCGCATGTTGAGGAGAGCTGTAGTGTGAAAGGTCATGGCATGTAGAGGGGCAGGGAGGGTGTGGGTCCCTCCTGAAGGCAGTTGGGAGCATGTTAGCTGTTTTGGAAGTTTTAAGTGTAAGAGAATGTACACCAGAGTGTTGGCACGGATGGCTGTGATTACATAGGCTCATGCCTGCTCAGTTTTCTTCTCAAAAAGCTTGGCTGGTGTTGGTTCCAGCTCTGTTAGGTTCTGCCTGCCATCCCCTGCAACGGGAACTCGGTAAAACAGAATCGGCAGAAATGCACTGGGGTTGAAAGAAAGGGGGCAGGGGAGGGACACAAGCATTAAATAACACAAACATTAAAATAATATTTTTGAATAGATACTAAGTTTGCATGATTTAAGAACTGAAGAATGTGAAAAGGTACAGACAGCCAGCCTGTTATCCCTGGGCTTATATACTTGAGTTCCCGTTTCATCTAACCTCCCGCCACACAGCTAATCATTGTGATTGCATTCATTTGTATTCTCCACAATGTCTCTGTGCACGTGCAAGTAAATAAAAAAGCTATCAAATTATGCACACTATTCTGCAGTTTGTTGTTGAGAATGTATGTTGGAGGGGCTGGCGCTGTGGCGCAGCAGGTTAATGCCCTGGCCTGAAGCACTGGCATCCAAATGGGCGCCTGTTTGAGACCTCGATGCTCCACTTCCAATCCAGCTCTTTGCTATGGCCTGAGAAAGTGGTAGAAGGTAGCCCAAGTGCTTTGGCCCCTGCACCTGAGTGGGGGACCTGGAGGAAGCTCCTGGCTCCTGGCTTCAGGTTGGCACAGCTCCGGCTGTTGCACCCTATTGGGGAGTGAACCAGAGGATGGAAGACCTTTCTCTGCCTCTCCTTCTCTCTCTGTGTAACTCTTACTGTCAAATAAATAAATAAATCTTTTTAAAAACAAAAAAGGTGGCCGGCACCGCGGCTCACTAGGCTAATCCTCCGCCTTGCGGCGCCGGCACACCAGGTTCTAGTCCCGGTCGGGGCGCCAGATTCTGTCCCGGTTGCTCCTCTTCCAGGCCAGCTCTCTGCTGTGGCCAGGGAGTACAGTGGAGGATGGCCCAAGTGGGAGACCAGGAGAAGCACCTGGCTCCTGCCATCGGATCAGCGCGGTGTGCCGGCCGCGGCGGCCATTGGAGGGTGAACCAATGGCAAAGGAAGACCTTTCTCTCTGTCTCTCTCTCTCTCACTGTCCACTCTCTCAATAAAGAATTAAAAAAAAAAAAAAGGTATTAGGACACAATAACAACAGTTTTCCAGTCATCTGAAAATTTAGGTATGGCACCAAACATTCAGAGTAATTTACATAATCTGAATAGAAAAGTTTGTGTGTCTTAGACAGACTTGCACAGACATGGATGGGAAAATTGAATGTGTTTAACATCCATGATTGCAACAGTGGGAAACTGGAAATGACCCAAATATCTTATCAGTAGAAAAATTTATGAACAAGTTATGGTGTGTGTATGTGGAAGATGCACGTCATTTAAAATGAGCAGAACTGGGCTGGAATGAGTCATGTCAGCCAAATGCTGAATGATCAGAGCAGGTTATTGAAGAACTTGAAGGGTATGGTGTTACTTGTGGGAGCCATAAAAGCAGAGAAGACAATAACCTACGTATTTTTAGCTCCTGTTGATCGCTCCTGTGCAGTCCCTCACACTTGGGGTCACTAACCCAGGGTGTTCGACAGTGAGTTCAAGGTAGAGGTCATGTCTGGGGAGCAGAACGGCCTGCCCAGCAGAGGGGCACGGGCTGCTGCGTGGGTTCTTGAGTGCTTTATGGCTGTAGGTATGTTTGGATCATGGTTACGTGTGTGTTTATACCTTTCTGCAGGTCAGGTGTTTCATAACAAAAATTTAAAAACATAGAGAGGGTAGGAGGATCCTTAGGGAGTTCTCATGGACAGGCTTAGCCTTAGCTGAGAGAGTGAGCAAGACATGCACACTGGAGTTTTCTTTGATTCTGTAGATGGTGACCGTGATGTGTGGATTTACCATCGTTTCGGCCCTTTTCTGCCTATATATGTGGCAGCCGAGTAAGAACATAATTTTTGCTGCCATTGTCCAGTGCTTTGGGGTCGACCATTAATTTTAAGGTAAATAATATCAGAGGAATTAAATAACAGCGTAAATAAACGTTGCATGTCTGGGGCTGTATACTGAGTGGCAGATTTCACTCCTGATGATTTTTTGGAAGCACATCTGACATTTTTGGGCTGGGATGGCAGTGGGTGGTTTGGGAAGCCTGGCAAAGGGCTTCCCCGTGGAATAGCAGGCTGGGGCGTTGTTCCGTTTCCCCCTTGTGAACCCTCCATCACCATCTCCAGGACAGTATCTGCTGTCTAGCAGATGCTTGGTAAATACCGGTTGGGTGATTTTAAAATTAGCTTGAAATATTTTTTTATCTTCTGTACTGTTATCACTGTAGTTTTTATCTATATTCTGGGAATTTCAGGAGACCATCTATGTCTCAGACCAGGAGTTTTATCTAATAAATTATTTGAATTTTAAAGAGTTGGATGCTTGTTTGTAGTGGTCTCTAGCCGTGGATCAGAGAAGTGTCACAGCCTACTCAAAGTTGCTTGTCTCCGCGTTAACTTCTCTGTGCGCTAAGTGAGGAAGGAATACAGATCAGAAGTTTTTTCTGGGAGTCTCTGGTACACTGGCCTTTTCAGCATAGCAGGTGTCGGTTCTGAAAGCTCATCTCTGTGGTAATGGAAGGAGCCCATCTCGATTGCTGCGGTAGTTACACAGCTGAATACATTTGTGGAGACTAATTGAGACTGTAAATACGTTAATTGTGCATAAATTATATCAATAATTTTTGAAAATCCGCCAAAACAAGAAACAAAATTCAGAAGTTAATTTATTATTGAAACTGGATAGAGTGTAAAAGATCTTAAAAAGATCCAACATTTACATATATATGTATGTAGTCGATGTTGTCTTGGTGCTTGGACGTGAGGGTCCTTTTGGCAAAGATTATCCCGTTGTAAATAAACTGGGGCTCTGGGCCTGTGCCCTTGGCCTTTCTTTCTTCTAAAGCAGTGTTTTCTCAGCTCAGTGTGTAGCTCACTGAATACACTGAGCTGGGATTAACGGAGCCTCTCACTTCCTGCTTTCCCTTTCTCTCCTTCAGCCAGGCGTGGGCCTTTGTTGTCTGGCCTGTGCACTGAGATAAGCTATCAGGGCATGTTTGTGTTAGAAAAATGGTTGTAGACAGAGCAGTTATAAATAGACCAACAGGTATTAATGGTTCCCGTCTTCCGTTTAAGTCGAAAAGAGAGAGGAAAAAATAAGATATTGAAGACAAGACAGGCTGACTTACATAAATTAGGAAAAAAATGTAATTTTTCATTGTTCCTACTGGTTTTTCCTTTTCTTACTCAACCATTTGAATTTGTTTATTGGCAAGTTGAGAATATTTGCTAACTATAGTTGGATTCCTGTTATTATGCAGGCTGATTTTATTTAAATTAATAATTTCTAAACCTGCATTTCTGGTGGCCCCTTAAACTACATGTACCTGTGCTGCTAAATTCATTTTGTTTTATTGTGTTATCAGCTGTATACAATTACAGGTTGGTTCAGAAAGCAGTAGTACAAAAAGCTTACCACCTGGAGAGGGAGGAATGTTGCTACATTCACATAAAATAGCTATGATCATTGTTCTAAAAGGGCATGATCCAGTATTGTGAATTAATATTTTTTGTCTTAGTTGATTTTGTTTAATATTGTCAGTTTTCTCAGCTAGGAAACAGCTTCATTTTCAAAAAGGCTAATGAGTTTCCCAGAATTGTAGATTGCTAAATAAAGTTACCTAGGGCACTCATTTCCAACTGCTATTATTGGTTCACCACTGTCTTAGAGTATATGCCTTCTTCTGAATGCAGACAAGTGATTGATACTTGTTTGAATGAAACTTTAAATATTACTTGATATATTCTGGCCGGTGCTGTGTTTTGGTGGGTAAAGCCAATGCCTGCAGTGCTGACATCCCATATGGGTGCTAGTTCAAGTCTTGGCTGTTCCACTTCCAATCCAGCTGCCTGCTAATGTGCCTGGGAAAGTAGTAGATGATGGCTCAAGTACTTGGACCCCAACACCAACATGAGAGACCCAGAAGAAGCTCCTGGCTCCTAACTTCAGCCTGGCCCAGCCCTGGCCATTGCAGTCTTTTGTGAGGTATTCCAGTGGATAGAAAGTCTCTCTCTCTCTCTCTCTCTCTCTCTCTGTCTTTCAAATCTTTAAAACAATATTTCTTGAGACCGGCGCTGCGGCTCACTTGGCTAGTCTTCTGCCTGTGGTGCTGGTACCCTGGGTTCTAGTCCTGGTTGGGGCGCAAAAGTACCTTAAATTGGAAACCACAGCTGCATTTTTTTTTTCCTTTTTCTTGCTTGACTTGGTGCTCACTACTGAAATGTCTTATTGTATAAATAAAAATAAAATCTCCTGCTTTTTGTTGGTGTCTCACATCTGAATGAATTTGCGCTTTACGGCTCTCAGTCATGGTTCTGTTCAAGCAGCAGGCTAAATCATTTTAACAACTGGAGCCAGAAAGGAGCCAGCTGTGCAGCCTGTGCACTTCATCCCGACCTGGGACTGTTCTTAAGTGTGGTCCAGGGGCCTGCAGGGTCGGCCTGGCTGTTCTCATCATGATGCCCAGACAGCATCTGCCCTTTCCCTCTCATTCTCTGATACGTGGACAGTGCTCCTGCACAAGGTGAACCAGGTGTGCTGGCTCCACGGGTGGAAGGCACAAGCAAAAAGGAGAGTCTGTTTCTTACGTTAGGTGGTAAGAGATTTGCAAACATAAAATGATCACTTGTCTCCCAAGTTTAGCTTTAAACATTAGAATTTATTTTAACATGGGCATGTAGCGGGTTTATTACTGTTATTCTTAAATGAACTCATAAACAAATCTTTACAGTTTTTCTTATTTTCTAATATAGAAAATGATGGTAAGATACAGCTCACCTAAACAAAAGTGCTTTTGGCTCCTCAGTAATTTTCAGTAATCCAAGGAAGTCTGCAGTTAAGAGGTTTGAGAACCCTTGTGAAAAGTGTGCTGACATAATGAAACCTTTCAAGATATTTCAGCATTTTCAATAGGAAATATATTGGTAATATAGCATTGATCATGTTACCTTAAAGTCAGCTTGTGAAGTGTCTAGAGAAATTTGGGAGTCTGTTTGCTGACTTCCCCTTCTTTATTTTCCTGCTCACTTCAGCCCCTGTCCCCACCGCTGGTGTTCCAAGGTTCTCTAACTTCAGCAGATGTTCTGTGTAAGAGGTAGTAACTCCCTCAAAATGTGCAACATTGCCTCTGCTGCTGTTCTTATCACCAGGCAACAACAGAAATGTTACAAAGATGTCAAACGTTAGGATATTTGGGCTCTGTTTTTTAAAGAGTGAAATACAATGGAATGTTTGAGTTTTATTGAGGATTAAGAGACATTTTGCAATTTCTTAGCTGTGCAGTCTACAAACAGCTGTCTTCTCATCCTCTGTGGGGGAAATCCTTTGGATCAAGTAGATTTGTGGGTGTGTTTATTTGATATAACCACAGCTGCTTGAAAGAATGCTGGTGTTTAGGAAGGGATTCATTTTGGGTCTTTTCAGCAGGTTTCAGAATTGTAAAGCACGCTATCTTTGAAATTTCTTCTTGATAAAATGATTCAAACATTAACTTGGAGGCCTTTGAAAGCCTGAATTTGATGTTCAGCATTTTTATCAGTGTATTAGTTAAGGTTCTTCAGAGAGACAGAACCAATAGCAGGTGTATATGGAGCACTTCAAAAAGTTTATGGAAAATGGAATAAAAAATAAGCAAAAAAGGTACAAAAAATGTGAAATCCATGCACGCGGTGTGTGTGGGGGGGTATCTTTAAAAAGTTCATGCAAAACACATATTAGGAAAAACTGTACGAATTACAACATTTTTGTGCCAAAATAAACTCTGTATGTCCCATGAACTTTTTGCAATATGCTTCTCACATGTATGTACACACAGCTACTTGCAAGGGAACTGGCACACTTGATTAAGGAGACTTAGCAGTCCCTTCCTTGGCTGTCTACAGGCTGGAGAACCAGGGACCAGAGAAGCAGATGGTGTCCCTCTCAGTCCACTGCATGCAGGAGGCTGGAGGCCTGCAGTTGTGTCCAGCTAGGTGTAGAGAGAGCTAATTCACCTTTTGTCTGCTCCTTTGTTCTGCCTGGGCTCCCACAGCGCCTGGCCACACTGGCAGCTTGGCCTTGCCCTCACCACCTACTCCCCTGGAACCAAACTCCCCCTCCTCCCCCTACACAGATAGGAGCACTGCCCTAGCAGTAACCATCCCGGTGGAGGTGATGTGCATGTGGACTGATGTGAGCAGTTACAGAACTGGTCTTGATTTCAGGACGTCTGTTTCCTTGTGCAGCATCCTCCCTTACATAGTGCCTAATCGATCTGGGTGCAACATAGACAGTAGAAGTTCCCTCGTAGGTTACAGGGGAGGCCAAGAAGTAGAAATTTTTTGCCACAACTACAGCAGTACTTAGTTTTGGTCACTTCACTGAAAACAAAACAAAGCAAAGCAAAGAACAAAAAATCTGCATGAAAACAAGAATTAGTTGTCTGAAAACTTTAGTGTTCATCTGCAATGTAACCCACAAAGAAAATGCCTTAATGAGTTTTGATTGCTTAGTTAGTGGTTGAGAGATGATTTCGTTTTCATGTATGTTTGGGTCCTATCAAAATATTGGTTTACTTTTGTCCACTTTAACTGTAAAAATAATTAAACAAAAGATGAGGTTTTTTTTTTTTTTTAAACAAAGACATCAAGAAACAGTGTTATTGAAATTATTTCTGGTCATCGAAGCCTTGGGTTTCAGTGCCTTATGCATTGCATCATACTTCTGGGGGAATTTTATGTAACCAGTCATTTGTACATCTTGGCTAAAAATATAAGAAAGTCACCTGTCCTCCTAGAGTTAAGTTTTAATGCTTCAGCGTATGATCCAATGTGATTTAAATCTTACACAGACCAGGTGCTGATGTAATCTTCTGGAAAGTCTGGCTTGAGTGTCACTCTCAGGTTTTGAAAATGAACTTGTCGGCTGGCGCCGCGGCTCACTAGGCTAATCCTCCGCTTGCGGCGCCGGCACCCCGGGTTCTAGTCCCAGTCAGGGCACCGGATTCTGTCCCGGTTGCTCCTCTTCCAGGCCAGCTCTCTGCTGTGGTCCAGGAGGGCAGTGGAGGATGGCCCAAGTGCTTGGGCCCTGCACCCACATGGGAGACCAGGAGGAAGCACCTGGCTCCTGGCTTCGGATCAGCACGGTGCGCTGGCTGTAGCGGCCATTTTGGGGGTGAACCAACAGAAAAGGAAGACCTTTCTCTCTCTCTCTCTCTCTCACTGTCTGCCTGTCAAAAAAAAAAAAAAAAAAAAAAAAAAAAAAAAAAAAAAAAAAAGAAAAGAAAAGAAAGAAAAGAAAAAGAAAATGAGCTTGTCACCTTAATTCCAGTGCTAAAGCAGTAAGCAGCTTAGTCAGATGGAAAAGGTGTGTTTTTGTGGTTCTTCTTATCTACAAATTTTTCTTTGCGAAGGAATTGAAGGGGACCAGGTCAGAGAGGTTAAGCTACCACTTGGGGTGCCTGCATTCCATATTTAGAGTGCATGGAATGGAATCCCATCTTCACTTCTGATCTAGGTTTCTGCCAATGCACCTGGGAGGTAGCAGGTGAGTTGGGTTCCTGCCATCTGTGTAGGAGACCTGGCTGGAGTTCTGGTTCCTGGCTGTGTCCTGGCCCAGCCCTGGGCACATGTGGGCATTTGGGGAGTAAGCCTGTGGATGGAAGACATCTCTCCCTCCTCCCCTTTGGTCCTCCTCTGTCATTCTGCCTTTCAAATCAATAAGTAAATCTTAGAAAGTAAAAGTAGTGAAAGGCAGGTGTTTGGTGTAACAGTTAAGGTATGATTTAGGAGCCCCATGTCCCATATCAGAGTGCGCCTGGGTTGGGGTCCTGGTTGCTCCTGGTTCCAGCTTTCTGCTGATGTGCACCCTTGGAGACAGCAGATGATGTAGTAGTTGGGTCTCTGGCACTCACATTAGAAACCCAGATGGAATTTTTGCCTCCTGTTTCAACTCCTACTGTTTGTGCATTTGGGAAGTGAGTCAATGGATGGGTGATCTCTCTCTCTCTCTCTCTCTGCCTGTTTCTCTCAATCTCTGCCTTTCAAATGAAAGAAATAATTTTAAAGAAGGATTAATTATGCTACTTCTAACTACTTCTAAATAGGGTCCTTGGTAGCACCTGGATCCTACTATTTGGAAATTCCAATAAATGTCCAGTCACCTCTCACAAGATTCTGTGCCCCATTTAATTTTGTCTTGAAGTATGTTGGAAACTGGTGGTTTGACCAGGAGAAGGGAGGTGTGCCTCAGTCACGGCTCTTCCACAGGTCGGTCAGTCAGTCACCATTGACAGTGGTGCTGAGAGGGGCTCCCACAGGCTTGGGATCCTTCGGGCCTGGCTGAACACTGAATGTAACAGGCTATTGGAAGAACGTGTTCTAAGACCAAACAAGAGTGAAAGTTTTGTTTACTCAGTGGTAGTAAGAAATGTCCTTGTTCTCACTGCACACTCTGAAAAGGAGATAAACTGTCTAGTTAATGACTCAGTACATGTAGCATAGTGTACCTGATAGTGTGATTATTTGCAGGGTATTTCCAGAATCCTTTACTTTCTTTTTAGTTGAGGGAGGGGAGAAGCAGTTGGGGAGGGGGGGAGAGAGGGATACAGAGATGCGGGGGTGGGGGGGGGGAGACTGAGACTGAGATTGAGACTGAGACTGTGGAGTCGTCATTTCAGCTTTCTCCCTGACCTCTTGGTACTGGTATTGAAGTCACACAGTTTCATAATTTGCAAAGCCAAGATTCAAACCTGGCAGGTTGGTTGAAATCAAATGTTCCTTAAGTTTATTTCTGGCTTTAATTTTCTGTGATTTTGAGCAGAGTCTTAGGCTACTGAGTTGTAAGAATTACAAGATTTCCTACACCTGTGTGACGGAGGTGGCTTTGGGAACGTTTACTGGGAGAGCCCATACTCTCTGCTCCCCTTGGCTGTAATAACTCCGTGCCCTTGAAGACAACTTTTTAATCTGTAAACCTTTAGTATGATGATGTTAGACAACTGCTTCTGTGCAGCTGTAGAAAACTCAACAAGGGTCCTGATGTTGTGGGACAGCGGGTTGAGCCTCCACTTGTATCTCATATTGGAGTGTCATTGCTAATGTGCCTGGAAGGCAGTGGAAGATGTGCCAAATACTTGGGACACAAGGGAGACCAGAGTGGAATTCTAAGTTCCTGGCGTCAGCCTGGCTTAGACCTTGCTGTTGGAGCCATTGGAGAGTGAACCAGAAGATAGAAGGTCTCTTCCTCTCTCCTGCCTTCTCCCTCCTCCTCACTGCTCTCTCCCCTTGCCCTCCCTTCCTCCTTCCCTCCCTCCCTCTCTCTGTGTGTCTCTTCCCCCTTCTCTCCCTTCCTCTTTCTCTCTCTGCCTTTCAGATAAATCTTTTAATTTTTTTAAAGATTTATTTATTTATTTGAAAGTCAGAGTTACACAGAAAGAGGAGAGGCAGAGAGAGGGAGAGAAGTCTTCTTTCCAAAGGTTTACTCCCCAGTTGGCTGCAATGGCCAGAGCTGCGCTGATCCGAAGCCAGGATCCAGGAGCTTCTCCTGGATCGCCCACGAGGGTGCAGGACCCAAGGACTTGAGCCATCTTCTGCTGCTCTCCTAGACCACAGCAGAGAGCTGGATTGGAAGTGGAGCAGCCGGGTCTCGGGTCTCGGGTCTCGAACCGGCTCCCATATGGGATGCCTGCGCTTCAGGCCAGGGCATTAACCCACTGAGCCACAGCTCCAGCCCCTCAGATGAATCTTTTATTTAAAAAAAAAAAAAAAAAAAGGAATTCTCACACATCAGGTTTTATCTGGGGGAAGAAATCTAGACATAAAGACACCATTTTATTCTGTGCATTCGCATTTCAGGGGGCCAGGTGACTCCACTAAGGTCACTGAGTAACTGCTGGTTGTAGGCAGAACTGCAGCCCTGGCTTATCTGACTTCAGCACCCCAGGAAACAGTCTACTGAGTCCCTTTGTAGATGTTTGGTTGTTAATCAAATTACCTGCCTGTTTAGAAACATTGTGCCTTTCACAGTTACTTAAGTGGGCTCAGCTTTGTTTACTTCACACTGCCTTTGTGTGCTTTATCTGTGGAATTAAGCTTCTGAGTTCTTTTTTAACGCAATGCTGCCACTCCCTGGTTGTTGGGTGGTACCGCATTGGGAAATTGAGTCTTCCTTAAAGTTGCCTTTAATTAGGAGTCAGAAACCTTGTACAAGTAAACCAGAGAATTTGTGTGTGCAATCAGTGGGGGCGCCTGAGCCAGAAGATAATGTAGATGCATCAAACCTCTAAAGGCTGCCGGAATTTCTGGCTTGGTTCTGATAAATAGACATTGTACAGCTGCCACTTAATGGACTGAAAATGTATTTCTGTTACCGTTCAGGTTTTTGGACGTTTTAAATGTGTTGCAGAACTACATGGGTGTATAGATGTTAGGACATTGTTGCCTGGACTAACATCCGAATTCGCATGTGTTGTCCTGGGTAATCGTTGAAGCACCTGTTCCCAGCTCATCGACACAGATCTCTGTCTTCCCTCACAGAAAGCTCTGTCCTGGTGAAGAAATACTTCCTGTCATTCCCAGCCAAGTTCTTGAACTTTTTCTGTGAAATACTGGCTACGATCACTCACTCACTCACTAACAGAGGGTAGACTGTTTCTTGGATTATTTCTGAGGTCTGTGTGCTTTGTGTCTTTAAATTCTTTAGTTCTTTTCGGTAGGTTTCAGTGCCCTCGACTTCCAGGACAGGAGATTGTCAGAATCTCAGGACGAGCCCAGAGTCCTGCGGCTGGACCCTGGCACGGCTGGGGCTGGACCGGTCACGGGTTTCCAGCGGCCAGCATTCCCTGCTCTCCAGTGCTCGAGCCACGTTTTATTGGGACTGTTCTTTGATTTCCTTTGACAAACAACACAAAATGGAAAACTTTTAGACTAGTGGTTTTCAACTGGGGACATTGGGCAATGTTTAGGGAAGAGTTTGGTTGCCACCAGCAGAGCAGGGGCGACAGTGTAAGGTCAGGGGTGTTGATGAACTTCTGACAGCGCGCAGGCCTGACCTGTCAGCACAGCACCGGCTTTGTGAGGGACTGGAGAAAGTGTGTACAAGGCGTTGCAAGTTCTGCCCACAGGCTCTGTTCCCTTTGCAGCTCTGTGTGTGGGTGAGCTCCTCCTGGCCCTGCTGTTCAGCATCCTGCCCAGGGAAGAAACTGTAGCTTTTGTATTGGCTGAAAAAACAATTTACCTTCTACCTTTCTAAGCTCTTGGTAAAATAACCCTTATGCCCCAGAGGCCCATTTTAGGCTGGCATATTCTAGTCTTCTGCCCATCCAGCTGCTTTGTCCCGTGTACTGTTCCGGACCACGAGGCCGGTGCATTTGGCCAGCAGTGTTGTTAGAAGACCTGGCTTGCCCTGCGAGCTCACCAAAGGCCAGGCTGTAGTCAAGACTTGGATTCTTCTTAGAGTTGCCCAGGTTGTGTTCTTGTGCTGTGTGCAGGTGCGCCCTGTGGATCTGGATATGTCTTCTATCCTGACTGTCTTTATGTTTTTCTTGAGTATCCTGTGCCTAGAAATAATCTGTTGAAGTCTGCTATGTTCCCCCAGGTGCGATGTTACCTCCTCCCTAACAGTCATTGCTGAAAGTAATCACTCCTTTCTTTAAACTTGTACATATAGCATTTATTTGATGTCACACACTGGTTTTTCTTCTTTTTTTTTGCATCTGAAGCATCAATAGTGTAGATAAAACTTTGTCATTGCACTCAAGAAAAATGGATACACACTGAAGAGGACTGGCATGTAGGACTACCCCTGTCCATAGCCTGTTTTAGTCAAACCAGCGATGATGTGCAGTCCTTGTTGGTGTATCTGTTTGAGATAGTTGCAAAGTAAGAATCTTGATGTGTTCAAGATATTTACTTTGGAATAGCGATGTTTACTCTGGGTCTTTAAATGGCCTAAATATTTCAGTAAAGAGTTCGGGAGCCTTCCTGGTTTTCTGTGCTAACTGTACTTGTATTAAGGACTTCTCAATGCAGGGAGGGAGGGTTTTCTTTCATTATTAAGCCTCTTTTGACATATTTTAATAGTTGGCAGTCTTCTTTATAAACATGAGACATTTCTTGAATTTTAGCTCTCATCCATGGAAATGAGAACTAGCAATAGGCTCATGAGGGAGGAGGTAAAGGCTGCACAGGGGAGTGGAATTGCATTCACCTGGGGTGTGCCTGTTAAGGCCCCCATTTGGGTTTGAAAAGTATTTTAGAAAGCAAGAAAGAAAAGGGAGTGTGAGTGAGGGACGGAGGGAGAGTGGGTAGCAAGGTGGAAAGTATCATTATATGCTTAAATCTGAATATGTGAAATCTGTATAAATAAATAAAAAAATCAGAAATGAAAAAAGGAAAGTTCATGGGATACCTTAATGCACTTCCTGTTGAGCTGTTTCATGAATAAGCACAAAGAAGCCTGCCTCAAGCTGTTGCCACGTAGCCTTCAAATACGTGGAAGGGCAAAGTTTGATCCCCTGTTCTTTAATGAGCTAGCACAAAATTAAGTTTATTAGTGGTTCCATGGTTAAGTGTCCTACAAACTTTTATAGGACCTTGCTCAACACAGAACTCTTCATTATTTAGAAATAATCGTATGCAGGCTGTTCCATGCTCTGGAGCCTTGAGGTCAGGAAGGCGGCTCCTGCTCTGTGGGTGTGAGCACCTTCACCCCTGGTCTGCCTGTTAGTCTGATACGCAGCAATACCTGCAGAGGTTTGTGGCTCCGAAGTGGAGGGAGACTCAGGCTCTGTGTGGGTGACATGGCAGACCGGGGGGTGGGGGGGATGACTGCCAGGGCTTGCTGGGTGAGTTCTTCCTAGCTTGTTGCCCTTAATGAGCCTTGATAATGTGCTGATAGCAATTGTGAATATTTGCCAACATGAGTAAGGATGTAGTCATGTAACATTATATATTGTTAAGTAAAAGTGTAATATTAAATGAATTAGTTAATGAAATTAGGGAGATATAATCAAGACTGATTTCCCTTGTTTCCTGAAACGGGCAGCTTTGAGGGGTTAGAGTCAAAGTGGTGCTATGGCTGGGATACAAATCAAAACAAAACAAAACAAAAAACAAGCAAAAACCCAAATCTGACCTCGGCATTGACCTATGACTGCTGTGGCCCTGGTGGTAGGTGTGCATCTCCCTATCTGCCTGTCCACCTGTTTCCAGGGGCTTTGATCACAGGTATGATGTGCACTGTGGGCACCTGAAATCCTGTTCCTAATGCTGTTAGATTTTCCTTTGCAGAGTAAGAGGGACCACCTACTCATGAACGTCAAATGGTACTACCGTCAGTCTGAAGTTCCAGATTCTGTGTATCAGCATTTGGTTCAGGATCGACATAATGAAAATGGTAAATATATCCTTCTGATTTGAGTCTTATGTGCTTAGCTTTGGGTCAAGTTCTTTCTAAAACCATTCTTTAAATGGAGATGACTGGGGCCGACGCTGTGGGGCAGCAGGTTAAAGCCACAGCCTGCAGTGCTGGCATCCCATATGGGCTCTGATTCCAGTCGCAGCTGCTCCACTTCTGATCCAGCTCCCTGCTAATGCACCTAGGAAAGCAGTGGAGAATGGCCCAGGTCCCTGGGCCCCTGCACCTACGTGGGAGACCTGGATAAAGTTCCTGGCTCCTGACTTCAAACCGGCCCAGCCCCTGGGCATTTCTGCCATTTGGGAAGTGAACCAGCGGATGGAAGTCCTCTCTCTCTGTCTCTCTCCTTCTGTCTCTTTGTAACTCTGCCTTTCAAATAAATGAGTAAGTATTTTAAAAAAGGAGGTGATTTTTATGAAAAGTTTACTCTGAAAGAGATTTTAGTAAGTAAGATTGCCTCTGGATGTTACTGCTTTCCCCAAGTATTATTATTATCGCTATTTTTAAGTTAAACCTCTGAGCATGTGCTGGGAGCGTCTTCCCCTTAATCTTGGGAATGGAGATAGGGAGTCCTTAGAAATGACGGTGATTGGGAGTTTTTAAATTCCTGTTTTTCACCTGCTGACAAGCAAATCCTGTTCCCGGCTCTCTAGGAATAGAGATCTGTATTACTGAGCTGCTCTGTGTTCAGGGTAGTCGGAATTCATCTTGATCCCTATTTCCGGACACCAGGAAGGCGGTTCTGGGCAGCTGGCTGTTCTCTGCTGGTGCTACAGTTTAGTTCGTAACTAAACTGAGCTGTGTCCACAAAATGTGTAGGGGGCTTGTACGGGTGCATAAGGGCCTGCAGAACCTTGACTTTCATGAGGTGCTAGGCTTCCTACTAATTGACCCCCAACGTCGTTCGTTGGTCACATAAGGTGAATTTGTCATCCCCCAGTTCCAGGTGAGGAAAGTGATGCTTGGAAGTGATAAGCGAAGTGTCCAGTGCACACAGGTGCACAGCTTGTGGGCCCAGGGAGCCTCCAGCCCTGACGCCTGTGTTCCTCCTACTCCTTGGCACTGCTCTTTCTAGGAAGTTCTGAGTTTAACAAATGCCAGCAGTTTCAAGATTTAATTATGTATTTATTTGAAAGAGTTATGGAGGGTGAGAGGAAGAGACAGAGAGAGAGACTTCCATCCACTGGTTCACTCCCCAAATGGCTGCTGGAGCTAGAGCTAGCCCAGGGCCAGGCTGGAGCCAGGAGCCAGGAGCTTCTTCTGGGTCTCCCACATGGATACAGAGGCCCAGACTTGGACCATTTTCCACTGCTTTCCCAGGTGCATTAGCAGGGAACTGGATTGCAGGTGGAGCAACCAGGATTCCAACTGGTCCCCATGTATAATGCTGGCAATGCAGATGGCAGCTGTACCGCTGTGCCACATTGTGGCCCCACTAGTTTTTTCTTCTTCTTCTTTGAAACTCTGAAAACTTATATTAGTTAAATTATGGTTTCTTGTTAAAAATATTGATTTGGTAGTTCTTTTCAACTGATTAGTGTGTGGTTTCCATCCATTTTGGAATACTAAGTGATAGAAAATTAAGTGGACAAGCTAATTTAGTAGTTGACAAGTTAATGGGATGTGACTGTTTCTTCTTCTTCTCTATTTTTTCTTTATTTAAGACTTATTTATTTATTTGAAAGGCAGAGTTACAGAGAAGCAGAGAGAGAGAGAGGGCCGGCGCGGCGGCTCACTAGGCTAATCCTCCGCCTAGCGGCGCCGGCACACCGGGTTCTAGTCCTGGTCGGGGCGCCGGATTCTGTCCCGGTTGCCCCTCTTCCAGGCCAGCTCTCTGCTGTGGCCAGGGAGTGCAGTGGAGGATGGCCCAGGTGCTTGGGCCCTACACCCCATGGGAGACCAGGAAAAGCACCTGGCTCCTGGCTCCTGCCATCGGATTAGCACAGTGCGCCGGCCGCAGTGCACCGGCCGCGGCGGCCATTGTAGGGTGAACCAACAGCAAAAGGAAGACCTTTCTCTCTGTCTCTCTCTCTCTCACTGTCCACTCTGCCTGTCAAAAAAAAAAAAAAAAAGAGAGAGAGAGAGAGAGAGCGAGGTCTTCCATCTGCTGGTTCACACCCCAAATCCCCAAATGGCCGCAATGGGCGGAGCTGGGCCAGTCCAGAGCCAGGAGCTTCCTCCGGGTCTCTCACGTGGGTGCAGCTGCCCATGAACTTGGGCCATCTTCCATTGCATTCCCAGGTGCATTAGCAGGGAGCTGGATTGAAAGTGGAGCAACCATGACTCAAATTGGTGCCCATATAGGATGCTGGCATCTCAGGCAGTGGTTTTACCCACTTAGCAACAATGCTGGCTCCTTCTGTGTTAAAAATTATTTATTTGGAAGACACACACAGAGAGAGAAATTAGGGTTCATTGCCCAAATGCCAGGCTGAAGCCAGGAGCTCAAACTCAATTGAGGTCTCCATGTGGGTGACAGGAACCTTAGTAATTGAGCCATCACCTGGTGCCTTCCAGGTGTGCATTAGCAGGAAGCTGCAATTAGAAGTGGAGCTGGTACTTAAACCCAGACATTATGAAATAGAATGTGGGCATTCCAAGCAGTGTCAGCCACTGCACAGGTGCCTACCCCATTTTTCTTTCTTTTTTTGTTTAACATGTCAGCAAACTGGAGGAATTTAGTAAAGCGGGGAAAAAACCTTACAAGATCCATTGTCAGTTGATACATACTTTTTCTTATTATCTTTGCTATTAACTTCTCTTATCTATTTCACACACTTAGAGTGCTAATAACCAGGCTGGTTATTTCTTTTGCTTCCTTTACTGGGAGTTGGACGTGAATGAAAAGTTTTATGAAATTCTCCTGCTTGTTTGGGGGAATTCAATTGCCTTAATTAATTTATCATTAATATTTTTTCTAACAGACTCTGGAAGAGAACTTGTCATTACAGACCCCGTTATCAAGAACCGGGAGCTCTTCATTTCTGACTACGTGGACACATATCATGCTGCTGCCCTGAGGTCAGTCCCAGAGCTGCGGCCTTTGGTGTGAAGGAAGTGTTGGATGTGGGGGTTAAAGGTCAATGTCCTGTCTTTGGTGGTCATTGTGTTAATCAGACTGCTCTCACAGTCTTGGAAAGGTTATATTCACTGTGTCGGATTTGCATTATTGAGATTGCATAGATTGCTTGTATCTTCATTAATCTATCTACCTCTGGTTTTTTTTTTCACCCAGTCTTTTCTTATGTGCTTTTTGTATTATTGTATCTTTATTTCCTTGAAAATCATTTTCCTGGTATTGTTGACTAAAGTATTTAAGGTGGAGTGCTTTGTTGGCCTGTAGTTTACCTTTTCTTTTTTAAAGATTTATTTATTTATCTGAAAAGCAGAACAACATTAAGAGAGGGCAAGACACAGACACAGACACACATAGATAGAGAGCTTCCACCTGCTGGTTTGTTCCCTAAATGGCACAACAGCCAGATCTGGGCCAGGCCACAACCAGGAGCTGGCAACTCCATCCTGGGATACCACGTGGGTGGTAGGGGCCGGAGAACTCATGCCGTCTTCTGCTGTCTTCCCTGGTGTGTTAGCTAAACTTGAAGTGGAGTAGCAGGACTTGAACAGGTACTCGCATGGGGAGCCAGTGTTATAGGCGGCAGCTTAACCAGGTGCAATCAGCAGAAAGCTGGATCGGGGCAGAGCAGCTGGGACTGGAACCTGTATCCAGATGTGGGATGCTGGTGTCGCAAGCAGCAGCTTAGCTGGCTGCACCACAGCAGTTATTCCCTGAAGATGCGGCCCTGCCTCTGAGAAAGAGACGGAAGAGAATGAAGCAGAATTGGCAGCATGTAGTTAAGAAAGAATTCAGGAAGGTTTGGTGCAATTTTCGTTGAACGGTTCTTTTTGTTTCCTTTGATGAAAATTTTCCTCCAAACAAGCCTGAGTGCTGGCAGGGAGGGTGGGGAGACTGAGCTGATGATTTGGTTCTAAGGCAGAAGACATTGCAGCCAGTCTTAGTGTCTTAGGTCATGATGCCCAAATGAGGCCACCGCTTTGCTTCCTTTTGTATTTCCTGTCCCTCCCAAGATGAGGCTGCTCATACGTACGGTACGTTATGTGCACATGGCAGACTTTAACTGCATAGGAAGTATTCTTTTTAAAAAACAGATTTATTTATTTATTTGAAAGAGTTACAGAACGAGAGAGAGAGAGACAGAAACAGAGAGAGAACTTCCCTCTGCTGGTTTACTTCCCAAATGGCTGCAATGGCCAGGGCTGGGCTGGGTCAGGCCAGAGTCAGGAACCAGAACTTGTGGCCTCCTGTGTGGGTGCAGGGCCCAGACACTTGGGCCATCTGCTGCTGCTTTTCCAGGCCACAGCAGGGAGCTGCATGGGAAGTGGAGCAGCCGGAATGTGAACTGTTGCCCACATGGGATGCTCGTGTCATAGGCGTGGCTTTACCTGCTACACACAATGCTGGTACCAACAACTTTTTTTTTTTTAAAGTTTTATTTATCTGAAAGGCAGAGTTAAAAACAAAGAGGGATCATCCATCCGCTGGTTCACTCCCAGATGGCTGTAACAACCGGGGCTGGGTCAGACCAAATCCAGGAGCCAGGAGCTTCTTCCCAGTCTCCTATGTGGGTGGCAGGGACTCAAGCACTTGGGCCAGCTTCCCCTGCTTTCCCACGCCATTAGCAGAGAGCTGGATTGGAAGTGGAGCAGTGGGACTGAGACCCAAGCCCGTAAGGGATGCCAGTGTCACAAGCGGCAGCTTTACTTGTTATGTCACAATACTGGCCCCACCAGCTAATATTCTTAAAATGCATTTCTTGCACAAAGTGATAAATAAAGGAGTGAATTCACTACTTTCTTTGTTAGAGAATATGGTTTAACAAAAAGTCATTTGGATTTGCTGGCTTTTGGCTTATGTATAGTGTGATAAAATACTTTCTCTGTTGTAGAACTTAGATGATGTTCAGTAAAACCATCCGGAGTGTTTTGTGTAAAACTATGTAGCTAAAGCCTGTTATTTTAAGGAAAATTAGTGATAACTTCTAATGCAGTGGAGGTTTTGGCAAACTTAAAAAAAAAAGATTTATTTATTTTAAGGACAGAATTACAGAGAGAAAGAGAGAGAGAGATCTTCTGGCCAGAGCTGTGCTGATCCAAAGCCAGGAGCTTCTTCTGCGTCCCCCACATGGGTGCAGGGACCATCTTCTACTGCTTTCCCAGGCCATAGCAGAGAGCTGGATCCGAAGTGGAACAGCCAGGTCTCAAACTGGTGCCCATATGGGATGCTGGCACTGCAGGCAGGGGCTTTAACCCTCTGGTCTGCAGCCCTGCCCCGATAATATTTCATATGGTCTCTGTTGCAGTCACTCAGCTCAGCCATTGAAATGCAAAAGCCGAGATAACATGAAAAGTAGGTGGCTGTGCTCCACTTAAACTTTATTTATTCGCTACTAAAATTTGAATTTCATTTAATTTTCACATATTGAGAAATATTCTTTTGATTTCATTTTTCAGCCATTTAAAAATGTAGCAACTATTTCTAGGCCATTAGAGAATAGGTAGTGGGCTGGGCTTGACTTGCTGGCAGTGGCTTGTAGACCCCTGTTGTGATGAGATTTGAGTTCTTATAGAACTTTAGGTAAATTTGGAGAATTACTGTGGTGTTTCATGAACTTGGAATTTGTATGACTTCTGGAGGTGGCTCTGCAATCTTAAGCTTGTTGAACAAAGCAAATTAACGGAATGTTGTCTAGATTGAAAGGACACTTAAGTTGGTAGCTAAACGAGTGAGTTGATCCTGGAAGTATTTCTTATTCTGCTTCACATGTTCTTTTCTTCTTCTTTCTGTCTTGTCTCATTGGCTGAGGTAAATTTTAGAGTTCTAGTTAGACAGATAAGTATGTAAGAGAGAGAACTGGTTGTTCATCATGTTCTGACATAATTACTGAAAATGAAAGCGTTCCAATATTCATCTCTGCTGTCCCAGTTTAGAGGGTGAGCGTTTTCTTGTGTTGGCGTTTTCATGAGAGCCAGGCAGTCCGTGCCGTGCAGGGACCCGGATGGGTGGACCCTCGGTTTGTGCTGAAGGGCTCTCTGGAGGTGTGCAGCTGTGCGAGTCCCTGTCCTGCCCCTGCCCCTGCAGCTGCACGGCTTTTTACTGGGCATGTGACCAGAACCCTCAGTTGTTTGTTTTCTTCCTGTGATATTTTCTGTAAAGTAGTCATAAAAAGTGGAGGCTATTTTATAACCCCTTCATCTTAAATTTGATTTTGTTAGCTTCAAATACAGCATCTGTTTTGTAACTCAATACTGAGGCCTTTTCAAAGACAAGACATGAGAGGTGGCCACTTACTGAGCGGTCTGGCCTCACAGGTGCTCCATGTAGATGCTGCCCTGCTGACACGCGCCGGCCTCTGATGTTTGTCTGTCTTTGTGGCTGTTGCTTCGAGACCCCAGTGCCTTCCCAGCAGCAGTGTGCGCTCCCTGAGAGCAGCTTTGATTGTCTGTGAGATCGCGTCCCGTAAAACAGAAGGGAATGGCACTGCCCCAGGAATCTCTTCTCTTCAGCAACACTAGGTTACATTAACTGAGAAAATTGGGGTGTATTTTAGCTGGGATGGAAGATTAAGATTTAACTCTTTCTTCCAGTTTATCCACAGGTTTTTTTTTTTTTCTTTGTAGATATAGAGCTGTACTGCAAAATAAATTCCATTTTGAGAGGCACAAGGAAGGAAGTCTGTGGGCACATGAAAGGGAGTCAGACGACTGTGATGAGCGACTGTGGGGAACACAGGAGGAGTGGTGATGCTAGGACTTAGTGCCACTCTCCTCGGAACTCGGGGGCACTGCTGCCAGGGTCTCTGCCCACGGTAACTCTGAGGGGTCTCTGGCCATTCCATTCACTCAGGAGGAAGCCAGTGTGTAAGTTTTTCTTTCACACTGGTGCCAGAGTTGGATTATAAAGGAGAGGGAATTTTGTCCTTTAACTGTTAGAAACCAAAAGGACACCAGAGTTCCTCTTCAGCCTCTTTGTAGCTTTTCCCTCCTAAGCCGTGTTTGTTTCCAGAAGAGCCTGGGAAACCTTCGCAGTTGCTGAAGAATGTGCTGGGTTCAGCGTGGACTGCTGTGCTGCTGCTTTTGACTCTCTGGCCTTGGCTTTCCCTTACCCCTGTGGTTCTTCCTTTTTCTTTGTTCTTTTTCAAGATTTATTTATTCAAAAGGCAGTGGCAGAGGAAGAGACAGAGACAGAGAGCTCTTCCAACCGCTGGTTCACTTCCCAAATGACACCAACAACCACATCTGGGCCAGCCAAAAGCCAGGACCCTGGACCTGCACCGGGGTCTTGCATGTGGAGATCTTCGGTTGCCTTCCCAGGCGCATTAGCAGAATGCTGGGTCAGAAATGGGGCCTGGACTTAAACAGGCATCTGTTATGGGATGCCGGCTTTACTGAGAGTGGCCTCTTACTCCCCGTCTTTCACGCTAATCTTTCTACAACTGTTTATTGTCTCTGTTTCACTATGCTTTTTAATAACCACCATAAATATTAATGTTAGAATCTTGAGTATTTTTTGAATTCTCCTTGTTCTCAGGTAAGTATTTTTGGCTGATATTGTTGAAAAATAGAAAAAAGTACCAAACTGAAATTGAGTTTGACTCTTGGCCCTGCAACATAGTTTTGTAATCAGTGTCAAGTTCATGAGCCTTTGGATTCTCTTCCACCAGTGTGTTCAGGGCAGGAGAGCCCTGGGAGATGCCCCCGGCTCTTTTTCATGCTGCTCTGTGATTCTCAGTTGGGTTCTGTAGCATCTAAGGGGAAGAAAAGAAAATGTGAAATTAAGTGTAATTTGGCCCTGCATCACTAATGGTATGGTTTCTTCACACCTACTTGCTTTATTTCTCTGAGGGCTGCTGGCCAGGCTGATTGGAGGGGAGGAGAGCCATCTTGGAGGGAGCCATCTTGAGGTGCCCTTAGAGGGAGCTTGCCATATGTTTGTTTGCTCTGTCGCTTTCCTCCACCTGAGGATAATGTTTTATTGATGATCCAGGGGCTGTGACAGGAGGCGTGCCCTCCGCTTCACTCCTGTAACAGGGTGTTCTCAGGGGCATTTCAGAAGGCCCTGTGTGTCTCATTGACTTGAGGTGTGTTCCCACCTCTCTGGTTATTCACTGCCTAGTTCAAGTAGTCACCTGGGAAAACTTTTCAGGATGAATTTTATGGATGTCCAAAGCCAAGAAGCCCTACACCATACTTTTTGGTCTTATGGTCACTTTCTTTTCATTCTGATTTATCTCCTCACTTTATTATAGGCAGCTAGAATAATATGTGGGTATGTTTAGGAATTGAAAAAGATTAATTACATCTGTGGACAATGGCCTAACTGTTCCTTTGCATTAAAAAAATAAAAACTAGTCCTTTAGTTTCATGGTGTTTCAGAGCTCTGAATTTTGCTTAAGATTTATTTTCTGGCCTAATGTACATTTTCTTTCACTTACAGCATTTCTCCTGTTTTATCTGTTTGTGTTTAATGTTTCATTAGATGCCATAGTTGGTTTGTTCATGCGTTCATCCATCAGGTAGCGCTTTGCTGATCTAGTAGATTAAGGACTTTGTACCAAAACAGGTGCTGGGAGAACCCAGGAAAACTAAGATTCTCTCTGACCCTGAACACTCACACTTCCCAGTCTTCGTTTTTAAAAGGTTGGAGCTGCTTTTAGACGTAAAGGAAAGTTTCCACGTCCTCCCTCAGCCTCCCAGAGTGGGAACATTTTCTGTAACACAGTGATCAGAACCAGGAAATCGGTGTTGCTAGAAGACCATGGAGAGGGTTCCCTTTGACCTCAGCAGTGTCTTGGCTCTGGAGTCCTGTCTGCCATCCCACAAAGCAGTTAGTTGCTTCTCCTTGGTCTCTTGTGATATGTGATGGCTTCCCAGTCTTTCTCGTCTCTCATGACCGCGACATTTTAAAAGGTTACTAGGCAGCTGTGATGGTTTTTCCTTTTGCATTCTTTTTGTAAATGAACAAATATGTCTATTTTCTTTTAACCCTTTCTTGACCTGGTAAAATAAAATACGTAGGTATATTTTGAGCTCCGCATTTTTCACTTGACAGTATGTCAGAGGAGCTGTAGGTCAGTAGACAGCTTGTTCTTGTTCTCTTTTACAGCCCTGTAGAACTTCTGTGTGAATGGGCCGTGTGTATTTAATGGCTCTCTTGTATTTGGGCATTTAGAATTTTGCAGTTGTAAATGATGCTGTCATGAATGTGTGTGTGTTTTCTTACTGTGTACCTTCAGGATGGCTTTATGGTGTGGGATGGCCCTGATGAGAGGTACATGAGTATGGGGTGTGTTACCATGTCTCCCTCCAGGAGGCCTGTGCTGGTCTGTATTCCCTCCAGTAGTCTGGATACTCTATCTTATTTCTAAAAATTTTGCTAACTGATAGTTGGGAAATGTTATCTCATAGTTGTTTTCCTTCATTTTGTTAATAGTAAATTTGCACAATCTTCACATGCCTCAATGATATTTTTGTCTTTTTTATTTTTATTTTTTTGTAAATGGTCTCGTCATGTCTTTTCTAATGGTTTTTGTCTTTCACTTTTAAAAAGTTTTCTTTATATGTCTAGTATACATTGTGTATATATTACAAATGTTTTCTCCCACATTTGTCAGTTTTCTTCTATTTATGTTCATAGTGTTTGTTATGCAAAACCCACTTTTATCTAGTTAAATTTATCTAACTTTTATTGCTTTTGAATTTTGAGTCATAGTTAAAAAGTCTTTCCTACACTGTAGTTAAAGAACTCTACCTTGTTGTCCTAGTATTACTGACAGGTCTCTTTATCCCAGTGGTGAAAGGTCAGATAAATCCCTGGAAAGTGACAGAAATAGAAGAACATAAATTCAAAACATTATTATTATATATTAAGATTTATTTTATTTACTTGAAAGGCAGAGTTGCAGGGAAAGAGAGGGAGAGATCTTCTGTCTGCTGGCTGACTCCCCAGACAGCCTCAACTGCCAGGGCTGGGCCAGGCTGAAGCCAGGAGCCATCTGGGTCTCCCACATTGGTGCCATTTGCTGGCCATTTTCTGCTACTTTCCCAGGTGCATTAGCTGGGAATTGGATTTTAAATGGAGCAGCTGGGACTTGAACCAGCGCCCATATGGGATTCTGGCATTGCAGGCAGCAGCTTAATCCATTACACCACAATTTTGGCCCTTAAAAAATTATTTTTGATTTTAATTTTTAAGGGTTTATTCATTTATTTGACTGGCAGAGTTATGGAGGGAGAGAGAGAAAGAGAGAAAAGGAGAGATGGAGAGAGAAGAATCTTTCATCCACTGGTTCACTCCCCAAATGGCTGCAACAGCCGGGGCTGGACCAGACTGAAACCAGGAGCCTAGAACTACATCTGGGTCTCCCACATTGGGTGGTAGGGGCCCAAGCACTTGGCCATCTTCCTCTGTTTTCCCAGGTGTTTTAGCTAAATTTGAAGTGGAGTAGCCAGGACTTGAACAGGTACTCACATTGGGAGCCAGTGTTTCAGTTGGCAGCTTAACTACCTGTGATGCAACACCAGCCCCCATCTTTTTTAACGATTCATTTATTTGTTTGAAAGGCATCATGACAGGGAGAGAGGGAGAGAATGAGATCTTACATCTGGTGGTTTCACTCCCTGGACCAGGCTGGAGCCAAGAGTCTGGCATTCCGTCTGGGTCCCAAATACTTGGTCTGTCTTCCACTGCCTCCCAGGTGCGTTAGCAGGTGGTTGTATTGGAAGCAGTGAGTAGCCAGAACTCCATGGGCATCCCACGTGGCGACTCAACCCACTTCACAATGCCTGCCCCAGAAAAATTTTTAAAAATCCCCATTTGTCAACAATCAAATGGCTTACAGTAGACAAGATAGTGACTCTCTCACATCCTTTTCCCCTATTATTAGATCAGAAATAATATATTTTAAAAATGTGAATTTTTCACCTACTTAAAAGGTAGAGAGAGAGAGAGACAGAGACAGAGACACTGATACCAGTGCCTTCCATCTAGTGGTTCAGCCTTGGCTGGGTCACTGGGGGTTACTCTGAGTCTTTTCCCAGAAGTGTCTGCTGGAAATCAAAAGGACCCTGAGATGAGGGGCTTCCCTGCCTTCAGTCTGCTTCTGTCGACACTGAAGCATTTCTTTAGACCTGGAGCATACAAGGTGTCAGAACGCTCCGAAACCAGGTGTTTCTGCACAATGGAATTGATGGCGATTTTACAGTAGTCTTTCCTCATCCATTCTACAAAAAGTGCCAGATAATGTCTTGATTTTGAGAAGGAGCATGTTGAAGAGAGGGCTATGGTAAAAACACTGAAGTTCCCTATAAATGCACACAGTATTACATGAACAGTGTTTCCCAGTTGTGCTGGCCAGAGAGAGCCCAGTGCTATGGGCTTCCCTGCTTTAGTCCATCTCATCTGTCTTGTCCTGTCCTGTCCTGTCCTCTCCCCCTCCCCCTCCCCCCTCCTCTCCCCTCCCTTCCCCTCCCCTCCGCTCTCTCCTCTCACTCCCCTCTCCTCTCTCCCCTCTCCCCTCCACTCTCCACCCTCTCCCCTCTCCTCAGATTTATTTATTTGAAAGTCAGAGTTACAGAGAGGTAAAGAGAGAGGGAGAATCTCCAATTTGCTGGTTTACTCTCCAGTGGCCTCAATGGCCAGGGCAGGCCCAGGCTGAAGCCAGGAGCCAAGAGCTTTAATCCGGTTTTGCATGTGGGTGGCAAGGGCCCAAATAATTGGACAATCCTCCACTGCTTTTCCTAGGCCATTAGAGGGAGCTGGATCAGAAGTGGAGTAGCTGGGACTTGAATCGGCGGCCATATAGGATGCCTACATTGCAGATAGCAGCTTTACCTGCTATGCCACAATGCCAGCACCTGTTTTGTGTTTAGAGATTTATTTGAAAGAGTTATACACATGGCCGGCTCCGCGGCTCACTTGGCTAATCCTCCGCTTGCAGCGCCTGCTTCCTGGGTTCTAGTCCCGGTCGGGGCACCAGATTCTGTCCCGGTTGCTCGTCTTCCAGTCCAGCTCTCTGCTGTGGCCCGGGACCAGTCCAGCTCTCTGCTGTGGCCCAAGTCCTTGGGCCCTGCACCTGTGTGGGAGACCAGGAGGAAGCACCTGGCTCCTGGCTTCAGATCGGCGCAGCGTGCCAGCCGTGGCAGCCATTGGGGGGTGAACCAACGGAAAAGGAAGACCTTTCTCTGTCTCTCCTCTCTCTCACTGTCTAACTCTGCGTGTCAAAAAAAAAAAAAAAAAAAAAAAAAAAAGAGAGAGAGAGAGAGAGAGTTATACACAGAGAGATACTGTATCCTCTGGTTTACTTCCTAGATGGCTGCAGCAGCTGGGGCTGAACCAGTCGGAAGACAGGAGCCAGGAGCTTCTTCCCGGGTCTCCGAGTGTGTGGCAGGGGCCCACTCCCTTGGTCATCTTTTGCTGCTTTCCCAAGGCTGTTAGCAGGGAGCTGGATTGGAGGTAGAGCATCTGGGACATGAATTGGTGCCCATGAAGTTGGTGGTTTTACCTGGCCTGCCACAGCACGAGCCCAACCCATCCTGTCTTCAGTTTTTCTCTTCCCAGGCCTTGCGGCAGGACCAGCAGCTTTAAACAGCCACATCTCCATGCTAATGGTTCTTGTTGTTTTACCTCCCTGCTCCCCACTTCTAAAAAATAGAAAGTGCAGATTTTAAGTGTGTCTTTTCCTAAATTTGACCTTAAACAAGGCCTCATTTTCCTGCGTCCCACAAAGTTCCCTCGGACACTCTGCTGTCCTGGAGCAGCATTTGGCCTGACGCTGCTTGGGGTGCCTGTTCCGTATTCGGTGCTTGGGTTTGAGTCCCCACTCTGCTCCCCATTCCAGCTTCCTGCTGATGCACACAGGGAGGCAGCAGTGATGGCTCAAGTACTTAGATTCCTGCCACCCATGTTGGAGACCCAGAGAGAGTCCCTGGCTCCCAGCTTTGGCTCCCAGCTCAGCCCAGGGCTGTTGTGGATATCTGGGGAGTGAACCAGCAGGTTAAAGTGCTCTTTCTCTCTCAGATAAATACATAAATAAATACGTTCTTCTTTTTTTTAAGATTTATTTATTTTGGGGCCTGCCCGGTGGCATAGCAGGTAAAGCCACCGCCTGCAGTGCTGGCATCACCTATGGGCACCAGTTTGAGTCCCACCTGCTCCACTTTTGATCCAGCTCTCTGCCATGGCCTGGGAAAGCAGTGGAAGATGGCCCAAGTCCTTGGGCTCCTGCACCCACATGGGAGACCCAGAAGAAGCTCCTGGCTCCTGGCTTCGGATTGGCTCAGCTCTAGCCATTGCAGCCAATTAGAAAGTGAACCAGTGGATGGAAGACCTGTCTGTCTGTCTGTCTGTCTCTGTCTTTCCCGCTCCCTCTCCCTTTCTGCCTCTCTTTCTCTGTGTGTGTAACTCTGACTTTCAAACAAATGAATAAATCTTTAAAAATTTACTTATTTTACTTGAAAGGCAGGGTTACAGAGAGGGAGAGGGAGAGAGAGAGAGAGAAAGTCTCCCATCTGCTGGTTTACTCCTCAAATGGCTGCAATGGCTGGAGCTGAGCCGATCTGAAGCCAGGAGGGAGCCAGGAGCTTCTTCTGGATCTCCCACGTGGGTGCAGGGACCCAAGGACTTGCTCCATCTTCTACTGCTTTCCCAGCCCATAGCAGAGAGCCGGATTGGAAGTGGAGCAGCCGGGACTTGAACTAGTGCACTGCAGGCGGCGGCTTTGCCCACTATGCCGCAGCATTGGCCCCAATAAATATATTCTCAAAAGACATGTTCCTTTTAGAACCTCCCACCTAAAAGCAATCACTGTTTTGGTTCTTCTCACTGTAAATTATTTTTCAATTATTTTTTCTAGAAATTCCTATAAATGGAATTTTGCAGTATGTACTTCTTATCTAGCCACTTTGACACGATTTTTGAGATTTGTTCATGATATTCTATGTATCGGGGTTCTTTGAATTGTGTAGTATTTCAGGCTACAGATATACCATTTGCTTATTCATTTACCTGTTGGTAGATGTTTGGGTTGTTTGTAAACTATTATGAATAAAGCTACTGTGAATAACAGGACAATGGAAAATACAAAGAAAGAAATAAAATAGTAGAAATTAATGAGCAAAACATTAGATTTAGAGAGTCAAATTCTGGGTTTTTTTTAAAGATTTATTTTTATTTATGTGAGAGACAGAGTTACAGAGAGAGAGACACACACACACAGACACAGAGAGAGACAGACAGAAAGCGAAGAGAGGTCTTCCATCCTCTGGTTCACTCCCCAGCTAGAGCTGGGCCAATGCAAAGACAGGAGCTGGGCGCTTCTTCCTGGTCTCCCATATGGGTACCGGCTCCCAGGTCCCTCTTCCATTGCTTTCTCAAGCACATCAGCGAGGAGCTGGATCGGAAGAGGAGCAGCCGGGACTCTTAGCTGGTGTCTGAATGGGTGCCGGCGCCGCAGGGGGAGACTTAACCTAGTATGACACAGTGCTGGCCCTTGTTTTTATTTTTGTTTTTTTAATTCTGAGATATCATTTAGAAAGTATACTGACCAACTAGACTGCATTCCAGGAATGAAAGGTTGGTTTAGTATTGCAGGTGCGATTAGTATCATATACCACACTAATAAATCCAAGGCAGGAATTATCATCTCTAAAGGTGTGGTTATGATTTGATTGTCCTTAAAGATATTATTAATGTAAAGGGAACATATGAGAGACTTTTCCACTGGATTGGGAACTAGACAAGGATATCTACTATTTCTACTGCTTTCCACATTTTACCAGAGGTACAGTGCAGTTAGAAGTGTAAGAAAGGTTAAAAAGTGTAAAACCTTGTTTCTTTGCAAATACTCGCATCCCTATAAAGCTATGTCAGACAACCAAAGAATTCAGCTGGCCATTGTGGCCCTCAGGAGAGTGAACCAGTGGATCGAAGAACTGTGCTTCTCATTCTTTCTCCCTGTTAGTCTTTCAAAAGAAAGATACTCAGCAGACTCATAGAATGGTGGATGTCCTAAATAGCACTCTGGCCTCAGAATCAGCCCTAAAGGCACTCGGATCTGGCTGAAAAGCCCATGAGAGTATTTCAGGCATGGAAAGCCAAGACACTCTGGCAAAAAGATCTCTGTGAGTGAGATCCCAGTGGAAAGAACAGGTCTTCAAAGAGGGAGGTGCCTTTCTCTGAAGGGAGGAGAGAACCTCCACTTTGACTATGACCGTGTCTAAACAAGATAAGAGTCGGAGAACTCAAGGGGCTTCCATAGCCTTGGAAACTCATGACTGGTGCATGGGGAGATTACTGATGCCATAAACAGGAGTGTCAATTTGTAAAGTCAACAACAGGAGTCACTGTGCACTTACTCCTCATGTAGGATCTCTGTCCTTAATGTGCTGTACACTGAGGCTTAATGCTATAACGAGTACTCAAACAGTATATTTCACTTTGTGTTTCTATGGGGGTGCAAACGATTGAAATCTTTACTTAATGTACACTAAACTGATCTTCTGTTAAAAAAAAAAAAAAGGAAATTATCAATTCCCAACTTGACTCTCACTGGGATTAAACATGACAATAGGTCTGATCTGATTTCATCATCATTTAAAAAAAAATCATCTATTATTTTTCACTTTATGTTTCTGTGTGGGAGCAAACTGTTGAAATCCTTACTTAAGGTATACTAAGCTGATCTTCTGTATATTAAGATAATCGAAAATGAATCTTGATGTGAATGGAAGGGGAGAGGGAGTGGGAAAGGGGAGGGTTGTGGGTGGGAGGGACGGTATGGGGGGGGAAGCCATTGTAACCCATGAGTCGTACTTTGGAAATTTATATTCATTAAATAAAAGATAAAAAAAAGAGATAGAACAAAAAAAAATAAAGACCAATTAATATTTTGGCAAAAAAAAAAAAAAAAAAAAAGAAAGAGAGGGAGGGAGGGAGGGAGGGAGGAACTCTGGGAACTACAGATTAGAACAGAATTCAGGGTTATTGAGCACCTGAAATGTGACTGATACAACTGAGAAGAATTAAATTTTGGATTTGATTTAATCTTTTTTTTTTTTTTTTTTTTTTGACAGGCAGAGTGGACAGTGAGAGAGAGAGACAGAGAGAAAGGTCTTCCTTTTGCCGTTGGTTCACCCTCCAATGGCCGCCGCGGCCGGCGCGCTGCGGCCGGCGCACCGCGCTGATCCGATGGCAGGAGCCAGGAGCCAGGTGCTTTTCCTGGTCTCCCATGGGGTGCAGGGCCCAAGCACCTGGGCCATCCTCCACTGCACTCCCTGGCCACAGCAGAGGGCTGGCCTGGAAGAGGGGCAACCGGGACAGAATCCGGCGCCCCGACCGGGACTAGAACCCGGTGTGCCGGCGCCGCTAGGCGGAGGATTAGCCTAGTGAGCCGCGGCGCCGGCCGGATTTGATTTAATCTTAATTACAGTAAACTTAAATAGCCACATGTGGTTAGTGACAACTATAATGAACAGCACTGGTATATAATGTCATTGTAAGAGTGGACTTTCAGCCTAGTAGTTAAGATACCCACGTTCCGTATCAGAGTACCAAGTTTCAACACTCGGCGCTGGGGGGGTACTTGGGCCATCTCCTGCTGCTTTCCCAGACATATCAGCAGGGAGCTGGGTCAGAAGTGGAGCATCCTGGACAAGAACCAAACCGGGTGGCAGCAGTGGTGGCTGAAGTGCCTGGATCTCTTACCTGCCCCTTACACACGTAGCAGCAGACCTGAAATGAGTCCCTGCTTTCAGTCCTGGCTGCTGTGAGTGTCTGGGGAGTCAGTATTGAGAGCTCATCCTCTGTCTCTACCTCACTAAATTTTTTAATTAAAAATATTATGTCATCATAGAAAGTTCTATTTGAAGCATATAATACACCTACTATAGTTAGGTAACTAAATCCTGTTTTGAAATTCATGTGTACAAGAATTGTTCAAAATGTTCATGGAAAATGCATATTATGAAAAACCTGCATGGATTAAAAATTTTTTTGCACCAAAATGAACTTTGCTTTTACTTTCATTTTCCACAAACATTTTGAAGGGCCTTTGTACAGACTAGGCATCTACTTTCTAGACCCAGTACCTACCCTTCCAGTATTTAACTAGAAATACGGTAGGCGCCTGGAAAGAAAAAGCAGGTGAGATTACTTTATAGATAAGTTCATTCTGAAGCTGAATACTCGTTCATCTGAGGTGATTTCTTCTTCCAAACTCAGAAGTAATGAATTCCTTTATCAGTTAAAAAAGGATAATAAAACTACCTCTATCTTTTTTCTAATATGAAGATATAAGATAATCAAATAGACAGTCTGTGAAACTCTGTATGCTACTCAGTGCTGTTGTCCACTGATAAAGTTAGTTGATTCTTTTATTGTTGTTTGTTATCTTACCCTTAAACTGCAGTAACTAATTTATGTACAGAAATCCTCACAAACCCACAATTCCAGACAGACCCTGGCAATCAGGCAGGGCTCGCCAGTCTCAGCCTCGCTCCATTTGGTGCTGCGGAGTCGTCTCCCTCTGTAGCGCAGGGGATTTAGCGGCATCCCTGGCCTCCCACCAGAGCACTCAAACGCGCGACGTCGGGACAATGTAAAAAAAAAAATTTCAAAATATCGTTAAATGTGTCAGTTCAGGGGAAGCTAAAAGCAGAAGAAACAGGCCCATCATCTCGGGAATGCCTGTGAAGCTGCGGCGGGGGGCGTGTTCTGCTGTAGTGTACTCCGTCCCTGCCGTCTGTGTGCGTGAAAGGCGTTGCTTTCTGCATGCTGTCTGTGTATCCTGTTACTGAGCCAGTTCTGTTGTTGTCTGACACAGCTTTATAGGGATGCTTTGATTTGCAAAGAAATAAGGGTTTATACTTTTTTAACCTTTTCTTGTGCTTCTACTGCATTACATCTCTGGTAGAATGTGGAAAGCAGTGGAAACAGTAGACACCCTTCTCTAGGCCCCAGTCCAGTGGAGCAGTCTCCCACATGCTCCCTTTACATAGGACACTCAAATCATAATCACAGCTTTGGAGATAACAATATAATTTCCTCCACTGGATTTTTTAATACAGTATATGATACTAACAGCACCTTTCATTCCTGGAATACAGTCTAGTTGGTTAGTATACTTTTTAAATGGTATGTTAGAATTAAAAAAAAATAGCAGAATTTGATTCTCTAAGTCTAATATTTTTCTCATTAGTTTTTTACTTTATTATTTCCTTCTTTGTGTTCTCTGTTGTTTGGAATTTGCGGATTCTACGTGTTCCATGGATTTAGTTTAGAGCCCCTACCACCCCTACCCCTCTAATAATATTTTGTTTTACAAAGCAGTTAAGAGTATTGCTAATGTACTTTTGTTGTTGTTGTTGTTGTTGTTTTTCCAGAGGGAAGTGTAACATCTCCCACTTTTCTGACATATTTGCTGCGAGAGAGTTTAAAGCCCGAGTGGATTCATTCTTCTACATCTTAGGTTACAACCCTGAGACAAGGTAAGTGAGTCACTCATGCCCACGAGGCGAGAACGTTCTTCCTGTTCGCACATGTCTGGATGGTGGGTGCACCTGTGCTCACAGGTTTACATGTTTGGGCATGGACTAGAATGAAGGCTCAAATCCTATCGCTGCCTCTCTAGATGGAGTTGTAACTAAAACCACAGGCAGCTGAAGAAAGCAGCTTACTGTTTGCGCTTTACTTTTCTTAAGGAAATGAAAAGTGAGACAGTTTGTGTTTCTATAGGGTGGATAAGCAGATGATTTTAGATGCTGTGTGCCTTGAACTTTACAGATTTATAGATCTTCCTTGATCCACATTCTGTGATGCCTTCCATGACTCCATGTTGAAAAATACTAGATCATTTTGGGGAGATTGTATTTTACTCTTTTGTTGTTGTTGATTCTTGGTGAAAAACCCACAGGAATACTCTCGGAAATATCTTCAGTAAGACTTCTAGCTTAAGGTGGACACACCCAGTTATCAACTATCTTGGCAAATCCATGTGAGAAAATAATTATTACTACTTTAAAATTTTTTATTTTTATTTTATTTGAGAGACAGACACACAGAATCCCTTCATCCACTGGCTCATACCCCAGATGTCTGCAACATCTGGGACTGGGCCAGGCTGAAGCCAGGAGCCCAGAACTCAAATCAGGTCTTCCATGTGGATGGCAAGAACGCAGGTCCTTTGAGCCATCATCTGCCTCCTGTGGTGTACACTCAGAGGAAGCTGGAATCAACAGTGGAGTCAGGACTCCAGCCCTGGCGCTTAGACGTGTGGGATGTGGGCCCCTCAGGCATCCTCTTAACTGTTGCACTAAATGCCCACCCCTGTGGCTATTCCTGAGAATAGTTCAGGAGTTTTCTTTCTTCAACATTAAAAAATTCATTTTGAGAGACTGAAATTGCTCATTGCTGGTTTACTCCCCAAATGCACATAGTAGCTGGGGCTGGGCCAGGCTGAAGCTATAAGCCAGGCACCTATTCAGGGTCTCCCAGGTGGTTGGCAAGGATCCAGCTGCTTGAACCATCACTTGCTGCTTCCCAGGGTGCACATTAGCAGGAATCCAGAAGTGGAAGCAAAGCCTGGCCTTGAACTATGGGCTGTGTTACCCAAGCACTATCTTAACGAAACACCTGCCCCAGAAACAGGTTTGTTTTGTTTTTTCTTTTTTTTAAACTGAAAAGTAATAGGATCAAAATAATAGATTTTGTTGATTAATTATTTGCTTATTTCTGTAAGTACTATGATTTTATATACAATGTAGAAGCATTTCTCTAAGTGTGTATGTATGCACATGTGGCTTGGATCATTCACATGACTGCATGTCTTAGTAAGGAACTTTAAAATTAATGTTAGCAGATACCGTGTACACCTGAGAGCTATCTAAATTGTGAGGATTTAAGATATAAAAGAAGGTTGGCTCCAGGAGCCTGGTAAAAGAACTACATCTGTGTATTTGCAAAGCAGGTAAAACTGCTCTTCTAGAGGACGTAGAGGGACTGTGTGTAACACGTAGAATGTGTTCAGATTACTAATCAGAGTTTGATGCAAGGGGACGTGAGTTTGGGGTGGTTGTATGAGGCTGCACAAAGCTCTTTCGGGCACATGTGTGTGTCTGTTCCTCTTCCTTGTAATAGATGCCACGCGTAGGCTGCAGCTGGAGGGTTAGGAGTAGTATCGTGTGCATTTTTCTCTTTCTTTTCTTGCTTATTTCTATCAGTACCTTATTTTCTTCAGAAAACAGTGAAATTTGAGCTTTTCTTTAGTATGCCATCCATGCTCAGTGGTGTTTCACAGGTGTCTTATATTTTGAAATGTTCATTTTACACTGTATTTGACAGCCTTCCCACTTGTTTGTATTGCTCAGGTGAAGCGGAATGCGTGAATTCAGATTTTTTTTTTTGTAGATACAAAGGAGTCCGATATTATTTCAGTGATTCCATGTTTATTTAACTACTTGACAAATAGCTATCATATTGCCCAAGTTACATTATGTCAGTGAGTTGAGGGAGGGCGAGGCGGGGTGGGGGAAACAGGGAGAGAGAGACTGATAGAGAAAGCTCCCATGTTCCGGTTGAGTCCCCAGATCTCTGCACCAGTGGCCCTGGTCGGGACCAGAGACAGAAGGCACCTGTTACTCAGTCCAGTTCTTTCAGGTGGGGGCCAGAAACTCAATCACTTAGGCCGTCATCACTGCCTCCCGGGGTCTGCACTGGTTTGGGAAGCTGGAATCAGGAGCTGGAGCCAGGCTCTGAATCTTATCTTAGGTATCTTTACCAGCATCTTAGCCACTGGGTCAAATGCTTGTCCCTTCTTTTGTCTTAAAACGGTCAGCTCTCTGGTTCATAACAAACAAGCAGTTTTATTTTTTACTAGTTTTAATTATATATTTCGTTTTTGCTGAGAGCTTGTTAAAAATTATGTGTAACTTCTTGTGAGAGACACAAGAAGTGTCAGTTTTCATTGTGTATTATTGGCAGTCATTAGTGCAATACTCTTAGCAGTTTTTGTTTTGTTTTAATGTTGGGTAAGTGTGGAGGAGAAGGATATTATTGGTCTCTTTTTTGACGGAGAGAAACACAAAGATGTGAGGGTGAACAGCAGGTTTACAGAATCTATCTTCTGAATCACCCCTCACCTGTTTTCTTTTTCTTTCTTTTTTTAGTGCTTTGTCATTCCCGGTTGTCAGTTGTCTGCTGCTGCCTGGTATCCTATGTCCACGTTGTGCGTGGTGTATTTTAGGTGTGTTTGGGGTGTCGAATGATTTGAGTCATTTACAAATGAAGCTTGAGGCAGAGCTCACACTTCTCGCGGTTCAAATGCGGGTGTCCCTGTGAAACACTGCAGCTGGGGGGCAGTTGCCGTGGCTTGCTGGTGTCTTCCGAGTGCTCCTTTGTGTCTGTGAGGTTCAGGGATTGGTGTGTAGTTCAGATTGTTAAAGGATGGTGTGTGGTTTAATCTACGATAGGAAAATGGTTTACAAGCCTTCACCTGGTTTACAAACAACCCCAGTTTGAGAATGCACAGGGTGCGTACTCTTACTGATGTTACACCAGTTTCTGTCCTTGTTTCAGGTTTATGAAGGATGAGACTGTGTCATGGGCTGGTTTCTGGGGTACTCCCCCCTGCATTTTAACAAATGTATTCAGGGCTGCACAGCTGTGTGCTGATTCTTCAGTATCCTGTGTCATTTAGGTAAAAGTAAGTTTACTTGGAGAAGAAATGTTGAAATGTTGTTTTAAGTGGATAGTGATCCTCTGAGATAATGCATGTGTCAGAAAGACTGTTGGAAGTTGAGGACCAGTGATCCTTTTTTTTTTTTTTTTAATTTTATTTATTTGAGAGGTAGTGAGTTAGAAAGAGAGAGAGAGAGAGAGAGAGAGAGAGAGAGAGAGAGAGAGAGGTCTTCCATCCGCTGGTTCACTCCCCAAAAGCCACAATGGTTGGAGTTGATCTGATCCGAAGGCAGGAGCCAGGAGTTTCTTCTGGGTCTCCCATGTGGATGCAGGGGCCCAAGCACCTCGGCCATCTTCTACTGCCTTCCCAGGCCATAGCAGAGAGCTGGATCGGAAGAAGAGCAGCAGGGACTTGAACCTGTGCCCATATGGGATGCTGGCGCCGCAGGCAGAGGCTTAGCCCTCTACACCACTGCGCCAGCCCAGACAAGTGGTTCTGTGATTGTAAACTTTGCTGGCTCTTACTCTTCCCTTGAATAATGCAGGAGCTTGAAGTGAGCAGTTGAAACTTAACGTTAAGATGGGATCTTTTATTTCTCAGAGAAGACTTTCTGAAGTGCTTACAAGTTTAAATGTGCAATTTTCCATACTTTCTTTAACACGTTGAGCATTGAGAATTTGGAATTTTTCACATTTATTTGCATAGTTCCTTTTTATCTTTTTATGAAGTTTACATATTTATTTGAAGGCAGAGCAACAGACTGAGAGATGGAGAGACAGATACACTCCATCCGCTGGTTCACTCCCCCGATGTCTACAATAGCCAGGCCTGGGCTAGGCTGAAACCTGGAACCGGAAACTCTATTTGATTTTCCCATATGAATGACAGAGTCCAGAGTACCTAGTGGCCACTTGTCTACCACTTGTGCACTAACAGGAAGCTGGATCAGAAGCAGAGGGAACTCGATTTCCAGCTCTCTGATATGGAATGTGGGCTTCCCAGGCAGTGTGCTGTGCCACACTGCTTACCCTTTTGTGAATACTTTGTTTGTTTATTTGAAAGTCAGAATTACACAGAGAGGCAGAGAGAGAGAGAGAGAGAGAGAGAGAGAGAGAGAGAAAGTCTTCCATCTGATGGTTCACTCCCCAATTGGCCGCAATGGCTGGAGCTGTGCTGATCCGAAGCCAGGAGCCTGGAGCTTCTTCCAGGTCTCCCACATGGGTGCAGGGGTCCAAGGACTTGGGCCATCTTCTACTGCTTTCCCAGAATACAGCAGAGAGCTGGATTGGAAGTGGAGCAGCCGGGACTAGAACCGGCACCCATATGGGATGCTGGTGCTTCAGGCCAGGGCGTCAACCCGCTGCGCCACAGTGCCGGTCCCTATGAATACTTTTAAGCTCTAATCTTTACCTTAATTTTTAATTTTTTGTTTTTTATTTTTCCCTAACCTGGTAATTTGTCATGTTGTATTTGGACAGGGACCTACCTAGTGTTCCTTAACTTTTAAAAAGCAAATCACTCTCATTTTATGTTTGAAAGACAGAGAAAGAGAGGCAGAGACAGAGAGAAAGCATGTTCATGTGTTGGTTCATTCCCAAAATGCCCACAACAGCTGGGACTGGGCCAGCTTGTAGCTAGGATTCTGGAACATTTTATCCTGAGAGTATTCCTACTTACTGAATAATGTATGATAGTGGGAAACACATTGAGATTGTCCTATGCTAGAGAGGATAGATGTCTCAGTAAGTGGCGTGGGTTGACTTTGGTATTATTAGGTATAAATCTTTATATACACACACACATATAATATATATATGAATTTTCTGTGAAAACAGGACTGGGAGAGAGGAGCCAGAACACAGACAGGAGTGAAGCAAGAGGGAAACCGTACAGAAAGCCAGTGGAGAATGAGAGAGCAGCATAAAGCAGGAATTGAAGGGGGGACATAATCTGTATTTCTGAAACGTCTGTAATAATACAGATCCATGATCTCTGTCTCCAATTCTAAAATTTGACAGTTCTGAGAATGTAAACATTTGTATGTTAAATTTGTGCCAAAACTTACTTGGTGGCCAAATCTGAGCTGAAGTAATATGATTCTGTTTATATTCTTAATCTAATTTGCTTTGTGTGAATTTGCACAAATTTCATTCTGAAAATATGAATGAGATAAAATAGGGATTATTGCTCAGACTCTGCGGGGAGGTACTATGCACTACATGGTATGTTTCACACCAAGATCTAAAAAACTCTGAATTCTGAAGAAACCTGTGACTCCAGGGAGGGGTCTTGCACAAGGATTGTGATCCTATTAGCGCTACCCATGACATTTAAGGAGCAAAACTTAATTGGTCAAAAATGGGGCAGGGCGTGGGACAGATATTTCTGCCTATGTAGGATAATCTACAAGGGACTGACAGCCTTGAATGTAGCTCTGGTGTAACTTTGAACCATGAGGTACTGGGTTTTGTGTTTATATTGCTGATGACATTTCTACACTCACAGTGTTCAAGTTAGCTCATAGGGACAAGATTCGTCCCAAACTGCTTCTGGAGTTATCATGCTATGCAGGATAATATATCACCATGTTCTCATTTGTTTGAAGGGTTAGGGTTAGAAGCTTAATAAATTGGTGTACTTCAACTTGGAGGTCTAAAGAATAAGGAATGAGATGGCCTTGGATACATTTGCTCAAAAGCTGGTATCCTTGGTTGAACTGAAGTAGATTGGTTTTAGATTATAAAGCGAGCTGAGCAGAGGGGCGGGGTTATACACGTCTTGTTACTGTTCTCAGTTTCTTTTTCATTTGTCTTGTGCCTCATAGCCATTTGGGGACTGCTTGATCCTGCCTGGGCATCTGGGTTCTAATCCTGTGTTGCCACTTCCTCCTTGTGTCTGTGGGTGAAGCTTGTGCTTTCCGGACTTGTTTCCCTGCAGTAAAATCAGGATGGTAAAAGCTGCTCAGCAAGTAACTTTGAACCGTCAGATTTTTTTGTTACATCTTAGGCATGTCTAAAGTAATTGAAATTTTTTGTTTAAAGACAATGTTAAAAATACTAGAGTTTTTTTAAAGTCCTATAGTGTATTAAATTAAAAAGAAAATGTAAATATGATTCTACCTGGCAGCTATTAGCTGTCTGGTTGATTCTGCTGACCGAGAGTTAGGTCTGAATCTTGTGAATTCTTGACACTGCTTGGAATATTGATTTTAAAATAAGTATCCTGGCTTTGCTAAGAATGTAGGATAAATTTCATCAGTGACTATAATGAAATTTACCCAGCAATATACTTTTTAAAGATTCATTTATTTATCTGTTTATCTGTGTACTTATTTATTTGAAAGGCAGAGTGATCAGGAGTGAGAGCAGAACACACACACACACAGGCACACACACAGACACGCACACCTTCCATCTGGTGGTTCATTCCTCTAATGGCTGAAACAGCTTTGTTTGGGCCTAGCTGAAGCCAGGAGCCAGGAACTCTATCCAGGACTTCCACATGGGTAACAGGGGCCCAAGTACTTGGACCGTCTTCTCCTGCCTTCCCAGGCATGTTAGCAGGGAGCTTCCAGGTCTTGAACTCCGATATGGGATGCTGGCATTGCAAGCAGTGGATTAACCCGGTTTACCACAATGCCTATTCCCCAGGCTACATTTATTGAATAAATAAGTGGCATTAGTGTGAAATAACACATTTCTAAATTTCTCAGTTGAAGCTTATGAGATAACCAGTGTGAAAACACAATTTGTTGAGAAGCAGAATTGGGCTTTATATGGCATATGGACATGTCCTGTATAGCAGTCATGTTCTGCTGAATTCCTGGGTTACTTTCTGCAAGTTAGGAGAAGGAGGTGATGATGAATGGAGTTCGTGATACAAAACACAGTATAATCCACTGTAGCTAGAACTCTCTCCCCACCCTCGTCTGCAATCCAGGGCTCAGGTCTGATCTTCCCATATCTTAATCCAAGGGAGAATTGTGAGATGGCTTTGGGGTCTCACCCCCACCCCAGTATTCACCTTCTAGGGTGGGATTTTATAACAGTGTTGAGGCTTAAGCAGTGTTACCATGTTTACAGTTAGATGCAGTCATGAACTTGAGGCACTTGCAGGGACTCTCTTGTCCTGCAGACTGACAGTGGCAAGCACTGATGAGAATAGCGAGTACCTGTGTTGTAGTGAGAGCCTTGTGCCATTCACAGCTCTGGGTGTTTTGTTTTGCTTGTATATTTTATTTTGTTTGGAAACAGTTTCAACCTTGCAGAACAGTTTCAAGTATGCTAGAACTTTAAACTGAGTCACTTGAAACTATGTTGCCAACATGAGGCTTTGTCATACTCCAACACTTGGTGCATTTCTTATGAGAGGAGCATTTTCTTAAATAAGCATGATGCTTCCCTCAAAATCAGATCGTTAACATTGAAATTTTACTGCAGGAATCTCAGGTTGGGCTCTGATTTTGCCAGTTTCCCCAATAAAAAGCCTTCAGAGCAGACGTCCTGTTCGGGATTACAGATTTGGTCACCTTCAGGCTAGAACAGCTTCTCAGTCCTTCCTGGCTTCGTGACTGTTAACTGCTGATGGAGGCCGATGACTTTGTGTGCGGTTCCTGTTGGTGTTGTGATGTTTGCTAATTAGTGTAGAACAAGGATCTTTGACAGAGACACACAGAAGCTGTTTGTTCCTTTTTCTGCATCCTTTCAGGCCACTCGTAATTCTGATTGGCCCGTGTTGGTGGCGCCCACTTTGAGCTGTTAGTAAGTTGGTGTCTGCCAGATTTTTCCATTTTCACATTCATCTTTTTCTTTTCATAATTAATGACAATTTGGGGGACTGTAGTGCAGCGAGTTCAGCCACTTCCTGTAGTGTTGTCATTCCATATGGGCACCGGTTCAAATCCCAGCTGCTCCACTTCTGATCCAGCTCCCTGCCGATGTGTCTAGGAAAGCAGTAGAAGATGACCCAAATGCTTGAGCCCCTGCTACCTATGTGCAAGCTGGAAGAAGCTCCTGGCTTCTTGCTTTGACCTGGCCCAGCCTCTGCTGTTTCAGCCGTTTAGGATGTGAACCAGCAGATGGAAGCTCTCTCTAGCTTGTCTCTCTCCCTCCTGCTCTCTCTCTCTGCCTTTCAAATAAACAAATCTCTTTTTTAAGGTTTATTTATTTATTTGAAAGTCAGAGTTACACAGAGAAAGGAGAGACTGAGAGAGAGAGAGAGAGAGAGAGAGAGAGAGGTCTTCCATCCGATGGTTCACTCCCCAGTTGGCCACAACGGCCAGAACTGTGCTGATCCAGAGCCAGGAGCCAGGAGCTTCTTCCAGGTCTCCCACGTGGGTACAGGGGCCCAAGGACTTAGGCCATCCTTCACTGCTTTCCCAGGCTATAGCAGGGAGCTGGATCGGAAGTGGAGCAGCCAGGACACGAACCAGTGCCCAAAAGGGATGGCAGTGCTTCAGGCCAGGGTGTTAACCCACTGCGCAACAGTGTCAGCCCCTAAACAAATCTTTTTTAAAAAAATTAATGAACATGTCGTGGGAGATCTTCCTCAACCTACTTTTCCGTTCATTTATTTTTAAATTTTTTGAAATTTTTAAAATTTATTGTCATTTTAAGAGAAAGACATGGAGAGGGAGAGGGAGGGGAGAGGGGGAGAGAGAGAGAGAGAAAGAGAGAGAGAGACAGCCAGCCAGCCAGCCAGCCAGCTAGGGCTGGGCCATGCTGGTGAAGCCAGTAACCTGAAACTCAATCTAGGTCTTCCACTGGGTGGCAGAGACCAGGTATTCAGTCATTACCTGCTGCTTCCAGGGGTGTGCTTTAGAAGGAGGCTGGCTCTGAAGTCCAGTAGCTGGGATTCAAATCAGGCGTTCCCATATGAGATGCAGGCATCCCAAGTGGTTACTTAATTAAGCATTGCATGTTTATGAAGTTATTTTTTTAATTTATAAGGGAACACATTTCATTCAGATTCTTCCATCAGAGTGGACTGACAACTGATTTGTTTGCTTTTACTCTATTGTCATTGTGTATTTTCCCAAATTTTAGAGAATGACATTTAGGAACCAAGATCTGGTGCAGTGTGCACATTGCTTTGTGTCACTGCTGTCAAGGGGCAGGGGCTATCTCATGTGTACATGTGTGATGTACACATTTGTGTCTGTGTTTCTGTATCTGTGTATATGCCCATGAGTTCATATGAAATGCTGCAGTTTGAATTCAACACCACAAGAATGCTGCTATATTTTCCTTATTTGTAATACTGTGTTTTGATACCTTATTCCATTATCCTTAATATGTTTACTTGGCAATTTCCCAAGACTTGCTAATGGTGCACATGTCATTTTTCCTTACATATGCCCTCACCCTCTCTGCTCTTTGTATAGCTGCTGTCCATTCAGAAGTTTTCAGTGTAAAATAATGTTGATGTCAGAACAGTGACCTCTGCATTGTCTTTGCGTCCTGGTTAGACTGGACACCCTGTGAGCTGTGGTTCTCCCTCTTAGCTCCTGCCACTGCGTGGACACTTCCTCTCCTCCCTCCTTCGATTCCCCAGGCTGCCCCTGCCTCCTCTCCTCACTGTTTGCATTTGAGGTTTCCCTTCACTGTGTCTGAAGAGAAAGCGTCCTAGGTCATTGCTCAGGCTCACACAGCAGAGCATGCCGGGGCGGGGCCAGCGTTCAGACTCGGAGGTCAGCCCAGAGCACAAGCTTTTCCACCTGTAACCGTGTGAACATGCAGGATAACCAAAAAAATCGCATTCAGGGCATCCAGACTGGGTTTTCAGAGATGGAAAACCAGGCTTTGGTAGATAAATCATTTAACACTTCTGATTATGACCTCAAGGAGTCAAATTTAGAGAGGTTGAGTGTCATGTCGGCACTGAAAATGTTTCAGGTTTCGGAGCATTTTGGATTAGGGATACTCACCTGGTAAGGTGTATGCGAATACTAAAGCTCTGAAAAACTCAGAAATCTGAAATACTTCTGGCCCCTTGCCTGCCACACAAAGGACACTTGATGTGTATGTTAGTTAATGACATGAAGTATGCGGGGACCCCCAGCCCGGCTGACTCCAAACCTGCACTCTCAGGTCCTGTAGTTTCCTATTTGTTTGAAAGGCAGAGTGACACAGGGAGACAGAGAGAGAGAGAGAGAGATCTTCCACCTGTCGGTTCATTCCCCGAATGGCCGCAACCACTGGGTGGGCCAGACTGAGGCTAGGATCCTGTAACTACCTGGGTCTCCCATGTGGATGGCAGGGGTGCAGACATTGTCTTCCCAAGATAACACACACAAAAACTTCAAATACTAGGAGTGCTAGATACAGAGTATGTAAACACTTAAAGGAAATGCCACATTTATCTCTCTCTCGTAAGCAAAGTTTACAGAGGAGCAGTCCTGTGTCGGGCGTCCCAGTCACCAGGCCCGCCCCCCCCCCCCCCCCCCCCGAGCAGTGCTGAGCTGGGCGTCCCAGTCACCAGGGTCCCCCGGGAGCAGTGCTGAGCTGGGCGTCCCAGTCACTAGGGACCCCCGGGAGCAGTGCTGAGTTGGGTGTCCCCATCACCAGGGACCCCCGGGAGCAGTGCTGAGCTGGGCGTCCCAGTTACCAGGGTCCCACTTTGCTGTTCTCAACTGCAGCTCTGCCTTCTTTAAGGCAGCAGGGATTCCATCCAGATTTCAGCCTGGAAGGGACAGGAAGTGGGTAAAAGCCACGTGCTTTCTCTCTTTAAAAGCATTTATAAGATTCATGGAACATTTTTCTTTTCTTTAAAAAATTTTTTATTTATATAAGGTGAACAAATTTTATATATTTATTATATAAAGATTTAGGAGCATAATGATACTTTCCCCTACATTTCCTTTTCATTTATTAGACTAAAGAGAAAAAATACAACAGACCTGAACTTTACAGGTGAATTCTTCAGTGTTGCCAAGGACAGAGAAAGATGAGGTGTGTCCTTTCAATCATCGTATGAGACTATATACTGAAACCAGGTGAAAAGTAAAAGTCATAGGTCAGTGTTACCTGCAAACATGCATTTATTTATTTATTTATTTTAAAGATTTATTTATTTATTTGAAAGAGTTAACACAGAGAGGGAGAGACAGAGAGAGAGAGGGGTCCTCCATCTGCTGGTTCACTCCCCAATTGGCCACAATGGCTAGAGCTGGACCAATTTGAAGCCAGGAGTCAGGAGCTTCTTCTAGGTTTCCCATGTGAGTGCAGGGGCCTGAGGCCTTGGACCATCTTCTGCTGCTTTCCCAGGCCATAGTAGAGAGCTGGATCGGAAGTGGGACAACCAGGATTCAAAGTGGCACCCATATGGGATGCTGGCACTGCGGGCAGTGGCTTTACCTGCTACGCCACAGCGTCAGCCCCATGCAATACATTAAAATGAAATAATAACAAATATAATTTAGGAAACTTAAAAAATAGACATATTCAAGTTTATGGAACACAAGTATTGGTTTATGTTAATATACAAGTATTTTGCCACTTAGCATATGGAAGAAGAGAAAACATGTAATCATCTTGATGTAGAAAAAGCAGTTGATAAAATCCCAAACGTCAGTATTCTAGAGAAAAGTTCTTAGGAAGTTAACCCTTTAAGTGCCAGGTTTTTAATTCTCAAATATTTCAGTGAAAGTGACACGGGAGCATTAAACTAGATTAAAGCTTACATGTCCTTTATTATCATTAAGAATGAAAACATACATTGTCCTTTAAATATGACACTGGGACAATATGGTCTTTTATTTAAAGATTTATTTATTTATTCGAAAGTCAGAGTTACACAGAGAGAGGAGGAGAAGCAGAGAGAGAGAGAGAGAGGTCTTCCATCCGCTGGTTCACTCCCCATTTGGCTGCAGTGGCTGGAGCTGTGCTGATCCAAAGCCAGGAGCCAGGAGCTGCTTCTGGGTCTCCCATGCAGGTGCAGGGAGTGCTTTCCGCTGCTTGCCCAGGCACAGCAGAGAGCTGGATTGGAGGTGGAGCTGTTGGTTCACAAACTGGTGCCCATATGGGATGCCAGCACTGCAGGCGGCGGCTTTACCTGCTATGTCACAGTGCTGGCCCCACCATATAGTATTTTACAGGTGTGTGTGTGCGTGTGCGTGTGTGTGTATAAATGCCATCCTGTGAATAAGGCATTGGGCAAATATGATAGCCTCTCGCACATTACACTATGTACATAAAAGTTACTTTCATGACCTGTTCAGTTACTTCCATTGGAAAGGAACAAAGCAAAGGGCAAAATCTGTACAAAAGTGGTTACCTCAGATTTTTGACAGTGTATTGTCTGTTTTGTGCAACATGATGCGTTTTGATGTTGTTGTTCTGGCCATTTGAGAAGAGTGACTTCTCATCTTAAATTTGATACGAACTCGGACAGTAGTAGGTCCAAGAATATTATGTGTTCTTCCTCCTGATGGTTTCTCATTGCATCATTTTTGGATAAGCTAAGTAGATGTGTTTTTTTTTTTTTTTGAAATCCAACAAATTTGTGAGATATTTCTTATCTTCATTCACTAATTTGTGAATAATTTGTGATATACTTATTGATTATTTGAATAAACAAAGGCCAGTACCATTTTTTTTTGCCTCTAGTAAGAGCAGAATGTGTGGAAACCAACCAGCCATGCTTCTACACCACTACTGATGTTACAGGCATCTGATACCTTTGGCTGAGGCACACTGGCCTGCCTCTTTGTTTTATCATCTTTGAACTTTGTCAAATGGATATACTGTATCATAGATCATTCCAATAATGACACATTTATTGTATAACCATCTCTGGTGTGTTTTTTGTATTTTTTTGTCTATTTTTTAAATCAGTGTTGATTTCAGAGGTCACTTTTTCAGTTCTTTCATGGTGCCTGTAGGTTGGAATCCAGTATTTCAAAGGTCTACCAACAAGTCATAACCAAAGAGTGCTGTCAAAAACAACTAACCAAAACAAAACAAAACAAGACAAAACAAAGAACAGTGGCTGCGGATTCTCTACCACTTCAACCTTACTTCCCAACACAGAGGCCACAACTTGTGGACAGATGGCCATAATAACAGCACATTAGTGTTTGTCAGGCAGCAGTTACTATACAACATAAACTGTCCCAATGTCTTATTTATTGGACAGCTGTTTTAGAACATTGATAATTTGAAATACAATGTATTCCTTGAAAAAAATGGCAACTCAGTTATTCTATTATAGATTAATTATGTACATAATCTTCAGTTGAACAAATTAGTAAAAAGTAACTTTTGCAGTACAGTTTATGCCATTTTCGCAGTTAATTAAAAATATTTTCAAGTGTTCTGTTTACTTCTTTTTTGAAATAATAGAATGTTAAAAACATTTTTTTCAGGGTTAAAACAAGTGGTGAATGTATTGTCAGTTTCAGTTAACTATGTGGATCCTCTGGGTAGGTTGGTAGGACGTGACAGGTAGACTGAAAGTTCCTTAGCGTGACAGAGGACAGAAAAGAGGACTGCAGCAGGCACTGGAGGTCAAGGCAGAATGCTGGGGATGTTCCTGCCAAACTCAGGGGCAATAGAGGATTCTCATACTCATTACCACGTCTAGAAACAATGTGTGAGATTTGGGAGGAATAAGGGAACCTTTGTTACTAAGGTGTAATGATGTTTACCTTTGAACAAATTGTTAGACTGAGTCAAATAAGTCTGCAAGCTTCCTGGATATCAGATGGATTTATCCATCTCTATCTATCTATCTATCTAGTTATCTAGTTCATTTCTACATTTGAGGGACAAATAAAAACTATATTGAAACAAGGCCTCTTAAAGCATCCCTTCTCTCCCCCCACCTCTTTTTTTTTTTTTTTTAAAGATTTTATTACTTTATTTATTTGGAAGACAGACTTACAGAGAGAGAGAGGTAGAAAAAGAGAGATCTTGCATCTTCTGGTTCGTTCCTCAAATGGCCAGAGCTGAGTCAATCTGAAGCTAGGAGCCAGGAGTTTCTTCTAGGTCTCCTGTGGGTTCAGGGTCTCATGGACTTGGGCCATCCTCCACTGCTTTCCCAGGCATATTTACAGGCTGCTGGATCAGAGGTGGAACAGCTGGGACTTGAACTGGCACCTATATGGGATGCTGGCACACCAGCCCAAAAGCATCCCTTGTCTTGATGTGGAGTCAAATTTATTTAAAAGAGTATTTTTTTCTGGGGCCCTCATTGTGGCACAGCAGGTTAAAGCACTGACCCGAAATGCCAGCATCCCATATGGGCACCAGTTCTAGTCCTGGTTGCTCTGCTTCCTATCCAGCTCTCTGCTATGGCCTGGGATAGCAGTAGAAGATGAACCAAGTCTTTGGGCCCCTGCATCCATGTGGGAGACCCAAAAGAAGCTCCTGGCTCCTGGCTTCGGATTGAAGCAGCTCCAGACATTGAGGCCATTTGGGGAGTGAACCAGTGGATGGAACACCTCTCTCTGTCTCTACCTCTCTCTGTTACTCTGTTTTTCAAATAAACAAAATAAATCTTTTAAAAAAAAGTATTTTTCTGTAAGTCATTTTCTCTAGAATTGCTTGAATGTTAAGTTTTCATTGCTATTTTGCTATGCAGTTTCTTGTTAGTGATTAAAACACTGTGGACATCTTGCTGTTTCTTACAGTCGACATTCTTTAAAATAAACCTAAGTAATTTCCTTGTCATACCCTCTTACTTTACACTTTGATAGACATAAATAGCACACTCTCTAAAAGTTGACTTTCCAGTCAGTCTTTTTTGGTAAAGATTTATTTTATTTATTTGAAAGAGTTAGAGAGAGAGCTAGAGACAGAGAGGTCTCCCCTCCACTGGCTCACTCTCCAAATGGCTGCAGCAGTCTGAGCTGAGCTGATCTGAAGCCAGGAGCTTCTTCTGGGTTTCCTACATGGGTGCAGGGGCCCAAGCCCTTGGGCTATCTTCTCCTGCTTTCCCAGGCACATCAGCAGGGAGCTGGATCAGAAATGGAGCAGCCAGTACTTGAACCAGCGCCCATTTGGGATGTTGGCGCTGTAGGCTGAGACTTTAACCCACTGCACCACAGCGCTGGCCCCTCCAGTCAGTTTTCATAAATAAATTGTTTTTGTTTAATAATCATGAATCCCTTTGTATATGGTACATCCATTGCACCTGCTGAGCTCCCTTTTAATTTATTCAAAAGTACTGTCCTTCACCTGCCCACTGGGGACTAACAGGACAGAAGAGAGAGGTCTAGGACCTGGGAACTGTGCAGATGTGTGTGGGGAGCACAGGACCTCTAGGAAGACGCTGGCCGTCAGCCACAGCTAGAAGCACTAGGTAGCAGGTACTGACTGTGTGTGCATCCCCGCGGGCTGGCAGGCAGGTGATGATGGGGTAGGAAATGGGTGGCAGGAATGAGGTCTGGGTTGGAAGTCAGCATCAGCGAACTGGTGTCTTGGGTTGAAGAGGACCAGTAGCCTCTCCTGGCCCAGGTGTCGGAGACCCTGAAGTACTGCTGATCAGAGGACCAAGGTACACCCAGTGTATTGCAAGGCTTAGTTAAGGGCAGCAGAGGTCCATTTGCCGAATTGAGATTTATGGTTTAAAGTGGCAGAGTGGCTTACGTGATTGCTAAACCACTCAGTTTCAGGACTCTTTGCAGTTCTCTGATGAGGAACAGGACGGATCCATGTTCCAAGGTTGAGTTTGGAGCTGGTGATCATGGCTTTCATTGGGGACTAGAGCACCGTGATGCAGGAAGCCAGGCAGCTTGCCTCTGCCCTCTGCCCTCATGGGTCTCTCTGTTCTCCAAAGGCTGTGAGAACCTACAGTTTTACAATTTTTATGTTTTCAATTTGGATTTTTATAACGTAACTTAGAGTATGAGATAAGTACATGGGATTTTGATACACCTTTCACCAATTGTTAACACCTTGCCATTTCTGCTTTATCTTTACTAATTTTATTTTGTTGTATCTACTTTAATCCTTTTTTTTTAAACTATATTACAAATTTTTTTTACCTCCTCTGTTTTTGCCTTCTGTGTGTTGGCCATCTTTTCTTTGTCATTCTTTCCTGAACCAGTGAGGAATGAATTGCAGACCATGGTATGATCATGCAAGTGAGGGAAGGTATCTGGTGGACCGTGTAGGCCGGCAGAGGCCCCCGTGGCTTCTCCAGCAGTGGCCCCTGTGGCTTCTCCAGCAGTGGCCCCTGTGGTAGTTTCCCCAGTGACCGTGGGTTGCAGGTCGCTATCGTGGCATATCCTTCACCTTTCTTCATTTTCATGTGTCTCTTTTTTGGCTTTTAATGATAATTGACCTTTTTGAAGAATTAAAGCCAGTTTTGTGGAATGTTCTTTCTTCAGTATTCCCTCATGATTAGATTTAGGCTATGTCATTTTTTGGCAAGGAATACAGAGGGATTTCATAGTGTTAAGTGGAATTAATACATTAGTTTATCTTGGTTTAAAAAGTCCTGAAGGGGCCAGCACTGTGGCGTAGGAAGCCAGCCTTCATCTTGGCGCCGGCATCCCATGTGGGCACTGGTTCGAGTCCTGGCTGCTCTTCTGCTTCAGCTCCTGGGATGCACCGGGAGGGACGTGGAGTACAGCCCACGTGGGAGACCAGGAAGAAGCACCTCACTCCTGGCTTCGGATCAGTCCAGCTGCAGACGCCGAGGCCATTTTGGGAGTGAACTAGCAGGTGAAAGATATTTCTGTCTGTCTCTCCCTCTCTAACTCTCCCTCCCAAATAAATAATATATAAATAAAAATACTCTAAAACCTGTGGTATATGCTTTATTAAAAAAAGTACTGAAACCATGCATAATTTTTTTATAATATGCTTTTCCATAGACTTTTTGAAGACCTTCTGTATACATGGATTTCAAAAATTTTTTTAAAAGATTTATTTATTTGAGAGGCAGAGTTACAGACAGAGAAAGGGAGAGAGAGAGAGAGAGAGAGAGATATCCAACATCTGCTGGTTCACTCCCCCAAATGGCTGCAGTGGCCAGAGCTGTGCCGATGTGAAGCCAGGAGCCAGGAGCTTCTTCAGGTCTCCCACATGGGTGCAGGGCCCAAGCACTTGGCCATCCTCACTGCCCTCCCACACACATCAGCAGGGAGCTGGACCGGACGTGGAGTTGTTGGGACTCAAGCCAGCACCATAATGGGTGCTGGCACCTCAAGGGGAGCTTAACCTACTACACCATAGCGTTGGGCCCTCAAAAAATTTTTTTATAAAGATTTATGTGAAAGAGTTACAGAGAGAGAGAGAGAGAGAGAGAAAGAGAGGGAGGGAGGGAGGGAGGGAGGGAGGGGTGTTCCATCTGCTGGTTCACTCCCCAAATGGCTACAATGGCCCGAGCTGAGCCAGTCTGACGTCAGGAGCCAGAATCTTCTTCTGAGTCTCCCACACAGGTGCAAGAGCTCAAAGACTTGGGCCATCCTCTGTTGCTTTCCTAGGCACATTAGCAGAGAGCTGGATTGGAAGTGGAGTAGCCAGTACTTGAACCAGTACCCATATGGGATGCCGGCACTGCAGGAGGTGGCTTTACCTGCTACACCACAGCACCGACTCCTCCCTCCCTTCATGTAGTCAGGTAGTGTTTATAGCCTAGTTAGACAGGTGGTATTACGCAGACAGGTGTAATGAGAGGAAGGCAGAATGGTCCTGGGTTGCTGAGTTGCTCCAGGGCAGGAGGTGTCTTCACAAAGGAGCTGATAGGAATTGTGGTAGGGCAGGTGAATTCTCTACCAGGGAGAGAGCGATGGAGAGGAGGACAAGGGGGAGGCCCCTGGGGAGCTACTGCAGAGGAGTGACAGGAGAGAGGAACAGCTACGGAAGTGGTTGGCAGAGGACAGTCGTGAGGTGCCCAGGGCCACAGAGACCATGAAGAAGATGTTGAGGTAGGCCAACATCACTACAGAGCAAAGGTCGTTGGATTTTTGTCACATGCCCTTAGTGTTGCCCGCAGCTTTGAGTGGGACCATAATTATTATTTTTTTAAAAGATTTTATTTATTTATTTATTTGACAGGTAGAGTTACAGTCAGTGAGATAGAGAGAAAGGTCTTCCTTTTCCGTTGGTTCATTCCCCAAATGGCCGCCATGGCCGGAACTATGCCGATCCGAAGCCAGGAACCAGGTGCCTCCTCCTGGTCTCCCATGCAGGTGCAGGCGCCCAAGCACTTGGGCCATCCTCTGCTGCCTTCCCGGGGCACAGCAGAGAGCTGGACAAGCTCCTCTTCCTAGAGGAGCAGCCGGGACTAGAACCCGGTGCCCATATGGGATGCTGGCATCGCAGGTGGAGGATTAACCAAGTGAGCCATGGAGCCAGCCCCGGGACCATAATTATAATCCACATTTCCTGACTTGCTGTTAACGATGACAGTTTTTATACTGTGTTTTGCTGGGTCATGATGAATTTGTGAAATTCTGATTTTATGTTGATTTTTCTAAGTGAAATTGATTGGGTTTCGTTGTGCTGTGTTTTGTTTTTCAGCGTACTGTTTTGAGAGGAAATTTTTGCTGCTCATTTTCATGTTATCTGGCTGCGAGGTTCTGATTCGTTGTTTTTGTTTTTAGAAAGTGTTTTCTCTAGACTGTTCTGTAGTCACAGGAGTTCTGGGGCCACGCTGCCTTACATACACATGGGGGAAAATGTTCCTCTCACACATTGACACGTGACTCATGTGGGTCAATAGAAAGATTTATTTTTAAGTTTCTTTGGCATTTCTTGTATTTTGTAAATGACGTTCTCAGCAGGATAAGAGTGTATGGAATCATGGTCCCAGAATGCAGTTTTTCGCATCATGAACAGCAGTGTTGTGGAAGTGGAGCTGCCTCGGTGTCCACTGCGTGAATCTTGAGGAGGCTTTAGTTTCTTGAAGCTCCATCACATTTCTGCAAAAGAGAGTTGGCACTGCCATTTCCTGCCCTGTCTCGTCCTTTAAAATTTGGAGGAGATTTGTGGTCTTCCTTTCTCTTCTAAATAGTGATTAATATTATGTAGAATCGTCTCTTACTTTGCAAATGGAAACCCAGCTACATAGCCAGAATGGGGGCACCTGGTTTGCCTTACGTTAGTGGCAGAGGCTGGGGAGAGGGTATGAAATGTATTGCTTGGGGTTTTCCTAGACAGTGCCCTGGCCATAGCGTGAGGACTTCACGGTGTTCAGGGTGATGAGCATGGGATGGCCTTGCTTATGTGGCTTTAGGAATCTCTTCTGATTAAACTTTAATGAATTTGGCTTTGTGGGTAATATTCTGAGACTCTGACTTTTGTACCAGGAGATTTCAGTTAAATGAGATTTTTGTGGGTGTCCAGATGTTTGTGAAGTTCTTTGAATTCTTAGTTTAACCCTTCCTGCCTGCTTGTTGTTAGAAGTATGTTCTTCAAGCTAGACCTGACTGCGTATGGTGTTGCTTGAAGAAATTTAATTTATTATTTGGAGGACTTTTAAAGTTTCTAATGTAAGAAAGATGAATCTTTTTTGCATAAACTACAATATTCTTGAGCTCCTGTGCTCCTGGCACCAGACACCGTGCACTCTGCACCCACATCCATGTGACAGTGCCAGGCTTTACCCAGCTTGTTTGTTTTGTTTTTTTCCCAAAAGATTAAAGTTTTTAAAGAGAAATTTGTGGAGTTTCTTCTCTTACAAAGCTACTGCTGGTTTTAAATGTGCTACAGTATTTCTGTTAGTCAGTCTTACCTATAGTTATTCCTGTCTGGCTTTTCATTCTGTTCTCTCTTGGAGATCTTGCTGTTTACTACTACGTTTACTTTAAAAACAAACAAGCAACCAGCAAAACAAAAGGTGCTGCTGCCTCACAGAGCAGGGCACTTCCCGGGGCCTCCCTCCGCGGCTTGCCGGCTTCCCGGTGTTGGCCGTCTCAGATCCCCTGTGCGGGCCCCACTTCCCTGCACACTAGCTTGGTGTGCAGAGAAGCTGCAGTGTGTTGGCTGGGCTTTATTTACGGAAACAGCAGGGTTGAGATTGATTGCGTCGTGGAGAGACGGTGTGTGGATGAGGGAGGGTCACAGCACATGCTCAGTCCTGTCAGTGCGAGGGAAGTTTCTGCGCTCTGCGTGCAGCGCAGGTCACAGCACAGGCTCAGCGAGAGCTCTGAGGTCTCTCAGACTGCACGGGCCTCCATTTTGCGTCCTTAGAGTGGAGAAGCGCAGAGTTTGAGCAGTAGTTAGAGGTTCGGGATCCAGCTAGCCTCAGCCGAGCCTCTGCAGGCATGGATGACCCATTCAGCCCCTGCAGGTAGGCTGTCTGCCTCTGGCTTCACCCACCAGTGATGGGTTTTGCTGCTCTTTCTCACTCTGAAGATGTGTGAATCATTTCATCATGCATGATGCATGCTCCCTAGAGCCTGCAGTTCAGCCCTGCTGGCCATGGAGGTGGTGGTACAAAGCGTAAAGTCAGCTAAGGACGGGGTCCACCCGGAGAGGCATCAAGCAGATGTGCAGTGTGAGCCTTTGGGATGCCGCGTCCCTGTGCTCTTCCCCGTCCCTCCCCTCTTCTCTCGTGCTGTAATTTTAACCTGCGTGGTGCTGGGTGCCTCCTGCAGGATCTGCAGAGCAAGCCTGCAGGCCGCTTGTTACCATGTGGCTGGTGGGAATGCCTGGGCACTGTATGTTTCAGGAACAGTGGTAGGTGGGCAGCTATTGGTTGCTTAGGAGGTGGGTGGAACTTGTTTTGATTGAGAGCCTGTTTGCCAGAGCAGATTATAATTCTCATGATCTTTTTCTGAAGTCTGACATAGGTGAGGTCAGTTGTGGGTTATGCTTACAATATGTCACCTAAAATGGATTTGTTTTTAAGGGGAAAGGTTTTGTCACTTCAGTTTCTGCTGTGTCCATTGCTTCAAAAGAAGGCAAACCTTTCTTTTTGGAACTTATAAAAATTGCTGGCAATTAAAAAAAAACAATGCACTTACATTTGTGTTAGAGATTGAGGGTCTTGGTATTTTGTTGGTTTCTTAAATGTTTGTTTTAGAGCAGGATAACATTTGTTGTATATATGTATTTCATTGTGTGACTTGTGAGTTTTATAGGAAGGCAGCAAAGAGAGTGGAGGCAGTGGGACTGATAAGACCATGTCTTGTGCCTACGGCTTCAGTGGCTGCACACTTAGTCTTATCTGTGTGGGGGAAGTTGTGCTTTTCACGTGTGCTGTTTGCAGTGAGGGATCAGACCGATGGCCCTCAAACTTAGGGAGCCAGTCGGAAAGGACGGATTTAGGACAAGTTAGTTCTGCTCAGTCATATATTGGGTGAAGTTTCTGAGTTACATTAGTTGTTCCTGCTGTTGAAAGGACACTGGGGCTTTGTGCATTTCTGAGGACCGATTCTGAAGGCATCTGGTATGGGAAAACGTGCAACTGAAAACCCTTGTAGGAGACAGAAGGACATACTGTGTGTTGGCAGAGAGAGGGGTTCTCGGTGTGCGCGCTGGTGGTCTGGGGTGGATGTGGAGTTGGGGGTGATCATCATCTGGTGGGGTGCTTTTGGGGAAGAGTCTTTGGGCAGGCTCATGTTGACAAACACATTACTGAAGATGAGTGAATATATGAGCAGAATTGTTACTAAAGGGTTATTACTCCATGCTCAATTGTGGGATTGCAGCTAAGGGGATGAGTTCAGAGGATGGTTTTCAGGTGATTTTCTTACTGCTGCTTTGTGACTGACTGTGGCTGGCGTTCCCGGGGCCATGTTTGTGTGGACACTGGAGCTGGGAGTGGGGGCAGGTGTCTGCTCCTCCCGCACCGCCTCATGTTGTCTCTGGGGTGGGTCTTATTTCACACTTTGGCTCGGCCTTTCTGCTTCTCTTTTTAAATAAAATCATCCTCTAGACTAGAGGAACAGGACACAGCACTGTGGTCCGGCACACACGGGGTCCCTGCAGGACTGGCCACTCCGTGGTGAGCAGAAGCGTGCTGCTTGTGTCAGCACATTGTTGCTTTTTCTCTTCCAGTATCTTTGCCTCCCCTTAGACTTTCTTTACGTTTGACAAGTAAAGTGTGGACACGAAGCTGTCTTCATAGCTGGAGCAGGTTCTTCCTCCTGCTTGGGTGCCCTGGCTGGGCCCAGAACAATCTGTGTCTGTCAATGGTAAGGACTTGCAGTGCTGTGATCTGTGGGGACTCTATTGTTAGGGTCACTTTTTTCTGTTTTTCAAATCCAGTAAAATAGGTCATGAGAGCTATTTCTTGTTGGTATTTAGTCTATATTTTCCCATCTTGGGAAAATATTTTTGGAACCTTATTTGCTGACCAGCCATCTCCTGCTTTAGGGCTTCTGTGCTTGTCGGTAGTCATGCAGGAACAGCACCCAGGAAGTAACTCTTGGTTGGTGAACATGCGGGTTAGTTTCATTTTGGCTCTTCGTTGCCTTGCTGTTATACTTCAGAGTAGCAGGAAGTAGTGGAGAATATGGAAAGTATGTGATTCAAGAAGAACGTACAATTTCACAAACTTCTATGCTTCTTAGCTTTCTGTTCCGTTGCAGCAGGATCTGGAGTCTGCGTCTGGAAGTCGGGCCTTGCGTCCCGGGTGCTCCTGTGTCCGCATAGCTTCAGCAGTCTGCCTTGGTGGAGAGCTGGGCTGTGCTTCGTTGTGTGAATACCTCATCCTTAGCCACCTCATAACATAGCTCTGCTTGTTACCACTTCCGTAATTTGTGCCAAGTGTGTCATGAGTTAGAGAATTCTGATGCATGTAAAACCTGGTGTTACCTTGTCTCGGATTCTCCCGTTCTTTGTTGTGCTGACCCTTTTTCCTTTTCCATTTTCCTCTTTGGTCACTGCCCCACATTGTCCAGCAGAGAGACATCCATTCTAACACCGTGTAACAGATGCCAGCAGGACGATAGGAGATTCTGGATAGCGCTGGAGTGATTTGTGTATCCCCGAATTTTCTGAATAAGTACAGAGGGAGCACTTAGAAATGCCTGTGGGGGTAGTAGTCTTCTGTGTTGTATGCTCTGTATACCTGAGTCTGAAGGAAAGCAGTTAATTCGACCAGGGTAATCAGAGATGACGTCTATCAAAGTTCTTTGCATTGCACTTTCTTTGGGATTCTGTGATTATTTTCCTTGTTGGAGTTCACGCTTTTGGGGTAGGGATTGTGTCTTTTCTTGCAGTCTCAGTTTTCAGTGAAATATCTGGCAGATTGGTCTTGGGCAGAAAAATGTTAAATAAACGGACAACATCTAGGCTAAGAGAAATGGCCAGATTTGAAGCCAGATCGTGTGGTTCAGGTTGTACCTGGTAAATGACACTGGGCAAGTTCCTTCTTTTCTCTGAACATCCGTCTTCTCATGGGTCATATGGAAAAAAATATTTCTTTCTTTCTTTTTTTTTTTGACAGGCAGAGTGGACAGTGAGAGAGAGAGAGAGACAGAGAAAGGTCTTCCTTTTTCCATTGGTTCACCCCTCAATGGCTGCCACAGCCAGCACGCTGTGGCCAGCACACCGCACTGATCTGAAGGCAGGAGCCAGGTGCTTCTTCTGGTCTCCCATGCGGGTGCAGGGCCCAAGCACTTGGGCCATCCTCCACTGTACTCCCGGGCCACAGCAGAGAGCTGGCCTGGAAAAGGAGCAACCGGGACTAGAACCCGGGGTGCCGGCGCCGCAGGCGGAGGATTAGCCTAGTGAGCCGCAGCGCTGGCCGGAAATAAATATTTCTTATAGTTATTGTGAAGATTAGTGAAAACAGTGTGAAAGTGCTTGACACATAATTATTTCATATATAATTGCTATTATATCAAAGACCAAGTCTATCTCAACAGCCTCTATATATATTTTTATGGCCAGCCTATTCAACTAAGACAACGTTAGAAATAATTTTTAAGAATCATGGTAATTGTGGGTTGGTGTTATGGTACAGTGGGTTCAGCCACCACTTTGGATGCCCACATCCCATATTTAAATGACAGTCTAGTAACGATTACTCCATTTCCAATCCACTTCCGGCTTAATGCATCCTGGGAGGCAGATGGTGGCTCAAGTGCCTGGGCCCCTGCCATCCAGGTGGACAACCCAGTTGGAGTACCTGGTTCTTGGTTTCAGCCTGGCCCAACCTTGACTGTTCTGGGCATATGGGAGTGAAGCAGCAAATGGAAGATGTCTGTCTAGCTCTCTTTCTCAGTTGCTCTGCCTTTCAAGTAGATGAAAATAAGTATTTGAAAAATCTAGTGATCAGTATGTTTAGCGGCTATTTACTAAGTTGCTTTCTCTTACTCTTTTAGTGTTTATATTTCTCTTTACACATCTATTTTTTTTAAAGATTTATTTATTTATTTGAAAGTCAGAGTTACACAGAGGAGAGGCAGAGACGGAAAGAGAGGTCTTCCATCTGATGGTTCACTCCCCAGTTGGCTGCAATGGCCTGAGCTACGCTGATCTGAAGCCAAGAGCCAGGAGCTTCTTCCAGGTCTCCCACAAGGGTGTAGGGGCCCAAGGACTTGGGCCATCTTCCACTGCTTTCCCAGGCCATAGCAGAGAGCTGGATCAGAAGTGGAGCAGCCGGGTCTCAAATTGGTGCCCATATGGGATGCCAGCGCTGCAGGCCAGGGTGTTAACCCACTGTGTCACAGCACTGGCCCCTACAAATCTATTTTTAAAGATTTATTTATTTGAGAGGCAGAATTACAGAGACAGACAGAGAGAGAGAGACAGAGATCTTCCATCTCCTGGTTCACTCCCTAAATGGCTGCAACAGCCAGGGCTGGGCCAGACTGAAAACAAGAGCCAGGTACTCCATCTAGGTCTCCCATGTGGGTGACGGGGTCCCACACACTTGGCCATCTTCTGCTGCTTTCCTAGATGCATTAGCAGGGTGCTGGACTGGAAGTGGAGCAGCTGGGACTGCACTAGCACCCCTATGGGATGCTGATGTCACAGGTGTTAGCTTGCTGTGCCACAACCCAGGCTTCCTCTTACACATCTTGAAAAAAACGTTCTTAAAAGAAGCTCTGCTTCCATGTCTTGTAACGTTTGGTGTATTCGTCAGTAACAATTTTTTCTTGATACTTTCTCCAGTATGATTACAGAAGTAAGAGTGTGTATTAAAATGCCTATTTGCCTCCTCTTCCTCCCACACTAATACCACCGTCGTGAAGAGGAGTAAGGCCACAGCCCTGTTTTTTATGGGGTTTCCCAGAGACTTTGGGTAGGAACAGAGGGACCTGTAGACACTCTTACTTGGTCCAAAAGTCCCTCTTCTGGGGCTGTGCCGTCTGGTGCATTAGAGAGAGAGCGAGCTTGCTTTCTCTGTGCAGAAAGCCAGCAACACCTTTGGTTAAGCTTCAAAGACTTGTGCTTTGTAGATTGTTTTCAGTTGTGGTGGAATTTTAACCATGTGTTTTCTGAAGCCTCACATATGTGAGCCTGCAGCTTACGCTGTCTGTGGCCCTAGAGCAACCACAGCAAAGCCCACCAGTGAGCCAGAGCTGGGTTGGGGTTCTCTGCCCTTGCCAGATGAATTGGGTGTTCCTGGATTCTAGTGGAGCAGAGACAGATACGAAGCTTACAGTGAGCCAGGTCCTTGTAACACTTTGAAGCCAGACATTATTTCCACATTCTTGTATGTGAGGGCCATATTTACTACATCTTATTGTCCTAATTCCTTGTTCTGGACTTTAGATTATGCTTGGAGGAGCTTGTGAGCCAGCTGCCCTGTGGCCTGGAATCCTCTGTGACCTCTGGAAGAGCCCACTGCTTCCTCAGGCCCTGGCCGCCAGGCTGCTAGACTGAGTCAGATGGCCTCTCAGGATTCTCTCATCAGGGAAAATTTAGGATTTCATGATTCCAGAAATAGGCCAGTCCCCTTGTTAACCTTTGTGTTCGTGTATGGGTTTGGAGCATTAAGTCTTTTAGTCATTGGCTGATTTCTATTTGTTATTTAAAAAAAAATTATTTATTTGAAAGTTAGAGAGAGAGAGAGAGATCTTCCATCCTCTGATTTACTCTCCAAATGTTCACAATAGCTGGAGTTGGGCTGGTCTGAAGCCAAGAGCCAGGAGCTTCTTCCAGTTCTCCAGCTTGTGTGGGGCCCAAACACATGGACCATCTTCCACTACTTTCCCAGGCGCATTAGCAGGGAGATGTATCAGAAGTGGAACAACTGGGACTCAAACCAGTGCCAGCATGGGATGCTGGCGTTGTAGGCGGCACCATTACCTGCTACACCACAGCATCAGCCCCTTGATTTTTGTATTTTGAATGAATACTGGATTTTATTGCTGGTGGGCAGTTTATCAGTGCTGTTTTCTGATTAATTCTGCTTGCAGTGCTGGCCCTCTGTTTCAAGTGACTTTTAGCTAAATTTTGAACTGAAGCCCTTAATTATAATTGAGTTAGTCATTTATTCATTCAAGATCTATTCACTGAGAGTCAGTGGGCTCGGTGATGAAGTGGTAAGCTGGAAACAGACTTGGTTCCTCCCCACTGGGAGGTTTTGGTCTAGAAGGCAAGATGGTCTCTGAAAAACACATGGAGTAGACATGAAAAACACATGGAGTAAGCATGAAAAACACATGGATTAAACATGAAAAACACATGGAGTAAACAAGAAAAACACGTGGAGTAGACATGAAGTCATGACTGCTTTGGGCTGAAGGAGGGGTCCGCGGTGCTTTGAGAACTTTCACAGGAGGGCTTGGCTCCTGTTTTCACTCACTGCTGGCGTGTAGAGTAATGACCTCTCTGCACAGCCACTGTGTCTGCTTCTTTATATCATCTTTTGTTTTCATAGCAACCTTGAAAAATAGCCGTTGTGAGTGGTTGCTCATGTTAAAGATGAAGCAGCTGATGGCTCAGAGAGATTGGATTGTGTCCGTAAGTACAAAGCTCCGTGTTGACTCAGGGAACCTTTCTGTCTTAAAATGGATGGAAATATATTATGAAATAGAACACAAAACTTGCATATCATTTTCAAAAAACATGTCTGACTTCAGCGGCATTTTGGGTTTGTTAAAGGCTGCTTTGGAAACTTGAGAAAGGCCCACTGTCCAGCTACGAAGAAGTGATCTGATAAACTGCCTTGAAGTTTTCTTAAGACTTGATGTATTTCATCCTAGACCCATAGGCTTTCTGTGGTCACTTTCTAAATGTGCTAGTAAGTGAGGATTCTGGAGTCTTCTGTTGATGTCTTGTCATTCCTCTTTTCAGCTTAATAGCCCATGTGAAAAATAAGAATCACTTCTGCCTGGTACTTCCGACCTGAAGGACAGGCTGTGGGAGGGCATCTTACAGACAGCAGCCACAGAATGGTGTCTGTCCTTGCCTCTTGGGAGTGGCCTGCTGGCCTGTGGCTTTGTGGAGGGCACTCGGGTCTAGAGTATGGTGCAGAGTTAGGCCTGCTCCTCATGTCAGTCCTTGACTCTGCCAGCTCGTGAACCTAGTTCTGTGACAGTGCTGTCTGTTGTGTCTCCTTATATCCATGTCCTCGTTCCTTCTCTTCCCTGTTGACTCGTCCCTGTGTCACGTCGTCACCACAGTCACGCAGAACACGTGGGCATCTTGAGTGACAGTTGCCTCCCTGCGCCCTCTCCCTTCCTAGGGTGGGGAAGGGACGCTGTTGAGGCCTCAGGCAGGCTGGCCTCTCCTTGACACAGGGAACCCTCTCATCTCCTCTGCAAAGATGCTTCTCCCTTTTTGATATTCAGTTACAGCCTCCCTGTTCCTTTCTGTCCATTCTCTGTTTACTTCTTAGCCTAAACCGTTTCCATGGTGACAGGTTACTTTTCAAAGGGAACATCTTGTCGTTTTATTTAATGCACTGCAGCTGAAGAGGACTGAAACAGTAAGTTGTAGTTGCTATGGATACTGCTTATTACATTGGTTTCTTTGTATCAGATTTCATATACAATGAATTTCTCTCTCTCTCACTCGCTCGCTCTCTCAGAATAAACCCAGTGACTTACCATTATTGTTGTCAATTTGGCTTCTGGGACCTTTTTTTTTTTCTTTTTGACAGAGAGAGAAACAGATAGAAAGGTCTTCCTTCCGTTGGTTCACCCCGCAAATGGCCGCTACGGCCGGAGCTACACCAGGAGCCAGGTGCTTCTTCCTGGTCTCCCATGCAGGTGCAGGGGCCCAGGCACTTGGGCCATCCTCCACTGCCCTCCTGGGCCACAGCAGAGAGCTGGACTGGAAGAGGAGCAACCAGGACTAGAACTCCGCGCCCACATGGGATAGTGGCGCTGCAAGTGGAGAATCAACCAAGCGAGCCACGGCTCTGGCCCCCTAGGATTATTTTTTTTTTCTTTCTTCTTCCAAAGAAAATATATATTTTTTAGAATATTGTGGGCTAAACCTGAAATGCTTTAAAAAGCATGCATTATTTACATTTGCTGCCCAGGGAAATCCATCATTTTGCTGGGGAGAATAGTGATAGTTCTCAAAAAAAATTTTTTTGAATTAGGGTTCAGAGTCTAAGGAGATCTCCAAAACGATAACCCCACAGCAGAGCTCTTTAGAGGGAATGAGAAGTATGTGACTGAGTTAATTCCCTGAATCTCATCACTCACGAACCATGACACTCTCTCTTCAGTAACTCATTCAACTTTTTTTTTTTAAAGTGAATATATTTGTTAATTTAATGAGCTTTTCTTGTACCTGACTTTGTTGTTTCTAGTTTGTCTGTAGCACATCCTTCAGCTAAGTTCTTCCTTTAGCTTTCTAAAAACGTTAATTTTGGGGCTGGCACCGTCGTGTGGTGGTAAAGCTACCACCAGCAGCTCCAGCACCTCACATAGGCACTGGGTGCTGGGGCCCAGGAATAGGGCCGTCCTCTGCCGCTTTCCTCGGGTGCATTAGCAGGGAGCTGGATTGGAAGTGGAGCAGCCTGGACCCAAACCAGCACCCATGTGGGGTGCAGGTACTGCAGGCGGCAGTTTAACCTGCTGCGCCACAGTGCTTCGCTCCCTACTCCCTAATCTGTTTTAACCAAAACTTTTTTGTAAATATTAACCGTGTTAGGTTTTATCCTTCCACGTAATTTTCATACTTTTTAAGAAATCTCTGTTTGATTATTTTATCCTGTTTAAGTGTTTGAAATGGAAACAGAACTTGGAGAAAAGGATATGGATTTTCACACTTCTCTGTAATAAATTGTGTAGTTTTGATTCAGTAACTTATTTACTCTGCCGTAAGGGAATGTGATTGGGAACGCTGGCTTAAAAGTCAACTGAACTTGAATCCTGGTTTCTCCACTTGTTAGCTGTACAATTGTATACATAATCTGTAATATCTTAGCTTCAGTTTCTTTATCTGTTTGACAGGGTCGTTGTTAAGATTGGATAAAATATATGGAGGTTGCTTAGCTTGCAATGCTTTATGGACAGTAAATGCTCAACATACAGATGAGTTGCTTTATTTCTGTGAGTGACGTTACCAAGTAGAAGGTGGAGATACTGCCTCAAAGGGTTGTCATGTGAGTAAGGGAAGAGTGTGTACCCGGCAAAGGTAGTGTTGTCATGTGACTGTAATGTACCTGGAGTTAGGAGAAAGTACCTAGAAACTCTGAGACAAGGATAAAGGGGAGTATGTGTGTGTGTGTGTATGTGCACATGTGTGAGTGCGTGTGTGCACGCGTGTCTGTTTTCTTGCATTATCCTGGGATAGAGTTTTCATCTGTGCTTTCTCATACCATGCAGCAGGATGGTTCATGTGACCTGGCTAGGATTTGTACTACTGTTGATCTGAATTTTCCTTTTGTAATTGATGAGCACTCTAGCTCTGCCCAGCCTTCCACTGTTTACTATGCAGTGTTGTACCCCATGTAGTAGTTGTGTTGTTTTGAGCATAGGATAGAATAAAATCTGAACTTCTGGGGCATGAGTTTGCCACATGCGTTAAGAGGCTGCTTGGAACACCTGTATCCTGTATTGGAGTACCTGGGTTCCAGTTCCTGCTCTGTTTCCTGATAACGTGCACACAGAAATAACAGGTAATGGTCCAGTAGTCCCTGTCGCCCACAGGGATGAACTGAATTGAGTTCTTCTCTCCTGGCTTCAGCTTGGCCCAGACTTAGCAGTTACAGGCGTTTGGGTAGTGAGCCTGCAGATGAGCAAGCTCTCGGTCTCTGTTTCTGTGCCTTTCAAAAAAAAAAAAAAAAAAAAAAAAAAAGAATGCATTTACAAATTTTTTAAATGCCTGAATTTCTGTGTCATACCATTAATGCTCCTATTAGTATCAAAACATGAATTACATAAATCATTACCTGGAAATGAGGTAATGCTGTAGAACACCTGGAATAGGGAGTAGGTATGCCAGCATGAGCTATTGTCATTACGAGAAGAATAAGCCTGCCCTTTTTAGATTGGGAGCCTTTTGAATTTTAGATTCCAGCATTTTCTAACGTTCAGAATGTGTCATAATCAGTGCTCCTCAAAGCATGGTTTATGGACTCAATTATTAATCTTACCCAGTCCCAGTCCTTGACTTTGCTGCCTTTTAAGTTCTCCATGCAGTGAAATGGACGCGATGTGGAAGTCTGCCGCACGTTCCCAGGAGTGGTGATTGCCTGAGGAAGAGCCTTCATGCGATTGTTGGGGTCTGTTGAGCTGCAAGCTGAGTCAGCCATTTTTTTTGGTTATGGAACACCATCTGCCTTAGAAAGAGCAGCTGACAAACTGCAGTCCTTTGGACTTGGGTACTTGACTGACATTTTCTTGGTGGCTAAAGTGAGCCTGTCATTTCAAGAGTTGATAGTATTTGCCAGGGCTAAAATTTGAATTAAAAAAAAAAAAAAAGAGGTTGAGAGAGAGAACACTCTTGCATCCACTTGTTCACCCCCTAAAGAGAGAGAGAGAGAGAACACTCTCGCATCTACTGGTTCACCCGCTAAAGAGAGAGAGAGAGAGAGAGAGAGAGAGAGAACACTCTCGCATCTACTGGTTCACCCGCTAAAGAGAGAGAGAGAGAGAACACTCTCGCATCCACTGGTTCACCCGCTAAAGAGAGAGAGAGAGAGAGAGAGAGAGAGAACACTCTCGCATCTACTGGTTCACCGGCTAGAGAGAGAGAGAGAGAGAGAGAGAACACTCTCGCATCTACTGGTTCACCCCCTAAAGAGAGAGAGAGAGAGAACACTCTCGCATCCACTGGTTCACCCCCTAAAGAGAGAGAGAGAGAGAACACTCTCGCATCCACTGGTTCACCCCCTAAGGAGAGAGAGAGAGAACACTCTCGCATCCACTGGTTCACCCGCTAAAGAGAGAGAGAGAGAGAGAGAGAGAGAGAGAACACTCTCGCATCCACTGGTTCACCCGCTAAAGAGAGAGAGAGAGAACACTCTCGCATCCACTGGTTCACCCCCTAAAGGCTCTGGAGCCATCGCCGGCTGTCTCTCGTGGTTTTCATCAGCTGAAATCCAGAGAAGAAGCAGGACTCAAACCCAAGCACTTCAACATGAAGGCAAGCATCTTGGCTGGCATCTTTTTTTTTTTTTTTTTAAAAGAGATTTATTTATTTTACTTGAAAGTCAGAATTTCAGAGAGAGAAGGAGAGGCAGAGAGAGAGGTCTTCCATCCTCTGGTTTACTCCCCAATTGACCGCAGTGGCCAGAGCTGCGCTGATCTGAAGCCAGGAGCCAGGAGCTTCTTCCAGGTCTCCCACGCGGGTGCAGGGGCCCAAGGACTTGGAGCATCTTCTACTGCTTTCCCAGGCCACAGCAGAGAGCTGGATTGGAAGTGGAGCAGCCAGGACACGAACCGGCGCCCATGTGAGATGCTGGCACTGCAGGCGATGGCTTTACCTGCTACACCACAGCACTGGCCCCTCAGCTGACATCTTAACCACTGTGCCAAACATCCTCTAAAATTTCTCTAAAAATCTAAAAAATTAGGTTTTTAATAAACTTATACTCATGGCTCTGAACCTAACAGCTTCTCTACACTTAAAGGCTTTTTAAATGAGTGGTGATATCAATGCATGTAGTTTTTTTTTTTTAATCATATAATGAAGTGTGTCAATATTTTAAAGACCTGCTGAACCTAGCAAACCAGTATTTTCCGTATAACCAGTGCATGACATTACAAATTTCAGGTCTGAGGAGGTCTATTCAAAGGCAAGATAACCAATGGATTTTAATGTGGCAGAACCCAAAAGATTAAGGATAAAGTTTTAGGTTGGTGATGTGCACAGACCTTTAAGAAACTCCCTTATGGAATTTTAGTGCAGTATCACAAAGGCTATTTATTAAAATATTCTTTCCTCCTCTAGTTACGCACTTCATAGATTTTAACTGAAACACTGTATTGCAGCAGATTGAAGGTAGACAACACTATAGGGCCATCTGCCATCTTCATCTTTTTAAAAATTAATTTATTTTAATGTTTAAAAAGGTTGATTTATTTTTTTGAAAAGCAGAGTTACAGAGAGAGACAGAGACATCCTCCATCTGCTGGTTCACTCCCTAGATGGCCGCAACGGCCAGAGCTGGGACAATATGAAGCCGGGAGCCGGGAGCCAGGTGCTTCTTCTGGTTCTCCCAGACTACTTGGGTGCAGGGGCCCAAGTACCTAGGCCATCTTCCACTGCCTTCCCAGGGACGTTAGCAGGGAGCTGCATCAGAACTGGAGCAGCTGGGACTAGAACCTGTGCCTTCTGGGATACTGGTGTTGCAGGTGACAGTTTACCCTGCAATGCCACAGTGCTAGGCCCCTTAATTTTAAGTTTTAATCAGTTTTTAACAGATTCAATATGATTTGTAGATACAGTTTTAAGAACATGATGTCATTTACTCCTCCTCCTTCCCTCAAGCGGGTATTTATGAGATTTGCCAAAAAAGGTAAAACAGTGTCTTGATTTTTGCCAAGTATTTTTATTTAAATAGAATTTCTTATAATAAATAATAAGCAATTACCTGTAATTGTATTTAAAGGTGTTTTTATGCAGTGGGTTTATTGCTATTTTTAAGTCAATAAATAAATACTTTGAAATTTCTCAAAAACAAAAGTTGCTTGGTAGACTCAGTAATTCCAAGAGTAAAAAATGGTCCTGAGAGGTAAGAGTTTGAGAATCACGCTGTTTCAAATAAAAGAAAAAGTATAATTTCATCATATAAAAATTAGGAATGTTTCCTGACATTAACTTTTTTTCTGGTTTTTGTCAAGTTTTACATTTTATTAGTCTAGAACTATTCACATAGCAAGGGACTTGTAATTCATCTGACGTGGGTAGTGATGTCAGGGAGGTGCTGGGTCAGATGCTGGCACAGCCAGCGACCCGTTCTCTGTCCCAGGCTTCAGAAACCTGCATGCTGCCTGTGGGCAGTGTCCCACGAGGGTGGGTGCTGTGTGGCAGCAGGAGAGCAGTGTTCAGTAAGGTCGGGGGGGTCGGGGGGGGGAATGGACATTTTTTTGTTTGTAGATACAGCTGTATACTGGTGACTTCCCCACAAGTCTGCCTCTTGTCTTTCATCTGTAGTTTGTATTCTGATGGTTTCTCTGTTCGACACATCCAGCATTCTCCAGTGGAATATGCTGCTTTCCACCTCTTTATATTTTAGATCTCATATGTGTTTCTATTACGTATTCCATATCCTGGATATGATAGCCTGATGCCATTATCTGCACTTTAGATTCCAGTACTGCTCAGGGATTCTGTGTCCCTTGATGTAAGACAATGATATGATATTTAAAAGTTACATACACTTTAAGATGACTTTTGTTATAAAGGGTAGTGGTTTTTTTTGTTTGTTTGTTTGTTTGTTTTGACAGGCAGAGTGGACAGTGAGAGAGAGAGACAGAGAGAAAGGTCTTTCTTTTGCCGTTGGTTCACCCTCCAATGGCCGCCACAGCCGGCACGCTGCAGCCGGCGTACCGCGCTGATCCCATGGCAGGAGCCAGGTACTTATCCTGGTCTCCCATGGGGTGCGGGGCCCAAGCACTTGGGCCATCCTCCACTGCACTCCCGGGCCACAGCAGAGAGCTGACCTGGAAGAGGGGCCACCGGGACAGAATCCGGCGCCCCGACCGGGACTAGAACCCGGTGTGCCGGCGCCGCAAGGCGGAGGATTAGCCTAGTGAGCGCGGAGCTGGCCAAAGGGTAGTTTTTAATAAGCTTTTTTTTTTATTCAAGATTTCTTCTAGTTTATTTGAAAGAGTTAGAGACAGAGAAAGTGATCTTCCATCTGCTGATTCACTCCCCAAATGGCTGTAACAGGCGGCCAAGACTGGGTCAGACCAAAGCCGGGGCCCACACATTTAGGCCGTCTTCTGCTGCTTTTTCCAAGCCATTAGCAGGGAGCTGGAACAAAAGTGGAGCAGCCAGAGCTCAAACCAGCGCCTGTATGGGATGCTGGAGTCCTATTCGCTGGCTTGACCAGTGTGCCACAATGCCAGCCCCTTAATTAAGCTTTTAAGAAGGTGATTAGTTTGTTTTTGTTTTATTTTTAATATTTATTTATTTGAAAGCACTACAGAGAGAAAGGGAGAGACAGAGATCTTCATCCTCTGGTTCACTCCCCAGATGGCCACAACAGCCAGGGATGGACCAGGCCAAAGCCAGGAATGAGGAGCTTCTTCCAGGTCTCTCATTGAGGGCAGGGTCCCAAGCACTTTGGCCATCTTCCTCTGCTTTTCCCAGGCCCTTAGCAGGTAGCTGGATCCATGGTGGGATGCCTGCATTGCAGGCGGAGACTTTACCCGCTACACCACAGTGCTGGGCCCTGTTTTGCTTTTATTTTGTATATTGTAATTTCATTACCTTATTAGTCCTTTAGCTATAAACTTAAAGAAACAATGTACAGTTTAGGGTTTTTTTTTCCCCTTAATTTATTTGAGATGTGGAGAGACAGATCATGTGTGAGAGAGCGAGCTGTCATATGCTGGCTTGTTTCCCAAATGCCCACAGTGACCATCACTAAGCCAGGCTGACTCTGGGAGGCATGAAGTCAGCTCAGACTCCCTGGGTGTGGCAGGGACCCAGTTACTTGAGCCATCACCACTGCCTTCCAGGAATTGCATTAACAGGAAGCTGGTAGCAGGAGCCAGAGCCAGCCATTGAACCCAGGCACTGTGACTTTGGATGCAGGTGTCTTAACCACTTGGGAAACTACCTGTCCCCAATTTAGATTCTTAAGACACTCTCACACATCTTTTGCCTCACTTGTGTCATTTTTAGTGTATTAATAATTGGTTGCCTCTATCCTTATGCAAATAAGTGAGATATAAATAGTTTTAGTCAACATTTAGGAGTTTTATTATGATGCATTTTTGAGCTAAATATGACAATACTGGCTTATTAAACTGGACCAGGGATGTTTGTCCTAGAGCCATCAAGGGTTTAACAGCGCATGAAGCAGTGATGTGGAAATAACTTCATGATCCACTGCTGAGAGCTCTGGAATAATGGAGGCCTCGGTAAAAACCTGAGCTTGGGCTATAGACAGAGTCACTGGAGGGAATGTGGCACAGCGTTTCTGAGACGGTAAGGTTTGGCAAGACCTATTTGGAGGCAAGAAAGCATTTGGAAGGTATTTAGAAATAGAGGAGAGAATTTTGGCAGCTTATCTTGTTCATAGCTTATTAAAAATAGTGGTAACACAGACTGCCTTTTTTTTCTCTTAAGTTTATTTATTTATTTGAAAGTCAGAGTTAGAGAGAGGGGGGGGGGGGTCCTGCATCCACTGGTTCACTCCCCAATTGGCCGCAACGGCCGGAGCTGTGCTGATCCGAAGCCAAGAGCCAGGAGCTTTTTCCAGGTCTCCTACATGGGGTGCAGGGGCCCAAAAACTTGGGCCATCTTCTACTGCTTTCCCAGGCCGTAGCAGAGAGCTGCATTGGAAGTGGAACAGCTGAGACTAGAACCGGTGCCCCTGTGGGATGCCGGCGGTTCAGGCCAGGACGTTAACCCACTGTGCCTACCACAGCGCCGGCCCCAGACTGCCTTTTCTTAAGGAAGTAGTCTTGCCTCCTGGCCATTTGATTTCTGTAAATATCTACTAAAAAAGCTTCTTCTAATCCCTACATAAGCCCACTAGAACAGTCCATCTTCTAGTTGCTTGTTTTCAACGTGCTGTTCCCACATTAAAGCCACGAAGCTGACTGGTATGACACAGCTGGCACCTCTCTCGCCGTGGCCTTCCTGGGAGCCTGCCTCTCCTTGTGGCTTTGTCCCAGGGGAAAGCACTCCTTTTTGGCCCTGCTGTTGAGCCCCTTCAGAACTCTGCTATTTCAGAGAATGCCTCCTCTTAAAGCCTGCCCAGCTTTCACAGTTCCCACTATCATTTTTGCACAGTTTCTTCTATTTGTGTGGTATTTTGGGAGTGGGTGCTACCTCCCAGCTGGACAGGTTGCAAGACTCTGAAGGACTGGACCCACACAGCTTATTTCTTTATGTCATTCTTCTCTCTTCTTCTGTTATAACAACTGCTCACCTTTGCAAAAACAACACTCTTCATGCAAAAAATTGTTGCATTAGAAGATGAAAGCACTGGACCGAAAGGCCTGTAAAGGGAATAGTAGTCTTTCAAATTCATTTTAACAGCGTCAGACATAAGGGAAGTGGACATGAGAGTCACTGGATTCTTCAGATGCTCCCAGGCCCTTCACTGCAGAGCAAGTCAGCACATACTCACACAGCTCTGCTGACTTCCAGGCTTCCCCTGGGCCTTGCGGAAAGTTCGCTGGTGGCTGTGGAATACAGTGAAGCCTTGTCGCTGGGCACAGGAAGGATTTTCCTAAGACGGCCAAAGGCTGGCATGGTTCCCGGTTGTGAGTGCTGGAGAGCTCTGGCCCTGTGCATGGCCTGGGGCCAAAGAGATGTGTAACAAATATTTTGTGAATGAAAAGGAGAAGACACACAGGAGAAATGGGCGTGTAGTCAGGAAAGGTGCCGTGGGGAAGTTGGCGTTCAGAGGGAGCATGGCTGGTTTGGATTTAGGAGGGAGGGAGGGTCTTGCAAGTGCAATAAGAATGGGGACGACTGAAAGGGAAGTGAGCTTCTTCACCTTGTACACATGCTGGGCTCTTTCCTTCACTTTTTTATTTTTTAATTTGTATTTATCTGGAAGGACAGGAGGAGGAGGCTTGAGTGGGGGCAGGTAGACAGAGCCCCTGTCCACGAATCCATCTTGCAAATGACTGGGGCTTGGCTGAGTGTAAGCGTGGGAGGTCTACTGCTTCCCATCTTCACTGGCAGGAAGCTGGAGCCAGCACTTGACCCAGGCGTTTCTGATTGGGATGTGGGCGTTTTAACCGCTAGTCTAAATGCCTTCCTCTACTCACTTCTTTCTAATCCCTGTTCAAGTTTCACTTAATAAATTCACTTTCATAAATTAATAAGGCTTTCTCTGGCTATCCTATACAAAGAACTGTAAACATATTTTTATCATTTATCTTCTACTTAGTATAATGGCACTTGCCTTTTGTCCTGTTGTTTGTTTTTCCCCAGTTAGAATCTAAGTTCCACTAAGGCAGGGACACTTGTGTTTACTGCGTTCTCTCCCACTCCCAGAAGATTCCTAGTGCTGATAAATGTTTCTGCTGAATAAATGAATGAATGAATGAATGCTTGCCTAAAAGTCTGGGACACGTGTTGTATCTTTTGGGTTTGGTAAGATTTATGTTGGGGCACCCTGATTTTGAAAAGAAGTGTGTGAGTGGGATTGTCCAGTAGCAATGTCCACCTCTGAGGCGTGAAAGAACGCTGGTACTGGAAGAGACTCGTGGAGCTGCAGTCACAAGTGTGCAGCAGGGAAGGGTCTGAAAGACGCGTGTAGGTGGATGGTGTGCATGCATGGGGACAGCTTTAGAGAGTGTTATCTGAGTTATCCCTCATTCATTGAAATGAAGTACTTTCCTTTAAAGTGTGTGGATGCTCATGCCAGAACTACATTGTGCTAACCTGCTCTGCTCTTTCTGTGGCAGGAGGCTGAACAGCACCCAGGGGGAGATTCGTGTTGGTCCTAGCCATCAGGTAAAGTGGATTTCAGTAGCCTATGTAATAGGCTTTTATTTCTTGTTGTTCTACTAGCTCTTACTCTGTTGAGCAGCATCTTTGAACTGTTGTTAATGCTATAGGGAATTTTATATACATACAAATATTTCCATTTTTTTTCAGTCACCACATACTTGCTTTTACAAATGTGGTGAGTACACGTAATATGTAAGATTTTATCATTTTACACATTTTTGTATACAATTCAGTGGCATTAAATACTTTATTGTTGTGCAACTATCATTTCTGTCCCTCTTCAGAACTTGTACTGTCTTGTAAAACTGAAACTGTCTACAGACAGCAGCTCCCTGCTCCCCTCAGGCCTTGGCAGTCACCACTCTGCTTGCTGCCTCTGTGCACTTGGCTCCTGTGCCTCGTGTAAGCACCTCCTAAAAGTGAGGTCACACGGTGTTTGTCCTTCGGTGGCCAGTGTATTTCATTTGGCGTATGACCTCAAGGTTTATCTATGTATGACACGTGTCAGGGTTTCTTCCTTTATAAGGCTGAGTAATATTCCGTTGAAGAGTCGGTGGTGAGAATGTTCCCATCAGAAGTGGGTTGTGCACTGATCTGTGTTGTCTCGTGGTGTTTGGTGCCCTGAGACTCCTGTTGCTGATCCCAGTATTGGGTGCTTTGACTGCGGCAGGTCTCCCGTGCAGCCTGGGTGTTTATGTCACATCTCAGGATGCCCTGGCCAGGCGCACCGGGCCTCTGTTCTGCTTCTTTGGGGTTCTCTTGATGCTTAGCTGTCCTCTCTAGGCTGGCCTCATCCTTGGGCCGCATTTCCTTGTTTCTAGGATATACTTCTTTCTCCCCATTCCATCTCTGTGCACGCTGTGCTGGGAGTGCAGTGTACAGGGAGCGGTGATCCTTTCTGAGTGCACATAGAATCCGAGTGTCTCTCACAGTGAGTGAAATGCAGCGGCCGTGCAAACGGCAAGTACATCTTCTCCGGAATGTTCCCAGAAGTCCCCACGTCTGACTGCCGGGGTTTGGGCTGCACGTCCATTTCTAAGCCATGAGGAAAATGCCTCAGGCGTGAGTGGCGTGCGTGCCATTTGAGCTGCCATGGATCTGGGGAGTCAGTCACTGTGGCCACTGCATCAAGAGACACAAGGTACAGGCAGCAGAATCCTTATAAGGCCATAGAGGCTTTCTTATTCTATCTAGTTGTTTGTTTTTCTGTGTAGATTTAAAACATTTCTTGTATGTCATTCATATTTTTAAGGACCTGTTTTAGGGGCTGCCATTACTTAGCAGGTTAAGCTGCTGCCTGCAGTGCTGGCATCCCATATCGGTGCCGGGTTGTGTGCTGGCTAATTCCATTTCTGATACAGCTCCCTGCTAATGGCCTGGGAAAGCGGTGGCAGGTGGCCCAAGTGCGCCACCTGCCACCTGAGTGGCAGACCTGAATGAAGCTCCTGGCTCCTGGATTCAGCCTGGCTCAGCCTTGGCTGTTGTGGCCATTTGAACCAGTGAACAGATCTCTCTCTCTATCTCTTCCCCTCTCTCTGCAACTCTGCCTTTCAAATAAATAAATAATTTTTAAGTACCTATTTTATTTTTACTGGGTCCTATAGCCTTTATTTATTTCAACAAATGTTTTGGAACATCAAAAGCAGCAGAACTTTTTTGGGGGACTGACAATATCTACATTCTTAAAAATGTTAACTTTTTAATTAGAGAAAATGTTAACATATATAAAAGCAGGAAGAATAGTACAGTAAAGCCCTTCTCTTCATTACTGTCCTTTCACACTGATTAAATCCTGGTCTCACTAGTTTCATTTTCCCCCTCTTTCACCTCTTCCCACCGTTATTTTGAAATGACTCACAAATATTTCATTTTGCTTGTCAGTGTTTCAAAACTAAGAGTTATTTTAAAAGATGCAATCACAAGGTATCACACCAAATTAACTTGGCAGTTTCTTAATATTCAGGTGTCCCTGTATCTGGGTTCCTCTGTGTGTGTGTTGAAGAAGCTGCTATTTACAGCTTTTGTTCGGTAGCACTTCCCCAGTCTGGGTTTGGCTGATTGTGTCTTTTTGTGTCATTAAACATTTCCAAACGATATGATTATAAGCTTAGATAAATGGCAGTATAAATTCTTCTTAACACCATATGCTGTGTCCCCCCCCCCCCCCCCGGCTGTATCTGGTGCTCCTCACGCACTCCCACTGTTTCTTGAAACTCCATGTGCAGCCAGTGCCTCTCATTCTGCTGGCCCCTCTTGCAGGGCATCAGGGTTACTTCCAGTCCTTTGCCATTACAAGTAATGTTGCAGTGAACACCTTGCGCCTATTGATTTTATTTTTTTGCCACTGTATCTTTGGGGTCTATCTTCAGAAGGGAAACACATGGTTTGCAGGTCAAATGCGTATGCAAAACTCCCCTCTGTAGCTTATGTTCGCACAAGCAACTTATCTGGGTGCTGGTTTGTTGTTGTTGCTTTGTATATTGTCACTCTTTGAGATTTATGTCAGTGTGATAGAGAAATTTTACATGTGACATTCATTTGTGTGTCTGTCAGCATGGTTAACCGTCATTTCCTATGATTAAACCGTTTGCATTTCTTTTTCTGTAAACCATCTAATTATACTTCTAGTCCGTTTTTCTTGTGTGAGAGGTTTGGTGCCTCTCAGCATCAGTTGCACTTTTTAACCAGTAAGTCACCACTGGAGAGCTGCTGTTCCTGGTGCTGTAATCGCTCCTGGGGAAACAGCCCAACTGGATGTCGGAGACCTTCTGATACTAGTGTCTAGAGTGTTGGAATATATTTTTTGAAGATTTATTTATTTATTTGAAAGTCAGGGTTACAGAGAGAGAAGGAGAGACAGAGAGACAGAGAGAGAGAGAGATCTTCATCCACTGGTTCACTCCCCATTTGGCTGCAAAGGCTGGGGTTGGGGTTGGGGTTGGGTGGGGGCAGGAGCCAGGAGCCAGGAGCCTCCTCCAGATCTCCTGCGAGGGCAGCAGGGGCCCAAGCACTTGGGCAACTTCTGCTGCTCTCCCAGCCCCCTTGACAGGGAGCTAGATTGGGAGTGGAGCGGCTGGAACTCGAACCGGTGCTCATGAGGGATGCTTACATCACAGGTGGCATCTTAACCCCACTGAACTACAACACCAGCCTCTGTGTTTTAATTTTATCACAATTCTGTCATTGTATATATTGAGCTGAACTAATTAACTCAATTAACACTAACAGCAAAGAAGAGTACCTTTGGGGCCGGCATTGTGATGTAGCAGTTAAAACCGCCGCCTGAGATGCCAACATCCCACAGGGGCACCAATGTGAGTCCCAGCTGCTCCACTTCTGATCCGGCATTCCTGCTAATGGCTTGGGAAAGCAGTGGATGATGATCAAAGTACTTGGGCCTTTGCCACCCACATGGGAGGCCCAGAGGAAGCTCCTGGCCAATGAGGCCTTCTAGGGAGTGAACCAGCAGATGGAAGATCTCTCTCTTTGTCTTCTCTCCTCTTTCTCTGTAACTCTGAATTTCAAATAAGTAAATAAATCTTGAAGGGAAAAAAAAAAGATGGCAACGATGAGTGCTCTTGTTTGGAGAAAGAGCCTGATGCGTGTTTAGAAGCATTGAAAGGCCGGCGTCGCGGCTCAATAGGCTAATCCTCCACCTTGCAGCGCCGGCACACCGGGTTCTAGTCCCGGTCGGGGCGCCGGGTTCTGTCCCGGTTGCCCCTCTTCCAGGCCAGCTCTCTGCTGTGGCCCGGGAGTGCAGTGGAGGATGGCCCAAGTGCTTGGGCCCTGCACCTCATGGGAGACGAGGATAAGTGCCTGGCTCCTGCCATCGGATCATCGTGGTGCGCCGGCCACAGTGCGCCGGCCGTGGCGGCCATTGGAGGGTGAACCAACGGCAAAGGAAGACCTTTCTCTCTGTCTCTCTCTCTCACTGTCCACTCTGCCTGCCCAAAAAAAAAAAAAGGCAGCAGCATTGAAGGTGGCCTGGAAAGCAGAGGTTTCAGGCTGTTGTCCTGAGAGCCACATGACATCCTGATACTGTGTCTTGCTACACACCTTTGTTTAAAACTTGAATAATGAACATTTAAAACCACCAGCTTTCACATTAAAGTGATTTCTGGAGTTTGGAAAAAATTGGAGGCTGTATAGACCCTGGTTCTGATTCCTGCGTGGCAGCATTGTGCAGGTGGAGCAGCTGTTTCTGTTTCCCCGTGATACACCCTGCATGTGCACGGAGGAGAGGGCCTCTGCCATGGGTGGTACACCCTGCATGTGCACTGAGGAGAGGGCCTCTGCCATGGGTGGTACACCCTGCATGTGCACTGTAGCAGAGGGGCCTCTGCCATGGGTGGCTGGATTAAGCACTTGGGACATGGTCATTCCAGTTTGAGATGTGGTGTCCTACATTAGGTGGCCACTAGACCTTGTAAAATTGAATGTATGCCTCCCAGTTTGTTCCTGTTGTACAGTGCTGCCTGACTCTCTGCCTGCTTGCTTCATTTACTTCTATTTTATGTCTGAGCTCTGTGTACACTGGAGCTTCTTAACTCTAGCTCTGAGCTGAAAATATCAGATTATGTCCATCTTCTGATGAGATAGGAACATGTGTGTCTCGCAGATGCTTGACTTTTCGTAGCCCTCGGGGTTGTGCTCGTCACGGTGGGAGCTGGCTTCCCCTTGGTCTGCCTCAGTAGAGTTAGGAGGAGGATATGCCAGAGCTGCTTGAGTCTGGTGGCTTAGAATCTGGATTGTTGAGTTCTTTTTATTGAGCTGTATTTTATGTGTAACGAGGTATCCATGTCATAGGCATACTGCTCAGTCAACTTAGATGATTGACACAAAAATAGAGTATTTCTGCCATCCCAGAAGTCCCTTCCTGCACCCTTGTAGCCATTCTCACCTCACCAAAGCAGCCCCTGACTTGACTTCTGTCATCATAGGTCATTTCAGGTGTGCTTCTAATGTTGACTTTAGTACTTTTGTGTTTGATGTTGACTATTGATTCTCTTGAAAGTAACACTATTCTAATAGGATAGCACCTTTAACTTTTTTTTTTTAAAGATTTATTTATTTATTTGAAAGAGTTACGCAGAGAGAGAGAGAGAGAGAGTGAGGAAGAGAGGTCTTCCTTCCGATGACCCACTCCCCAGTTGGCTGCAATAGCTGGAGCTATGTTGATCCGAAGCCAGGAGCCAGGAGCCTCTTCTGGGTCTCCCACGTGGGTGCAGGGGCCCAAGCACTTGGGCCATCTTCCACTGCTTTCCCAGGCCACAGCAGAGAGCTGGATCGGAAGAGGAGCAGCCAGGACTAGACCGGGCGCCCATATGGGATGGCGGTGCTTCAGGCCAGGGCGTCAACCCACTGCGCCACAGTGCCGGCCCCTCTCCTTTAACTTTTTATTTATTTATTTATTTTTTATTTTTATTTTATTTTTTTGACAGGCAGAGTGGACAGTGAGAGAGACAGAGAGAAAGGTCTTCCTTTACCGTTGGTTCACCCTCCAATGGCCTCCGTGGCCAGCGTACTGCCGCCAGTGCACCACGCTAATCCGATGGCAGGAGCCAGGCACTTATCCTGGTCTCCCATGGGGTGCAGGGCCCAAGCACTTGGGCCATCCTCCACTGCACTCCCTGGCCACAGCAGAGAGCTGGCCTGGAAGAGGGGCCACCGGGACAGAATCCAGCGCCCCGACCGGGACTAGAACCCAGTGTGCCGGCGCCGCAAAGTGGAGGATTAGCCTAGTGAGCTACGGTGCCGGCCTCCTTTAACTTTTTAACAAATATCTTTAGGTGAAGTTTCATTGATGTGTGTATGTCTTGCATGTAAACTTGTTACTGACTATGTGTGTTTCCCTTCTCTTACCAAGTAAGTGCTGTCTTCTAAGAAATTTGTGTTATTCATATGTTCATTTCTGTTTCACTCTTTGGATCATGTAGGCACTATTTTACTTTGACAGTGTTTGTTGCTTTTTTTTTTTTTTTTTTTTGAAGATTTATTTATTTATTTGAAAGGCAGAGTTACAGGCAGAGACAGAGAGAGAGGGAGAGGGAGGGAGGGAGGGAGATCTTCTGTCTGCTGGTTCATTCCCCAAATGGCCGCCGTGGCTGGAGCTGAGCTGAGCCCATCCAAAGCCTGGAGCCTGGAGCTTCTTCCGGGTCTCCCATGTGCGTGCAGGGTCCCAAGGACTTGGGCCATCCTCCACTGCTTTCCCAGGCCACAGCAGAGAGCTGGATTGGAAGAGGAGCAGCCAGGACTCTAACTGGTGCTCGTATGAGATGCCGGCATTGGAGGTGGTGGTTTTACCCACTACGCCACAGAGACGTCTCCTTGAATGGAGGTTTAACAGCCCACTGTGAAATCTGTGATGAAATGGTCTTGCCTTGCAACCCAGGAATGTTTAAATGATGCACTGTTTTGTTTTGTTTGTTTGTTGTTGTTGTTTTGGCTACCTAACGAGAAAGGTTTAGTAAACTATGCATCCGTCCCCAGGGACTGCCTCTACTAAGACAGCTCTGTATAGTACACGCCTTGATTTGCCTTCTGCATCCCTGTCTTGCAGGCCAAGCTTCCGGATTTGCAGCCATTTCCTTCTCCAGATGGGGATACTGTGACCCAACATGAAGAACTGGTCTGGATGCCTGGAGTTAACGATTGTGACCTCCTGATGTACTTGAGGGCAGCAAGGTAACAGGAGTCTGCTGCGCTCTGCCGTCTGGACTGACTCCCTTGAGCGTTCGTGCATGTGCTGGGCCTCCTCTGACTTTCAGTTTTGCCGTGTAGGAGGCCCTTAGCCTTCTTCACCTTGTGAAGTCACCTCTTTGTTCTCGTGTTTGTCCCACATGAAATTTTGTGACTCCTAAGAAGAGCACCTTGTAGTGAGAGTGAGTTATCCACACCTTGGCCTCGTTGAATAACTGAGTTACTCAGCCCCTCTCAAAATCCCATTACAGATTTCGTGTGCGCTTTCTACTTTGTGGCTGTTAGTACTTGGCCTGAATTTGACATTTTTGTGAACATTTGCCTGTGAATACCTTGTAGAGCTTGGTAAGGTTTAAATGCCTGAGGTGCTAAAAAGAAGTTTAAATTTGTTCCTGCATGATTCAGGAGAGACAGAGCGCTTCCTTTGTCCGCAGAGATTTCTGGAACTCACACAGCATCAGCCCTGTGCAGCGGAAGTCTGTGAAGCAAGGTCAGGGCACCTGCACGTCAGCTCTGGCTGGCTGCTAGTCGGCCAGGGCGGTGTGGGGTATCCAGGAGAGATGAGAGGTTTCTCTACTCTCTGACTTTTCTCTTGTGATTCACCTAAAGATGGTGACGTACAGAGTGCGAGGAGTTAAGTTTCAGGGTACTGCATGTCATGTGTTTTCTGAATGTGTTTCTTTGAAGGTTTGGGAATCCAGGGGAGTGTCATGGCCAAGTAGACTCGGGTTCTTCATGTGCTCAGGAGAGCGTGGGAAGAAATAGCACAGCCGGGCCCAGCTGAAGGTGGCACTTCTCTGAGTGGGCAGGGAGAGCAGAGGCAGGACTGAGAACTCTGGCTAATCCGGCACATCATGCTAGCAGAGTTTATTCTGAACTGAACACGTACTCTGGAAGTCGAGGGTTGACGTCTCCGTACTGGCGTTTCTGTCCGCAGGAGCATGGCAGCATTCGCGGGGATGTGTGATGGAGGCTCCACAGAAGATGGCTGTGTCGCTGCGTCTCGGGACGACACCACGCTCAATGCACTGAACACAGTAGGTGTTTTGAAATCACCGTGGGCTGGAAGACAGTTCTTTCCCGTGGGGCTGGCTGTGGGAACTATGTGATGAGCATGCAGACTGACCTCGCTTGGTTTTAGCAGTGGGGGGGGGGGGGGTTCCTGGGAGTGGTAGGTGAATGGTGAGCTGGGGTCCACCTCCGGCTCTGTGACCTGAGGCAAGTGATGTGGTACCTGCAGTTCAGTTCCTGATCGGTGTGTGCGCTGTAGGACTGTGGTGGATCAGATGAGGTTCTGATAATAGTGGTTGACACTCCTGAGATTTGGTGAAGCTAAATACTGTATATTTATGACCTACTTAGTATTCCTCACAACATGCCTCGGAAGTTGGTTATAATAGTATCACCGCATAAACACCAGGAGGTACATCTCGAGAGATCAAGTCACAATCCAAGGTCAAACAATCAAGATTTGGGTCCAGAACCTAGGCTTTAATCTTCATCAGTGTGCCTAAGATCTTGCATTTGAAAGGGCATAGATAAACAACTAGACTTTTTGGAGGCAAACTTGTATTTTAGGGAGTTTGCTTTGGAACCATATAAGTATTTCACATGATTATAAAAGAAAATTAACTTTTAGAACTAACAATCTGTCCCAAATCTAAAGTAAGAAATAAGTGAGCCTAGCATTACTGAGTCAGTTGCAGGACATAGTCATCATAATTACTCATTTGCTTTACTCCCTAATACATACACAGCGCCTCAAAATAGCAGCTGCTGCCAACAGTTTGGTTACCGAAACCAGCTTGCTGATTGATACTTCACTTTGGCCTTAGGATGATATATCACAAAGGGCTGTAAGGGAAATTTAAGGTACATGAACCAGTGCTTCTCTGTTCTCTAATGTGGGATCAAATCTTAAGCAGTACTAATGAGTATTTATGGAACCAATTTTTTTTAACTTTTATTTAATAAATATAAATTTCCAAAGTACAGCTTATGGATTACAGTGGCTTTTCCTCCCCCCTACCTTCCCTCCTGCCCGCAACCCTCCCATCTCCCGCTCCCTCTCCCTCTCCCATTATGGAACCAATTTCTAATATATTAACAACGAGTCTGTCTGGTTGGTTATAAACTTAGAAATCGTGCAAGAGGCTAAGGAGTTCTTCCAGTGGTTAAATGCAATGTAGGCACCCGTGTTTTGTTTTTTTCCTTGAGAGGTCACTACAGTTGGAAGGAACTTTTGAGGTCATCTGTTCCATTCTCTAAATAGATGAGAACCCGAGGCTTAAAATGGCCAGATAACTTACGGCGCATTCAGAGTCCGGAAAGCTCATGACACAGGACGATTCTCGTTCCCAACTTCGGGACTCTTACTGCGCAGCCTCCACTGTACAGCCTGCTCTTGAGGAACGTGTGTAATATCTGTGTGATATGCCCATTTTTGTTGCTGGTCTAATCAGGTTTCTTTTTCTTTTCTTAAAGATTTATTTATTTGTTTGAAAGTCAGAGTTACACAGAGAGAGGAGAGGCAGAGAGAGAGAGAGAGAGAGAGGTCTTCCATCTGATGGTTCACCCCCCAATTGGCCGCAACGGCTGGAGCTGTGCCGTTCAGAAGCCAGGAGCTTGGAGCTTCTTCCGGGTCTCCCACGTGGGTGCAGGGGCCCAAGCACTTGGGCCATCTTCTACTGCCTTCCCAGACTATAGCAGAGAGCTGGATCGGAAGTGAAGCAGCCGGGTCTCGAAGTGGCGCCCATATGGGATGTCTGCACTTCAGGCCAGGCATTAACCTGCTACGCCACAGTGCCAGCCCCTAGGTTTCTTGAGTTTTATGTTGCCTTGTAGTGGTCTCTGTATATTGGACTGAGTGATCTTGCTGGGAGCGTGCTGTGTTCTAAATAACAATGTTTTTTCACATTCCAATAAAATACATTTTTGTACTTTCTCACCAATTTGGCAGCTAGCTTTTTTTTTAAAAAAGTGAGGATTCTTTATTCTGAACATGTAATGATAAAGTCAGGATGGGCTTTCAAGCTTATTTTACAAATGAGGAAGCTGAGACTCAAATTGACACCTTAAACTGTTCTTTTTGGTCGGTTCAGTGTGAATACCTGAATTCAGAATCGCTCAAGTGTAGACTTTCAAAGAAAGTCTTTGGAAGGAGATTTTTCTGTTGGAGATTTGTTTTTGTAGAAAAGAGATACGGGGAAAAAATCCTGCTTCCAAGATGGTGTTAGGTGAATTTTGAATAATGAAGATTTTACTGTAGTTAATTAAATGCCTATTTCTGGCACTTTTCTCAATTTCTGTTATTTATTTCCTTTCTTATTCCAAATCCTCCAAGAATCTGTAGAACGTACCTCTGTGCAGACATGACCATGGCCCCTTGTGGCAGGTCCTCTGGTGGGCTTCAAGGCTGTGTTTCTCAGAAATGACCATGGCCCCTTGTGGCAGGTCCTACGGTGGGCTTCATGGCTGTTTCTCTGAAGCTGCCTTCTCTTCACTTGGAATTCTCCCCGACTGTGCTGGCCCAGGACGGCTCAGATGTCCTGAGTTATGCAACACTGGTACATTTAGCCTCTGTAAGACTGTGCATCACCTGCTTACTTTGTAATCAAATAAAAAGTTTAGTGCTGTGTTAATTTTCTACCTTGTTTGTTGTACTGACTCACAGAATTACAGCTGTAGACGTTTTGCTTAATGAAAAGTAAACTGAACAGATCTTGTGAGAAAGTAGTGTTCAGATATATTTTTTATTTATTTAAAAGGCAGAGAGAGAGAGAGAGAGAGAGAGAGAGAGAAACAGGCAGGCAGACATAGATGCTGTTTGCTGTTTCACTCTTCATAAGCCCACAGTGGCTGGGGCTGGGCTGAAGCTGGGATCCTGGGACTGGCAGGCTCCATCCAGGTCTGTCATGTGATGGCAGGGACTCAGCTGCCCAAGCCATCACCGCTGCCTCCCAGGATCTGCATTAGCAGGAGCAGGGCCAGGGCTCAAACCCAGGCTTCTTGACTGCCAGACACAGTGCCACCCTTTAGGTGCTTTTTGACTTCTTTAGAGTAATGTAAGACTTGGGATGTATAAAATAGTAAATTTAAAAGATACATACATTAAAAAAAAGGTGCATACATTGCTTTTTGAAAAGTCTATTTATTTATTGGAGTATATAACATAGATTTCAAACAATGTTAGGCATTTATTAATTTAGTGGCACATAACTTTTATTTTTTTTAAGATTTTATTTTATTTATTTGAAAGACAGAGTTACAGAGAGAGGTAGAGACAGAGAGAGAGGTCTTCATCTGCTGGTTCACTCCCCAGTTGACTGCAACAGCCAGAGCTGCGCTGATCTGAAGCCAGGAGCCAGGAGCTTCTTCTGAGTCTCTCACGTGGGTGCAGGGGCCCAAGGACTTGGGCCATCTTCTACTGCTTTCCCAGGCCATAGCAGAGAGCTGGATCGAAAGAGGAGCAGCCGGTACTAGAACCGGTGCCCATATGGGATGCTGGCACTACAGGTCAGGGCTTTAATCCACTGCGCCACAGCACCGGCCCCTGGCATAAAAGTTTTAAATACATAAAATTTGTTAGGTACTTAAATTAAAGTGTTTTTTTTTGTTTGTTTGTTTTTGGTTTTTTTTTGTTTGTTTGTTTTGTTTTTGACAGGCAGAGTGGACAGTAAGAGGGAGAGAGACAGAGAGAAAGGTCTTCCTTTTTGCCGTTGGTTCACCCTCCAATGGCCGCCACGGCCGGCGCGCTGTGGCCGGCGTACCACGCTGATCCAAAAGCAGGAGCCAGGTGCTTCTCCTGGTCTCCCATGGGGTGCAGGGCCCAAGCACTTGGGCCATCCTCCACTGCACTCCTGGGCCACAGCAGAGAGCTGGCCTGGAAGAGGGGCAACCAGGACAGAATTCGGTGCCCCGACATTAGAGTGTTTTTAATATCCCAAAAGGACTCTTCAGATATAAGTGCATTTAAATGAACAGATTTTTCTTTAAACAAAAAAAAAACCTTGTTATTAGAAAAATTTTAGTAGCCTGTTAGGACAATTATATGACCTGTTTTTTTTTTTAAATCTAAACTTTTGTATTTCTTATTTTGATTGTTTTTTCTTTATTATTCACAAATAAAGTTTTTAGTACTTTTTTTTCTTTCTTTTCTTTTTTTTCTTTTTTTATTTTTTGACAGGCAGAGTGGACAGTGAGAGAGAGAGAGAGAGAGAGAGAAAGGTCTTCCTTTTGCTGTTGGTTCACCCTCCAATGGCTGCCGCGGCCGGCGCACCGTGCTGAAATGATGGCAGGAGCCAGGCACTTATCCTGGTCTCCCATGGGGTGCAGGGCCCAAGTACTTGGGCCATCCTCCGCTGCATTCCCTGGCCACAGCAGAGAGCTGGCATGGAAGAGGGGCCACCGGGATAGAATCTGGCGCCCCGACCGGGACTAGAACCCAGTGTGCCGGCGCTGCAAGGTGGAGGATTAGCCTAGTGAGCCGCGGCGCCGGTCAGTTTTTAGTACTTTTTAAAAAGATTTTATTTTTATTTGAAAGTGAGAATTACAGAGAAAGATAGAGAGATCTTCCATCTGCTGGTTCACTCCGCAAGTGTCTGCAATGGCTGGGCCTGGGCCAAGCTGAAGTCAGAGCAGCTGTGACTTAACTTGGCACTCACATGGGATGCCAGTGTTACAGGCAGCAGCTTAACCCACTGGACTGCAGTGCTGGCCCAGAAATTTTTAGTATTTGATTTTCTTAAAGATTTATTTATTTATTTGATTATTTGAGAGGCAGAGATACAGATAGAGAGGGAGAGACAGAGAGGTCTTCCATCCACTGATTCACTTCCCAAATGGATGCAGTGGCTGGAGCTGAGCCGATCTAAAGCCAGGCGCTTCTTGTGGGACTCCTGCACAACACTTGGGCCATCTTCCACTGCTTTCCTAGGACATTAACAGGGAGCTGCATCAGAAGTGAAGAGGCCAGGACTTGAACCAGCACCCATATGGGATGCCAGTACCTCAGGTGGAGGCTCAACCTACTATGCCACAGCACTGCCCCTAGTATTTGATTTTCAAAACAACTTACTGGGATACAGTTTGTGTATAATAAACTTCTCTGATTTGAAGCCTACAGTTTAATGAGTTTTTTCACATGTATGCACCTGTGCAATTACTGTAATGATGAAGATAGAACACATTTCCAGAACCCCTGAAAATTGCCTCATTTTTATAATCTTTTTCTGCTTTCAGCCTCATAGAACCATTGTTGTGATTTTGTCAAATTATGAGAAGAATTCAGAGAGTTCATGGAAAAATGGAATTAAAGGGTATTTTTATTTTGGTGTAGAAATTTTTTTGAAATTCCTGCACAGTGTTTTTGTTATAGGCTTTTTTTTTTTCAGGGAAGATCAACCTTTATTTCAACAAGAATACACACACAACTGGGACAGATATATAGATAGATACATGATAGGTATAGATATATGTGATGTGGCCAACGTCCTCTGAATGCAATTAGTTGCTTATCAGCTGTCATGCATGAACCTGGGACATATTGGCTTGATAAATAATTATTCTTTATTTCAGAAACATTACTAAAGTTATAGTTTATCATTACCTCTAACTCTTCTTTTTGTACTTGCACCATCAACATGCAAAACTTAAAGAATTTCCTGGAACTTTTGATTACTCATAATTTTTTCAAGTGAAAAAGCATAATATTTTAGCTCCACATTACAAAATATTTTCAATTTTAGATTTACAAACACCAATTAAAACAAGCCTACTAAATTATTTTCATTTTCTCCCAGTCATCTTCGTATACACATATGATTCAGCATCTGTCCCTTCACAAATCCTATCAAGTAATTTGGGCATCAAAATATCATAAAAGATGAAAGAATCATAGATATATCCTTTTAGAAACATGGGATGGTCCAAGTTCTTGTTGTAAAATATTACATGAAAAGTTCTTCCTGTTCAGTGACTAAGTGCATAAGAATGTATAGGCATTTTTTATCACTTTTTTTTTTTTGAAGGTTTATTTATCTGTTTGAAAGACAGAGAGAGAGAAAATCTTCCATCTGTTGTTTCATTCCCCCAAATGGCCTGGCCAGGGCTAGAGCAGGCCAAAGTGGGGAACTAGCAGTTTCATCTGCGTCTCCCATGGGGGTGCAGGCCTAAGCACTTGACTGTCCTCTGCTGCCTTCCCAGGCACGTTAGCAGGAGCTGAATCAGAAGTGGGGCAGCCGGGCCTGCGCTGGCACCCATGTGGGATCAGGCGGTGGCTTAGCTCACTGCACCTCAACCCTGGCCCCTCCATGAACTTTTTGAAAGCTTGTCCTAGAGCAGTTTCCTTTCCTAGAGTAGGGTGTGAGTGGAATCACGTGCAGTCCCCGGGTCTGGCTCCTGTTAGCCTTGGTAGTGTTGAGGTCGTGTTGCCTCCTCTGTGTTGCAGCGTAGTAGAGGATGTGCACCCTCCATCTGAGGATGGCCATTAGGTTGTTTCCCAGCTTTCTGCTGTTACGAGTAAAGGTGCTAGCAACACTGCTCGGCCAGTTTTTATGTGAATATTTTCATTTCACTCAGTAAATACCTAGGAGTGGAGTGTCTAAATTGTATGTGTGTAAGTATCTCGTCAAACTGGTTTCCAGAGAAGGTTTCTCAGCTTCCGCATGGAGATTGGGTGCTGCCAGCCCTTTCCTCCCCATTCTGACGCATGTGCCCGGATCTGGATTTGCCGTGGTGTCCGGCCTCGCTAAGTCTTGCGTCCATTGCTGTCTCCTTTTGTGAGGCATCTGTTCAGATCTTTCCTAGTCTTTGGATTGGGTTATTTGTCCTCAGCTGTAAGATTTCTTTTTATATTCTAGGTAGACATCCTGTGACTTATGAATTGTGATTGTTTTCTGCTCCATGGTGTCTTTAGTATTTAATCTTGCTGGGGGCTGGTGCTGTGGTGTAGCAGGTAGAGCCACCACCTGCAGTGCTGGCATCCCTTATGGGCACCAGTTCGAGACCCAACTTCTTCACTTCTGATCCAGCTCTCTGCTATGGCCTGGGAAGGCAGCAGAAGATGGCTCAAGTGCTTGGGCCCTGCACCCACGTGGGAGACCGGGAAGAAGCTTCTGGCTCCTGGCTTTGGATCAGCACAGCTTCAGCCATTGGGGAGTGAACCAATGGATGGAAGACCTCTCTCTGCCTCTCCTCTCTCTGTGTATCTCTGACTTTCAAATAAATAAATAAATCTTTAAAAAATTTTTTTGCTGAAGTCCAGTAAATTGTTATTTTCTGTTTATTGAAGTATCTGTGACTACTTCAAGATTATAAAGACTATTTCTATGCCCTCTTCTAGAAATTCTAGTTCTCATATTTAGGTCTGTGATTCCTTTTGAATTTATATGTGTGGTGAGGTAGGGGTAAAAGTTCGTTCTTTACAGATACCAGTTGTTGAAAAGACTTCTGTGATTCAGCTGCCTTGATGCCTTTATGGAAAGCCAACCACTTGTTGTTAGGAGGATACTTGACACAGGTTACAGAACATGGAATTAAAGGATGAATATTTTCTATTTGTTGAGCTCTTTTACTTAGTATAGGGTTAACTTTATGAAAATAGATCTTTGTAAAATTAAGAGTGGGAATGAGAGATGGAGGAGGAAGAAGGGTTGGAGCATGAGTGGGAGGGAGAGGTGGGAAGTACCACTGTGTTCCTGAACCTAATATATGAAATACATGAAACTGGTATAACTCAAGTAAAAGAAGAAAGATGAATATTTTGATGTAAAATTTTGCAATGTATGTATGGTTTTCTTTTCTTCTTTTTATAAAAAAAAAAAGATTTATTTATTTATTTGAAAGAGTTACACCAAGAAGGAGAGGCAAAGAGAGAAAGTGGTCTTCCAGCCGCTGTTCACTGTTCACTCCCCAATTGGCTGAAATGGCTGGCGCTGCACCAATCCAGAGCCAGGAGCCAGGAGCTTCCTCTAGGTCTCCTGTGCAGGTGCAGGGGCCCAAGGACTTGGGCCATCTTCTACTGCCTTCCCAGGCCATAGCAGAGAGCTGGATTGGAAGTGGAGCAGCTGAGACTTGAACCGGTGCCTGTATGGGATGCCGACACTGTAGGCAGTGGCTTTACCCTATACACCACAGTGTTGGCCACCTCTTTCTTTTTATTAAATATTTATTTATTTACTTGAGTGGCATCGTTACAGGTAGAGAGAAGTCTTCCGTCCGCTGGTTCACTTCACAAATAACTGCAACGGTCGAGCTGTTCCGACCCAAAGCCAGGAACCAGGAGCTTCTTCCCCATCTCCCGTGCAGGTGCAGGGTCCAAGCACTTGGGCTGTCTTCTGCGACTTTCCCAGGCCATCAATAGGGAGGTGGATCCGAAGTGGAACAACAAAAACTGGCACCCATATGGGATGCCAGCAGCACAGGGGGATGCCTAACCTACTGCACCACAACACCAGCCCCTGTATGGTTTTCTTAAATGTTTATTTTCTGCAAACTCTATGAAGACCCTCATTTGGATCTTTCTTTGCATTCCATTCTGTTTGACTCATCTGTCCATCTTTGTTAGATTCTCTGTATTTTGAGTACTGTAAGTTTATGGAAATTTTGAACTTAGTTTCTTTCACTTTGCACTTCTTTTTAAAGATTTCTTTGGCTGATTGATTTTAGACCATTTGTATTTTCATTTAAAATGTGAAGTCAGGGGCCTGCACTATGCTGTAGTAGGTAAAGCTGCTGCCTGTAGTGCCGGCATCCCATATGGGTGCCTGTTCAATTCCTGGCTGTTCCACTTCTGATCCAGCTCTCTGCTATGGCCTGGGAAAGCAGGAGATGGCCCAAGTCCTTGGACCCCTGCACCCACGCGGGAGACCCAGAAGAAGCTCCTGGTTCCTGGCTTCAGACTGGCACAACTCAGGCCATTGCGGCCAACTGGGGAGTGAACCAGTGGGTGGAAAACCTCTTTTTTGTCTCTTTGTGTGTGTGTGTGTGTGTGTGTGTGTGTGTGTGTAACTCAACTTCCAAATAAATAAATAAATCTTGAAAAAAATTTTGAAGTCAGCTTGCCAAGTTCTGTTTTTTTTTTTTTTTTTTTTTTTTTTTTTTGACAGGCAGAGTGGACAGTGAGAGAGAGAGAGACAGAGAGAAAGGTCTTCCTTTGCCGTTGGTTCACCCTCCAATGGCCGCCGCTGCAGCCGGCGCACCGCGCTGATCCGATGGCAGGAGCCAGGATCCAGGTGCTTTTTCCTGGTCTCCCATGGGGTGCAGGGCCCAAGCACCTGGGCCATCCTCCACTGCACTCCCTGGCCATAGCAGAGAGCTGGCCTGGAAGAGGGGCAACCGGGACAGAATCCGGCGCCCTGACCGGGACTAGAACCCGGTGTGCCGGCGCCGCAAGGTGGAGGATTAGCCTATTGAGCCACGGCGCCGGCTCAAGTTCTGTTTTTTAAAATACCTGTGGGATTTTGTTTGTGATTGCGTTGAATCTGTGAGTCAGTTTGGGAAGAATTGACATTTTAACCATATTGAATCTTCAAATTTATGTATGTTTGGTATTTCTTATTTTTTAATATTTGAAAATTTTCTGCAGTAGAGTTTTACAGTTTTAAGTGCACAAAATTTTTTAAGATTTATTTATTTATTTGAGAGGCAGAGCCACATAGAGGCAGAGGTAGAGAGAGAGAGTTCTTCTATCCGCTGGTTCACTCCCCAGATGACCGCAGCTGCCCGAGCTGCGCCGATCCAAAGCCAGGAGCCAGGAGCCAGGAGCTTCTTCTGGGTCACCCACACTGGTGCAGGGACTCAAGAACTTGGGCCATCCTTCACTGCTTTTACAGGCTACAACAGAGAGCTGGATAGGAAGTGGAGCAGCCGGGATCTGAACCTGCGCCCATATGGGATGCCAGCACTGCAGGCGGTGGCTTTACCCGCTACAGCACAACACCAGCCCTGCACGTAGAATTTTACATCTTCCTTTCAGATCCATGTTCTTTTCTGTGCTTTATTGCACTCCCTTAGACCAAGGGTATAATGCTGAGTAGAAGTGGCCGGAGTGGCCATCTTTGCCTTCTTTCTGATTTCAGAAAGCTTCCAGGCTTTCACTATTAAGTACAACATAGGGTTGTCATTAGGTTCCTCTGATTGAAAATGTGCCTGACAGAGCAGGCAGGTCTTGGAGCAAGACCAGAGCCCAGTCTGTTTCTATGGATACCCTGTGGCCAGCTCCGCTTCTCTTCCCCCTTCCCCTTTCTAATTTTTTTAAAATGAAGAATGGACATTGAATTTTGTCAATAGCTTTTTAGGGGTCAGCGCTGTGGCATAACAGGTAAAGCCCTGGCCTACAGTGCTGGCATCCCATATGGGCGCTAGTTCGAGTCCCAGTGGCTCCACTTCCAATCCAGCTCTCTGCTATGGCCTGGGAAACAAGTAGAGTGTGGCCCGAGTCCTTGGGTTCCTGCATGCACGTGGGAGACCTTGAAGAAGAAGCTCCTGGCTCCTGGCTTCGGATCTTCCCAGCCCCAGCTATTGCAGCTATTTGGGGAGTGAACCAGCGGATGGAAGACCTCTCTCTGTCTCTGCCTCTCTGTGGCTCTGCCTTTCAAATAAATAAATAAATCTTTAAATAATTAATAGATTTTTATCCCTTTAGAATAAAGAAGGTCATCCTATAATTGTTCACCTTTACTTTGTTAATATGGTGAGTTGTGTTGGCTGATTTCAAATGTAAAAATGTAAATTGTATTCCATTTACAGATATTTTCCTAAGGAATTTTGTCTTTGTGTACATAAGGGCATAAGGGATATTTAGTTATAGTCTTATTTTTTGGTAGTATCTTTGTTAGGTTTTGAGATCAGAGTAATACTGTCCTCAAAGAAAAATTCACTGCCAAATATTTCCTCCTATTCTGCCTTTTTTTTTTTTTTTTTTTTTTTTTTTTTGACAGGCAGAGTTAGTGAGAGAGAGAGACAGAGAGAAAGGTCTTCCTTCCATTGGTTCACCCACAAAATGGCTGCTACAACCTGCGCGCTGCGCCGATCCGATGGCAGGAGCCAGGTGCTTCCTCCTGGTCTCCCATGGGGTGCAGGGCCCAAGGACTTGGGCCGTCCTCCACTTCCTTCCCCGGGCCACAGCAGAGAGCTGGCCTGGAAGAGGAGCAACTGGGACAGAACTGGCGCCCCAACCGGGACTAGAACCCGGAATGCCAGCGCCGCAGGCAGAGGATTAGCCTAGTGAGCCGTGGCGCCGGCCCCTATTCTGCTTTCTTAAAGGATGTGTGGGTTGAGGATTGAGAATTTTCTCTTTGTTAACACCATCTGAGTCTAAACACTGTTTTTATGGAATGTTTAAAACTTCACACAGGCATAGGCTTATTCAAATTTTATGTTTCTTCAAGTGTCAGTTCTGATCCTCTGTAAATCTGTGTCTTCTAAGTGTTTTGACTGTTGCATTTACGTTATCAAGTTGATTGGCAAAATGTTTAGCTGGTTCCTGTGTTATCTCTTTTTTTCCTCAGAAACAAACTCATGCATTTCTTATCTCCTAATATCTTCAGGATCTAAAATGTTGACTCTTCTTTCATTCTATGTGTTTGAAGTTTTAATTTGATCATTTTTTTCTAGCTTCCTAAAGTGAGATCTTAAATAGCTGATTTTATCACAAATTTTGATTTGATTTGCTCTCATTACTATTGCATTCAATATTTTTTTTTTTTGACAGAATGGACAGTGAGAGAGAGAGAGAGAAAGGTCTTCCTTTGCCATTGGTTCACCCTCCAATGGCTGCCGCGGCTGGCGCACCGCGCTGATCCAAAGGCAGGAGTCAGGTGCTTCTCCTGGTCTCCCATGGGGTGCAGGGCCCAAAGACTTGGGCCATCCTCCACTGCACTCCCGGGCCATAGCAGAGAGCTGGCCTGGAAGAGGGGCAACCGGGACAGAATCCGGTGCCCCAACTGGGACTAGAACCCGGTATGCTCGTGCTGCAAGATGGAGGATTAGCCTATTGAGCCGCGGCGCCGGCCAACATTCAAAATATATTTTTAAAATTTATTTGAGATACACAGATAAGGGGATCTTCCACCTGCTAGTTCACTAGTCTGGGGCAAAGCCAGCAGAGCCTGGACTTCAATCCAGGTCTCTCCTGCTCAGGATGAGATGCCAACTGCTTGCTTGCAGGATGCGCATTGGCAGGAAGCTGGAATTGGAGCCAGACCCAGGAATTGAACTCAGGCACTCCATTGTACAGGACACAGGCATCTCCACTGGTGCTCAGCCACTGTGCCAAACAGTCACCTGTGTTCCAAATATTCGTGCATTTTAATTTGTGGCTTTTTCTTTAACACAAAAATTATTTAGATTTAAATTGCTTTATTTACAGATACTTGGAGTTTTTCTAAATTTCATTTTTTGGGATGTTAATGATTTCTGACATAATTCTCTTGTGGTCAGAGAATGTTTAATAAGATTTCAGCCTTTTGAAATCATTTGAGATTTATTTCTTGGCTGAGCATATGATTTATCTTGGTTAGTGCTCTATGTGCACTTGTAATGAGTTTATACTGTGCAATGATGTAACTTTTATATTATGAAATATGTTATTTTATATATCTGTTTTTAAAATATGGTTGATATTGTGCAGGTCTTCTATATCATACTAAAACATTTTTAAAGATTTATTTATTTATTTGAAAATCAGAGGTACAGAGAGGTGAGGAGAGAGAGAATAGGAAAGAGAAAGATCTTCCATCTGTTGATTCACTCACCAAGTGTCTACAATGGCTAGGACTTAGCCAGGGCAGATCCAGGAGCCAGGAGCTTCATATGGGTCTCCCCTGCGGATGGCAGAGACACAAACACTTAGACCATCTTCTGCTGCTTTTCCCAGGCCATTAGCAGGGAGCTGGATCAGAAATGGAGCATCGCAAATTCGAACCAGAACCCATAGGGGATGCCGGTGTTGCAGGCAGTGACTTCGTCTGCTGGGCCACGGCAGTGGCCCCCATACTGAATTGTAAAATCTGGTTGCATTGTCAGTTGCGAAGAGATCTGTGTTAAGTTCTTCAGATTTGGGTAGATCTCTTCTTGGTTCTGTTCACTTTGCCTCACGTGTTAACACCGTGTTTCAGGCATGTGGACGTCTTTGTGCATTTATCGACCTTTACACATTTTGGTGTGACTTCTGTGACTGTTGATGTCTGTCTTCAGTTCTGTTTGTCTGGCAGTGACACAGCCCTTTCTTCCATTCATTGTCTGCATGGTATAGCTGTGTGGGATGGCTGTGTGGGATAGCTGTGTGGGATAGCTGTGTGGGATGGCTGTATGGGATGGCTGTATGGGATAGCTGTATGGGATAGCTGTTTCTGGCTTCTTACTTTGATCTTTCCTCTCTCTGATATTCATCTCTTGCGCACGTTAGCTCTGTCATTGTTTCTTGCTGTTTTATATAGTCTGGCAAGCTCTACCTTTTCTTTGGAGTGCTTTTTAGTTTAATGCAGGTAATTTTAGGTTAAGTAAAACTTGAACCACATGTATACATTGCTTTTTTTCAAAAAGATTTACTTGTTTTATTTGAAAGGGAGAGTTTACAGAGAGAGAGAGAGAGAGAGAGAGAGAGAGAAAGAAAGAGAAAGAGAAAGAGAAAGAGAAAGAGAAAGATATCCTCCATCCCCTCCCTGTTTCACTTCCCAAATGGCCACAACAGCCAGGGCTGAGCCAGGAACCAGGAGCTTCATCTGGGTCTCCCATGTAGGTGCAGAGGCCCAAGGACTCGGACCATCCTCTGCTGCTTTTCCCAGGCACATTAGCAGGGAGCTGGATCAGAAGTGGAGCACTCAGGCCTCAAAGCAGTGCCCATATGGGACGGTGACACTGTAGGCGGCAGCTTTACCTGCTAAACCACAGTGCTGTCTCCAGTCTTTTTACTTCTTACATAAGAAGTAAAAAAAGAAAGAGTTTTGTGCTGCTGTGGTAGAAGATGCAATGAACATGCTGACCTCTCTTATTGGAAGAGGAGTATGTTATAAATTGTGAGCACCTATAATGCGAGTTTATTTTATTTATGGTTTTATGTGTTGTGCTAAGTATAAGATTATGTTAAAATATAAAGGAGCAGTGGTGCCTGGCCTGACAGATCTTGTGTATGTTCCAAGTATGTGACTTCTCACACGCAGGCTGGGTTAGGCTCATCCCCACACCTTAGCCCATGTATGGTTTGTAAACATTGTTGTGTAATGTGCAGAGGTGTCCTGTCTGATTCCATTGGAGTTCATTCAGCCATCTTTGAGAAATTGTATTTATTTGGCCATTTACAAAGTAGACCTTTGTGTTCTTGCTTAGAAACTGCAGAAAAGCCCTATAATTTGGGATGAGAAAGTTTTTTAGAAAAAAGGATGCTGTTTTATTTTTACTAAATTGGTAAGGGATTTCATTCTTTAGCTTCTGGCATTTTTCCCTTTTCAAATTTCTTTTACTTTTTTCAGTAATTTATTGTCATTTCTATGTTTATCTTTTCTCATCAACCCTCATGCATAAACTCACTTTATATAAATAAAGCTTGTAATCATGTGGCAAAAATTTCACTTCTTTATTTTCTGAAATATGGATGGCTTTTAGGTATGTGGATTAAGCTTTTTTACATGTTCAAGGGACTCTATATTTGCTTGTTTATTTATTTATGCTGACCCACATCTCTATCAACAAAGGATTCAAGTCTTCCAAGAGCTTAGTATGTTTTCATCTCTGATCTGTAAATCTCACTATTTGCTAATCGTTGAGTATTAATCATTGTCTTCTGAGCCCTACCTCAATAACTGGTATAGGGTAGAGAGGTACAGGACTTAATGTAAATCAGGTTCAAGGCCATATTACGCTTAGTCATCCAGAACTTGATTATAAAGTTGGCATAGCAGAATATGCAGGTAAGCCTACTATAAGGATTATTTTCATATTTTCTTTTTTTTATTAAAAGTGAAGAATTTCTATCAGATTTTCTATTTGTTCATCTTAAATGGACTTGACTTTGTAGTTGTCTGGGCCTGGATTAGTTTTTCAGTGCTTATGACTTAAATTAATTTGGAATATTTCTGAGCTCCCAGATAAGGCATTGCCAAGGAGGCCCTTTTATAACCATTCGTAGAAAACATGTGCTCAGGGTCCCGTGGACTTTTCATTCTGCATCCATACCCTTTCCGTAGCGTCTTCCTCTTTTATTGTGTCTGCATTCTGAGGCGCCAACATTAAGTGGTTAATGTTGGCTGACTTAGGTTAAGGTAAGATGGTGGTGTTTTTTCTTTCGGGGTTTTTGATTTGTTGTTGAAAAGAGTAATGGGAAAAGTTGATATGCCATATGATTTCTTATTATGAAAATCCAATACATTTCAGAACAGCACCTCCTATGAATCAGTCTTGACAAACACCATTGCTTGTGTTTTATTTATGTAGTAAAAGGGTATAGGAGTCACTGCATGCTGTATTGTTAATTACAGCATCAGTAAATGTGCAGGAAGAGACCATGCAGTTGTGACTTCTGGCAAGGCCAAGCCCTTTTCAACTCTTATCAGCATAATAATGAATACATTTCAACTTTTATTTATATACTTTGACCAATAGAAACATGAGCTTAAGTTTTGAAAATTTTTCTGTTGAAGAAGTTACCAAAATGTCTCCGTTAGCTGATGGCCTTAAGAAGTCACTTCCTTCCTGAGGTGGCAGGTGACAGTCCTGCCAGCACACGGTGCGTTGTGCATTGCTTGCCTCTGCGTCGTTTGGATGAAGATGACCTTTTAAATTTAATGCCTTAATTTGTTTTCTTTTTTAGATAATTTCTATCTTTACTTCCAGTTGAACCTTATGGTCCGCTCCCTTTGTTGAAAGACAGTCCTCAGGGTAGGCGGCAGACTACGGCCTCTGGGAACGCTCCTCTGCTGCCCACTGCAGGCTCCGTTCGTCTCCACTCCTGAGCAGCTCTTCATCCTGGCTCTGCTCTGCAAGCTCCCGGAGCCGCTTCTTCCTTTTCCTTTTTATGTAACAGCCTTATTGAGATGTAATTCAATCACTGTACAGTTCATAGTTTTAGCATTTTCACAAATTCATGCAGCCGTCACCACAGTCAATTTTAGAGCATTTTAGTCTCCCCGAAAAGAACCTCAGCCCATCAGCGACTTCATTGCTGCGCAATGCTCCCGTCCCTCCCCTGGAACCACTAATTTACTCTGTCTGGATTTGCCTGTTCTGGACATTTCATGTCAGTGTAACTGTACAATATGTGGCCTGTTGGGACTGGTTTCTTTCACTGTGGTGATATTTTCAAATTTCATCTATGTTGTGGTATCAGCTGTTATATAAATAACCATTTAACTTCTCTTCCTGATGAGCATTTTCTGTATGCCTTTTTATTTTTAAAGCTTTATTTATTTGAGAGGTAGAGTTACAGACAGTAAGAGAGAGAGAGACCAACAGAAGGGTCTTCATCCGCTGGTTCACTCCCCAGTTGGCCACAACAGCCAGAGCTGAGCCTATCCAAAGCCAGAAGCCGAGAGGTTCTTCTGGGTCTCCTACACAGGTGCAGGGGCCCAGGCCACTTCCACTGCTTTCGCTTTTTTTCCACTGCTTTCCCAGGCCACAGCAGAGAGCCGGATGGGAAGAGGAGCAGCTGGGAATAGAACCGGTGCCCATAAGGGATGCCAGCACTGCAGGCGGTGGATTAACCCACTGAGCCACAGCGCTGGCCCCTCTGTATGTCTTCTAAATGGTGGTGTCCTGGGGCCAGTATTGTGGTGCAGCAAAGTAAGTTACTGCTTGCAATGCCAGCATCCCATTTGAAATGCTAGTTTGATTCCAGCTGACGTCCATTGGAAATCTTTGAATCACAGCCTGTCCCTGCCTCTGCTCTGTTTTCCTGGGATCACAGTGGCACTAGGAGAGTGATCAGCTTTTTCCTTTATTTGACAGAAACTGGAGAGTTCGTTTACTAGTTTAAGAGCTTCTTTCTCAGGTGATTTTTTTCCCCACACTGCAGAGTGGTAGAATGGGGGCCAGCATGTGTTGTAGTGGGTGAAGCCTCTGCTTGTGATGCCGGCATCCCACGTGGGCACCGGTTCACATCCCAGGTGCTCCTTCCAGTCAAGTCCTGGCTCATGACCTGGGGAAAGCAGCAGATGTAGGCCCAAGTGTTTGGGCCCCTGCCGCCCACGTGGGAGATCCAGATGAAGCCGTTGATTTTGGCTTCAGCCTGGCCCCAGCCCCGTCTGTCACTGTCATCAGGGGAGTGAACCAGCAGGTGGATGGTCACTCTCAGTCTGTTTCTGTCTCTCTTTCTGTAGTTCTGACTTTCAAATAAACAAATCTTTAAAAAATCAAGTGATAAAATGTTTTGCGATAAACATGGTGCTTTGAAAACATGTACACTATCATTCGGTTAGAATTTTCACATTTTTGAACCTATATTAAGGATTAATAACACAGTAAGTATTAAGAAAATTGGGATCACATCCTTTTCTGCTTTGCATTTAAGTTTTAGTAAAATCGCTCATTCATTCACTTATTTAGTAACACTCATGTGAGTTCCTGCTGTTTACAAAGCCATTGTGGGTAGGCTTTTAATGAAAGTGCAAATAATTGATGAATACCTCATTGTTAGAATAAATTAAACCCATGCGTTTTGAAAGGACTCATGAATTGATGGAAATTCTAAAAGGTACTGTAAAATACAGACACTTATAATATTTGTCCTAGTATATATTTTTTTTCTTTTTCTTTTTTTATTTTTTGACAGGCAGAGTGGACAGTGAGACAGAGAGAGACAGAGAGAAAGGTCTTCCTTTGCCATTGGTTCACCCTCCAATGGCCGCCGCGGCCAGCGCACCGCGCTGATCCGATGGCAGGAGCCAGGTACTTATCCTGGTCTCCCATGGGGTGCAGGGCCCAAGCACTTGGGCCATCCTCCACTGCACTCCCTGGCCACGGCAGAGAGCTGGCCTGGAAGAGGGGCAACCGGGACAGAATCCGGCGCCCCGACCGGGACTAGAACCCGGTGTGCCGGTGCCGCAAGGTGGAGGATTAGCCTAGTGAGCCGCGGCGCCGGCCTTAGTATATATTTCTTATATACGTTTGAGGTATACTTAAGTTTTCAAACTTTTTATTTTAAATTTATTTTGGAGGGAGAGGGAGCAAGCAAGTGAGCTGCCATCCCTGGTTCACTCTTGAAATGCCTTCAGAGCTTAGAGCTCAAACCCAGCCCAGGTCTTCCTTGTGGGTGGTAGGAAACCTGGTGCTAAACTCAGGAGCTGGAGCCAGGATTTGAACCCAGGAATTTGGGATGTTGGACGTGGGCATCTTAACTGCTGGGCCAGTTGCCTACCCAGAATACTTTTGTACATTTTTCTAAGTAATTTTTAAAAGAGATTTATTTATTTATTTGAAAGCTAGAGTTAGAGAGAGAGAGAGATTGATTGATTGATTGATCTTGTTTCTGCTGATTCATTCCCCAGATGGCTGAAATGGCCAGGGCTGGGTCAGGCCACAGCAAGGAGCCTGGAGAGTTCTCCCACACATGTGCAGGGACCCACACGCTGGGGCCGTCTTCCATTGCTTTCCCAGGCACAGAGGGCCCACCTGGACCATCCAGTGCTATCTCCAATTTTAAGGTCCTTAACTTTATCATATCAGCGAAGATTTTTTGTTTTTAAGTGAAGTCACACCTGAGGGATTTGCTATGGGTACCTTCTGGTGTTTTTTGTTTGTTTTGTTTTGTTTTTGCCTGCCACAGCTAAAGCTACTAATACATATAAAAAGTATTAGGAAAATAATAGTGCAGGTTGAGTATCCCTTGTCCAAAATATTTGGGACCAGGAGTGTTTCAGATTTTGGAGTTTTTTTGGATTTGGGATAATTACAAAGACTTTATCAGTTGAGCATTCTGAATCCAAAATGCTCCTAAATCCAAAAAATTTTGAGCATCATGTCTGTGCTCAAAAAGTTTCGTACTACAGAGCATTTTGGATTTCAGATTATGCATGATTTACCTGTACTTATTTTTAAATTTTTTGTAATATTTTATTATAAAATTATTTTTTATCCTGTCCTTTTCCATCTGCTGTGCCTTATTTAGATTTAAGTGTGGATTTTATGACATTGAGAGGATAAAAATATTTCCAGCTGTGACTGTGATATTTTTGTAATATCTGAAGACATTGGTTTTGTAAAATATTGAGAGGGGTATTTGACCTTTCTCTGTGCAAAGAACATATTTATTTAGCTGACATGATTGTTAGGAGTGACTAGCGCGCTTACTGATTTATTCTGTCCTGCCGGGTTGCGCGGGGATTCTTCTGTAGCTTCCTGCTTCTCTCCTTTCCAAGGCTCTAGGTCAGCCTGCCCAGTACCGGCTTAGGCGTGGTCGAGCAGGGAGGATGTTGCGTTCAGTGGTGTTTGTAGACGCCATCTTTGTGTTCCGGCTCCCAGTGCCATAGCCATGCCCTGAGCCCAGCCTGTACCTTCTCCCTGCGTTTGGGCCCTGCGCAGGCTGTCCCAGAGCTGCGTTGACTGCCCCGCTGCTGCTGCCTGTGCTGCCCACTTTACACACAGCCTCTGTTGGGCTGTGTGTTCCAGCACACCACAGTGTTTGGGATTACAGGTTACCCACGCATGTTCGGAAGACTGGCTCTTTCTTTTCCTCTTCTCCCCCTGCAACCCCATCTCAGAAACGGGTTTGTACAGGCGCACATCTCATATCAGGTCTGCCTCTACTTAATGCCTCTTGAGTAATCATTGCAAGTGGCCATTACAGAAAATCACATGCTGCTCTTAGAGTCTGAGGTCTTTGGTTGTGGAACAGTTTACCAGGTTTTTGCTTCTTCCGCAGTCAGGCTGTGTTCTGATGTTTCTGTTTTGAAATCAGATAGTCTTCTGTTTAATCCTTTTGAGACTTAATAGTAGAATGGGAAAACCAGAGCTGTGAGGTAGTCAAACTTTTTAAAAAAATTTTATTTGTTTATATGTACTTTATTTTAAAGAGGGAAGAAAGAGAGCGAGCTTCCATCTGCTCATTCACCCCCAAATGCCTGCAACAGCCAGGGCTGGGCCAGGCGGGAGCCAGGAGCTGGGAACTCAGTTCACGTCTCTCGACTCTCCACCGGGGGTAGCAGAGACCCAGATACCTCACCCATCATCTGCTGACTCCCAGGATGCTCTCTGGTAGGATGCTGGGATCGAGAGCCCAGCCAGGAGCTGAACCAGGCTCTCTGATACTGAATTCAGGCATCCCAACTGGCGCTGTAACTTCTGCACCAAATGGCCACCCATAGGTGGCTAAATTTCTAAGGTTCAATGTGAGGGATGTCTTGACTCTTCAGGACCATGGCTGGGAGACACACTTTGGCTGCTCTGATGTTTTTTGCTCATTTCTTAGATACTCAAGCTGTGTTTGTTCTCTTGGCTGTTTCCAGATAAAAGTGGTTGGCCACGCATTTTTCCAACTCTGGAGCTTCCCGTGCTGTGTATGTCTTTTTGATCTTCTTTGTTTTGTGACCTCGTTTTCATGGCCAAAAAGATTGTCATATCGTCGCCCTTCCTTAAAATCCCGTCAGCATCCTCTGAGATCGGGTTGCTGAGCCCTGCGTGTTGGGAGCGATTGTTTCTGAGGCTGGATTCTGCAGGGAGGATTTAAAGCAGTTTATGCAAGTGTTGCTCCCTTAACTGTCATGCATCCGGTCTTCTGTTATTTTGTGTTTGTTTTTTAGCTAACTGTCTGAACAGATCACACGTGTTTTCTACCTCAGTTTAGCCTTGATGAGCAGGCGCACTGGTGCCTGCACAAGATGGGTGGAACTGTGGGATTTTGTCGCCCTCAGCCCAGTTTCCCACTACATGTTTTTGGTTTTCAGAGCTGTGAGGAAGCTCGGGGTAGGTGAAATATGTTGCAGTTTCTACTTGTGGTCCTGACCACTGCCACTTGCGGCCAGAAGGAGGTCTTTCTCAGCTAACAGGGAATTACCATTCAGACAAGCAGCTGAGCGGCCTGGACCGAGTTGGCTTTTCTCTCTGCGGTCTGAGGGCACTCAGGCTCTGTCACCGGGCCGCTGTTCTTAGGAAATTCATTTGCTGGGTTCCAGGGAGCTCTTTCCCTCTCACCACCTTTTTGTTCTATGGCTGAACTCACAGGAAAAATAGAAGGAAGGATTTGGTTTCTAAGAGGCGAGGTTATACACATGTTAACTGTGTAAGTATTTAATTATCCATAATTTCATCTATAGACCTATGTTGCATAAATTTTGAGCTTTCAGAGAGACTTGAAAATTAGGAGGCACAACCTTCATCTGCTAACCCCTGAAGAGGGTGAAGCGTGGAAGCTTGCAGGTGTTTGGCCTGGGGAACTGGCCCAGTTCAGTGGCTGTTTAAACTTCTCTGTTGTTCTAAATTGATGTATTAGTATTGCCATTTACTCACTTTAGAAGAATGTCCTTTAATGTTTTAGCTGTTAAAATGTTTAAAGTAGAAAATGTTAAAAACTGGAAAGTTTCAGAAATCACCTGCTGGAGCCCCTCTGTTGCACCTGAAGAGAGAAAGAGCCAAGACTGCTCTGCCCGGCACAGGCCGTCAGCTCTGCCCTGAGCGTCCTGGCTCCTCAGACTCACAGCTTCTCCGGGCTCCCAGCATATCACCCGGTCCTCTGGTATCTTCCTTTTCAGTCCCTCACTCCATGCCGCGGCCCTAGCGGAGGAATACACTTCCTAGTGCTGGCAGGTGGCTGCTGGAGTCTCTCTTTTCCCTCCTGAGTGACAGTCCCTGTGCCGAACTCTTGGGCTCCTCCCCCTGAGCTGCTGCCCTATGACTGCCATCCAGTCCCACTCTTTTTTAGTCACCTGTTCTTAACTGAACATTTTCTAGTATCCATGCTTACCATGGATTTTCTTTTCGTCTTCACTTCTCCAAGATAGGTAGCTATTTGTCCATTCTGCACCTGGGAGACTGAGGCTTCAACTGAGACTGTGCCTGCTGTCACAGCTGGTGGCAGAGCTAAGGTTTAAGTCTAAGCTAAAGCCAGGAACCCCCGTCCTACTTAGGCAGCAACTTTGTGGGACTCCCAAACCATGTCATTGGTACTAGGACCACCCTAGGCTCTTGGTGCAGGGCAGAGCCTCCAAATAGACTACTGGTCAGCAGTGGCCAAGAAATTCAGAGTTTGGGTTTCTCTGTTTCCAGAACAGTGTCCCTGCCCCAGTTGAGTGCCAGCTTTTGCTGCTCTTTCTAATCTCCTTGCTGGCTTGGGCCCCTCCTGCGTGGGTCTGGCCAGGAGATGGTGACCTGCTCATTTCTTTTTTTTTTTTTTTTTAATTAATTAATTTATTTATTTATTTTTGACAGGCAGAGTGGACAGTGAGAGAGAGAGAGAGACAGAGAGAAAGGTCTTCCTTTGCCGTTGGTTCACCCTCCAATGGCCGCCGCGGCCGGCGCGCTGCGGCCGGCGCACCGCGCTGATCCGATGGCAGGAGCCAGGAGCCAGGTGCTTTTCCTGGTCTCCCATGGGGTGCAGGGCCCAAGCACCTGGGCCATCCTCCACTGCACTCCCTGGCCACAGCAGAGGGCTGGCCTGGAAGAGGGGCAACCGGGACAGAATCCGGCGCCCCGACCGGGACAAGAACCCGGTGTGCCGGCGCCGCAAGGTGGAGGATTAGCCTAGTGAGCCGCGGCGCCGGCCGGTGACCTGCTCATTTCTGCACACAAGTAATTGTGAATAAGCCACATGGCAGCACTGGATGGGGCCAAGAACTCCGCTGTAAATGAGATGTTACCTGGGTATGTCACTGCCTGTTTTCACTTGCTCCTGAAATAATGGTTTTCGTTTGTTTCTGCTTTTCGTTAAGTATTGGCAACGTCAATCAGATGACACCGATTGTCATTTTCAAAACGTACTCCCTGGAGTCCTCTTGGATTTTCCACACCCAATAAATGTCATCCCTATCAGTGTTCACTGACACTGTGTGTGTTTTCATGAGAGCATTTATTTCCTTCTTTTGTTGTGTCTTCTCTGAGCTGCTGGCTCCCTCCTTCCCTGGGCACACCCTTAGCTCTGAGCCCTGTGTTAAGAGAAGACAACGTGTTTGTGTGGTGGTGCAGCTGAGAAAGCACCGTTTACATGCATTCCCACCCCCCCCCCCGGTACTAGACTGCCCCAGTGGAGATGTTCTGAAGCAGAGCTGTGTTGCAGACTCCCACATAGAACGTGGGGTCACCACAGGACCCATGAGCTGCAGCTTGCTCTGCTGTGGTCCGGGTGAGATCCTGAGCCATCGCCTTCGTTCTCGTGTTTACTCCCTCAGCCCAGCAGTGGTGCGTGGACCGACACACACTGTGCTCTGCTCCGCAGATGCTGGCCTCACTGTCTCCTGGGTGACTCAGCCAGGAGGGGCTACGAGGTTGGTTTGATGACTCTTTCCTTCTGAGCATAAACTGCCTTCCCCTCGTGCCACGCGGGCAGCGCAGAGTTCTGCACCTTGGCCATTGTCCCTGCAATGCGCTCCCATCAGGATGCACTGAATACTTAGCTCCTCTGGTGCTTCGGTAGCATTATTATTTAGAGTAATCATGGCCGAAGAAGATGAGCACTATGCTTTAGTTTTAATTCTGGTGTTTTGAAGTGCATGCATGTGTGTCCTGCGGTGGCCTTGGTGCTAGGTCACTGATGGTGTACGTGTAAATGAAAACGTGTATGTGATTTATTTCTTAGGACAAATTTTGAAAAGCTCTGTCTTGGGCAGATTTTGTTTTTTCAAAAGATGTATTATTTATTTGAAAGGCAGAGTGGAGAGACAGAAAAAGATCTTCCCTCTGCTGGCTCACTCCCCAGATGGCTGCAACAGCTGGGGTTTGTCTTAAGCCAGGAGCCTAGAACTCCATCTGGTTCTCCCTGTGGGTAGCGGTGGCACAGCACCTGGGCCGTTTTCCTCTGCATTCCCAGGCACGTTAACAAGGAGCTGGATTCGGAGCAGGGCAGCCTGGGACTCTAGCCAGAGCTGAGCTGTGGGATGCCAGCGGTACAGGTGGCAGCCTGACCTGTGCCGTGAGGCCTGCCCCAAGGTCTTTCTTATTTATGTTAATCATTGAAGTAATTAAAGCTACGTGAGGGATTTTAAAATCTCCAAATCTCCCCTTTTTGTTTTCTAAGTTATTTTGACAATTTCTTGCCATATGTAGAAACTATATCTTGCATAGCAGAAGACTTTGAAATCTAATATTGTTCTTAATGGACTGCAGTTACTTGATATTTAGCCTGACCATGGTCCAACTCAGATGGGCTTTTTTTTTTTTTTACAGTTGCTACAGTGGCTATAATTGCAAGAGGATGCTTGGGGGTAGTAAAAACTGCCAGATGCACTGCCATTTGATCTAAAAAGGTCATGAGCAAAGGGACATTTAAATTAAGTTATAAATTACAATTGAAGAACAATATTTTGATGTGTGAGACCAGAGATGTCAGACCAGGGAGATGTAATTCATGGATTCATTATGGAACAGAGGTGCCTGACAGCTGAGCTGTGCCAGGAGGAAAATTTATTTGCAGTATCATGCAGACAGAAAATGGCAGCAGGAATGAGAAGCCAGAGTAGAAACTTGAAACCTGAAGGTAATACACAGAGTTTATGCTAATAAGACTGCCTGGGATCCAGAGGTGTTTAATGACTGCTGTAATATAAATGGGGTGTTCGGACATGTGCACATTTTCAATCGTTTTAAAAGTAAGACCTCATCCTTGCTCTGTGAAGTAACACACTTCTAAACGAGCTTCAGGGTTGATTCTCTCACCTCTTTTGCCAACATACAAATTTGCTGAAATTTCCGAGTTGTTTAGGCAGGGGAGTTAAAGCCTGAAACAGGATTTCTACCCACAGCAGCTTTGAGGAAGGATATAATTTAATGTTTATGGCAATCCATGAGAAGTTCAATCATGAGTTAATTAAACTGTAGGCAGTCATTAAGTATTATTTATTCTTTCGAGAAGCTTGCCAGTAAAGCACTTATATATATTAAATTATATAAAGTAATAAGCAGGGAATGATTTGTCAGGCAGAGTGAGAGCAGCAGATTTAACTTGGGCAATTATGCAGAAAGCCTTTCTCTGCTCATGGCCTGACCCTTCCCCCAGTGACACAGTTGCCGAATGTGCAGTGATTCCAGCGTCACTGGCTCTGCTGGCCCACTGGTGATCCGAGTGCTTGCTCCCTCCCTTGTTAGTGTAGAGCCACTTAGACCCTGAAATGCTGTGTCTCAGTCAGTGTCTCCATGTTCTGTGACACAGCTGAGCTGTGGTGGTCTTACGCTCATTTGGCAGATGAAAACTTCACTCTGCTGACTTGGGCCAAAGCTGGTATGAGAATCTGCCTCCTGCCCCAAATCCTTTGGTTTTTGTCCGTAAGGCTGTAGAAGGCACTGGTTCAGTGTGTCCAGGCTTTAGTAGTGTAGTGGTTACTTCTGCTATAGTGAAACCAAACCAAGTGTTTGCTCTTCAGAAATACTATTACTGGGGCAGGCATTTGGGCCAGCGGTCAAGACACTGTTTGGGGTGACATCTTACCATTTTGGAGTGTATAGGTTCAAGTCCCAGCCTCCTGCTAGCGTGCATCCTGGGAGGCAGCAAATAATGGCTTAGGTACTTGGGGTCTGTACCATCTTTGTGGGCCACCTGGGATGAATTTCCTGGTTCCTGGCCTCCACCTGGTCCAGTACCAGCTGTCGCAGGCATTTGGGGAGTGAACCAGTGAATTGGAGTTCTGTCTCTCTCTCTCTCCATCTCTCTGTCTGCCTTTCAGTTACAAAAAAGACTTTTTTTTTTTTTTTTAATTTAAAGATTTGTTTGGAAGGTAGAGTGACAGATGAGGCCGAGAGAGGTCTTTCCCCACATGACTGTAATAGCTAGGGCTGAGGCAGGGCAGAGCCAGGAGCTAGGAGCTTCTTCCAGGTCTCCCACTTGGGTGCAGGGCCCCAAGGATTTAGGCGGTCCTCTGCTGCTTTTCCAGGCACATTAGCAGGAGCTGGATTGGAAATGGAGCAGCCAGGACTCCAGCTGTTACCCATTTTGGGTGCATCGGTGGGTTAACCCACTATGCCACAGCACCAGCCCTGAATAGAATGTTTTTTAAAACAGAAACTTCTATTATTTATAGCAGAAAAATACCCTACTGTTCTACTCTGGAAAGTTCATGCCTGGCTTTGCACACCAGTTTATACTATTGCTAGCTTAACCATGGTATAAGGAGTTACTTAGTTACTCTGTCTAGTGAACAGAAGACAGAGAGAATGTGTGTGACGTGGGCCCCACTGATGCAGACTCATGGTGGAGGAGGTCTTGGGTGACCAATAGGCAAGAATTGGCACATGCTCTTTGATGAGGAACAAACCGGAAAGGGAGGAAAGAGCATGTGTCTGAGGACTCCGAGGAGCAAGCCCAGGGATCACGGGACACGATGCAAAATAAGGATGTCTGTGATCTAGTGACTCAGAGGACGGATGGCTCGGTGAGGAATCACTGTGGTCGGATTCCCAGCAGTAAACTCCAGACCTTGACCTGTGTTTTAGTGAAGACAGCTTTTGCTTGTGTAAGTACAGTCATCCAGTTCAGTGACGTGGAAAGAGGTAGACAGATTTGCAAGTAAATGTTTCCTTGATCATTGGATTTTAAAAAAGAAAAAACTGGCCACACAGCTGTGGGTGCATCTGGAAGTGGCTTCTGCTGACCCCTGTGCAGTGGCTGTGGGGGGTGGGGCTGCTGTGGGTCTGAGTGCTCTCCTGTCAGGGACATTTGCAGATTGAGCACTGACTGAGCCCAGATGCTGTGTTTGGTCCCTGCGTTTCGCAGTGAGCTGCTTTGAGTGGCTCCGTGCGGTGCAGTCTCGACACTGTTGAAGTTGCACTCGCTCCCGGCTTTCCCCAGCCTGGCCTGACTGCAGAACAGACAGACTCTTGCTGGAGTCGCGTGCCTGTGGCTTCAGAGTGAAGACTTTGGGGTTCCTTCCTCATCTTCGTTGCAGTTCCTTTCAGCAGCCTTCTCTAGGGGAACAGTGAAAAGCTGATTTACATTTGAGAACCTTTTACTTTTTTTAAGATAGATTTATTTATGTATTTGAAAGTCAGAGTTACACAGAGAAAGAAAGAGAGGCAGAGGGAGAGAGAGGTCTTCCATCCGATGGTTCACTCCCCAGCTGGCCGCAATAGCCAGAGCTGGGCTGATCTGAAGCCAGGAGCCAGGAGCTTCTTCTGGGTCTCCCATGTGGGTGCAGGGGCCCAAGGACTTGGGCCATCTTCTGCTGCTTCCCCAGGCCGTAGTAAAGAGCTGGATCAGAAGTAGAGCAGCTGGGACTTGAACCGGCACCCATTTGGGATGCCGGCACTGCAGCTGTCAGCGTGAGCTGCTGTGCCACAGCGCCAGCCCCAAACCTTTTACTTTGGCAGTATTGTGGAGCCTGTGTGGGATTTTCTGGTTATGTGGATGCCTCTGTGTGGGCATGAGCAGGTGTTAAACATTCGAAACCCACATAGCATTTTTCACAAATTGAAATTATTTAAAGTGTTCAGTGCTAGATGCTATACTGGAGGAAAATATTTTTAATGACAATTTTTAGAAATTTAAGATAGCCAGTATTGGGGACTGCATCGTGTCATAGTGGGTAAAGCTGCCGCCTGCAACACGGGCATCCCAGATGGGCTCTGGCTCATGTCCTGGCTGCTCTACTTCTGGTCCTGCTCCTTGTCTGGGATAGTAGCAGAGGATGACCCAGGTGTCTGGTCTCCTGCACCCACGTGGGAGACCTGGAAGAAACTCCTGGTTCCTGGCTTAGGCATGGCTCAGTGGTGGCCATTGCAATCATCTAGGGAGTAAACCAGTGGATTGAAGATCTTTCTCTCTCTGTCCTTTTCTCTATAACTCTTCCAAATAATTAAATTATTTTTTTAAAAAACATAGCCAGTATTTCAGTACTCTTACCAGATGTACTTAATGTGAAGAATACAATTGAAATGTCTAGTTCAGCTCTTTTTCTAATGTCACATTGGCCCCTGTCTGAAACAAGAAAGTCTTTCATAATCCTCCAGAAAACAAACTCCTTTTAAGAAGGGCTTTCTTGCTTTGGATGCGTTGTGCAGAAAAAGCAGAACCTAATCTTTGAGGATCCCGGAGTTGGGGTGTGATGTTTAGATAGAGCTGGCACTGAGGAGTGTGCACTGCCCTCAGTCACACACCTCTGTGTTCACAGCCATGGCCTCCCCAGCACCTGTCAGGCTGCCTGCCACGGTCGTGCACTGAGCACATATGTGTTCAAGGAATGAAGGGTGAAGTCCAGTAATTCCTCCGAAGTTCTCTGAAGATAACCTTCCTTTGTTGTGAAACTGTATGAGCGGCCGGCGCCGCGACTCACTAGGCTAACCCTCCGCCTTGCGGCGGCGGCGCACCGGGTTCTAGTCCTGGTCGGGGCGCCGGATTCTGTCCCGGTTGCCCCTCTTCCAGGCCAGCTCTCTGCTGTGGCCCGGGAGTGCAGTGGAGGATGGCCCAGGTGCTTGGGCCCTGCACCCCATGGGAGACCAGGATAAGTACCTGGCTCCTGCCATCAGATCAGCGTGGTGTGCCGGCCACAGCGTGCCGGCCACGGCGGCCATTGGAGGGTGAACCAACAGCAAAGGAGGACCTTTCTCTCTGTCTCTCTCTCTCACTGTCCACTCTGCCTGTCAGAAAAAAAAAAAAAGAAAAAAAGAAAGAACTGTATGAGCTCTAATCGCTGTTAGTGTGTGAGCGTGCATCTTTAATGTCATTGAAGTTATGTTCTCTTGTGTCTGTGATTTGCTTCCCTACGGCCAACTGTGATCCATGTTACATGGAAGAATTCCAGAAATAACCAACTCATATGCTTATATAAGTTTGACTGTGGTTTCTTATAATTGTTCTATTAGTTATTATGTCCTACTGCACCTTATCTGTAGCTCAAACTGTATCATGGGCATGTATATATAGGTGAAAACATGGACCACGTAGGGGTTCAGATGGTAAGGGGCTCTCAGAGTTTTCTCAGATGAGAGTGCTGGAAAGCAGAAATCAACGTTTGTAGCATGGACTACACCACCCGTTTAGAAAGCTTATCTTGGGGCCAGCACTGTGGCGTAGCAGGTTAAGCTGCTGTCTGCAGTGTCAGCATCCTGTCGCCCAGGGCTGAGTGAGGGGTACTTTCCTTATGGGTCCAGGTAGGATCGTGAGGGTAAGGAGTGTGCTGAGCACTGGGCTAGGCCAGATGTTCACCGATGTTACTCCAGTGCTCTTAGTCCTGTTCCTACTGTTGCCAGAATGCTCCTTGATTCCCCTGTCTGCCTCTCCCAGAACCGCTGGAACCCCTGGAACCCCTGGAACCCCTGGAACCCCTGGAACTGCTGGGCTGCAGTGGGGTTGGGGGTGGGGGCAGGGGAGTGGTTGGAGAACAGATCGCCTCACGGACTAACCTGATTGTGAGACTGTGTCCCTCTCATGAGTCTGCTATTCTAGGAAGTGCTGGCTGGCTTTGTATTGATTTGCCTGCAGGGCTGTCATTTGGTGCAGTTGTCTAACGGAATTGCTGTTTTCCTAGCTCCACGAAAGCGGCTATGATGCTGGCAAAGCCCTGCAGCGCCTGGTGAAGAAGCCCGTGCCCAAGCTGATTGAGAAGGGCTGGACCGAGGAGGAAGTGGTGAGCATGAACCAGCGCGGACCTGGGTTCTGGGTCGCTGAGGGCTTCGCTCCTCAGGGCACAGCTCCCCTACAGAGGCGTCTGTCGTGGGGACAGACTGCCCGTGGCATCCGTCAGTCAAGGGGGAAGAGTCTCCATGCGTCAAAATTGGATAGAAAAGCTTGATTTTTTTAGTAAGATTAGTTTCTGTAAATGATGGGAAAGACTCTTTGAAATTTCATAGGAAGAGGAGAAATTGATAATTACTCCTAAAAAATTAATTTGGGTCTGTTTTTGGTCACAAGCTAGCCTGTTACTTCCCTATTCTGAGACACAAGCCAGTTAAAATCAGTTGATTTATGCCCTAGAGCAGAGTTAAGGCCTTGTTTCATCTTGAAGACTTGCAAGTCCCTTAACTGGATGCAGAGCGGTAGTCTGGAGCGGGAAGCACAGGCTTGGGTACACACCTCAGCCCTCGCTGTGGCCACCAGGAAGGGCTGGGAGAGCGGAATGAGCCCAGCAGTGCAGACTTGCGGATCCCTGGGTTCCCACCCAGCAGACACACTCAAGCTACACCAGTCTCATGACTTGTGAACAGATTCCTCATGCTTCTGCAGTGCAGCGTGACGTGTGCCCTTCACGCGTAATGAAGTGTGGACGCAGGCACTGATGCGTGTTGATTACGAGCCCTGCCTGCACCTTCCAGTGTGCTCTGAAGGGAGCTGTAGAAAGTGGGTGTGCTTTCTTGATCTCCCTCTTTGATTTCAGCCATCAGCATTTGCTGAGTGCCCACTGTGTGCCACGTGCTGCGCCAGCAGCTCTTTGGAGGAACACTACTGCGTGCCTCCTTACGTGAGCCATGTTTTAGGAGGGGCTCCATCTCACATCGGTTTGTGTTTGGTTAGAGGTAAAGGGAGGAGGAAAACAGAGTAGGGGAGTGAGGGGGAATCAGCCTCGTGGGGGTACCACCCTGGGGGAGGGGAGGGGTGTTGGGGAGGGCGGGTGAGTCCCACCTAGGCGAGATCTTGGTGAATTAGGGAAGGGAATCTTTGGGGCATGGGGGAGTAGAATTATGAGCCCAAAGGTGGAAGCATGGTTGTCATGTTCGCAAAGCTGAATTTTGAAATTTCTTACGCAGTTAGCACCTAGGGGGTGGCAGAGGAATGGATGGTAGACCCGGGAGTCTCATGGGGGATCAGGTATGGCCTGCAGACCATGGTCAGGCGTGGCGATTGCTTTGCATGAGCAGTGTCTGAACAGAGGTACACCTTTCTCTGACAGTGGGGCTCACTCCCCTGCTGAGTCCAGTGGATGGTCCAGGCCAAAGCCATATGATCAAGCAGCATGGCATTGGTGGTGAAGATGAGAAGTAATGAGATCTGAGATTTGCGTTGAAGACAGAACCAAGAGAACTTGTTCATGGAGTGGCTGTGGATGCAGGTGGTGGGGATGAGAGGAGGGGGGTAAACCAGGAAGCAACGGCGATGGCCCTGGTGCGTGTGGTCCCTCGAGGTTTTCATCTTATCAGACTTGAAGTTAGTGTAGCTGTTTTGTTGTTTTGGAAAGCCAGAGATAGAGATAAAGATCTTGTTCCATCTGCTGGTTCACTCCCCAAGTGCATACAACAGGCAGGTCTGAGCCAGGCTGAAACCAGCAGCCAGAACCCAGTCTCGGTTAGCTGCTTGGGTGGCAGGGACCATCACCCCCTGCCTCCAGTGTGCCCGTTTGTATTATCAGGAAGTTGGAATTGAGACTCTAACCCAGGTACCTTGATACGGGATGTAGGCATTGCAAGCAGAGTCCTTTTTTTTTTTTAAAAAAAAAAAAAAGATTTATTTATTTGAGAGGCAGAGTTAGAGAGAGGGACAAAGACAAAGAGAAAAGTCTTCCATCCACTAGTTCACTCCCCAGATGGCTACGGAGGCTGGAGCGGGGCTGATCTGAAACCAGGAGCTTCTTCCGGGTCTCCCACATGAGTGTAGGACCCCCAGCACCTGGGCCTCTTCCACTGCCTTCCCAGCCCATTACCAGGGAGCTGGGTGCCCATATGGGACGCCGGCGCCGGCGCCACAGGTGGAGGCGTCATCTTCTGTACCACAGCGCCGGCCCCTGCAAGCACAGTCTTAACTGCTGTGCCAAACACCTGCTCTACTGTAGTTGTTGTTAATGTTGAAATTTGAAAAATCTTACACAATTAGTCAAGAGATGTATACACATCTTACAGAAAGTGACCAAGGGGAAGCATTGAGGTTTTCTTTTTAAAGATTTATTTATTTGAAAGAGTTACAGAGAGAGGACAGAGACACACAGACACACAGAGACAGACAGAGACACACACACACACGCACGCATGCACACACATGCACACACACACAGATCTTCCATCTGCTGGTTCATTCCCCAGATGGTCACAGTGGTCAGGGCTGGGCCCGGCTGGAGGCATGAGCTTCTTCTGGGTCTCCTACATGGGTAGCAGGGACCCAAGCACTAGGGTTATCTTCTGCTTTTCCCAGGCCATAGCAGGGAGCTGGCTTGAAAGTGGATAGGGGGGTCGGTACGTGGTGCAGTGGGTTAAATCCCCAGCTTCCAGTGCTGGCATCCCATATGGGCACCGGTTAGAGTCCTGGCTACTTTTCTTCTGATCCAGCTCTCTGCTATGGCCTGGGAAAGCAGTAGAAGATGGCCCACGTCCTCAGGCCCCTGCACCCACATGGGAGACCAGAAGAAGCTCCTGGCTCCTGGCTTCAGATCAGCTCAGCTCTGTTGTGGGTCTTTGGGGGAGTGAAGCAGAATGGAAGACCTCTCTCTCTCTCTCTCTGTCTCTCTCTGTAACTCTGACTTTAAAATAAATAAAATAATTCTTTAAAAAAAAGGGTGGGGGGAGCGCTGGTGCCGTGGCTCACTTGGTTAATCCTCCGCCTGTGGCACCGGCATCCTCTATGGGCACCGGGTTTTAGTCCCGGTTGGGGCGCCGGGTTCTGTCCTGGTTGCCCCTCTTCCAGTCCAGCTCTCTGCTGTGGCCCGGGAAGGCAGTGGAGGATGGCCCAAGTGCTTGGGCCCTGCACCCACATGGGAGACCAGGAGAAGCACCTGGCTCCTGGCTTTGGATCAGCGCAGCGCCGGCCATAGCAGCCATTTGGGGAGTGAATCAACGGAAGGAAGACCTTTCTCTCTGTCTCTCTCTCTCTCACTGTCTATAACTTTACCTGTCAAATACATACATACATACATACATAATCTTTAACAAAAAAAAGAGGAATACGGTCCATCACTGTGGCGTGGTGAGTGAGGCTGCTGCCTGCAGTGCCAGCATCCCATATGGGCGCCAGTTTGAGTTGAGGCTGCTCCTCTTCCGATCCAGCTCTCTGCTATGGCCTGGGAAAGCCATGGAGGATGGCCTAGTCCTTGGGTTCCTGCACCCGTATGGGAGAACCAGCGGAGGCCTCTGGCTCCTGGCTTCAGATCAGTGCAGCTCAGCTATTGCGGCCATCTGGGGAGTGAACCAGAAGATGGAATTTCTCTCTCTGACTCTCTGGCTCTGCCTGTTTTTTGGACAGGCAGAGTTAGAGACAGAGACAGAGACAGAGAGAAAGGTCTTCCTTTTTCTGTTGGTTCACCCCCCAAGTGGCTGCACTGATCCGAAGCCAGGAGCCAGGTGCTTCCTCCTGGTCTCCCATGCGGGTGCAGGGCCCAAGGACCTGGGCCATCCTCCACTGCCTTCCCGGGTCACAGCAGAGAGCTGGACTGGAAGAGGAGCAACCGGGACAAAACCGGAGCCCCAACCACCAACCGGGACTAGAACCCGGGGTGCTGGCACTGCAGGCGGAGGATTAGCCTAGTGAGCCGCGGCACCGGCCTCGAGATATCATATTAATACTGTTGTGTTGTGTAAAATGGAGATATGTATTATTGTATTTATGTAAGAGGGAGATAAGAGATTTTAATTGACAAGATTTGAAAATTCTACAAAATGCTTTGGTGGAAGAAAGCTACAGGGAGATAAAAAGCATGGAACAAGGGTGTCCACCACACTTTGCAAGCTTGCTTCCGCGCTCTGCGTCCTGGCCTGGCACCCCGTAGGTCCTTGTCAGTCCGTGTGCACTGTGGCAGCTGCCTCAGGTGCTTACTGTTGTCCTCCCTTCTGTCCTTTTGGTGTCACCTCCCCCTACCTCTCTGCCCCTCCTCCTGGTGTCCCCTTCACTGTCCCTCTGCTCTTCTGCCCCTCCAGCCCCTTCCCCAGCCACAGCTCTTTCCCCTGCTTCCTTCACTTCTCCCATGACCTTCACTCCCTCTGGAATTTTTAAAATATACAACACAAAGTCCCCTCTTCCTGCTTAAAAGAAAGCTGAGTTCCTTCTCCTGCACCTCTTGCTTATATTGTGAGATACTGGCTGGGGCCCCCTGGCTACTGCTCAGGGATTTTTGCATGAGGGGGGATGGGGAGTCTCACATAGCTGAGAGTCCTCCTGTACTTTCACATACAAAATGGGCCCCCAAAGTGGTGAACAGTGAGTACAGGAAAATAATACGTAGCTGCATAAATCCACGTCAGTTTGGGCTCATGTTTATCTTGTTTGGAGAGATGCTTGGTCCACTTGGAGCCTCAGGATGCAGTGGTTCCCTTACTTGCAGGAAGTTCAGCTTCCCTTGGCAAAATCACTGTGAGAGGGAGGGAGGAGGGAGTGCAGGGCTGAAGGAAGTGTCTGGTGAGGATTTGCACATCAGGGCGTGGGTAGGTTTGTGGGACAACTGGACAACCCTCTCCACTTACCTGGATTTGGGCTGAGTCCCTGTGGTCTGCCTCCCTTGTATTCACATTTTCTCCCCCAGGGATCACAAGAATGTTCAAAACAAACGTGTTCCTATTAAAAGAAGTTCCTGGGCCAGCCCCCTTTTTACTTCCCTCAGTTTTCTATGTGGATTGTTCTTGTTCAGTGTCGTTGCCGGTTGTATGTTAACCTGATCTAGCTACCTGTGTCTCCCTGCGCATTCACGTGACTACTTGGAAGCACCTGCCCCTCTGGCAGTGCTGTTGGAATGCGCACCTGACAGCAGGACTCCCCCGTGCACGCGTGCTCCTTGCCCACGCGTGCTCCTCGCGGGACAGGCCCCTCCACTGGTCTGCAAGGCTTTGCTCAGGTCCTCTGCCCCCTCCTGAGCTGCATTTGCAGCTCACTTTCTGCTTTGATAGCAGCCTTTGTTTCTTGTTTCACAGCCTCCTCCGCTGTGACCTTGGAAAGGGTGAGGCCTACTGATGTTGAGGGTGTCCCTCCCTGTGTGGCTTTGAAGCGTGGTGGTCACTCTGTCCAGGGCTGTAATTGAAGTCATCCTCAGTCTAGCGTTTTCCTCCTCCACTGCCGCTGCCGCCTCTTCTTCCTGGGCCTTTCAGATACTCACTGGTTCTGGAGATCTTAGACCTCAGAATCACGCAGCAGGTCCTCTCTTCCCACGCGTTTTCTCAGTAGCTGCTTGGACAATTTGTGTGTGTGTAGATAATGGTGTTTGCTAAGTGAACTTGCTCTGGGGCTGAGTGATACTTTAGATCTTCTTTGAGCTGAATCCAAATTTGTGCCAAATTCTATACCAGGTATTGAAAGTGAATTTTGCCTTCACGGAGTGACTGAGAAATACCTTGGTAGCTGTCGCATGGCTTATATTCCAAGCACGATACACTGAGCCCGATCGAGACGCGTTTTGGAAGAAATACAAGGTCCCTTCATGACGCTTAGTGAATACTGTGGTATGGTCAAGAAAGGAGCCACAGTAGTGAACATCTGCTTGCGGGAGTTACTTTGATGGCTAGCCAGTTTCATTTATGTTATGCTAAGAGTATTGAAATTACCAATCAGAAAATCTTCCTGATTGGTGGAACTTGTGAAGAGAAGGAGGAGGAAATACAGATCAGAACTTTAAAGAAAAAATGAAACAAGATTAATAGGTTTTTAATTAAACATGATGAACATATTTAAATATGACACAGAGGCCCCAGGCTGAAGTGCACCTAATCGAAACAGATCAAGTCACCCTTGCATGCTTGGAAGGTCGTTAATCCTGTTTGTTTATGCTTGCGAGCTGCAGGCAGAGTTTACTGCTGTTGCTTATTGCGCTGGGATTCCTTTGCTGCTTGATGCTGCTCTCTTAATTAGCATTCAGCTGTTGGTTGTGGAAATACTGGGGGTGCTGCTTGAATTCTTCTTAAAATTCAGGGCCTGCATTTTCCTTGTGGAGTTTGGCCTGACTTGCAGGGTTGTAAGGCTGGGCGCTCCACTGAGCTGTGCGTCTCACCCTCTGCTTCCTGTGCAGGTGGCTGTATTTGGTGTTTAAAATTGTTTTCTTGTTGAATTAGCTTTCAGCAAAAATCCAGGTGTTGCCGAGGTGAAGGTTTCGTTGCTTACAACCGTACTGCAGGGTATCTCCCTTTCATCAAGGGTAACAGTAGTTTTAATCTTGAAATTTGCCAACCATTAAATATTTCATACCAATTTTGATGTGATACATTGAGGTGAACAACCTAAACACAAATAAGCTCTGAAAGTTTTATCCAAAATATAGTTAATCCATGGTGGTGATAAACCTTAATTGGTCATGTACATGGATTTGTGCATAAGTTCATAAATTTTAAAACATCTAAACCTGCCTTCAGTTTAAAGCTCAGTTCATAATAAATATAAATGGAAATTCTTTTTTCAAAATTGACATGACATGGGAAGGCAAGCTAATTTCCTGCATATTTGTAATCCAGAGAACCTGTGCAGCTGGTCAAGGAGTTGCACAGAATACACACAGCTGTTTGTGGGGCTGACGTCTGTCTGCAGCATCTTCAGATGCCTTGGTTGCGTCCTTTTTGGAATGTGGGCTTGAGAAAACATTGTTTTCATTGTTCAGTCTTTCCCAGCCAGGCATCTGGATGTGTCAGAAGACAGAGCTGGTGGTGGGCCAACAATGCAGTGATTTCGTTCACTGCTGGTGCGGCAGCTGAAGAAAGTGGAATCTAAGCAAAGTCCAAGTATAGGTCCTGCTTTTCTTTTCTTTTCTTTTTTTTAGATTTATATTTATTTGAAAGAGTTACACAGAGAGAGAAGGAGAGGCAGAGAGAGAGAAAGAGAGAGAGAGAGGTCTTCCATCTGTTGGTTCACTCCCCAATTGGCTGCAACAGCCATAGCTGCACCAAGCCAAAGCCAGGAGCCAGGAGCTTCTTCCGGTCTCCCACATGGGTGCAGGGGCCCAAGGACTTGGGCCATCTTCTGCTGCCTTCCCAGGCCATAACAGAGAGCTGGATCGGAAGAAGAGCAGCAGAGACACAAACCAGCACCCATATGGGATGCCAGCATTACAGTTGGCGGCTTTACCTGCTACCCCATAGCGCCGACCCCCTCCTTCCACTTTTAGGTTAGATTGTTATTGTTTCTTACAAACAACTAAATTCTTCTAAATAAAGGTAGGAAAAAATAAGATAAACATTGCCACATCATGCAAATTTAATCTATGCCATTGCCAACTACATATCAGGAGTTCTTATTGTGATCCATGGTAAAAATCAGTCCTTAATATCACAAAAGAGAAATGCAGAATAGGGTAAGATTTGCCAAATGTTTCAGTATTATTAAAATTGGACTATTTTTTCTATGCTTAACTCAGCCTTTGAACCTAGCCCTTATTTAAAGAAGTCTATAGTGTGGCTAGAGTGGAAATGATTGGAAAGTCTTTTGGGGGATGAAGCAGTGAATTAAAAATCAATTAAATGTGCAGAAAAGTTGGTGTAAGGCAATTAGTTTGCAGAAAGATTCTACTGTTTAACAAGCTATAAAGAGAAATGTATTTTAAAAGCCTTTTGTAAATGAGATGAGACAAGCAGTAGAAGGGAGGAGATGGTTCAGAAATTTACTTCAGTATTTCATGTCAGCAGACGTAGCCTCTGGGTTAAATCTACAAATCCAGCCACGGCCTTGCCTTTCACTGGCTTTATTACTTCCTAGGCTTCCTCCTTATCTTGAAGTAAAAAAAGTTCAAATGCCCATTTTTCTCTTCTTTTTAAGCTAGATCATTCTGTTGTTTGTTTTCACCTGTGAAGTTTATTACTCCTTAGCTCAATTTTTAGATAAATTGTTAAATAAGCCAACAATGCACTGTGCGTTTTTGAAGCTGTGTGTGTAAGGTGTACATGCATGTCTGTGCATGTATTTATTTAGGCCTTGGAGTTGTGCAGAGCAGATTAGAGACCTGGAAAAAAAAACCCACACTGAATATAAGCATACTCTAAATTATTCCTTGCTGTGTGGGATAATCTTTTTAAATCAAAGATTACTTTTATGGAACATTTTTCAATTTTTTTCAATTTTGCTTGAGGAGAGAGGGGAACTTCATCTTGAAAGATTAATAAACACTAGAGCAGTTGGTTATTGAAGCCATGTTTTCTGTCTCATTTTCAAGGACGTGTAAAAAAATGGAGATAGCATCCACTTTCAGCTGCTCTCTCGATCATCCTTCTCCGTTCATTTAAGAAAATGAATACAAGACACAAGGGGACTTGAGATTGCATTTGCTCCCCCATACACAAAGTGGTTATTTTATAAATGAAGAGTATGGAAACCCCTTTTGTTCCACAGTTTCTTAGCAACAGACCTAGAGTCATTTTTAATGTGTGTGCTGTGCGTAGGACACTGGAGCCTCATGTTTTCACAGGTGAGACATAATAGACTGGGGAGCAGAATTCAGGGTTGAGGGAAGGAAGCGGGAGGCGAGACAGAAGACTTTACCTTGAGAGGAGGTAACTCATTTACCACTGCCTCCTCGCTCGGGGGCATTTGTCTTCAACTGAACATCTCTCTTAGGGAGAGGTAGCAGTGTCCTTGGTAGCCCCCGCGTGCTGCCTTCGCTAGGGTGTCAGCCTGCTTTACATATTCCCTGGTAGCATTTTGCTACAGTCTGTCCTCCAACATCCTGCTGCTCTCGGAGGTACTTAGCCTTGTTGCTAAAGCATCTTTACAATGGGTGCATTCAGTGTGTGTTCCCCACTTATACAGCAGAGTACTCTGAGGATTAGGAAGCAGGCCCTGAATTGGCTCACCGCTGCTCTTGGAGACCCAGGGCCTGTCTCTCCAGCCCTGCGTTCTTTCTGTTCCAAGTTGGTTTGGCAGACAACAAGCAGGCAAGCTCTCTCTGATTGCCACCCCGTGAGGACATGAAGATAGGATGATCTCTGTGTTTACCAGGTTGCAGTTCAGTTTTGAGTCATTCATTGTACCAGGCCCTCTTTTATATGCAGGATGTTCAGCAGTGAACAAAACAGACAGCAGACACTGCCCTTATGGACCTGACCTTGTAGTGGGAAGGATGAGAACAAGGTCCATAAGCGACTTTTTGTGAAACTAAATGCTAGAGAGAGAAGTGGGAGGGAGGGACCAGGACAGTGATGTGAAGTACTAGATACTAGGTTCAACTAGGGTTGAACTTAAAAAAAAAAAAAAAATTAATTAATCTGAAAGTCAGAGTAATACAGAAAGAAGGTGAGACAGAGAGAGAGAGAGAGAGGCCAGTGCTGCGGCTCACTAGGCTAATCCTCCGCCTAGCGGCGCCGGCACACCGGGTTCTAGTCCCGGTCGGGGCGCCGGATTCTGTCCCAGTTGCCCCTCTTCCAGGCCAGCCCTCTGCTGTGGCCCGGGAGTGCAGTGGAGGATGGCCCAGGTGCTTGGGTCCTGCACCCCATGGGAGACCAGGAAAAGCACCTGGCTCCTGGCTCCTGCCATCGGATCAGTGTGGTGCGCCGGCCGCAGCACGGCGGCCATTGGAGGGTGAACCAACGGCAAAGGAAGACCTTTCTCTCTGTCTCTCTCTCTCACTGTCCACTCTGCCTGTCAAAAAAAAAACAAAAAAAAAAAAAAAAAGAGAGAGAGAGAGCGGTCTTCCATCCGCTGGTTCACTCCCCAACTGGCCGCAACGGTCAGAGCTGCACTGATTCAAAGCCAGGAGCCAGGAGTTTCTTCCGGTCTCCCACATGGGTGCAGGGGTTCAAGGACTTGGACCATCTTCTACTGCTTTCCCAGGCCATAGCAGAGAGCTGGATCAGAAGTGGATCAGCCGGGACTCAAACCAGCGCCCATATGGGATGCCGGCACTGCAGGCAACGGCTTTACCTTCTACGCCACAGTGTCGGCTAGAGTTGAACTTTTATTCAGGGTAGCCACAGACCTAAAGAAAAAGTCTTTAAAAAAAGAATTGAGGGAGCTAGCTTTTAGGTACTTGTCTGAAGAGCATTCCAAGCCAAGGAAATGGCAAATCCTAAGGCCTTGAGGTGGAAGCCGGCCCTGCAGTGACTGTGGAGCAGCAAGGGTGCCCAGGGTGGGTGGAGCGGAGGAGATCAGATCTGAAGGCCACAGGGATCTTGGGCGGTGTTGTTGGCACCTGCTGTGTTCCTGTGTCCTCCTTCCAGAACATACTCCCTGCAGTGTTTCTGTGGTTTCAGTTTTGTAGGATCTGAGTCATACACTCCTCTAACTCCTGTCGCAACTTACTGCATCAGATTGAAACATTTTTGTTTTGTTTTGAGTGAGCAGAAGTAGATACCAGGAAAGCAAAGGGTACGCCTGAGCCCCTGTCTTGGAGTAGTGGGCACTCACGCCCTTGGACATGCCCTAGCCAGTTCAGCTCTGGAAGTGAGGACTTGGACAGCTCCGGACTGCAGGTGTTATATTCTGAATTATACCAAAGTGTAAAGGGGAAGTGCGCAAAAATCTTTCCCGGGTTTGGCACTGTGGTGTAGTGGGCTAAGCATCTGCCTGCAGCCCCAGGATCCCATATGGGCGTCCGTTCCAGTCCTGGCTGCTCCTCTTCCTGTCCAGCTCTCTGCTATGGCCTGGGAAAGCAGCGGAAGATGCTTGGGCCCTGCATCCACATGGGAGACTGGGAAAAAACTCTTGGCTTTGAATCGGCGCAGCTCCGGCCGTTGTGGCTATTTGGGGAGTGAACCAGCGGATGCAAGACCTCTCTCTCTGTCTCTCCCTCTCTTTATAACTCTGCCTCTCAAATAAATAAATAAATCTTAAAAAAAAAAAAAAAAAGTCCCCCCCCACCCCGCCCCAGGCCAAATACCCTGGCTTTGAAACTCAGTTCTGCAAAGAGCCCTCTGCATTAGTCAGCTTTTCATGACTACAACAGCATGCCTGAGGCAAGCCTCTTGGGCGCATTGTCTAGAGGGTGCAGCCCTAGTTACCCGGTCTTTGGTGATGATGGGGTTCTAGCTGGCAGAGCCCAGAGGTGGCACAGAGCGTCACGTGGCAAAAGAGAGTGTCGTCTGTCTGTGTCTGTGTGGTCTCTTACAGATGTGTGGGGGCTCTCCATTCTAACATCCAATCCAATCCAGTCCCTACTGAAGGCCCCACCTCCGAACACCACTCCTTTAGTGTCATTAACAAAAACTTTGGGGACCAAAGTTTGAACACACAGGCCTCTGGGTGGTACTCTGCGTCCAGACTAATGCCCAGAGCATAGCACCCTCTGATACTGTTGTCAGACAAAGTGGGCCAGCTTCCTTGCTGACTGGCATCTACTTGGCCTAGGCCCAGGGTGGTGAGAACTTGTGCTGTGTCACTCACTGGCGTGCTGAGTGGGCTTTGCGTTTCCTCACTCTTTTTCGTGAGAGGTCAGGATGTCCCTGAGCACCCCTTTGCTGATGCAGGCCTGGAAGCCCCAGGTCCTTTCTGGAGGGCAGACCTGCCCCACCCAGCTGTGGCGCCCCGGTGCAGATGAGGAAGTCTTGAGGCAGATACTGCTGAGACCTTGGGTGTCCCCTGGCTTCACCCGGCACCTGGGCTGATGGTCAGGAAGTAATGTTTGAGTCGAGTCGTGGAGGCTGTTGTCTCCCTCGGTCCTCAGGTGGCTTTGTGGAATCACCCGTTAGACACAGCTCCCCAGCTGCTGCGGGCTAGGGACGCCCCTCCTCCCACCAGTGTGGGCGCTGTGCCTTCCCAGCACATGCAGGTCGAATGGACACGGCCCTGCTCTTAGTCGCGGCTTGAGAATTTTACTTATTGCCTGTTGACTAAAAAAAAAGGTTAAATCTACCAATTCCATATTTAATATTTAAAGTATGTGCCTGGAGTCTGTTTTGTATATGTGCTTGTGTGTGTGTGTGTGTATGCTGACATTCTAGATCATTTTATTAAACACTGAAGGATCATGCCCCCAGGGGTTCTGCTGAGGAACTAGGAGAAAGCCCAGAACACCCTGACTGCAGCTGTGTCTCCACTGCCTGGGGCCCTGCTTGGATCTGCCATCCAAGGGCACAGATTATGCTCCTGAAATTCAGGGCACCTGACCCCCCTGGAGCAAGTTGTTCTGGTCTCCTGTCGCAAAGACTACTTGTTAGGGGTCGGTGGTTGGGGCTAGGGTGGGATGGCACAAGCAAGAAGAGGCCTGGTGGTCAGTGGAGAGATGCTGGCCTGAGAGTCGCAAGGCCTGGCCACATTCCTCAGACTGGCAGCCACTTAACCTCAAGACAGCAGAGTCCCCTCCCCGCTCTGGGTGTGTGTGGGTGTGTGTGTTTTCCTTGATGTCTTTTTTGTTGCAGTTTTTTGGAATCTAAGCAGAAGGAAGGGTGAGGGGGAAACTTTGCAAATGGCTGGCAGGTATGTTTGACCTGAAATCTGCTGCCCGCCCCCACCCCCACCCCCACCCTTTACTTCCCAGGTAACAAGGTGGCCACACAGCGCATCTGAAGCTGATGCAGGTGTTTGTATTTGAGAAATTTGTGCTGGTGTGCTCATGCGCACACACAGAGCCCTTTTTTACTGGCCTGGGTGTCCCCTTAGAGTTGATTTTTAAGTTTTGGTTATAAATTTAGTTTTCTAATCTTTGCCATCGATAGCAATACAAATCTGCATGTTAAGAGATAATATATTAGGAGTGTTGGGGGCCATTTCACAGCCGGTAGAGGGGACAGCCTGGGGAATGGGTTCTGTGCGCTTCAGTCCCTGATCCTCCCCCCTGGGGGACGCTGTTTAACCTCAGAGTCTGCAGAGGGGCTGCACATTTGCTGACAAGCTGCTGTGCAAACAGGCACATTCAGCCTAAATTCTAGTCATTTTCTTTTTCTACTCAGGGCCTCTAGTTAAGGTAACAAAGCTAAGCAAACTGTCCATTTTTGAGAAGAAGTTTTAGCAGATGAGTTCACCAGGGTCTTGTTAGGTACAAGTTCTGGAAACCAAATGACCTGGACCCCAAAGAGCTGTGGAAAGCACCAGGCGCTTGGTCCATGGTGACTGTCACAGTGTTCCCAGCAGAGTACTGTGGCCTTGGTATCACTGGGCAGAGCTGTTCTCAGTTCCCAGAACAACAGGGTGGCAGGGGGTGGGGGTGGGGCAATGGACTGCATTTTTGGATCCTCCCATGCAGTCTAGTCCTTGGAAATGAAATTTTCCAATCCTTTCGCGATAACACAACTTAGGAAGCTGTAGATCATCGTTTTTGACACAGTGTTGCTTTGGTCCTCTTTGCACTTCCTTTCATACTTCAGATCCCTGAGCAGCCAGACCCAGGGTGGCTCATCTCCCTTGTAGCTCTGACCCCGCCACGTTCCTTTTTTCCCCTCTCTCTTCTTCTCTTTTTAAAATCCCGGTCAGACATTCTAAGGATCCACTGAGATCTGTTTTGCTCCTTCGCGCATTTTGAGAAACGTAACGCAGTTGCTCACACATCTGGAGGAGGAGTCAGTAAGCGTCACCCCATTCTACTCTCCGCGGGTTTGAACTCCCTGCCGGCTCCCATGCCTCCCGTAGCTGGGAGGACGCGCCTGTGTGAGGGGCACTGCTCTGCCCCGAGTGTCTTTACTCTGGGGGTGGTGACAGACATCCATTTTTGTCTGTTTCTGGATAGCCAACTTTCAGATGTGCCTTAAAAAACATACGTGATGAGGGAGGACTCTACTCTTCACCTTTCCTGAATCTAATTCTACTTGTTTTCCATGCCTGCCCTGTGTAGGGTTCTGCTTGCTGCTAGAGGAACACGTTCTCTGTCCACCTACTGTTCACTGATGTAATCTTTCCACTAGTTGACTCCTTTGTTCACATAACTGTTAGTTTATTCTTCTTTCATGTGACTTTTTTATAATTTTTAAAATTTTATTTAAGGTATATATATTTCATGTATTTCATATATACCAATTCAGGGACATAAAAAATATGGAATGCTTCATGAATCTGCATGCCATCCTTGTGCAGGGCCATGCTAATCTTCTCTGTATCGTTACAGTTTTAGAATATGTGCTGCTGAAGTGAGCACCACAAAACATATTTTTGTATTTGGCTTAGTTTTTTAGAAACTAGACCGTTAAAAAAAAATATGTTGAAGCCAGCGCCGCGGCTCAATAGGCTAATCCTCCGCCTAGCGGCGCCAGCACACCAGGTTCTGGTCCCGGTCAGGGTGCTGGATTCTGTCGCGGTTGCCCCTCTTCCAGGCCAGCTCTCTGCTATGGCCCAGGAGTGCAGTGGAGGATGGCCCAAGTGCTTGGGCCCTGCACCCCATGGGAGACCAGGAGAAGCACCTGGCTCCTGCCTTTGGATCAGCACGGTGCACTGGCCACAGCGCGCCGGCCGTGGCAGCCATTGGAGGGTGAACCAATGGCAAAGGAAGACCTTTCTCTCTGTCTCTCTCACTGTCCACTCTGCCTGTTTAAAAAAAAAAAAAATGATCCCCTTTTAAGGAAAGGAACATATCAGTGGCTTTAAACATTTTAGTGACACTTGTTCTTTGCAAAGATCTCTGCAGGGGAAAACCGACTAACCTTGGTGAGTGCTGGGCTGTGTGGCAGGTGACCCCTGGCCCACTGTGGTGTCCATGGCTGATTTTGGTGGGAGTGTGAATGAGCACTTGAATTGGTGTTGTCACCGCAGATAGCCTAGAGAGGTGATGACAGCACACAATGGAAACCGTTTTTGAGGCTCCTCCTGTTCCTGGGGTGTGAGGCGGAGGTGGGCTGCTGCTCTCCACTCTTGGGCAGAGGATCATTGAGAACAGAGGAGTAAGTGCACAGTGACTCCTGTTGTTCATTTAACAATTACCACTCTTACGTATGACATCAGTGATCACCCGAGACTCTTACCATGAGCTCCCAAGGCTGTGGAAGCTTCTTGAGTCCACAATCTCCATCAGTATTTAGACAGGGCCATAAGCAAAGTGGAAGTTCTCTCTTCCCTTCAGAGAAAAGTACATCCTTCTTTGATGGCCCCTTCTTTCCACTGGGGTCTCACCGAGATCCTTCAGGGCTGATTCTGAGGTCAGAGTGCTATTTATAGTGATTGTTATTCTATGAGTCTGCTGTGTGGGCTGCTTCCCATGTTGAAACATTCTGTCCTTTTTAATTCTATGTATTGTTATTACCAGACACTTGGTCTTATTTATATAATCCCTTTAACACTTAATCTTATCTATATGATCAATTTAATACTTAATATGATCACTTTAACACTTAAGATGGCATTATTACCACCCAACTTAATGGGATTTGGAGTCGCATGGCAAGTTTTCAGCTGTACCCTTAGAAGTATGTTCATAGGAATGTATGTAGAACTATGCAGCTCTTCCCTCTCTTATTCCCACTCTATATTTTTTACTGGGATCTATTTTCACTTGACTTTATATACATGTGATTAATTTTATATTAAGTAAAGAGTTCAACCAATGGTATTAAGAAGGAAGAGAAAAAAAAACTGTTCCTCAGTGGCCAAGATAACGGCTGTTCAAGTCATTGCTTCTCAAAGTGTCCATTTCACTTCTACAGGTTTCCTTAGTTATCACAGATCAGGGAGAACATGTGGTACTTGTCCCTTTGGGACTGGCTTATTTCACTAAGTACTATGTTTTCCATATTCATCCATTTTGTGGGATAGGATTTTACCAGGAGGAGTTGACAGGAGGAACATGGCTGTCTGATTAGTAGGGATTCCCACTTGGAGTGAAGTTTGCGGGTAGGGGAGTGCCTAAGATAGCTGGTTCAGGGTCTCTCACATTGGGTGAAGAAGTGTATGCTTACTTACTTCAGTAGAAAATAAAGAATAATTGCATCACTCAGGGAGTGGGGAATAATGAGACCTTGAAGATGTCCTTGAGGATGTCCTTGAGGATGACTCACGGTGGCATGAGTGGGTAGAACAGGGAGGGAAGGACTCTGAGTTTCTTCAGCCTGGATGCCCACTGGAATCACTAGGGGATTTGAAAGGTCCCAGGCTCTTATCCCAGGGAGGAGTGGAGCTGAGGGGTGGGCAGCAAGGGGAAGGGGAGAGGTGACATTCATGTTTTGTGTTTGGGTGTACAAGGAAGGAAGCTGGTGACACTCCCAATACGGCTCTGGAATCAGAAGTACTCTCTCAGGGAAGACGAGGAGAGTTTGTGTTGAATTTGAGTGATTTCGGAAGATGTAAAATCTTCCACAGTGGAGGAAACTGGGCTTGTCAAGAGGTTAATTAGCTTGTGTAGGGTCTCTGCCAGGAGGTGGCAGAGCCAGGTTCTGCGAAAGCTGCCGAGTGAGAAGAGGGTGTCTGGGGAGAAACTCAGATGCTTTCCTTGAGTCCAGAAGCATGGTCACAGCCAGGGACAAGGAGCAGACACGAGGGCATCAGGAAGGTTTGCTGAATTTAGTAAGGTTATGCTGAATAGGAAATGAGGAGTGGTTGTACTGTATGTGTGAGGAGTAATAGGACTAGGGCTGTCCTGGACATAAACTCATTGGAAAGATTGGAGTAGACGTTTGTGTGAGGTCAGGATGCTGAGGCAGCAAGGACTGGTTACATTGTTGAAACAACCGATAGTGGGTTCCAGGCTTTTAGAGGACTTGGTAAACCAGAACAGTGGTGGTAGAGGAGCTGAGCGAGGGTCTGTGGGTCACAATCAAGAAGGGAGGGATTTTGTGGGATGCATGGTGGCTATGCAGTAGCAAAGAGGGAAAACCTCTGGTTCCAGGTCTTCACTGTGGCTCCAGCGGGTGGCTCGGTTGGACACAGAGCAGCAAGAATGAATGCAGATGGAGCAGTTATTTGAAGGGCTGTGGGCAACATTTTCCATGTTCATAGTGATTTCTGAAAGAAGTTTCAGCTGGGTGCGGAATCACAGGCTGTGGGGGAGACCGGTTTGGCAGGAGGCTGATGCTGGGAAAGGGAAACGTGAGCTGGTGAGGGACAGCATTGCCACTCCTGACAAAGGGGGCTTGTGGTCCTGTCACTGCAGAGGCTCAGAGAGATGCTGTTGAGTGTACAGGGAGGAAACTGAAACAGGGGTCTTTGGGGGTCTGTAGGCATTTGGAGCTGAGAGAGGATATAGGTCTCCAGCAGATGTGGTGCAAGGAGCCGGGTAGGAGTTGGTAGCCTGAGCGCCCTTGGTCAGAGTGGCCCTGACCTGGATTGGGAAGGAAGGAAATAGGTGCTACCCTTGGTTATTGTGGATCCTGTGGATAGAGAGACTCCCGTGTGCAGCCCTGCATGACGATGTACTTCTTAGGAGCGTCTGCCCAGTTCCTTAGAGTGCCTCACTCTTCAGTGGGGCATCATCGAATGCCAAGGGGGTCAAGTTAACCTCAGAGGTTGGAGATGGAGAGCGGTGAGGAGGCAGGATTTTGTGAGCGGAAGGATGTGTAGGATCAAGATTGCAGATTCAGGGCCGGCGCCACGGCTCACTAGGCTAATCCTCCACCTACCGGCGCCGGCACACCGGGTTCTAGTCCCGGTCAGGGCGCCGGATTCTTTCCCAGTTGCCCTCTTCCAGGCCAGCCCTCTGCTGTGGCCCAGGAAGGCAGTGGAGGATGGCCCAAGTGCTTGGGCCCTGCACCCCATGGGAGACCAGGAGAAGTACCTGGCTCCTGCCTTCGGATCAGTGTGGTGCACCGGCTGCAGTGCGCCAGCTGTGGCAGCCACTGGAGGGTGAACCAACGGCAGAGGAAGACCTTTCTCTCTGTCTCTCTCTCTCTCACTGTCCACTCTGCCTGTCAAAAAAAAAAAAAAAAAAAAAAAAAGATTGCAGATTCAGTACCTTCCTGCTGTTTGTTTCCCTGATCACTAACGGGTGTTAGGCATGTACGGTATACTGGACGCTGTCTGAACTCTGGGGCTAGAGATAACTGGACACGACTGTGCTAACAGAGGGTGCCTCCTCGGGGGAACACAGACATAACTGAGATGTGTTCAGGAAGACGCTGTGCAGCAGCTACGCTAGTGCTCCTGGGAGACGAGGTGGGGCAGGGCTGCCGGCTACAGAGCCGCTCCTTCAGACCCGAAGCAGCCTCACTCTGGCTGTTGTCTTTGCACAGAGGTCTGGACGGATGGGGCTCAAGCCAGTCGGGAGTGAGCCGCATTCCCCACTGATTCCGATGACCTTGGCCCCTGTCTGGTCATCTTTGGGATGATGTCGCAGCTACCTATACACTGCTTATTGTTTGTACCAGATAAAAGGCTTTAGGCCTCAAGAACATTCAGGAGTTTAGAACGCATCGAGTTTGCCTGAAGTGAGGGAGGAGAGGGTTATTGTGGTGGTAAAATCATGGCGTTGTGTTTGCCAGAAACCCGGGCATTTGTCAGCATGAGGGACACAATAATAGAACATTTTCAAGTGCCAGCACCTTTCTTTAAAGTGTTTTCTGCCTCATTAGGTTGCAGAGATGATGAGAAGAGAAGGGTTGGGTTCTTGTCTCAGCCTTGCTGGTGATCTGCTGTTGGCTGTGAGGGAAGTCCCCGTGGCAGGAGAGGAGACCCCAGGTGAGGGCGTGGCCAGCTGGCAGAGTTCCCTCTGGGGTCACTGTCCTTTCGTTTTCTCTGATGCTTCCTTCGTCAAACATGCCAGAGGCCCAAAATCAAACAAAAAATGGCACAAAGGAGCTTGGTGGGTAGCTGATTCATTTCCTCTTTGTAAGGAGCATTTCTTTCATCCTTTATTAGGCTACGAGGATTCTTCTTTGCCGTTGACTGTCCTGGATCATGTTGAGCAGTTCCCACCAATTCTAGCTGCCACCATTCAGGGCAGCCCAATCTTCCACAGCCTGGGAGAAGGCTGGTCTGGGGACTGTCTGCCAAATTAAAAAAAAAAAAAAAGATTTATTTATTTACTTAAAAACAGAATGATGGGGGGAGGTAGAGGTAGATAGATAGATCTTCCATCCACTGATTCATGCCCCAAATGACCGCAACAGCCAGGTGTGGGCCTGACCATACCAGGAGCCTGAAACCCATCTGGGTCTTCCATATGGGTGGCAGGAACCCAAGCGCTTGGGCCATCTGCTGCTGCCTTCCCAGGCACGTTGGCACAGAGCTGGATTGGAAGCAGAGCAGCTGGGACTCAGCTTGGTGGCCCTGTGTGAGATCTGGAGGAAGCTCCTGGCTTCAGCCTGACCCAGTCCTGGCCATTGTGGCCATTTGGGGAGTGAACCAGTGTGTGAAAGATCTTTCTCTTTCTCTTCCTCTCTCTCTCTAACTCTGACCTTCAAATAAACAAATAAATCGTTTAAATAATAAGCAAAATTATCCTATCTCACTTTGAATGTACCCAGTGAATTTTTAAATACCATAGTGATTTATACCCATTTTCATCTTTTTAAAAATATGTGAATAATCCTTTTTAAAAGATTTATTTATTTTTATTTGAAAAGCAGAGTTACAGAGAGGCAGATGCAGAGAGAGAGAGGCCTTCATTCGCTGGTTCACTCCCTAGATGACTGTAATGGCCGGACCTTCAGTGATTTAAAGCTAGGGGCTAGGAGCTTCTTCCAGGTCTCCCACGTGGGTGCAGAGCCCAAGGACCTGGGCCATCCTCTATTGCTTTCTCAGGCCATAGCAGAGAGCTGGATTGGAAGTGGAGTAGCTGGGACTTGATTCAGTGCCCATATGGGATGCCAGCACTGTACGCATTGGCTTTGCCCGCTATGCCACAGCGCTGGCCCCAAGCCTGTGTTGTTTTTTTTTTAATTTTTTAGTTCTTAATTTTATATGTCTCAAAATTTTTTAAAAAAAGATTTATTTATTTATTTGAAAGTCAGAGTTAACACAGAGAAGCAGAGGCAGAGAGAGTGGTCTTCCATTCGCTGGTTCACTCCCCAGCTGGCTGCAATGGCCAGAGCTACACCAGTCCGAAGCCAGGAACCAGGAGCTTCCTCTGGGTCTTCCCATGTAGGTACAGGGGCCCAAGGACTTGGGCCATCCTCTACTGCTTGCCCAGGCCGTAGCAGAAAGTTGGATTGGAAATGAAGCTGCCAGGCCTCAAACTGGCGCCCATATGGGATGCCGGCAGTACAGGCAGTGGCTTTCCCTGCTAGGCCACAGCACAGGCCCCCTGTTTTTTTTTTTTGTTTTTTTTTTTTTTTTTTAAGCATTCCTCTAATTTTTATTCATTCTGCACCCCTCCCGGGGGGCTTTATTCTAATGTAATGTATTTTGTGCTTGAGAATCTAGTGTCAGACCACCCTTTCGCACTTATGTGCAACAAAAGTACCTATGAACACAGCAAAGGGTGTGCATAGTGTAGCTACAAGTGCCAGGAAAAAAATGATTCTGGTATTATTAGTGTGCTGTGGATCAGAACAGCACAGAGTATTACAAATGTTGATACATTTTTACTGTTTGCTTAATGTTTGTTGGAAACAAGATGGACAGGGTTTTTAAACACATTTGTTCTTGGATGAGTGTTACTTAGAGTTAGAATGAGGTCCTGTTCTGTGTTGCTTTAGTCCATAGTCTTCATTTCTTTATAGATGTAAGCTCCCAGAATCCTTGTTTATATGAATAAGTAGTTGGGAATGATAGCTTTTGGTGTCAGTTTTTTGAATTCCCTCCATAACAATGCTGAAAATATATTTTGCTATCAGGTACGATTTTCAGTCATCAGATATCACTTCCACTAGGGCTGTCTTCAGTTTTGTTTGTTTGTTTGTTTGTTTTTTAAGATTTATTTAATTTATTTGAAAGGCAGGTCTGCTCAGAGAGGGAGATTTTCCAACCACTGGTTCACTCTGAAAATGGTCGCAGTGGACCAGACTGAGGCCAGGAGCCATCAGTGAGGAGCTTCTTGGTCTCCCAGGTGGGTGCAGGCGCCCAGCACTGGGCCTTCTGCTGCTGCTCTCCCCGGCTGCTGTAGCAGGGAGCTGGATTGGAAGCTGAGCAGCCAGGACTCTGTGGGCTGCTTTACCCACAATGCCAACCCCTCCTTCAGTTTTCTTGAAAGCAAAGATTGGAAAGACTGAGACTTGCAAGGGCCCCCTCATCTTGACCCAGACTTGGGCACTGACTGCAGCACCTACAGCAGTGCTCCAGCTCCCTTTGTTTGGAGCCGGGGCAGTGCTGCTGCCTTTGTGCAGCCAGGCTTGTGACCAGAGGGGTGGAGAGCAGTCTCTGTCCCTCCCAGGAACGTGCCTCTTCTCAGGCTTGGAAATGAGTTCTCCTGGACTGATTGACTCCGCGTATCTTGAGGAAAGTCTCTGATGTCTGCACACCCCTACAGACCTTGTGTGCAGACCTCGTTCTGAGAGTCAGGCCCAGGGGAGCTGGGCTGGCGCTGTGGAGATGGCGCCCCCGAGCCTGGGTCAGGGAACTGGGCAACATGTTGCTTTGCTGATGAGATGAGGAAATACTGCGTGTGCCCTCCAGGCATTTATCACGTGAGCTCGTGTTCTTTTTTTTTTTTTTTTAAAGATTCATTTATTTATTATTCATTTATTTATTAGAAAGCCATAGCAGAGAGCTGTATCGGAAGTGGAGCAACCGGTTCTTGAACTGGCGCCCATATGGGATGCCAGCGCTTTAGGCCAGGGTTAACCCGCTGTGCCACAGAGCCGGCCCAAGCTCATGTTCTTTTTATTTATTTATTTATTTATTTATTTATTTATTTATTTATTGACAGGCAGAGTGGACAGTGAGAGAGAGAGAGAGACAGAGAGAAAGGTCTTCCTTTGCTGTTGGTTCACCCTCCAATGGCCGCCGCAGCCAGCGCGCTGCTGCCGGCACATTGCACTGATCTGAAGCCAGGAGCCAGGTGCTTCTCCTGGTCTCCCATGGGGTGCAGGGCCCAAGCACTTGGGCCATCCTCCACTGCACTCCCTGGCCACAGCAGAGAGCTGGCCTGGAAGAGGGGCAACCGGGACAGAATGCGGCACCCCGACCGGAACTAGAACCCGTTGTGCCGGCGCCGCTAGGTGGAGGATTAGCCTAGTGAGCCGTGGCGCCGGCAGCTCATGTTCTAAAATAAGCAAACTCAAACATTCCCCAAACCCCAAGAAATGAAAACCTCTGCTCCATCTTGTTAGCCAAACACATTATAGGCCACTTTTTAAAATATTTTGCTAACTGGGTTTTGGTGCAACTTGTTTCATTTGCAGCCCCATATATTTTATTTTAGGTATTTACAAACTATTTTTCAAGGGAGTTAGGCCTTGCCAAACTGCCAAAGAGTTCATAGCACAGAAAGGTTAGAACTGTGTCCTGAGTGCTGGCCTCTTCCCAGATCCCACTGGTAGTTTCCCAAGGGTCCAGGGTGCCAGTTGCAGCAAAGCAGTTTGATGGAAGGACTGTACGGAGGTGATGCCGGGTACCACTGTGGCTCCTTGTCATCCGTGTTTAAAATGCTGCATCAGAGTCTCTGACTTCAGACCTGGTATTATTAGGCGTTATACTAAGGATACTAGTATCTTCTGTAATCCAGTTTGTGGTTGGGTTTAAGGGAATCCACCCAGCACTGCTGGGGGTGAGGTCCCCATGGGTCATTGATCTTGCTCTCCTCTGTCGAAAGGACCCCATCCGCCAGGGTGCGACTCTGTCTCCAGATTGCATCTCATGACAACTGAGAATATTTTTGCTTTCATCATTAAGTAATCTTCAGCTGTGGCTTCTTGGTTATTGTTTGGTTTGCTTCTTGAACATCTTAGCATTCCTTATTTTCTTGGTGTTTTCTGAGGCAGTTGATTTCCTGCACGCACCAGCTCCCCTGACTTGCAGCTGCAGAGCTGCATTTAGATCAGGTTTCCCCTGCTCTGACTTTATCTCATTTACAGTATCACATTTCTGTTGCCGTACACTGTGCAATCTGGGCCTCCCCACAGCTCTTTAACAATTAGTAATTGAGCAGGAAGTGTGTTTTGATTACTGTGGCCTTTTGATTTTGATTTTACAATCATGTAGTGTTTTGCAGAGAGCAGAGGTGGACAAGGGGCTCTCTGAAACACATTTTTGACAGAGGGAACTCTGCTGTTTCGGCCACTTGGCTATCTGTCAGCGCTGCTCAGGCCCCCTTATGTTGGTTGCTTGGCAACCTGGGGCTGGAGCAATCAAACCGTGGCCAGTGCTTTTCCAAGCCCAGATTGGGAGATGATTTATTGTTGGAACTGTAAGCACGGTAAACCCAAGTCTCAGAAATAGACCTTTTCTCTTTCTTAAACGGGGAATTTATATAAAACACATAAAAAATGAAGAGGAATATCAGTTGGAGGATTTTTTCCAAAACTTTCAAAGAATAAAATTGGGTCCTAGTGCACTTGTCTTCGTGTGTCTCCCTACAAGGCTGCAGGTTAATATGGTGGCTTTGCTGTGTTATTACAGTTTTTCTTTGTTCCACTGGCTGCCTCAGTGTTTTAAAAGCACACACTTCTTGTTGTGAATTGGGTGCTTGGGTGCCATATTTCCTTGGGAAGTTAAGGCCCAGGAATGCTCATGGCCTGCCTGAGGTCAGCTGTGACGCCTAGAGAAACTGGGTGTGGCCCTGGCGCTTGGCTTTCCTCGTGCTTGTGTCTTTGATTCGATGCTGCGAGCCTAGGAGGCCAATTGCTTTCCTTTGTATTTTTAAAAAATTAGCTAAAACATCCAGAAATCCAAGTGTGGGAAATCACTATACTTATGCTTATTTTAGCTGGGAACCTAGAACTACTCTAAGAAATAGTCTGCCAAAACATTAAAAGAAAAAAGAAACAAAAACAAAGACTCTGGCTTCTTATGTGCTCTGTTGACAGGTAGTTTCAGTGGGACTCTGAGCGTCGGTATGGGGGAAGAGAGAGCTGCTGCTTTTTAATTCTGAACTTTCACCTCCCGCTTCTGCTTCTTCCCATACTGCCTTCTCTTGCTATTCTCTCCACATTTTGTAATTGTAACGTTTATCTTTAAAAATTACAGTGATTTATTTTTCTATTAGGATGATAGCTAACAGTTCTTTTTGAGGCACTTCCTTCATTAGCATCTCAGGTCAGTTCTTTCGTATCTCCATGAAGGATTTGGGGCATTCTGCATGGGCTGGGGGAGGGGGCTCTCAGCTTCTCTTTTGGTCCAATGTTAAGGAAATACCTTAACTCAAACCTCACGTGTGCATAGTACATTCCCACGCAGTTGTGTATATGAATGTACTGTTGGTGTGTTTGCGTTGCTTATAAATACACAGAGCTAATCTGTGTGTGTGCAGTTTACACACAGCTGCATTTGTGCTCCCTTAGTGCTTGTGTTTTCAAGAAAAGAGAAGTACCACAGGCACACTGTTGTTGCAGACGAAAGCCAGAAGAGCGGCCTCGTGGTGGGCCCATTGCCTGCACCCTGAGGACTGTCCCTCTGAGACTCTCTCTCTCTCTCTATTTTTTATTTAAAGATTTATTAATTGATTTGAAAGAGTTACACAGAGAGAGAAGGAGTGGCAGAGAGGAAGAGGGAGGGGCTCTTCCATCCACCGGTTCACTCCCCACATGACCGCAACAGCCAGAGCTGTGCCCATCTGAAGCCAGGAGCCAGGAGCTTCCTCCAGGTCTTCCACGTGGGTGCAGGAACCCAAGCAGTTGGGCCATCTATTACTGATTTCCCAGGCCATAGCAGAGAGCTGGATCGGAAGTGGAGCAGCTGGGACTTGAACCAGCGCCCATGTATGCTGGCACTGCAGGTGGCAGCTTTACCCACTACACTACAGCACCGGCCCCGAGACTCTCTTGACCACAGTAGTCATCCTTCGTGGTGCTGGCTGAGCCCAGACAGGGTGTCCGTCATGGAAAGAAGACCCTGGCCACTGCAAGGACGAGGCTGTCTCATGACTGAGGTGTGGCCTTTGTAATTGAGGTAGCCCCTCTCCCCGCCACTCCTGCCCTGTACTAAATTTCCTCTAGGGGTCACTGGGTTTCCTCCCTTTTTGGGGAACATTCATAAAAAGTAAGCAAGGTTAAATGAGCAGCACAAGCCCATGCCATACTGTGTTGGAGGGGAAACACAGGAGCCCGTTCTGTGGCAGGAGCTGAAGCAGCCGCTGGCACGGGTTAGGGCTTCGGGTTCTCCTGCTTGGGAAGCAGAGCATAACAACTTGAGTTGAGTGCTCATGGAAGACATGTTTGACTTGATTTGAAATAACAGCCTGTGTAATTTTATGTTGGGGAAATATATGTTACCATAGTTGATAGTTCCAATCATATAGTTATTTTATTGCCCTAATAGAAAACATTTAGTGCTTTGGGTGTGTTTTATTTTATGAAGAAGTGAGGTTTGTTCTAGACCTGAGCTGTCCGGTGTGATAGTCACTAACCGCATATGGTTAGTGAGTACCTGAACTGCACTAGTCCAGGTAGACATGTGCTGTCAGCATAAAATACATCCTGGGGGTTGCAAACTGAGAAGGAATGAAAGCATATACAATCTTTCGTTAATAAGTGGCACAGCATTTCAGACGACTGCTTGGGACACCCGCAGTCCCCATCAAGATACTGGTTGATGTCCCAGGTGCTCTGCCTCAAGTCCAGCTCCCTGCTGGTGCATCCCGGGAGGCAGCAGGTGACGGCTCAAGGGCTTGGGCTGTGCCACCACGTGGGAGACTCAGAGTTTTGAGCTCCTGGCTTCAGCCTGGCCCAGCCCTGGCCCAGCCCTGGCCCAGAGTTAACCTCTTAATGGAAGATTCTCGCTCTCTTTTCTCACTCTTACTCTCTGTTGTTCTGCCTTTCATGTAGATGAACATAAATGAGCATAAAATTTTTTAAAGAAATTAATTTTGGAGGCTGGCACTATGGCAAAGCAGGTTAAGCCATGGCCTGGGATGCCAGCATCCCTTATGGGTGCCAGTTCGAGTCCCAGCTGTTCCACTTCCAATCCACTCTCTACTAATGTTCCTGGGAAAGCAGCATAAGATGGTCCAAATGCTTGGGTTCATCCACCCACAAGGGAGACCTGGAAGAAGTTCCTGTTCCTGGCTTTGGACCGGACTAGCTCTGGCCATTGGGACCATTTTGGGGCTAAACCAGCGAATGGAAGGTGTCGCTTGCGCGCGCGCTCTCTCTCTCTCTCTAACTCTACCTTTCAAATAAATAAATAAAAATCTTAAAAAGTACAAAAATAAAAATAAGCTAATTTTGTGTATGGAGTACATACTGAAAAGGGAATGTTTTAGATTGATTAAGTAAAATTCTTAATTTTACTTTAAAAGAATAATTTATTTGGGGTGGAATTACAGATAGAGAGAGGCAGAGAGAGAGAGAGAGGTCTGCCATCCGCTGGTTCACTCCCCAGGTGGCCACAGCAGCCAGAGCTGGGCCCATCTGAAGCCAGAAGCTAAGAGCCTCTTCCAGGTCTCCCACGCGGGTGCAGGGCCCAAGCACGTGGGCCATCCTCTCCTGCTTTCCCAGGCCAGAGCAGAGAGCTGGATCGGCACAGGAGCAGCCGGGACTCAAACCAGCACCCACGTGGGATGTTGGTGCTGCAGGTAGAAGCTTAGCCTGCTATGTCACAGCGCTGACCCCTACCTGTTTCTTTTTAAAGTATGGCTACTAGGGGCCTGGTGTTGTGGCACAGTGGATTAAACTGACACATGTGATGCTGATATCCCATATTGGAGTACTAGTTCAAGGCTCAGCTGCTCTGCTTCCAATCCAGCTTCCTACTGATATGCTTGGCAAGGCTGTGGATGATGACCCAAGTGCTTGGGTTCCTGCCACCCACAGAGGAGACCTGGATGGAATTCCTGGCTCCTGGCTTCAGCCTGGCACAGCCCCAGCTAGTGAACTAGCAGATGGAACCAACCAACCTCCCTCCCTCCCTCCCTCTCTCTCTCTCTCTCCCTCCCCTTCTCTCCCTCTTTCTCTCCTCTCTCCCTCTCCCTCTCTTTCCCTCTCCCCCCTCCCTCTCTCCCTCTCCATTCCTCCCTCTCTCTGTTATCTGCCTTTTGAATAAATAAATCTGTAAAAGAATAAACTGTGGCGCTGTGGCGCAGTGGGTTAAGGCCCTGGCCTGAAGTGCCGGCATCCCATATGGGCACTGGTTCGAGACCTGGCTGTTTCACTTCCGATCCAGCTCTCTGTTATGGCCTGGGATAGCAGTAGAAGATGGCCCAATCCATTGGGCCCCTGAGCCCACATGGGAGACCTGGAAGAAGCTCCTGGCTCCTGGCTCTGGATTGGTGCAGCTCCAGTCTTTGCGGCCAGTTGGAGGGTGAACCAGTGGATGGAGGACCTCTTTCTCTCTCTCTCTGCTTCTCCTTCTCTCTGTGTAACTCTGACTTCCAAATAAATAAGTAAATCTTTAAAAAAAATTATAAAAGAATAAACTATGATTACTAGAAAATTAGCATGTACATATGTGGCTTGCATTTTTGGCTCACATTCTGTTTCTACTGGGCAGTCACTGATATAGGTTGTTTAATTTTTGCATAAGGTTTGCTCCCTGAAGATTCCTGCTTTTTTGTTCTCTTGTAACTTCCAGACAAGCCACATTTCTCTCATTGTTTATTATTCTTCCTTGTGCTGAGATCTGCTTTACCAAGGGTGGGTGAGCATTTTAAGCCTCCAGTGCCCATTTGAGTTCTGTTGTTAACCTGTTTTTTTTTTCCCCTTCCTGGGGTAATTTTTTTTCCTGGGGTAATTTTAATCTCAGTGTAACTCTGTGGCTGTAACTGGCAAAAGGTATTTAGTGTACAGAATTTCTGTGTCTGTTACAACTGCTGTATAACTGCTTCTTACTTGATTTGAAAGTACATGCAAAGTTTCTGATATTCACCTGGTGGCAGTACTTTTGGTTAGGCCTGCAGTAACGAAAGGGCTTCAGCGTCCTCAACATGATTGTCTAGGCTCAGAGGGGCATCGGCAGAGATACATAGCATGGCCCAGTGGCCTGTGCCCATGGACTCAGCTGCAATTTTAACCGTTCAACATGAGACATTTCCCCATTGGACATGTGGTCCTCCTAAAGTTTATTTGTTTACTTGGGAAATATAGAAAGAAAGGGTCCTCTCTTCCACTGGATCATTCTCCAAATGGCTGCAACAACCCCTGAGTTGGGACCAAAACTGGGAACAGCCAGGAGCCAAGAACTCAATCCAGGTCTCCCGTGTTTGTCTGGAACACAGCCTGAATCGCCCCCTGCTGCCTCTCAGAGTACACATGAGCGGGAAGCTGGAACCAGGAGTGGAGCTGGGATTGAAACTTGCGCACTCTCATGTGGGATGCAGGCGTCCAGGCAGGGGCTAAATGTCTGCCCCAAGAGGTGGTCTTTGAATAAAAATGGAATAACTTTTATTTGATATTTGAGACAGCCTGGGAAGGGCCAACCCCCCCAGGTGGTGCAAGAGGAGAACTTGCTGTGCTCTGGGTGCTGAGCTGGCCTCACAGAGGGGAAGCCTTGGCTGCGTAGATTTGAGGGAGAAGAAAACTGGGTATCTGTTGGTTTGGTCTTAAGTACTTAGAGATTTAGAAACTTGATGGTGGATACACATCAGGAGGCCCTGAGTCAAGTTGGAGGTCAGAGCCAGATCTCCTTCAGATACATTGATGTATTCATTGAACCATGGCTGCTGTATGTGGTGTTGCAGGTGCTGGGGATACACAGTGAATGATGCAGGTCCCACCCCCTCAGCTGCGTCCTGTGTCACATCAGGTCTTAGCGCGCGCACGTGCTGGACGAGGCAGGTGTGGAAGCAGAGCAGAGTGAGACTGTAGCAGGGACAGGACATGCAGCTTGTCCAGTGCTTCCTCGTCTGAATGAGTTATTCATGCATCTCGTGCTAGTTTCCCACTTCTATGTAACAAAGTGCCCCTAACAATAAAAATTACTTCAGTGTAAAATAAACAGTTATCACTTATTGTCTCATAGTTTTTGTGGAACAAAAATTTAGGCACAGGGCCAGGAGTTGTGATGCAGTAGCTGCAGTCACTGTCTGGGACACGCACATCCCACATTGGAGTATGGAGTATCTGGGATTGAGTCCTGCTTCTATCTGTGATCCAACGTGTTCATGCTTTGGAGAAAACTCTAAAGCCAAAAACCACGTCCATTTAACCACCCTACAGGTACATTGCTTGGTTACTATTTGCTAAGCACTTGGAGTACAAAAGACAGAATACCCAGCTCTTGGTGGAAAGCATCCACGATTTGGTGGGAAATTGGTAGCCATGTTAATGGCAAGATGGCTCCTTAATTCTGGCAGCAAGCGTGGGTTGTGGTCCAGAGAAGGGAAGGAGAGCAAGGTGGACTCCCTGGTAGGGGTGTCCCCCCTGCAACATGCCTTTCTCTGCTCCAGACATGATGTGTTCTCTGGAATTAGTGCCCAGTGCATCGCTGTGAATTCTGTTGGACTAATAGATTTGATAAGCTCAGGGCCGAAGCAATATTCTAGATTGAGTAAGACCCAGAGAATGGAATTAGAATGGGGACACTGCTATAATGAACTTCTCACTATAAGGCTGAGTAGGCCATTGGGAACCCAGTGTTGGAGGCCATTAATTACCAGTAGTTTGGACCTGCTAGATGGAAATCAATTCAGGTCTTCCAATAAGGGGCACATTTTACACAGAAAGCCCAGATTTGTGATGTGGTCGGGAGCAGTATGGAGGCACTGAAGTTGGAGAAATCAGAGCAGTCATTGATGATGTAGCCCTACCACATAGAATCCCCCCAAAACAGGAACATGTTGAACAAAAAACTCATGAGGAATGAATCCAGAAGGTGGTGACTGGTGGAAGCAGTGAGAACAGGGACAGAGAGCAAGGCAGATGGTTCCTTTAGGACCCTGCTCTAGCTGACAGCTTAGGGATACGGGGAGTGAGAGAGAAGCTGAGGATGTTTGAGATGTTAGGGCCGTGGAGCTGGTGGAGAAATTACAGCTGGAACTCAGCACCTGTGGGCTGAGTCCTCCGTTAGACTCTGATGGGGAAGGCTGAGGATGGGACCCTTGGGGTGTCCTGGAAGACCCTCAGGCTGTGAGGTGGACAGCACATTTCTGGGAGGATTCAATTGTCTAATGGAGACTCCAGGAGAATGTGCTTTGTAAGAATTCTGCAGTTGAGGCAAAGCTTTCTGGATCAGGGGACTGACTGGGGAGTGCAATTAGGGGGTGGATGTAAGACACAGGCAGGAAGTGAGCATAGGGAGAAGTCTTCTTTGTGCTAGTACTCAGGTGAGGGCAGTGGGCTGCAGCCCAGCAGGAAGACAGTGATGCCTGGAGGGCTGGGCCCGGTGTGGGCCTGGGTCAGTCGTAGGACACGTGGAGTGAGTGAACACACAAAAGCACTTGCAGCTGCATGTGCTGTGCTAGGCACAGCTGTTAGCTTTGACATGAGTTTGGATGTTAGACCTGGGCAGCTTTGGGGCAGGATGCGTAATATACCTGCTTTTTCATCTATGGAGTGGCCCTGTGACAATTCTCTCCGGCGGAGTACATGTGACACTTAGCATATTTATGCCACTACCCTCTCCAGAGGCCTCAGGGAGCCTGGGAACTCGGGGAAGTGGAGGCCCTTTAGTCAGCTCTTGGGGCTCAGTCCCGGCTGCTTGAGGAGGGTGTGGGTTGGGTCCTGTTGGCGTCAATACTGAGATGGTGATGTCCTGAGACTGTGGGGGATGCCATCTGGATAGACCATAAAGGATCAAGTCTCAGCAAGGAGAAAGTAGCAGATCCTAGAGAGAGAGTTACGGTCCTTCGATTAAAATGCGATGAGTATTTTAAATTATCTTGATTGCTGTCTTTAAAGTCTCAGTGGCTTTAAACTGTCAACTCACTTCCTGGAAATACACTAGTAAGTGTGAAGCACATTCAGAGTGAAGTCAGAATCAAGAGCAGCACACTGGGAATCTTGGCTCGCTGGCAGGTCTCCTCAGGTGAACAGTTCTGGTCCTGTTTATTGAAAAAGCAGTCCTCACGCAGGTCTCCCTTGCATTAATATGTAAATGCTTTAAACCATAACCAAATAATGTCTCAAAGCCACAGCAACATTAAGCCTGCAGAAGGAAACGTGTTCAGGTGCGCGGTGATAGGCATCTGGAACAAGCGGGGCCTGTCCCCCGGAGCCAGTCAGCTGCGCATGACCGCGCGGAGTCAGTGTTGAGAAAGGCTTTTACTTCTGCGGCCTGGCACCAGGGACTTTTGTTTTCATCCTGCTCCATCATTAACATGGGACCACATTTAGGACATGGTCGTCTTGACTTTTTTCTTCTCTGTCTCTTAGAGGGAACTGTAGATTGCTTACTTGCAGATCTGTCTGCTCTTCAGTCCCCTGAGATCCAATAAGTTATTAACATAAAATTTTGTTCAGAAAACAGGGTAGAGCAGAAGAAGCCATTTTCACAGTGGGGATCATTTTAATACCCAAAGTGTTTTCCAAATAGTTATGCAAGAGGACTGAGGAGAAGTTGCTTTTCAGAAGTCATGGTGAGCTCCTGACTGTGATGTGCGAGTTAAAATTCACCAGAGGGTGTTAATTTTGAAAGCTCTCAGCCAGGGGTTAATGCAGAGGTATCTTGGCCATATGGGCACTTATCCCCCCTCTTCTGCCTTAGACAGGGGTCAGATCCAGCACCCGAGCAGGGTAAGCGTGAGCCATGTTGGGAGATTGAGCTGTGGACAAGGGCGCTGGCAACCTGACTCTCTGAAGGTCCCAGTACCCCTGTCTGCTGTCCAGAGTGATACTCAAATAACTCATTTTAATTGAATGGGGCAGGCATTTTATGGACAACTTAAAATGATAAACAGATTGAGACAAGAATAAATTGTGCCATAAGACTGTGACCTTACTTGTCAGTTGGTCGATTTTTGGAGGAAACCACAATCAACAGGCCACCTCATGACACCTGCAGCCAGTGCGACACCCCACCCAGTCCTGAGGTACCCCACCTGTTTACACTTGTCACCGTTGACTTCCCAATCCTGGCTCAAGGACTTGGTGAGGTCTGGTGCATTTTCCTTTTTGTAAAAAGGAAATAGTGGGTAGTCAATGTGATTAAACAGGTGTGGTGCCTCTGGAGCCCTCAACACAGTGCCTGGCACACTGGGACTGCATCGGCTGTTCCTGGTGCTGTATCCAGTGGTGCCTTCCTCTCTGTTTTGTATTCTGACGCATGTAATATTCTACTGTATTTGTACTGACCACTAGCGGTAACTGAGAAGCTTCTTGCCCCAGGCCTAGCTGCTGCCTCCCCTCCACCCTCCCTGCCCACCCTCCTGAGAGTGGAGAGGATAGGATCAGCATCTGGTAGGTCAGAGATAGAGGCTTGGGGTGCTCTGATTGGGTGAGGGGTGGGCTCAGCAATAGCTTGAGGAACTTCTCAAACACATTTACGTTTTAGAAAATAAGAGATGATGTGTTACTGCATTTTGGCCTTATTGTTTTTAAAGATTTATTTACTTGAAAGGCAGAGAGATTCACGGATTTACTCCCCAAATGGCCACAACAGCCAGGGCTAGGCCAGGCTGAAGCCAGGACCAGAATTCTCTCTGGGCCTCCTCCAGTGGTGGCAGGGACCCGACCACACAGGCCATCATCTGCCGCCTCCCACATGCATTAGCAGAAAGCTGGATTGGAAGCAGAACAACTGACACTTGAACTGGGATGCCAAATGGGATGCCAGTGCCAGTGCTTCCATGCTGGTCCCGACCTCAGTGTTTTATATATACACACACATACTTACATATATACATATTTGAGAGGCAGAGAGACAGGTAGAGTGAGCGAGCGCCCATCTGCAGGCTCCTTCCCCAAATGCCTTCAGTGGCCCCAGACTTGGGAAGAGTTGGGAGCTGAGACTCCAACCCAAGTCTCCCACGTGGACGACAGGGACCCCACCACTTGAGTTACCACCTCTCAGGTTGCGCATTAGCAGGAAGCGGAATTAGGCGCTAAGCTGGGCCTAGAACACAGGCCCTGATGAGAGGCGCAGGTGTCCCAGCAGTGTCTTCACTGCGGGGCCACCCCAAGTGCACCTTTTGTTCCTGTTAAGTGTCTCCCATTTGAAAAGTGGCTGTGTGGGAACAGCCCTGTCAGCGTGTCCTTTGTGAAACACCAACAGACTACATCCCCGGAGTTTGAACCTCATTTTCTTCCCACAGTACCAAAATGAGATGCTTTCTAGATTCTGTTAAAACCAAGTTTACCGATACTGGGTTCAGATACTCATTTTCACTTTGTTTTGTTTTGTTTTGAAGATTTATTAATTTATTTGAAAGTCAGAGTAACAGAGAGAGAAGGAGAGACAGAGAGCAAGATCTTCCATCTGCTGGTTCACTACTCAGATGGCCGCAAGACCGGGGCTGGGCCAGGCTGACGCCAGGAGTCAGAAGCTCCTTCTGAGTCACTCACATGGGTGGCAGGTGCCCAAGGACTTGTGCCATCTTCTGCTGCTTTTTCCCAGGCCATTAGGAGAGAGTGGGTGGGTCAGAAGTGGAGCAGTCAAGACACCAACCGGCATCCATTATAGGATGCCAGCAAAGCATACAGAAACTTTGCCAGCTGCACTACAATGCTGGCCCTCAGATACTTACTTTTTTAAAACCAGAATTTAATTTTTCTTTCCTAGGAACATACAGGCAGGTGACTTCTGATGGTGATAAGAAGTTTCAGCTCAACAACGCAAAATTATAGCAATTTGTCTAAAAACTGAATCATAGCCATCAACTAAGTTGGAACACAAAGCAAAGGACAGTCTGCTTGCCATAAATAACTACGTATTTATATTTGGATCTCACCTGGTCACAAGGACACAGGAATAGAACAGGACTTGTATTGAGTTCCCAGGGAACACACAGTTGGGTTGGTAGGACATGAAAACACCAGAGAGACCAGTGCCGGCGTGGCAGTGCTCGGCCTGAGCAGCTGAGCATGGGTGGCTGCACGCCTCGTGTTAGCGCTGGCAGGGCTCTGAGCCAGTTCTTTACCACCTTTTAGACGCACTCTCTCGTTTTCTCCGTCACCCTTGGCATCCTGGTATTCTAATGTCTCTATGACTGTCAGGGACAGAAGAACTAACAGGCATAGAAATAATTCATGAGGCCTTGAATGCTAGCACTGCTGATGCTGGATCTCAGCTTAATGACTGAAGACTGTTGAGAGACAGATCTTGTCCATGGATTTCCATTTAGAGGTTTATAGTGCCTGTCTATTTATAAGTCGATAGTATTCGTCATTCAAGTCTTGGAAGCATCAAGGTCATGATTTGAGCGAGGTGAATTCGTCGAGGGAAAGGAGGCTGCTGCCCCGAGCCTGCTCCCACATTGACTGATTCCAGCCACTGGTGCTGACGGGCGTGTCGCTGCTTCCATGTTAAAGGCTACTCTGGATTTCTGGTAACCGCAGATAAAGGCTGCTCTCTGAGAGGCAGGGGTTTTGCCAGTCTTGAGGCCTGATGAGCTTCCAGGGAAGAACCAGCCTCCCTGTCTGAAGCTTTCCTTTCCCTCCCTTTAGCACTCGATAGCATGGCCATTGGTAGCACTACAGCAGTGGTAGGGCTGTGGTCCCCAGATGTCATGCAAGTGATCCTGGTAAAACTAGACCACAGATTCACCTTTAGAGACAAACACCAGTGAGAATACTGGATGATATTTAGAGGCAAAGGAACAGTGAGGTCTGTTGGGAGGGAGTTTGGAGAGCAGAAAGCTTAGAACAAAACTTTGGGGAGACTCCAACATTTAGGGGTTGGTAAAGAATTAGGCCGCATGGCATGAGGCAAAACAGGAGTTTGGTGTCGTGGAGCCAAGAGGCTGACTGTGTTCTTACCATTCAAAATGGACCCTTTGGAGCCAGCATTGTGGTGTAGCAGGTGCTACTGCCTGATGACAGTGTCCTGTATAGAGCTCTGGGTCAGTTCTGATTGCCACTCTTCCCATCCAGCCCACGGCTAATGCACCTGGGAAGGCAGTGGAAGACGGCTCAAGGGCTTGGGCCCCTGCTACTCACATGGGAGTCTGGGATGGGGTTCCTGGCTCCTGTCCTCAGCCTGGCCCAGCTTTGGGCATTGCAGCCATTTGGGGAAATAAACCAGTGGATGGAAGATCTCTCTCTGTGCTACTCTGCCTTTCAAATAAATAAATAAGTATATTTTAAATGAACCATTTTGGACTCTAATAACTTTTTTAAAAAAGATTTATTTATTTATTTGAAAGGCAGAGTTACAGAGAGGCAGAGAGAGAGAGAGAGGTCGTCCATCTGCTGGCTCACTCCCCAGATGGCCGCAATGGCCTGGAGCTGGGTGGATCCAAAGCCAGGAGCCAGGAGCTTCTTCTGAGTCTCCCATGTGAGTACAGAGACCCAGGCAGTTGGGCCATCTTCTCCTGCTTTCCCAGGCCATAACAGAGCTGGATCAGAAGTGGAGCAGCCAGATCTCAAGCCATCGCCCACATGGGATGCCGGCACTGCAGGTGGCAGCTTCACCCGCTACGCCACAGTGCTGGCCCCTGGACTCTGATAACTTATCCTTTTCTGCTGTGACTGCCCTATCCCAGGCCCTCTTCATCTCAAAAATTTGCTCCACTTACATACCAAATCTTGGTGAACACCAACTGCCTGGTGCTCCAGGGAGGCAAAGCAGTATAAAATATAATTCAGTTTATATGCTCTTGGACAAATTTTAAAAAAATGAATTGGGAGGAAATGGTCAGGAAGATTTTATCATGTAGCAGGAGGAATTTGACCTTGGGTTTGAGGTCAACCTTGAAGGTATCCTACCCCGGCTCTGGAGTTCAGATGGAGGTCTCCGTGTGGTACAGTTGCCACACCTACTAGACATCTGGCTGGAAAGGTCGACTGGGACAGTGCGGATCCTGGACGGCTTGGATTCAGGGCCGAGGGACAAGCACATCCTGCAGAGGTCCAAGGGCTGCCCGTAGGTGGGGCCGCAGGTGCAGCAGAGTGGGACTCAGATGAGATCTGCAGCTTCAACAGATTCCTTGGCAGCGACCTGTCACGGCCTGCACAGGACGATGGGATCATTGTTAGGAAAGGAGGATGCCGCTGGCCCGAGACCGCCACTAGGATGGGAGGCGAGGAGGTCCGTGAGCCCAGGAGCCTTTCTTGGGAAGAATACTGCAGAGGTGGCGGCTTTATCAGGTCCGGCAGGTGAGTGCAGAGGCACAGATAGTGGTGCCCTGACGGAGTGGGGATTGCTGAGCAGTGTCCGGCACGTGGCGGTGAATGGGACAGATTTTTGAGGCTGGGTTTGAAGTATGGGTTTGCCCCTGAGGAGCAGGGTGACTTTGATCTGGTGCTTAACTTTCTGTTCTTCAGCTTCCTTGTCTGCAAAATGGGTTGTGAGGACTTTGGGTTTGTCTGCAAGGCTGCTGGTGGTGGGAGGTACTTAGTAACGTTAGCTGATGGGGTGCTGCTCAGAGGAGTCTTACGTTGTGATCAGTAAATGGAGAAGCGGGACCTGAACTCAAGCCTGCCAGCTGCACCACAGCCTTCCTCACGAGCTGTCCCATCCTGCTGGCCTCCTCTGCTGACCTGTTGTGTGTGCTTGGCCTCAGGCCCACATTCCGCTGCGTGGTCCTGGCATTCCACCCTCTGGAATCTGGCCACATGTCCACCTCACGCCATACAGACTCTGTCTCCGTGACCTTTCTCCCACTGTCCACTCTGTCCTTCACAGAGGGCCCCAGTCCCCTCCCCCTCCACGTTATTGTCCCTCTTTCGTGATCTGGCCCGTGTCCTTGTCTTGATGAAGGCGTCTGGACAGCCGTGGGCCACCGTCGTCCATCCTTTCACTTCTCTGATGAGCTGCCCTCACGCTTTAGGCTTGGCTGGATAATGTTCCAGAATACTCTAATGGCTTCACCCCACAGTTTAGTAAAGGTCCATTGCTACCTTTATTAATTTTTAAAATCTCAGTGCCATGTGCTCAGTAAATGCTTGAAGAATGGGCTAAGAAGCAGGGACTCCAGGGGCTGGTGTTGCGGGGCAGCACACTAAGCTGCCACTTGCAACCCAGGCATCCCAGGTCTGAGTGCCAGTGTCAGTCCCAGCTGCTCTGCTTCTGACCCAGCTCCCTGCGAATGCACCTGGGAAGGCGGCAGCAGATGGCCCATGTACCTGGGCCCCTGCAGCCCCTGTGGGAGACCCGGATGGAGTTCCTGGCTCCTGGCTTTGGCCTGGTTAAGACCTGGCTGGCTGTTGCAGCCTTTTGGGGAGGGAACCAGTAAATCAAAGGTTTCTCTCTCTTTCATACTCTGCCTTTCAAGTAAATAAATACATCTTTTAAAGAAAAATGGAACAAACAGCTGCAGCATCAGGGACCTAGAGGACTGAGGTTGTGTGTGTCTGTAGTCTGTTCTCTTCTCAATTCTGGGCTGTGTCTGTAAGGCCGCCACAAAACACACCAAACACAGGGTAAGGGAAAGAAACCCGACAGACTGGAGGGAAGGGGCAGAGAGGGAAAAGAGAGAGAAGGAGAGAGTAAGAGTGAGATCCAGAGAGAGAGAGAGAGAGAGAGAGAGAGAGAGAGAGGGAGGGAGGTCAGGAGATGGAGAGAAAAAGAGAGCCACGTGTTCAGGAACAGGTCCTTGTTAAAACTTTGTGGGGGGCTGGCAGGGAAGTAGGAGCAGTGAATCCCATTAGGATGGGGGTGGAGCTTGACACCAGCAGCGGGGCCTAGGATGGTGTCGGAGTGTAGATCATGCCATAGATAAGACTGCACCATTTTACTAACAATGTCACCAACCTTTGTTTTTTAATTTATTAATTTTATTTCAAGGCAGAATTACAGAGGAAAAGGGGAGAGGGAGATCCTCCATCTGCGGGTTCATTCCCCCAGTGGCTGCAAAGGCCAGAGCTGGGCCAGACCGGAGCCAGGAGCCAGGAGCCAGGAGCCTCTCCTAGGTCCTCCCATGTGGGTGCAGGGGCACAGCCCTTGGGCCATATTCTGCTGCTTTCCCAGGCACATTAGCAGGGAGCTGGATCAGAAGTGGAGCAGCCGGGAATTGAACCGGCCCCCAGATGGGACGCCTGCACTGCAGATGGAGGCTTAACCCGCTCTACCACAGTGCCCGCCCTGTCTTCAGCCTTTTTAACCAGTCTGTCCCCAACCACATCAGCCACGCTGGCCAGGAGCCGTCCTTATCCGGGCTTTTCAAGCCCACATTAGGACCAGAACTCTGCAGGGGGTACTGATGGGCTGTCTGCAACCGGGTCCTCTCCTGCCCCTCAGTCTTCATCTCCTGGCTCTCCTCCCTGCTCACCGTCCTCCCTGCATTTCCCGGGCTCTCCCCTCCGCTCACCATCCTCCCTGCGTTTCCCGGGCTCTCCTCCCTGCATTTCCCGGGCTCTCCTCTCCGCTCACCGTCCTCCCTGCGTTTCCCGGGCTCTCCTCCCTGCATTTCCCGGGCTCTCCTCTCCGCTCACCGTCCTCCCTGCGTTTCCCGGGCTCTCCTCCCTGCTCACCGTCCTCCCTGTGTTTCCCGGGCTCTCCTCCCTGCGTTTCCCGGGCTCTCCTCCCTGCTCACCGTCCTCCCTGTGTTTCCCGGGCTCTCCTCCCTGTATTTCCCGGGCTCTCCTCCCTGTATTTCCCGGGCTCTCCTCCCTGTGTTTCCTGGGCTCTCCTCTCGGCTCATCGTCCTCCCTGCGTTTCCTGGGCTCTCCCCTCCGCTCACCATCCTCCCTGCGTTTCCCGGGCTCTCCTCTCCGCTCACCGTCCTCCCTGCGTTTCCCGGGCTCTCCTCTCTGCTCACTGTCCTCCCTGCGTTTCCTGGAATGCTCTTTCTGCCCTTCCTGGCTGACTTGGGGCCCTGCTGGAGCCCACTGGCAGGCACAGGCTCTTCCTTGTCACTTCCTCTAAGCCTTCAGCTAGCAAAGTAAGTAGCTTCCTCCTCCTAGCTCCACCCCCACCCTTTGTTATCTGCCACTTTTCTCACAAGCCTGAAGACTGATCTGTTTGCCTGTGTGCCTCCCTGGTTAGACTGGAGCTCCTTGAGGGCAGGCCCACATCTCCTTGCAGATGCTTTGTGCACACAGCCCAGATGCCTGTTGATCATACTGACCAGGAGGGGGGCTGTGCCTCCTCGGACCAGGGGAGAGCTTCGTTCTGTGCCTTGACAGCTTTTTCCTTGAAACTATATGAATTGTATTGAAAATTGACAGTGATGAGTCATATCTACGCAGCGCCTCCAGGACCGGAGTGGAAAGCTGCAGATGGGTCTTGCAGGCCAAGTGTGGCTCTTCACTCCGTTTGCCCGGCAGGTCTCAAACAGGGAGTGGGCGGGACCCTCTGGCGGTGGGCAGGTGATTTACTGGCTGGGAAGCTTCCGTGCTGATTTCACTGAACGGCCGGCGAATGCCTGGGCCGGGCGGGGAGTAGCCGCCCTCAATCCCCGCCCGGAAGGGGCCGCGGGGGTCGCCGAAGCCGGCCCCATTTCGCCTTCCAGGCGCCGGGGTGGTGGGCGTGAGGCCCGGGCGCGGCTGACCCCGGCCGCCCCGAGCGTGGGCTGCAGACCCAGCGGCCTGGGCAGCGCCCCATCCCCGCGGGCGCCCTGTCCCCGAAGTTTCTGTGCTTTGCCGCCTGGAAGCTCCTGTTGCGAGGAGGCTACGGAGATCCCAGCGCCCCAGCGGGAGGCTCCGGCTGCGGGGCGGGGGTCGGGCCGGAGGCGGGGCCCGGGCCGGAGCGCGGCCCGGCGGCGGGCGGCGGGGCGATCCAGGCCGCCTTTTGCAGCCGCCCGCGGCCGTGCCGGGCTCTGCGCGCGGCGCTCCAGCCTCCTCCCCCGGCGGCGGCGGCGGCGGCCGCCCCAGCTCCGCGCCCCCCGCGCCCCGCGCCGCGCGGCCCCGCCGCGGTCACACGCCGAGCCGCCCGCGGCCGCCGCCGCCCTGCGCTTTGTGGAACCGGCGCCGAGTGACAGGCGGCGGCCTCTCTCCCGCCTGGACCCCGTCGCTCGCCCGTGGCTGCCCGGCTCGGCCGCGCGGGACTGGCTGGGAGCCCCGAGGTGGGGGCCGGGGAGGGGGCTGCTCGCGGGAGCGGGACAAAGTGAAAGTCTGCGGCCGGGCTGGGGGCAGTGAGACTGCTGCGAAATGGAGGGGCGGGAAGGGTGCGGGGCTCGGAGTGGCTCTTCCTGCCGGTGATGGCGGGGCCGGCCCGGTGGGGTCGGGCTCCCGGGGGCGTCCGCGGTGTCGCTGCCCCCGGCGCCTCCCTGGCGCATTCCTGGGGCCGAGCGGGGCCTTGCGGCTGCTGGGGTGCTTTCCGGGCAAGCGTCCCCGGGTTTGGCCCTGTGTCCCCTCTTTGCCGACACTTGCGGGAAGCTTCTCTCCCAGGTGGACCGCGGGGTGCCTGGACCCCGGGTCCTCCGGCCGGGTTGCGGGAGCCTCCCCGCTCGGATTCCCTGGCTGGGACTTGGCCGTGGCGGTTTTTCTGCTGATTGCAGATCTCTCTGCTTTGCTGACATCCTGTTTTGTTTTTGGTTTTACATCCTGTTTGTTGTTTCTTTTTATCACAGAAACGCTTCGTTAAGGGGCTCCGGCAGTACGGCAAGAACTTCTTCAGAATCAGGAAGGAGCTGCTTCCCAATAAGGAAACCGTGAGTACAATTGAACTTTATGTAACTTGGTTTTCTCTCTGCTCCTGCGCTTCTCCGCATTTGATCTCTGAAATGGTTTCCTTTAACCCTGTGCTGTGCTGGCGCTCAGGCCCGGGGAATGCCGTCTGCTTCCCGGAGTTAACATCGGATTTTAAATTCAGCGGCTGAAATGGGAAGTGTCCTTTATCACTAGTTTGGGAACGGGCAAAAGCCGTCAGCCAAGCAGACAGTGCAATTATAAGAGGTTTGGAGCTTACAGTAATGCCTGGTGGATTTTCTCCTTTATTTAATGTTGGCATGCTTTGAAGAGTAAGTTTTGAACTATTTAAGAGTCTAGCCCTGAAAGTTTGTACTGTTCACTGGACAGACACACAAGGGTTAAATGGAGCTTTGTAAAAATCAGTTTGCTATCTCACAGAGCTGGGGGTCAGATCTGACAGACAGTGTGATAAACGTGCCTCAGGAGGGTTTGCTGAGAAGGAGGGAGCTTGGTGTCCTTTGCTGGGACTGCCGCCCTCCTGGTCTTCTAGGTGGAGTTGAGGAGGGCTGGGCAAGAGCCTGGAAACAGGATGGCGTGGGAGGCTGGACACCCTCCGTGGTGTGCATCCGCCTCTACTCTGGCCTGCTTTTCAGGGAGTGGAGGGGAAAGATGCATGAAGATTATCCATTGACTTTTTAGCAACGGATTTCCTCTTATTTGATATGTAGTTTTCTCTCTTTTTGAACAGACTGTTTACCTGAGCACTCACTATACAACCTTAAGGACAGTGCAATGCTTATAGGGAAAAGTGTTGTGAGATGCAAGTATCCCCTGTACAGTTGGTGATTTGCATCAGTTAACACTTTAAATGTTTACTGTATGTCTAGATACGCTGAGATGGGTCATATTGGGAATGGTTTAAAAATGGAAAGAAAGAAAACTTAACAGATATTAAAATGTGTTATGGAAGAAATCTGTAATCGGCTTACCTCTTCAGAACTGTTTGGAAAGAGGTAATTAATGTGGAACATGAAAGAAATACTTTTAAGTTTTTCTGGGATTTCAGTTACTTGAAGTTTTACACTTTTTTTTAAAGAGAGATTACGTTTTTTAAAAAAGGGTTTTTTTAAAAATAAAGATTTATTTTATTTATTCGAAAGAGAGAGAGGTAGAGAAAGAGGTCTTCCATCTGCTGGTTCACTCCCCAAATGACTGCAACACCTGGAGCTGAGCCGGTCTGAAGCCAGCAGCCAGGAGCGTCTTCTGGGTCTCCAACGTGGTTGCAGGGGCCCAAGGACTTGGACCATCCTCTGCTGCTTTCCCAGGCACATTAGCAAGGAGCTGGATCAGAAGTAGAGCAGCTGGGACTCGAACTGGCGCCCATGTGGGATGCTGGTGCTGCAGGCTGGGGCCTTAACTGCTGTGCCACAGCGCTAGCCCCTGCATGTATTTTTTAAAAATTAAAATGCTCTACCCAAGTGTAGGAGTTCTGGTTTGCGTGAAAAGAAAGAGAACCTCAGTGAGTAGATTTGTCCTGCAGATCTGTCAGCCCCTTTCTAGCCGCTCTGTGAAGCTTTATCTATCTTTGTGCAAGAAATATCTTGCAGTCTTATGTGGTTTAAAAAATAAACTTAAAATAGCATGAATAAGTGTTCTGTCATTTGGAAATGCCAGCTGGATTTATGTGCATTTATTAGCATTCTCTCTCCCTGTTGGAAACAGATCTGAGTAACCTTTAACCTAGGCAAGGCTCTTTTAATCTAGAAATTTGAAAATTAGTTTCTTCTGATCCATTTTTCTGCTCTGGGTTGTCCCTTCTTGTTACTGGTGACGCCTGACTCGGTAGATGGTGTTTTCTCCCACAGAGGCCTTCTAAGCCTGTGGGTTGGTTTCTGGGTGCCTCGTCTGAACCTTTCCCCACCCCTTCTCTGGTGAGGCTCATCCCCTCTGCTCCCTTCTCCTGGGGCACCCACAGCCTTCCTGTTCCCAGCCTGTCCGTGAGGGCGCCACCCTTGGAACTAAAGGCAGGGTTGCTTGCAGCAGTAGAGGATGTGTTGTGGCTGACATTTCTAAACATTCCTAGTGTCCTGCTGTCTTGCATTGCATTGCAGGGTTAGTAGTGGAGGAAACCTGTATGGATTCTAATCAGCTGGGAGAGGCACTCATGCATATTTGCCTTAGTTATCAAGGTAGCCAAGGTAATCATTCACAGCCCACAGGGAGGGGGAGACCAAAGGTTATTTTCCCTTTTTTTTTGGGGGGGGGGGGCAGCACAAAAGATGAGAACATTTACAGATGCCGGTGTTCTTGGTTAGACTTCTTGGTAGGAGTCTTATAGGTACACTCCCTGTAGACAAAGCGTTGCCTGTGATCTAGATGCCTTCCACATTCTCTTCTACCTGCCAGAATTACTAAGTCATTTCTTTGCTATTCTCAAGTGACTTGAAACATCAGAAGGGTGTCTGTGTCCAAAGAGCGCGCCTGATTGGGCGCGGAGAGAGGGTCACCAGACCCTGTTCTATTCTTGGCCTTACTGGTGACCATAGCGCTTGGTGATCTCTTGTCAGCTGTGCATCTGCATAAAAGGTGCTTCTTTGCATGAGGATTTCATACGTGCACAGTTCTTGCTGCCTCTGTCGCTTGCTATGGGGCCTTAGGTCGATTGTTCAACCCCTGTGTCTTTTAACTTCCATATCTCTAAAATAAAGTGACCATTCCTGCCCCTTAGAATTGTCTGAGAATTAAATGAGATGTCTGTACGGAGTACATAAAAGCCCTTGAAAATGATGGTTCTTTCCATCTCTACCTCCAAAAACTATATAAAGTAGCTAAATGCATGAAAAATACAGAATCACTTTCTGTCTATAAATATATTGAACCTGTGTGAAAAGGAGTTATTAGGGGCTGGCGTTGTGGTGTGTGGGCTGGCATCCCATATTGGCACTGGTTCGGGTCCCGGTTGCTCCACTTCCAAGCCAGCTCCCCGCTAGTGCTCCTGGGAGAACAGTGGAAGATGGCCCAAGTACTGGAGCCCCTACCATTCATGTGAGAAAGCTGGATGAAGCTCCTGGCTCCTGGCTTCTGCTTGGCCCAGTGGATGGAATGTCTATCTCTCCTTCTGTCTCTGTAACTGTCTTTCAAATAAGTAAATAAATGAAAAGTTACCTGGTTTTCATTCATCTGTCTTGCCGAAACCCTTTAATCAGAACTCTGAGGAGGTGGAGGACCTGCGTGCCCGGCTGGGGGGGGGGGGGGGTTCTTCGCTCTGCATGCTTGCTTGAGGAGACGGGCTCTGCAGGTGGCTCTGCACCCATGTCAGCCAAGGTTCCTGGTGAGTGTGGACCAGAATGGCAGTCCTAGCTCGTTTGGTTTTGGGTATTTATTACAGAGGAGTTAAATCTGGCTTTTCTGTGACTACTGCTGCACACTGAGGTGGGTAGTGACTCTGATTGTGGAAAACCACTGTTTATAGAGGTTTCGTTGGATGGGTATTGCGTGTTAACCTCATGGTACCCAAGAGAGTAACTTCGAGGCAGGTCTTCGTAGTGTGGTGGTTTTGCAAACATCCTGTGGGTTATTGCCCTCCGCATTTCACCCTTCTCTGTGAGCATTTCCTCCTGTGGGTGCTCTTTTGAAATGTGTGAGTAGTAGGTGAAACAGGGTGAGGAGTCTTGGCAGGACCTCTCAGGCTCACCCTGTCACTATACCTCTTCTCTCTGAAGCCACTGCTTGTCATAACCCTTGTCAGAGTCGCGGACATCAGTCCGTTCCTACCAGCCCCTGCGTGTCGTGCCCCGAGCTCCTGAGCAGTGGGGACTCAGGCCCGCTCTGCACCAGCACTTCGTCTGTGAGTGGATGGAGTCAACCCTCAGTCCCTAGAGGGAACCTGTGTTATGAATGATATAAAATCGTGAGTAGCCCCAAATGATTTTTGATTTGATTTTTATTAATGTCCCAGTTTCCTTTAAAATCGTGAGATGATTATTACATAGCACTTACTCAAAAAGTTCATGGAAGATGTGCTTATGGAAAACTATAGATGGATTTCAAAACTCTTCACCAAAATGGACAACCTTTAATTCCAGTTCCGTTTTCCATGAATGTGTTTTGGAAGGCCGCTGTGTATCTCCTCTTACTCTGGTACTTGGACGGAACACGTCTGTGGCCTCTGTGTGGCCCCGCCTGCTGTCACTCTCATTGGGTCAGAGACAGCGTGCGCTTCTGCAGTGACCAGGCTGGCTGCTCTTGTCTCAGGGTGCCAGGCTTAGCGAGGAGACGGATTGACCTGCCTGACTTGAAAGAGGGAAGAGGTACCCCTAAAGTGCCAGCCTCTGGAGGGGGCAGAGGTGAAGGACCCCTCTTTAGTTTTATTTTTGATCACCCAGCCCAGTGGAGATTAAGCTCATGTCATTTGTTGTTGTTGTTTGATTTTTTTTTTTTGACAGGCACAGTGGACAGTGAGAGAGAGAGAAAGGTCTTCCTTTTGCCGTTGGTTCACCCTCCAATGGCCGCCACGGCTGGCGCACCGCGCTGATCCGATGGCAGGAGCCAGGTGCTTCTCCTGGTCTCCCATGGGGTGCACGACCCAAGCACCTGGGCCATCCTCCACTGCACTCCCTGGCCACAGCAGAGAGCTGGGCTGGAAGAGGGGCAACCGGGACAGAATCTGGCGCCCCGACCGGGACTAGAACCTGGTGTGCCGGCGCCACAAGGTGGAGGATTAGCCTAGTGAGCTGCGGTGCTGGCAAGCTCATGTTATTTGTAAGCTCAGTTGGTGATGCATTAGTATTTACAATCCTAGAAACTGACTTTCTTACATTTTCAGAGCACAGCATTTAATATAATTCAGTTTTTTAAAGTTTTGGGTACTCCCGTGCCATTCCAGCCCTGCAGGGAGCAGTCGTCACCATGGGGAAGGTGCCTGCGTGCATGGCAGTGTGTGCCAGGGGCCCCACGACGTGAGCACAGGGTCGGGGGGCTCCTGGAAGGCTAATTAGAGAGTGTGGTGTTCCATCCGGGCTTTGAAGGAGCATTTATTCTGACAGGCCATGGTTGGGGGGACGGGGAAAAGCAGCTCTCCCGCTGCAAGGCGTGGAGGCGGGACATTGGAAAGCATGCCCAGCCAGGCCCGGTGTGCGGGAGCTGATGCAGTAGGACTCACACCAGAGACACAACTTGGAATGGACTTTGGGGGCCCTGAATTCCCTCCGAAGAGTGTGTTTGGGTGAGTGGAGTGGTGGCACGCGCTGAAGGGCTTCTAAGTGAGGGCATCTGAGGTGAGCTGTGGAGCGTGTGCACAAGAGGGGAGCCAACGCAGCGGCTCTTGTAAGAGGACAGGGAAATAGGAAGCTGAGCGCTGACTTGAATGGAAGCCTGCCGGTTACCCGGATTTTCTCTGTTGAGAATGGGCCACTGTTGACTGGATTTGAACCAAGAGCCCAGGGAAGGGCAGCTGGTTTTGATACGTTTTTGACTTTGAGTGATGAGATGAAAAGTATTGGAGATTTAAATTTTTACTTTTGAGAAAGAACATGAATATCAACCACCTTTCTCAGCCACATTTCTGGGTGTGAATTCTATTAAATAAGGACATAACTACTGGATATTAATTATCCCTTTCTTCAGGCAAAATATTATTAGCATAAAGTATATTCCTCCAGCAAAGAGCAAATACTGTTGAGAAAGGACTTTAAGACTGAGTAATCAAGATTCTGTTAATATTAAGAGGTTAAAAATGACTCCAGCATTTGATAGGAGCTTTCTGCAGGAAGTTTTATTTAACTTCAGATTATAACCCTCGATAAACAACTTCCTAGCCTCATTAATGCTTAATCTAAGGTTACGCAACACGGTGTGGACTTCCTGAATAGGCTGAGATGGCACAGCGGCACACGAGGCCTCTCTGGTTTCTAAGGGTGCAGTTCTGCGGCTGATGTGCTGTGTCCTTGCTTCTGGCCAGCATCAGCACCCCTCCCCTGGGAGCTCGCTAGGACTGCAGCCTTGGGGGCCACATCCTCGAACCAGAAGCCGCGTTTCAATGCCCTCCCCAGGGGACTCAAAAGTATAGTAAAGTTTAGGAAAGATTGCTGTTTACAGTAGCACAGAATCCCAAGCCGCTAGCACATTCTTTTGTCAAATAGTGTTGTCTTTAATCTGTTAAATGGTGGTCTTCTGTACTCTTAAAGCTTGATTTTGTTTTTCAAGTTATTAGAAAGTATTTTTTTTTTTTTTTTTTTGACCGGCAGAGTGGATAGTGAGAGAGAGAGACAGAGAGAAAGGTCTTCCTTTTGCCGTTGGTTCACCCTCCGATGTCCGCCACGGCTGGCGCGCTGTGGCCGGCGCACCGCGCTGATCTGATGGCAGGAGCCAGGTGCTTCTCCTGGTCTCCCATGGGGTGCAGGGCCCAAGCACTTGGGCCGTCCTCCACTGCACTCCCGGGCCACAGCAGAGAGCTGGCCTGGAAGAGGGGCAACCGGGACTAGAACCCGGTGTGCTGGCGCCACTAGGAGGAGGATTAGCCTATTGAGCCATGGCACTGGCCAAAAAGTATTTTAAACATATAGAAAAGTATGTGGGCTTTTCATTATCATTAATGGAATTTCTTTTTTTTTTTTGAATCTATTTTCTTTTAAATTTTATTTATTTGTTAGGTAGAGCTATAGAGAGAAAGAGAGACAGAGAGAGAGGTCTTTATCTGCTGGCTCACTCCCCAAATGGCCACAAAAACCAGGGCTGTGTCAGGCCAAAGCCAGGAGCTTCTTCCAGGTCTTCCAGGTGGGGACAGATGCCCAGAGACTTGGGCTATCTTCCATTGCTCTCCCAGATACACTAGCAGGGAGTGGGTTTGGAAGTGAAGTAGCCAGGACTGGAGCTGGTGCCTGCTGTGCCACAGTGCTAACCCCTAGAATTTCTTAAAATAGCTTCTCTTCCCATGTCCTACTCCCATTTTTCCATAGAAACAACACTAACTCCTGTTTCCTGTGAAAACCCTTGGCCTTTCTCACTGCTGTGTGGCTTGCAGTCACAGTATGTGGGTTGGTCTATGCTAGACCCTATTTCCTTTTTTTTTTTTTTTTTAAAGATTTACTTATTTATCTGAAAGAGTTATGGAGAGACACAGAGAGATCTTCTGCTAGTTCACTCCCCTCATGGCCACAGTGTTCAGGGCTAGACTAGGCTAGGCTGAAGCCTGGAGCCAAGAGCTTCAACCAGATTTCCCATGTGGGTGGCAGGGACCAAACACATGGGCCATTTTTCACTCCTTTCCCCAGACCGTCAGCAGGGAGCTGGATTGAAAGTGGAACAGCCAGGACACAAAACCGGCCGCCCATATGGGATGCTGGCGTCACAAGCAGCGGCTGTACCAGCTACTCCATAATGCTAGCCGTGACCCTGTTTCTGTTTCTAACAGACACCTTTTTATTTGAAAAGCTGGCATTCTTATTAACACGAGGCTTACATATGCCTTCATAGCACTTTATTTTCAGGTGTTGCTTTTTTTTTTTCTTCAAACTGGTATCTATTATATGAAAAAGAAATATAAGTACTTGAGGGGTAGGCAGAATGGGTAAAGGGAGAGGCATTTATGTGCCATACTGTTTCTCTTAGTAGCTTGTGCTAGTACAGATAGAAACCGCTGGGATTTTCCGTCTGAGGCAGAAGTGATGGCCCTGCGTGTTGTCAGCCAGCGCTGTGATCCTCCAGCTACTCCAGGGCTGGGATCCTCCAGCTACTCCAGGGCTGGGATCCTCCAGCTACTCCAGGGCTGGGATCCTACAGCTACTCCAGGGCTGGGATCCTACAGCTACTCCAGGGCTGGGCTGTGATCCTCCAGCTACTCCAGGGCTGGGCTGTGATCCTCCAGCTACTCCAGCGCTGTGATCCTCCAGCTACTCCAGGGCTGTGATCCTCCAGCTACTCCAGCGCTGTGATCCTCCAGCTACTCCAGGGCTGGGCTGTGATCCTCCAGCTACTCCAGGGCTGGGCTGTGATCCTCCAGCTACTCCAGGGCTGTGATCCTACAGCTACTCCAGGGCTGTGATCCTCCAGCTACTCCAGTGCTGTGATCCTACAGCTACTCCAGTGCTGAAGGTTTGCTCCCGTTAAAATGGAGCAGAGGCTTGAATCTGTTAATTCTGATAGTCTGAACTGCATGGATACCTGGCTGGGCAGTGGTCCAGTTTTAACTAGGATAATCTAAGAGACTGCCTGATTCCCTTGTGTAAGGAAAGCAGTGAAGCGATTTGCATATAAGAAACTTTTGATGCTGAAGTTGGAAAGAAAAGGAGGCATTTTTAAAAAGCAGGTGATGTTTTAAACCCAGTGCCTTGGATGTTTGCTGTTCTCAGTGTGAACATCGCAGACCTGTGTCTGGCGCTCTCCTACGGATGAGAAGTAGTAGGACTGGCAGGGGAGTGCTTTAATTACATGAAGCGTGTTGCTTGTACAGAGTGCACTGTAATGAGGAACACCTTGGACTGTTAAAGTGCTGTTGACCAGTGCTGCTTAGAGGGGTTCCTACTCCTCCTACTCCTTGCTGTTGATGTTTGCTGACCCACATCTTTTAGGATTTTCCTGGATCCTAGATACCCGGGTGAGTTTTATATGGAAACATATGATATTAAAAGTCCAAATAGACTCGACCATTTTATTAGCTTTTTTTAAAAAAAAGATTTATTTATTTATTTGAAAGGCAGAGGTACAGAGGCAGAGAGAGAGAGAGAGAGAGAGAGGTCTTCCATCTGCTGGTTCATTTCACAGATGGCTGCAATGGCTGGAGCTGAGCTGATCCAAAGCCAGGAGCCAAGAGCTTCTTCTGGGTCTCCCACGTGGGTGCAGGGGCCCAAGGAGTTGAGCCATATTCTACTGCTTTCCCAGGCCATAGCTGAGAGCTGGATTTGAAGTGGAGCAGCCAGGACTCAAACCGGTGCCCAAATGGGATGCCGGCACTGGAGACCAGGGCTTTAACCCACCGCACCACAGTGTTGACATAGAAGGTTTGGTCTGATAAAGACTTCTATGTTAGGATAACTGCTTGTATTTAATGGTTTATCTACTTGGAGCTCACATTCTACATCACAGATTTTTAAAATTTAACCTTAAAAGATATGTGAAGCCATCCTGACTTTGGAAACTCACGTTTTCAAAATACAGCTAGTCTATTAGAAAACTGGCATTAGAAATAAGCTTAAAAATGCATCTGCAATGATAATCCTTGAATAATTGGTTTCTTTTAATCTTATTTGAAGTTATGCCCTGGAGCAACAGTTAGGAAAATAAAATCGAGTAAAAATTAAAGTATTTTCTTTTCTTTTTTTTTTTTTATTTATTTGAAAGAATTACAGAGCGATCTTCCATTTGCTGGTTCACTCCCCAATGGCTGCAACAGCCAGGGCTGGGCCAGGTCCAACCCAGGTGCCAGGAGCTTCTCCTGGTCTCCCACATGAGTGCAGGGACCCAAGCACTTGGGCCATCTTTGGCTGCTTTCCCAGATGCAATAGCAGGGAGCTGGATCAGCAATGGAGCAGCTGGGATTTGAACCAGTGCCCATATGGGGTGCCGGTGCTGTAGACGCTTGCTTAACCTGCTGTGCCGCAGCACTGTCTCTAGTTTTGAGAAATAAAGCAAAGCATTCACCCCAGACTCACAGCTGCAGCCGGTGGGGGAGATCCCCCTCCCCAACACATTTTTGTTTCTGTTCCATATAATTTGAAACCCACCAACCACCTCACGGAAATAGGAAGACCAGGAGAAGCCTTTCCTGGGTCACCAGAATCCCGTTCAGCTAGTTTTCCTTTTGAGATGTTTAATTTCTAAGTTCAGTTTCACTATTAATGGGTCTTGTAATTTTTTCCTACCTTGGAAATAGCATTCTATGTTGTGCTCAAGTGTTGTTTTTTTTTTCAAGATTTATTTATTTATTTGAAAGTGAAGAATTATAGAGAGAGGGGAGAGGCAGAGAGAGAGGTCTTCCATCCCATGGTTCACTCCCAGTTGGCCACAACGGCCGTTGCTGCGCCGATCCGGAGCCAGGAGCCAGGAGCCAGGAGCTTCCTCCAGGTCTCCCACGTGGGTGCAGGGGCCCAGGGACTTGGGGCATCTTCTGCTGCTATCCCAGGCCACAGCAGAGAGCTGGATTGGAAGAAGAGCAGCCGGGACTATAACCTGCGCCCATAGGGATGCGGGCACTGCAGGCCAGGGCGTTAACCTGCTGTGCCACAGTGCCAGCCCCTGTTGTTTCGTTTTTTAAAAAGACTTTATTTCGAAGACAGAGCTACAGAGAGGGAAAGAGATCTCCCAACTGCTGGTTCAGTCCCCAAATGGCTGCAATGACTGGGGCTCGGCCAGGCTGAAGGGGCACTCGTGGGGGAAGCTGGTGTCACAGGCTGCTGCTGCTGCACCCACTGTGCCACAACTCTGGTCCCCTCAAGTGGCTTAAATCCTTCTGAATCCTCTCCGTTGTGGCGTGGCAATTCCCAGGATTTGGCCACTGGTGCATCTACGCCGAGTCAGTGATGGCAACGCTGGGAGACTGGGGGAATCTCTCCACTGTGCCTGGGTCTGCTGTCTTGGACAGGACCTGTGGAGCGGGAGGTTGTGGAGGCCCCCTGGGCTTCAGGGCTTCTCTGGAGTGGCTGAGTCGCCGTTTCTGCAGGTGTCTTGGGGGGACTGCATCATGCGCCTTCTCTTCTGTGCGCTGGGTGCTGCTACACGGAGAGCCCCGCTTGTCTCATGCAGAATTGTGCTTTTTAAAAATTAATGTTTGTTTTATTTTAATATTGGATTTTGGACTCTGCCTCTTTTCTCCATGTATTTCTGCTCTGCACACATTTGCCATATACGCATTTATGTATTTATGAGTGTATTTCAAAGGTTTCATGGAAAATGGAATTACAAGATAAGTTTATTTTGGTGCAAAAAGTTTGAAATTGCTGCATATGAAGAATCTTTGAAAAGTTCACAAAAATATATATGTTTTTATTTGACAGAGTTAGACAGTGAGAGAGAGAGAGAGAAAAGGTCTTCCTTCTGTTGGTTCATCCCCCACATGGCTGCTACAGCTGGAGCTGTGCTGATCCGAAGCCAGGAGCCAGGTGCTTCCTCCTGGTTTCCCATGTGGGTGCAGGGCCCAAGCACCTGGGCCATCCTCCATTGCCTTCCCGGGCCACAGCAGAGAGCTGGACTGGAAGAGGAGCAACTGGGACTAGAACCCTGCGCCCGTATTGGATGCCGGTGCTGCAAGCGGAGGATTAACCAAGTGAGCCATGGCACTGGCCCCAAAAATGTGTATTATTAAAACTATGCATAGGTTTCAAGAAATTTTTGCATCAAAATAAACATATTTTAATTCAATTTTTCACTAATCTCTTGTTTTCTTAAGAAGCAGAAAGAGAGAGTTTACTCCCCAAATATTCTCAATGACTGTGGCTGGGCCGATTGAAGCTGGGAGCCAGGAACTCAGTGTAGGTCCTGCGAATGGCTGGCCCACACCCAATCACTGGAGCCAGGACTGCAGCCTTCCTGGCGCTGGCAGGAAGCTAGAGACGGGACCAGAGCCGGAATGAAGCCCAGGTGCTCCGTGTGCCACGTGAGCATCTTTTCTTGGTACCTTCACCGCTAGGCTAAGCACCTGCCCCCATGAACTTTCTGAAGAACCCTGGTATTTGTCACAAATGAGGTGTGTGTCTGTTTTCATGTGTGAATAATGAGATAGAAATACATTGTAACCATGGAGATAAAACCGTTGGTCCTAAAAGAGGAAAACTCCTTAGCCTTTTTAAGGAAACATTTTCTTCATCATTTGCTGTTTCTTTGGTTTTGAGTTTGACGCTATTGTTAAGGCCAGTTGAAACTAGGATATTCTTAGTCTGTGTGATGGGCAGAAAATCCTAGCTAACACCAGTGTCAGACAACAGTCAGACTAGGACTTGGGGTTCATTGTGTTGCACTGGGCCTTCCTGTTCAGTTTATTATGGGTAGGAAGTCAGCTCTACTTCTGGCACAGCGGTTCTGTGTTCTAGAAGGAAACTTGTGTTTATTTTTCTCAACGAGTTTATTGAACCAGTCAAGAATAAAATCTTGTCATTAGCAGTGGAGTAAGCCATTAGCCAATTTCAGCTTGGCTTCAGAAGGGTCACTGAAGAGTGTGTGTTTGCACACGCACGCACACATTCACATGTGTGTGTGTGCACTGGAGGTGAGAACCAAGGGAGTGGAGGAGGGTCCCCATGGCTAGGTCCCTGCAGTGTTGTATGATTCCTGTGACTGCTGATGGATTTTTTTTTCCCTTTTAGTCTGTGAGTCACCATCATATGCCACTTTATCATCTTGAAAACAGTCCCTGGAATTTTTTATCTTGTGTCTTTGCTTAAATGAGTGAAACACTACGGAGGATGTGCTAGATGCTAAGATAGAAGATTTTCTTCCGTGGTCCTTGGCTTTGTGGTTCCCACTGCTCCCGCTGTGTCCTTGCTCCCATGCGTAGGAGCTGGATTTCTCTTGAGTTTGGCAAGAACTGGAGACATTTCAGTGTTTGATGAAGCACCTGTGGGATTTGGGGTCAGTGACTTAGGCACACGCCTCCAAGATCGGAAGCTTTCTCTCCCTCCTGGAAAGGTGCTGATGAGGTGCTGAGTCAAGTCAGAGGCTTGGAGATGTTTTGAGTTTGGGAGAGAGAATCTGGAATTTGTGAAATAATAGGAAAAATAATTAAATTTTAAATAAATGAACCTTGTGAATCTATGCACATGACTGATTTCATAGAGGAAAGCCAGGAGCCTATGGGCTGAGTACAGACCGTGGAGGGAAAAAACACAAAACTTTGTAATAAATCTAAAAGCCAAAGCTTCTAAATCCATTTTAACCTAGGGAGCTATCCCAGCAGCTGTTTTGTTCTGTCTCACAGTTTTGGGGATCGGGAGTCTAAGCAGGACACAGCTGGCCTTTAGGTTTCATACTGGTGGATGGTTGGTGAGAGAGCCTCTGTCACACCCCGCCACCTTGGTTGGGGTTGGTGGGAGCTGGGCTCCGCAGTGCTGTGGCCAGGATGCCTGCAGCCGCTCTGTCCTGGCCCGGATGTGCTCACAAACCTGCGTGCCCTTCCTCCTCCTGAGCGGGCACCTCACCCAGGGGCCCCGAGAGACGTCCTGTGCCCCTCTGCACACTGTGTCAGCCATCATGCTGCCTCACCTACTCGTGTGTTTGTGTACGAAGATGTGCAAATGGGATGTGTGCCTGTTTGTCCAGTGTGTTTGTCTCAGACTCAAACTAAAGTACACACTTTCTTTGTATGACACCTATTCTAGTTACTGTTTTCTCCGATGCCAAGTATTTTTCCATGCAGGCCTATAAATACTTATTTTTGTTATAATTTTTTTGAAAAAATCAGTGATTTAGGATGTTGAACTAGGCTTTGTGAATGTTAAGTTTATACTTTATGGGATGGACATTGTGGGACAGCAGGTCAAGCCACTGCTGTGGACGCCTGTGTCCTATTTTAGAGGCTGGGGTTCCAGTCCCACCTCGACTGCCATTTCAGCTTCCTGCTAATGTGTACCTGGGAGGCAGCAGATGATAGCTCAGGCAAGTACTTTAGTCCCTGCCACCCAGGTGGAAGCGCCTGGCTTCTGGCTTTGGCCTGGCTCACCCCTGGCCTGGAGTGAATTTAGCAGATTGGTGATCTCTGTCTCCCTCTCTCCCTCTCTCTCCCTCTTCTCCTTTCCCTCTCCCTCCCTCCCTCCTTCCCTCTTTCCCTGCCCCCCTTTAAAATAAATAAATAAGTTTATTTATTTTTTTACAGGCAGAGTGGACAGAGAAAGAGACAGAGAGAAAGGTCTTCCTTTGCTGTTGGTTCACCCTCCAATGGCCGCCACGGCTGGTGCGCTGCGGCCTGCGCACTGCGCTGATCCGATGGCAGGAGCCAGGTGCTTCTGCTGGTCTCCCATGGGGTGCAGGGTCCAAGCACCTGGGCCATCCTCCACTGCCTTCCCGGGCCACAGCAGAGAGCTGGCCTGGAAGAGGGGCAACCGGGAAGGAATCCGGCACCCCGACCGGGACTAGAACCCGGTGTGCCGGCACCACTAGGTGGAGGATTAGCCTATTGAGGCATAGCGCCGTCAATTTGAAAAGGCTGAAGTCTTGGGGCTGGCAGCCTACAGTGCTGGCATCCCATGTGGGCATCAGTTGAGTCCCAGCTGCTCCACTTCTGATCTGGCTCCCTGCTAATGCACCTGGGAAAGCAGCGGAAGGTGGCCCAAGTGCTTGGACCCATGCGCCCATGTGGGAGACCTAGATGTAGCTCCTGGCTCCTGGCTTCAGCCTGGCACAGTCCTGGCTGTTAGGCCATTTGGGGAGTGAACCAGCAGATGGAAGATCTCTCTGTCACTCCCTCTCTGTATAACTCTGCCTTTCAAATAAATAAATAAATCTTTAAAAAACAAATCCGGCTGTTTTGGCGCCAGGAATGGACTACACAGAAAGCACAGTGCAGGCGTGGGTGGAGCACCAGCGAGACAGCGGCCCTTCCTCCTGGGGAACGGCGGCTCTTGTCGGGACCCCAGGTGCCAGCCTTGCCCGCACGGATAACTGTAGCGTCAGTCATGTTTTTGTAAACTGTGGCTGGAGATTGTGATAGTGATCACTCACCAGACAACTGCCTTCATGTGTCTGCGGCTTTGTTTCAAACCAGCTGCAGAAAGCAGAGTTTGACTGACAGAGTTCTCCTCCCTGCCCCTCATAAACAAAAACTGCAGAGGTGCGCTGTGCAGGCTGACCCGGGGCTGGCATTTCAAGGCGATCTCCTTGCTCTGCTGCTTGCTGTCGGCTTCCCAGGTTGGATTTTCTGCTTTTCGCAAGCCTTTTCCCTTCCTAGATCCTGCCTACCCCACACAGTGCTGTTCCCAGTAACTGTCCCCTAACAGAAGTGCGGGAGACTGCTCACCACCCCTGCCTCCAGGCCCAGTGGGTGGGCCAGCGTCTTGTTCTGGTAACCAGAGACCGAGGTCAGGAGATAGCATCGCTGGGCTTCACAGCCACGGGGCTGGGCACGCCACACTCGCTCCGTGCCGCGGTGTCCTCCGCTGCGGCGCTCCCTCTGCTGGCGGCTCCTGAAGAAATGGGAGGCCCAGCCTCCTGAGAGGCGGGGGAGCGCTCGCTCTGTGGGGCAGTGGGTTCAGTTCCTCGGCAGAGATGGCAAGGAACAAAAGTGATAGAAATTCTTTCTGACACGTTCTCCTGCCCCACGTCCTAACCCTAAAACATCGTGAGATACTTTGCCTTGTTTGGAGTATACCGAACAAAGCGTTTCTCTGGCTTTTTTGCTCAGTTCTTGTTTTCTGTGACCGCGCCCTACCCCCAGCGCAGCCTCCAACATCCCTTGGCCTTAACGTAGCAGGAGTCTTACATATATAAATCACATATAACATTTAAACTAAAAAGAAAGAGCATTGCTTAGAACAAAATGAATCTCTTCTCTGCTTTTAGTTTGAAAGCCCTCCCTGTTGTTTAATGTGGGGGCTATCTGTGCTGAAAGCCTGTTCCAAGTAGGCATTCGCACATCCCAGAGGTACTTTTGATTTATGTCCTTAACGCTGCCCTCCTTTCTCTGTGGCTCAGGGACCTTTAACGATCTGTGAAGCTCAGAGACTGCAGTCGTTGTCAGAACCCCTCCCCCTGCGGGCGGGAAAGGCCCGCCCCTTTCCACATGCTGGGTTTTTGACTCCCTGAAAAGCTGACCTCTCAGACATCAGTTGGGCAGCAGGGTGTCCTGCGTTAGGGCCTTGATAATGCTTTTGTGAAGTGTTTTTCCCTCCTTCCTCCCTGTCTTTGAAAAGTTGTAATGAAATTCCAGGCTCTTGGCCAGCCTGTGGGATGCGGTACAGCAGAGCTGTTTGCTGCCCGGGTTTGATTAGGTTTATTTCCCTTGAGTTTTGTTTTGCTCCCCTTTTTCTCCCCCCAACTTTTTTTTTTAATAGCTGAGGAGGTCGACTTAGCCAAGGTTAAGCACTTCATTATGCAAGCTGCCACAGCCTGGCAGAGTCACGGTGCCGGTGCCAGGCTTCTGTGGGGGAAGCAACGTCCTCCCTACTTCCTGCGTCAGCTGCCTTTTACTTTTAAGGCTTGCTTTTGTAGAAGAAGGTGACAAGCTATGTGAGCCGTGCTGGTTCCCCCCGCTTCTCCTACTCAAGATGTCCTAGGAAACCATCGTACGGCTTGTCTTGAGCTTTTGTCAGTCAGGTGAAAATCATGGCAAGCCTTTCTGGAGTTGATGCCGGGGGGGGGGGGGGCCTCCATCCAGAGCAGCAGTGCACACGCAGCGGCTCCTCCTGCGGTCCTCCTGTGGTGCTCCGTTTCCGGACGTGCTGCAGTGTGAAAACAGTTAATGCTGCTGCGGCCTTGCGCCTACGGCTTCCATCCCTGCAGGCGAGAGCATCCTCAGACATGGTTTCACCCTTCCTGCCAGGCACGCGGGAGGTGCAAGCATTAGTGCACATGCCAGGTGAACCCCCGAGGTGTGCTGTCGCTGGGAACGCTGGCCGAGTCAGGAGCTGGGCTGAGCTGAGACGGGGTGTTTGCGGTGGGCTCCCCCACAGACACTCTGTGGTGAGTGGTTGAGTTTTACAGCAAGGTTAGCTTTTGTGAGACAAGCTTTTTGTGAAAAGCAAGATGTGTGTGCAGTGAATCCCTTTGTGTATAGGGGCTGGTGAGCTGGCAGGGGGCAGGGTGGTGGAAACTTCTGGACCCCTGTCTTAGAGTCTGCTTGGTCTCTCCCTCGTGGGGACAGTTGGCCCTGCTTTCCGGGGGCCTGCCTCATTGTGGTCACACAGCTGGACGGAGTTCTGTGTCCTCATCTCTGGGTTCTGTGCTAAAAATGCACAAATCACCAAACCGAAAGTGGCCACTGAGAAGAGCCTGTGCCAGACTGGGCTCCCTCGTGGTGATCCAGGCCACCCAGGTGCCGCAGACCGCCCTCCCCGCCCGGAGCTCACTCCGCAGGGCTCGCTGCTTTCCTGCTGACCAAGCAGTACTCACTGCCGGGATTCTGGGCCACTTGATGGAGTAGATTTTGGAGACAGGTTTTTTGTTTTTGTTCCTGTTTTTTAAATCTGTAGGTTTGTGGCATGGCTGTTTTCACTCTTTTGCCTACCAGCTTGTGTGACTTCTGATTCTTGCCCTAGCAAAAAATGTGGTTGAAAATTCTGAGTGTTAAATAACTTCTGGGTTTTTAGCAAATCTATTTGGACTAAGTGGTAGAAATATCAGCTTGTTGTTAGACATGCCCACACATATAATACAGTAGTCTCAAAAGTGAGTTGTTCTATGCACATTTCTTTCTTGAAAATATTTGGTTCAAAATAATTTTAGACTTAGAGTTATATAAAGAGTTCCTATGTATCCTTTACCCAGATTCTCCAAATATTAGCATGACTAATTCTTATCTTCTCCTGTGTGTTGAGGTGGGAGGGTTGTTCCGCCAGAACCATTTAAGGGGAAGCCGAGATCTTCAAACAGCTGGAGCAGGGAGTTATGTTTCATTTTGCTTCGCTGATGAAAATTGCCTTCCTGCTTCTTCCTCGTTAGTGTGTTAATCTGGTTGACAGAGTTGCTCGGGATCCACTAGTGTAAGCTGAAAGTGTCAGTGCACGAGGAGTGGGAGTCTGGTGCAGGACTCAGGCTGCGTGTGAGAGGACCTGCGTCAGCTTCCTGCTGTGTCCACCCTGGGAGGCAGCAGGGGTGGCTCAAGTGCTTGGGTCCCTGCCACCCACGTAGGAGGCCCAGATGGAGCTCCTGGCTCCTGGCTTCAGCCTAGCCCAGCCCTGTCTGTGTTGTGGGCATACGGGAAGTGAACAAGCAGATGGAAGATCTCTCTCTGTCTTAGACTCTCTGCCTTTCAAATAAAAATTCACGTAAAGAGATTAAAAAAGAAAAAAACCAGCACACTTAGGTTTAGCTTTCGTAGGTGTTGGAGGAAGAGGGAGGAGGATTTTCCCTTGAGAACACAGGAAAGCACACAATAGAAAAGTTACCAGCGATCCTGTCGTTGAAAGATGGCCACTAGCTAGCGTTCTCATGTTCTTCATGCTCCTTCTAAGCATTTATCAGTGAATATTTTAAGTAGAAATGACCTCATCCTGTTTTTAAAGATTTATCTATTTATTTCAAGGCAGAGTTACAGAGCAGGAGGAGGAGAGACAGAGGGAGAAAGAGAGAGAGTGAGCTAGTTCTCTCCCCAAATGGCTGCAATGACTGGGCCTGGGCCAGGCCAAAGCCAGGAGCCAGGAGCTTCTTCCGGGTCTCCCACGTGGGTGCAGGGCCCATGGACTTGGGCCATCTTTTGCTGCTTTCTCAGGTACATTAGCAGGCAGCTGGATAGGAAGCAGAGTGGCTGGGACTTGAGCCAGCACGCATGTGGGATACTGGTACTGCAAGTTTGATCCACTGCGCCACCGTGCCAGCCTCAAGTAATTTAACTTTTTATAAACTTAGCCATGTGTGATCTTTTGCATAAAACATAATATGTGTATCATCTTTTTCCATAGTTCCATTTAAAAATTTTTATTTATTTCCATTTTCATTTGAAAGAGCAAGATCTTCTGTGTGCTGGTTCACTCCCTAGATAGCCACAACACCTAAGGCTGAGCCCAACTGTAGCCGGAAGCTGAGAACTCCATCTGGCTCTCCCACATACATGATGGATGCTCACATGCTGTAGCCAGTATCTGCATTAGCAGGACGCTGGATTGGAAGCGGAGGAGCTGGGACTCGGACCAGCCAATCCCATCATCCCATATGAGTGCCAGTTCCAGGCCTGGCTGTTCCACTTCTGATCCAGCTCTCTGCTAATGCACCTGGGAGAACAGCAGAGGATACCGCAGGTGCCTGAGCCCCTGTAATCCACATGAGAGACTTAGATATAGTTCCTGGCTGCTAGCTTCAGTCAGGCCCAGGCCTGGCCATTGAGGCCATTTGGAGAGTGAACGAGTGGATGAAAGACCTCCCTCAGCCTCCCTCTCTCTGTATAACTCTGCCCTTCAAGTAAATAAATAAATCTTAAAAAAAAAAAAAAAAAAAGAATTGATGGTTGTCTGCCCAACCCTGGCCAAGGGAGACAGAGATGCCATTTCTTGCCTGCACTGGAGGAATGAACTCTCACAGGAGGATGGGACTGTGGTTTTAAGTGGTGCCTACTGCCTGGGTGAGCTTTTTCTCAGATTGCGCATTCGCGTGGCCGCCATTGCACTTGGTTTGTGAGTGGTGGGTGTTTATCAAGCCCTGTGCTGTCGTCATCTCCGGGAGTCTGTTGCCATCCTCACCCTCTTTTTCTCTGAGAATCCCCATTTCTGGGCCTGCCACTGTCTCCACGACCATAACAGTCAGGTTTGCACAAGGAGACCTTGCGCACCAGGCCCTGGTTCAAGGGACACATGGCCTGACAGCTGCTGTGGTGTGGGTTGCAGTTGTCCTAACTGCCATGCCAGTCACCCACCCCTGCCCTTCACTTCACTTCGTAAGGAGCTGAGTGAGTTGTCAGCTGGTTGGGTAATCCTCAGCCTCTTCCTCTCACCCCATCACTACCACTCCTATTAATCAGGTGTTGATTAGTAAAGTGAGGTAGTCTAGATAGCAATAATTGTGGAGGGAGGGAGCTAAACACTAGTCTTAGTTCAGAATCTCTGGGATTTTATAGTTAAAATTCTAGAAAGACTTGAAATTTAAAAGCTGGGTATTTTATTAAGGATTAAAGGAAAAGACCAGCAGCCAAGGAGAGTAATTTTTAAAAAAGGAAATGATAAAGTTGACAGCAGATACTAATAGAAAGAAATGAGATGATCTACATTAGATCAAAAAAGAGATGACAAAAAGCATGATCAAAACCTTGGAGACACTTAATATACTAATAATCCGTGGTTTATGCCCCCCTCTCCCAGTACCAACCCCAGATTTAATTTGGGAAGGAAATACATTTGGAAGGCTACTCTTTCACTTTACAAACGAAACCTAAAATGTCCTCCGTGCAGTATGGCCCAGCTGAACCCAGCAGTGTATGCAAGTACTGCACGGTGACCCAGGAGGAGTCACCACGGGAATGGGAAGATCGTTTGCCATCAGAGACTGGCCCTGAGCTGGAGCTGCAGCACGAAGGGCCACCCCAAAATTCCCACGGCTCAGGATCTCTGAGTGGGGCACGGCGATAGTGATCCATCCTTGCTCTGCAATTTCTGGAGCCCTCAGCTGGGAAGACACAAATGGCGGAGGTGGGACAGCACCGGGGAGGGGGGTATGTATCAGCTGTGGCCCTGTGTCTAGGGCAGTGATGCTGAGGCTGCAACGGTTAAGTGGAACCCCTACACTGGTCTTAAACTTCTCCCAGTGTGAGGGCTGGCTGTGTCCCATGGCTGTCACTTCTGCATGATACTCATTAGGAATGAATCACTAAGGCCAGATCAGGTGCAAAGGAAGGGCAGTTACACTGCGTATTTGTTTTTTAAGATTAATTTATTTATTTGAAAGTCAGAGTTACACAGAGAGAGGAGTGGCAGAGAAAGAGGTCTTCCATCTGATGGTCTACTCCCCAACTGGCCACAACGGCCGGAGCTGCACCAATCTGAAGCCAGGAGCCAGGAGCTTCTGGGTCTCCCACGTGGGTGCGGGGGCCCAAGCACTTGGACCATCTTCCGCTGCTTTCCCAGGCCATGGCAGAGAGCTGGATCAGAAGTGGAGCAGCTGGGTCTTGAACTGGCAACTGTATGGGATGCTGGTGCTTCAAGCCAGGGTGTTAACCCATTGCGCCTCAGCGCTGGCCCCTACACTGCGTATTTTGATAAAGGAATGGCAGAGTCACATTCAAGAGTATATGGGGTGGAAGATACTGTTGTAGTCATCTTTAGAACTGTGATTTGCCATATAATACAATGCACTGAGAAATAAATGCAGTCCCTCCCATAGTTGAGTAAAATACAGTGTTTTCATAATAATGACTTGTAGCAGACTAGAAATAGTGGCACATGGGTTAATCTGAGAGTATGTTCCAAAAATGTGCATTAAACATCATATTTAAAGGCAAAACTCTTAGAAGTACGTATTTTAAAATAAAGAGCAAAGTCAGGATGTCTATAGTTAGCACTAGTACGATTGGCCCGTGTACTCAGTTTTCTACATAGATTAAAAACCCTCTGTGTGTGCCATAAGGAAATAATAGGAAGAGACAGAATTGTTACTTGTAGATGATACATTTTAACTACATAGAAAGTCTAGAGACTTCATTGGTAGAACAATGAAAAATACAAAAAATTGCTACAGTTAAAAGATGCCCACTCAATGGTATTTCAGTAGACCAGCAGTAACGGGGGTGGGGGGGGGCATTTGGCCATAGTGGCTGAGATGCTGGTTAAGATGTCCAGTGTTGGTGTGCCTGAGTTTAATACCTGGCCGGCTTCTGACCCCTCCTCTGCTGATGCAGACCCTTGGACGTGGCTGTGATGGCCCAAGTGATTGGACTGCTGCCATTTACATGGGAGGTCTGCTCTCAGCTTCAGGCTTCAACCTAATCCAGTCCTTGGTGCTTGTGGTCATATGGGGAGTGAACCAGTGAGTGGGAGGTCACTCTCTAATCTGTCTCTCTGCCTCTGCCTCTGCCTCTGCCTCTCAAAAGAAAGAGAAAAATTGGAAAATAGATTGAAAATATCATTCACAGTGGTAACAGAAAACTATAATATTCCAGCCATATGACAAATGACATGTAAGGCCCTCTTAAAAAAAAAGGTCTTGTCAAAGTAATAGTAATAGGGGCTGGGTGTAGTGGGGTGCAACCCATTTGAGTGCTGGCTTGTCCTGCCTGCTCCACTGTACTTCAGCTCCGTGGTATGGCCTGAGAAAGCAGAAGATGGCTTCAGGGCTTGGAGGAAGCTCCTGGCTTCAGCCTGGCCCAACCCTGGCCATTGCAGTCATCTGGGGAGTGAACCAGTGAATAGAAGACCTCTCCCAACAGTTTGTCTGTCTACCTCCCCACCCCCCACACCAGTAACTCTTTCCAATAAATAAATAAAGATTGAGCTAATAGACATGTTAAAATAAAAATTTAAGCCAGTGTTGATGGATAAAAAAATAACCAGCATTGTAAAGCTGTCCTTACTCTTGCTACTATATAAATACAATGTATTATTTCAATCAAAATTTCACATTGTTTCATGGAACTAGCAAACTGATTTCTCTGATAAGATAAAGTTCCAAAAATAGCAAGAAATTGTCTACTGAAAAACAAGGAAGACAGGCTTCTCCTGTGAGATAAGAATTGTAAAGTTAGGGTAATTAAGATAGTGTGGTATTGATGCAGCACAGACATAATGTGAGGAGCTAATGATTATTCAGTAAATTGGGAACAATTGGCTTCACATATGGGAAAAAAAAGTAAATTAGGTCATAACTCCCAAATAAATTGATCCAGGGAAAATAAGAGTTTAAAGTTGTCAGAAAGCAATAACATTTTAATGTTCCTGGAGATAGGAACATTTATGATATTTATGAGAATTATGAGAAAGAACACAAAAGGTATAGCTCAAGAAGTAAATGATAAATGGTAGCATCTCTTTGTTAAGACTGAAAATGTATGTGTTACAGTTAGGGAATCTTAAAGTGGCAGAATGAGAGAAGATATTTATGATGTGTATAGAGGATTAGTATCTAGAATCCACAAATTGTATAAATCTCTAACAGATTTGAGTTTAATAGAAAAATGGGTAAAAATAAGAACAAGCAGTTTTATCTGAGGAAACCCATGATCACATGGAAAGATATGCAGCCTCACTAGCAAACAGAAGTGCAACTTAAACAACAAAATGACCTCATCGCAGGGGCAGGTGTTCTTGCCACGGTTAAGATGCCTCTTGGGTGGCCCTCCTCCTGTCCGGCCTCCTCTGCTCCTGATCTGGCTTCCGGTGGGTGGGAAGGGTGAGCTGCCGGATGATTGCTCAGGTACTTGGGTCCCTGCCACCTGCATGGGAAGCCTTGGTTATGTTGACAGCTCCTGGTTTCAGCCGGTCCCAGCCTGGCTGTTCTGGCATTTGAGGAGTGACTCAGTGAGTGGGAGCTCTCTCTCTCTCCATATCAAATAAAATAGAAATAAATAAAAATTGTGAAAATACAGCCGGCGCCGTGGCTCAATAGGCGAATCCTCCACCTTGCGGCGCCGGCACACCGGGTTCTAGTCCCAGTCAGGGCGCCGGATTCTGTCCCGGTTGCCCCTCTTCCAGGCCAGCTCTCTGCTATGGCCAGGGAGTGCAGTGGAGGATGGCCCAGGTGCTTGGGCCCTGCACCCCATGGGAGACCAGGAAAAGCACCTGGCTCCTGCCATCGGATCAGCGCGGTGCGCCGGCTGCAGCGGCGGCCATTGGAGGGTGAACCAACGGCAAAGGAAGACCTTTCTCTCTCTGTCTCTCTCTCTCACTGTCCACTCTGCCTGTCAAAAATTTAAAAAAAAAATTGTGAAAATATTACTTAACATTCAGATTTTCAAAATATGTAGTAACACAGCTTCGTGGGGGTGAGCCTGTTGAAAAACAGACTCCCATCTGGCTGGAGTGCCATCAGTTTACCTGCAGATGAAGAAAAATCACAAATACCTGTAGTAACAGCTCACTGTTCACAGCATAGCGAGGCTGTGTGCCAGCCTCCATGGGATAGTGGATTGTGTACCCAGCTGGCTGTCAGAGCCGCCTGATGGAACCTGTCTTTAAGGTCGGCTTTGTCTTGTGGATTCACGTCTCAGGCCTTGCTTTGGACTGTCCTGCTCATGTTTATTTCAGCCATGATATCTTGCATGTCTTGCAATGTTTGTATTGCTGAGTAACGCCGAAGGCTGAAATCTGTCTTTCCAAGGATGACTCTGGCAGCAGTATTCCAGAAAACAAGGCCTGGAATCTGAGCGGATCAGTGAGGTCAGGGTGTCATGACTGGCGGTCTGTAAAGGGCTGGAGCCCCAGGGGTGTTCATGTGGGGGAAACGTGTGCCGGCCTGAGGAGCCTGACCAGTCAAGGCCTAGCGAGCAAAGACAGACTTGCTGCCCTGTGGGCAGAAAGCCTCAAACGCGTGTTTTTTACTTTCCACTTGGATTTTGCTGAGTGTGGTGAATGTAGCCAGCAAAGTCTGCTCTGTTAGGTGGCTCAGCGTGGTTGCTAAGCTGGCAGGCGGTTCTGTTCAGCTCAAGGCCCAGCTCTCCCACTCATTCCCTGCGGGCTTTTGGTAAATCTCTTAGACACTGGTGGGTTTCTCACTAGTGATGTGGGGCCACAAATAGAACCTCCCTCAAGGAGTCACAGTGAACATCAAAAGAGGAAGCGGTGGTTACAGTCCTGTGACCCTTAACCACATTTCAGTTAATGACAGGCTGCATGAATGGCAGTGGGCCCAGTAGATTATAATAATGGAGCTAAAAAATTACTGTCACCTGGTGATGATGGTCTTCAGTCATCAGAGCATCATAGCACAGCACATTGCTCACGTGTGTGCGTGTGTGGGGGGAGGCGATGCTGGTGTGAACATACCTGCAGCACTGCTGGTTGCATAAAAGCACTGCACATAAATTATGTGTGGAATATGATGCTTGATAATAATTGATTATGTTGCTGGCTAGGTATTGCACTATTTATTTTGCAGCTATTATTGTTTTGTTGTTATTACTATTATTATTTGAGAGAGAAAGAGAAATCCTGTTGCAAGTTCATTCCCCAAACGCCGAGAAGGGTTGAGGCTGGGCCAGGGCCTAAGCCAGGAGCTAGGAGCTGGGAACTCCATCCAGGTCTCCCATGGCTCGAGCCACCCCCAGTGCTTCCCATGGTCTGCATTAGCAGAAAGCCAGTCAGGACCCAGAGCCCGTGCTGAACCTAGGTCCTCTGATACGGCGTGCAGGCATCATACTGCTAGGCTAAATGCCTGCCCCATCGTTATTTTAGATCATGCTCCTTCTACTTATTATAAAAGCTTCTGCACAGCAATGTGCTGTGTCAGGCTAGCAGCAGCCATATGTATTTCATGTTTACTGTGTTGACTGGTCTGCATTGTTTGTGTAAGTCACTGTGATCTCACAGTCATGAAATCACTTAACATTGCACTTCTCAAGACTTGTCCCTGTTCTTCAGCGACTCCTGTCTCGGTGACCTTAGGTGAGTTCTGCTCATGTGCCAGCCACGTTCTGAGCTCTGAAACTCTGTCATAGCATCCCCATGACGCCATCTTACTTGTGAGGGAATGGAAGTAGAGAGGTTATATTGCCTGGCCTGGCCCAAGGACCCCGAGTTTACACTGAATCTACACGTGAACTTGGGAAGTGTGGCTGTAGAGTGCCTGGTCTTGACCACTGTGTATTGTTATTTTTGACACAGTGTTGGTCACTTAGTCAATACTCAATTAGAGTTGGCCCCTATTTGTATTTCCTCCCAGGAAGAACATATTTTTCTCGAGGTAGCTATTTTGAAAGGTGTATATCAAATCATGTGATAAATTGAATGATGTGTTTATGAGTGTTGGTCCTCATGACCCAAATTAGAGGATACTATGGGAAGTGAATTAACTGAGGCCGGCACTATGGCATAGAGGGTAAAGCTGCCACCTGCAGTGCCGGCATCCCATATAGTTGCCAGTTCTAGTCCTGGCTGTTCCACCTCTGATCCAGCTCTCTGCTATGACCTGGGAAGGCAGTGGAAGATGGCCTAAGTGCTTGGGACCCTGTATCTGCATGGGAGACCTGGAAGAAGCTACTGGCTCCTGGTTTCAGATTGGCTCAGCTCTGACCGCAGCCATTTAGGGAGTGAACCAGCAGATAGAAGACTCTCTCTCTCTCTCTCTCTCTCTCTCTGTGCCTTTCTGCCTCTCCTCTCTCTGCCTCTGCCTCTCTGTAACTGCCTTTCAAATAAAATAATTAACTCTTTAAAAAGCAAAAAAATGAATTAACTGACACCTTGGTGAGAAAGCATGATATATTGCAATGATTATCATTTAAAAAATTAATCTGGGCTGTTCCCCGGAGAATATTGGGGTCTCCTTTGGGGATGATGAATGTAGTTTGGAATTAAATAGATTTGATAGGTGTGAGTATACTAAGTACCTCTGAATCATACACTTCAAAATGATTCCTTTTATGTTGTATGAATTGCACCTCAATAAAGAATTTTTTATTTGAGGTTGGTTTTACTTTGGGAATATAATTAGAAATGTGAGTAATGGGTGATTCTTCATACTGTTAAAATTAAACTAGATTTATTACACTGCTGATTTCTTCATTAGCCACAGCAGAAAGGGAGTTGAAAATCCTACTTGTGGCCAAGCAGTCTTTAGAATTCTGTTGTGTTCCTCCCCAGCTCCCTCAACTCTCATCAAGAGCAGGAGGATTTAATGGCGTGCCACTGGTTTCCCATGTATGACTGAGACTAAGAGGCCAGGCACTTTTTGAATTTTTGCAGACCTCAAGTCATGTTCATATCACATTCTTCAAATTTCACCAGTTTTTAAGTTTTGGCATGGGCAACAAACAGCAAATTGATTTCAGATCTAGAAGCTGAAGTTCGAGTTTGTGCCATGTGGAAACAGCATCATGACAGAGAGAGTGGACCCTGGGTGATGGCACAGCTGCCTTCCCGTGCACGCACTCCCAGTGCTGTGTCTAGGACTCGAAGGAGTGAAAGAATCATCAGAGTTTGTCAAGAGATTCACTCTGCCCTGTTGTTTTGTGCCTTCTCATTAGTGATTAAGGCTCTTAGCTCTGACTTGAAGACTTTTGCTAACCCAGAGCTTTCCCTGGAAGCCGCTCTAGCAGAGCAGTTGGTGGAAGGACCATCCGTCAAGCATAGAGAGTGCCTTTTTGGAGTAGAAAAATAAATGCCAGAACTGGCCCTTGCGCAAGTGTTCCTTCTCAGAGTCGAGCCCGTTTTCTTGGGCTCCTGCTGTCTGATTCTTTGCAGGCATCTCGTCTGCTCGACCAGTTGATCCTGCGAACTTCGGGCTGCACTCTCATTGCAGGCATCCATTGGAGAATTTGTTTTCCATCCTGTTTAGAAACACAGATGTCTTAGATCCCCACGAAAGAATTTAGGAGATTACTATATTTACAAAACGATCCTGGCAAGTTTGGCATTGTTTCCTCAAAGCACCTTGTTTAAAATCATGAGCAAATGTGCTGTCCTCCTAAATCAAGCTCCTTCCACCGTTGCCCTCCGCCCTCCGGCCTCAAGTGTCCTCAGATGCCTGCACAGCTGAGCAGGAACCATTCCTCTTTTCCTAAACCAGTAATGCAAACAAAGCCAAAGAGGAAATTGCTCATTCTTTCGTATTAAGGTTATTTTTAGTTTCCTAGTAGTGGATTTACTTGAAGGGGAGGAGTGGAGTAATATGCAATATTTTATTAAGGGAACTATTGAACACCTTGTCTGTTTAGTGTTAGTAATGAACTTTTCCATGTTAAATGCTTTTGGACTGTTTGTCCCTTAAAATTGTAGTTTTTTTTTAAAGATTGATTTATTTATTTGAAAGTCAGATTTACACAGAGAGAGGAGAGGCAGAGAGAGAGAGAGAGAGAGGTCTTCCATCTGCTTGTTCACTCCCCAGTTGGCCACAACAGCTAGAGCTGTGCCGATCTGAAGCCAGGAGCCAGGAGCTTCTTCCAAGTTTCTCACATGGGTGCAGGGGCCCAAGGCCTTGGGTCATCTTCTATTGCTTTCCCAGGCCACAGCAGAGAGCTGGATTGGAAGTGGAACAGCCGGGTCTCAAACTGGCGCCTATAAGGGGTGCCAGCGCTTCAGGCCAGGGAGATAACCACTGCATCACAGTGCCTGCCTCTCTCTCTCTCTCTCTCTCTCTCTCTCTCTCTCTCTCTCTCTTTTTAATTTGCATTCATTTATTTGTGTAGCCAGTCCATCAGCTTGATGTTTGGGTTCCTGTGTGAAAGACTTTTGGGAGATGCTAAGGCTGTGGAAAGAATTAAGATCTTTTCTCGGGGCCTGTGCTGTGGTGCAGTGGGTTAAAGCCCCAGTCTGCAGCACCGACATCCCATATGGGCACCGATTCGAGTCCTGGCCAGCTCTCTGCTGTGGCCTGGGAAAGCAGAAGATGTCCCAACTCCTTGGGCCTCTGTACCCGCGTGGGAGACCTGGAAGAAGTTCCTGGCTCCTGGCTTCAGATCAGCTCAGCTCTGGCTGTTGTGGGTCATTTGGAAGACCTGTCTCATTCTCTGGCTCCACCTCTCTCTGTAACTTTCAAATAAGTAAAATAGATCTTTTTTTCTTTTTAATCTTTTCTCTGCCCTGCAAGTGTCACAGTCAACTAAAAAGAAGCACATGAAGCCAGGGTGACTCAGTGCCACACTGCTGCGTGCAGATAGGAGGGTACTTTAGAAAGTCCTGGAAGATGCACTTATGAAAAGAACTGTGCATGGGTTTCAAGTTTGCATCATAAAATAAATTCCTCTATTAGTTAGACTTCTGTGAACGTCACAAAGTACCCTCCTCGTATTATAAACACACTTGTGATGGGCTTTATGGTATACAGAGCAAGTCCACATGATTTATTGTATTTCTTCCTGGTGACAGTCTCTTGAAACAACTAAGTGACTGCAGCCACGAATGGGACTCGGGCCTTGTGACTTGTCACCGCTTTCTGCTGCTCACCCCCTTCTCAGGTTCTGGGAGCTCCGAGAGCTCTCGGTGGGTGAGCTTGTCATGTCCACAGTAACCTCTTGCTGCTTATGTTGAACCCTGGCAGGTGGAAATGGGTGTGCATTCTTTTTCTACTCTGTCCTTTGATGAGATACTTGATCTTTTGAAAAAAAATTTATTTATTATTATTTATTTGAAAGACAGACTTACAGAGAGGCAGAGGCAGAGAGAGAGGTCTTTCATCCACTGGTTCACTCCCCAAATGGCCTCAACGACCGGAGCTGGGCCGATCTGAAGCCAGGAGCCAGGAGCTTCTTCTGGATTTCCCACGTGGGTGCAAGGGCCCAGGGACTTGGGCCATCTTCCACTGCTTTCCCAGGCCATAGTGGAGAGCGGGAACAGAAGTGGAGCAGCCAGGACTCGAACCGGCGCCCATATGAGATGGCAGCAACTTCACCTGCTCCGCCACAGTGCCAGCCCGATGCTTGATCTTCCTGTGCTTCAGCTTTCTCCTTGATGAAAGGGACACTGTCAGCCACTCTCTAGGGCACTAGTGAGGCCTGAGCAGGGCGCTCAAAGTGTTCTTGCCTGTGTGTGGTTTTGAAGCTCAAAATATTTTGAGAATCTGAGAAGCAAGAAATATTACTGAAAACTGCATACTTTGGAATTGTAGGCAGTATGTTTGGATCACTCTAAGTCAAGATTTCTGCTAAGCGCCTCAAATGATAATGGAAACGCTCTATGTAGCATTGTTTTCGTGGTGAATTATGTGACATTTCATCGGATCTTAGCTCTGTCATGTCTGTGCAGGTAAAGCTCATGAATTAGAAATTGAAAGTTAAGATTATAGAATGTCAAGAACTGGTTTTCACAAAAAAATCAGTCCCCACCTTCCTTTCCTCTTGCTGTCTTGAAGCTCTCAGGCGTCCCTTAAACAGAAGTAAGTCAACTTTTTTTTTTTTTTTTTTTTTTTTTTTTTTTTGACTGCTGTAGAGGGCGCCTGCAGTGTCAGTCACCAAGTGGGAGGTGGTAGTGGTCAGACTTCGTGGCAGGAAATTGGACTGGGGGTTGAGCCTTGAACTCCTGTTATCTGAGCTTCTCATTGCCTTCCAGCTTATAGAGAAGGTTTGATACATTTCTTTGAGTTATGTAGTTGTCTCTGGGTTATAGTCGCCCAGCTCTGAATGCATCAGAGTTGAGGGTTACTGTTTTCATCTTACTTGTGCTGTTTTTTTTTTTAAGTTTTGTTTTTATTTATTTTTTTTATTTTTTTATTTTTGACAGGCAGAGTGGACAGTGAGAGAGAGAGAAAGGTCTTCCTTTGCCGTTGGTTCACCCTCCAATGGCCGCCGCTGCAGCCGGCGCACCGCGCTGATCCGATGGCAGGAGCCAGGAGCCAGGTGCTTTTCCTGGTCTCCCATGGGGTGCAGGGCCCAAGCACCTGGGCCATCCTCCACTGCACTCCCTGGCCACAGCAGAGGGCTGGCCTGGAAGAGGGGCAACCGGGACAGAATCCGGCACCCCGACTGGGACTAGAACCCGGTGTGCCGGCGCCGCAAGGTGGAGGATTAGCCTAGTGAGCCGCAGCGCCGGCCTTACTTGTGCTGTTTACCTGATGTTAATAGCAGAAAAAAACGCCCGTTCACACTTGGATCCGTTTGTGGGGAGATGCCCGATATGCTTTATGAACATGCTCTGTTAGAGCTGGAACACAGCGTCACTTACGAGTAGAGTGAGATGAGACATGCCCAAGGGGGGGTGTGCACCCAGAGCAATTCAGCAGGTTTTCAGACCGAGTCACTGCTGCTGTCGCTACAGCTCCAACTGGGAGAGCCTATGGAGCGCAGATGCTATGGCTTCTGGCTTTGGACCCCTGGTCACACAGACCACACCAAATAGGACACTGGACTTCTTTGGCATTTATTACACTCAATAGGGTTGAACATAAGAATGGTTATAATTCGGACCAGCTCTGGGCCCAGTGGGTTAAGCCGCCATCTGTAGCGCTGGCATCCCAAATGGGCGCTGGGTTCAACTCCTGACTGTTCCACTTCCTATCTAGCTCCCTGCTAATGTGCCTGGGAAAGCAGTGGAAGATGGCCTAAGTCCTTGGGCCCCTGCTACCCACATGGGACACCTAGAAGAAGCTCTTCACTCCTGCCTTTGGCCTAGTCCAGCCTTGGCCATTGCAGCCATTTGGGGAGCAAACCATTGAGTGAAAAGAAATCTCTTTTTCTCAGTAACTCTGCCTTTCAAATAAATAAATAAGTCTTTAAAAAAAAAAAAAAAACTCTTATAATTGGGTCCTTCCAGAGTCATTGATAAACTTAAGGAGGACTTAAAACTAAAAAAACGCACAGAGATTTCTGGAAGGGTAAGGTAAGGTTATACACAAAGGCTAGGACAGAATCTGGCAAAGCAGGATCCTTGTGGGTGAGTTGAATGTTGGAGATCTCGGGGACTAACCCCTGTGTTGCTTCCTTCTTGTGCATAAACTCAAGACGTCTGACCACTACCACCTCCCACTTGGTGACTGACGCAGCAGGCGTGTGATATCTACCTTATTACACTGTTTTGAAGCACTGTTTTGATCATGCTGGCCATAGTTGAGAGTTTGTCTATATTTTTCTATGCAATAGAAACCCTTGAAAATGACCTCTGAGATGACACTTTGTGTTCTCTGCAGCCACTGTTCTGTGTGTTGCTTGCATCAGTCAGAGTGGCTGAAACTTCCTTCACAGACATCCCTGCAGGGTGTCTGATCTTCCAGGCAGGGTGGCCCAATGGACAGAAACGTTTTTGCTACAACCTGCAGCAGATGTTTGCTCTGATGTGTTGGGGTGACTAGTGCTGTCTGTAACCCTTTAGGGCCTCTGCATTGCTGGTAGGTGGACGTTGCTGCTGATGTGGGTGACGGATACTTTGGGGCCGTAGTTCAAGCTACCGAAAGGGAAAGGGTGGAGGTGACGTCAGCTCGCTCAGAGCAGGTGTTCAGTGTTTATAGGGGAGGTCAAACATTTTCTCTTTGAGTTTTTGGAAAGCTAAAACTGAAGAGTGAGGCCCTGGAGAGAGGAAAAAGCTTGTTCCATGTGATCAGTACCCAAATTGGGTAAAACCGTGAATCAAAAAGATTTTTTTTTCAAAATTCATGGTTATGTTCGACCCTCCTCCAATTTGCGATGTTTTGTTGATTTCTATTTCTTACAGTGTACGCTGTGAGACTTTTGATCATGAAAGATTTATACATCATGCTTCACTGGTAACCTCTTGAGCGTGTAAATGACTTTTTAGGTTATTTCTTGAGAAGATAAGCTGTGACTGTGGGCACCAGTTTGAGATTTGGCTGCTCCACTTCTAATCCGCTCCCTGCTGATGTGCCTGGGAAAGCAGTGGAGGATGGCTCCTGGCTGTGGCCTGGCCCAGCCCTGGTCGTTGGTGGTCATTTGGGGGGTGAACCAGTAGATCAAAGATTCTCTCTCCGTAATTCTTTCAAATAAATAAATAAATAAATCTTAAAAAAGAAAAGACTGGAAGATAAATCAAGGTAGTATTAGATCCTGTTATACTTACTCATTTTGTACGCTTTATTGATGATCTGTGAAGTGCTGAACATTGTGTTAGAAGATGCAAACGCAGCAATGAAGGGTACGTTCCCTCGGTCATGGAACTCTGAGTCTACAAGGAAGACAGGCAGGGAGTAATTCCTGAGATACGTGATTTTAAAACTTGGTGAGCGCTTTAAAGGAACAGAATGCTGGCTATTGTGAGAAACTGTGACAGGGAATCCTAACTTTGAAACAGGTGTATCTGAAGATGTTTCGTCTGTATTCTGGCCTCAGCGTGAGAAGGGAAGGTTAGACTCAGAAGAGCCCCTTGGCTAGGGGCCAGCTAGGACTGAGGCCCCGGAGCAGGATAAACTTGGATTGCAAATGAAACTTTGAACAAAAAGGGTGGAGAGGGGCAAAGCAGCAGTGACGAGGAGGGGTCAGACTGAGGGGATTTTGCAGGCTCCCTGGGGCCTCGCGTTGTCCGCACCGCTGTGGCTCCTCTGCACGTGTCGGCTCCTGGACAGCACGGATAAGAGGCTGCACAAATCACCCAGCAGCATGAAACCCACAGTTGTTCTCGGGCAGAGTCTGGCTTCAGAGTCCCTGCTGTTGGACGTCTCACCAGACTTTCATGCTGATGAGGACCTAGCAAACCACTGAAGAATCTCAATATAGAAAGCAGTATCAGATTGTTTTTTCTGTGCAGTTCTTCATAAGATGTGGTACGTGCATGGGCCGTAGTAGGTCAAGAGTAGAAGCTGAGAAACCAGGTAAGATCTGTTGGAATGACCATGAAAGAGCCAAACTCAAGACTGGAGTAGCAGGGTGACAGAGCAGTAGAGAGACTCCTGGAAGGATGTGGGTGCTACAGGGAGAGAGAACAGTGTCAAGGGAGAGTTCTAGTTTGTGTGTAAGCTACAGGGTAAATAGAGGGCTGTTTGTTAAGATGAGAGAACCGGGCTGGCGTTGTGGTATCATGGATAAAGCTGCTGTCTGCGACACTGGCATTCCACATGGGCACTCATTCATGTCCTGGCTGTTCCACTTCCAGTTCAGCTCCCTGCTAATGGCCTAGGCAAGCAGCAGAAGATGGCCCAAGTGCTTGGGCCCCTGGAAGATGCTCCTGGCTTCAGCCTGGTCCAGTCCTGGCCATTGTGTCCATCTGGGGAGTGAACTCAGTGGATGAAAGATCTCTCTGTCTCTGTCTCTCCCTCTCTTGTAATTCTTTTAAAACCAATAAATCTTTTAAAAAAAAATTGACTATGGAGGAAAGACAATTAGAAAGCATCCACTTTTTAAATTTTTTTTAAAGAAGATGGGAGAGTAAGTTAGACAGGAATGAAGATCAGGAGTTCTTATTTGGACAAGGTAATTCTCAGTAATTATCATAGGAATGGCAACATTTCCGGAGAAATTAAAACTGAAATTGTATGTAGTTTAATTGGTTAAGGATGATTTTCTAAAATAGGTTTTCTTTTTTTTTTTAAAGATTTATTTATTTATTTGAAAGAGTTACACAGAGACAGGAGAGGCAGAGAGAGAGAGAGAGAGAGAGAGAGGGAGGTCTTCTGTCTGATGGTTCACTCCCCAGTTGGCTGCAACAGCCGGAGCTGCACCAATCAGGAGCCAGGAGTCTCCTCTGGGTCTCCCACGTGGGTACAGGGGCCCAAGGACTTGGGCCATCTTCTGCTATCCCAGGCCACAGCAGAGAGCTGGATCGGAAGAGGAACACCCGGGACTAGAACCGGTGCCCATATGGGATGCCGGTGCTTCAGGCCAGGGCGTTACCCCACTGCGCCACAGCACTGGCCCCTAAAAATAGGTTTTTAAAAAAATACCTGCCAGATAGAAAAGAATCCTTCAGGAGAATTTTAGGCTTAGGTTTCTTCATAACTGTTCAGCTCTCTGTTGGGGCCCTGAGTTTTGAGCAGTGAGTGGTGAAGGGGGAGCAGCATAGTGCCTGCAGGTGCTGATGGTGTTCGGACTGGAAGGCTGAGCCCAGCCTCGGGAGGAGAACTGGAGAACACAGCTCCCGTGAGCTCTCCGAGCTAAGAGCAGTGCTTGAACCAAGCCCACCAGCTTTGTTTTCCCTTCTTCCCGATAAGTCCCCTGGCTGTGGGCCCCAAGGGTCCGGGACTGGCCTCCTCCATGCGGATGGAGCTGTCCAGCGTGGGTAGGAGGCACAGACGGCTGGTGCGGGTGTGGAGCTGCTGGGAGTGCCGCGGCAGGTCACAGCACAGCTGCCTCTGGCTGTTGGGTTTTACACATCTGGTTTGCTTTGCCCAGAACCTGGTGTTACTCCTTCTCCTTCCAGCTACTCTTGCTCTTAACCCGTGATGTATTCTCACTCCCACCAAAGAAATTCAGCCCAGTTTGGTTCTGTATCTTGACAGGCTAGCAATCAGAGACGTGGACCAGGATGTTGGGGTAGACACTCCTTGCCACTGGCAGGGTAAGGCTGGGGGTGCCTGTAGCGGTGCCTGTGTTTCAGAGCCAGGCTGCCCTTGCCGCTGTGGTGTGGTCGTCAGACACGGCGCCACTCGGCTGACGCATGATGCCTTCTGGGTGTGCAGTGGGGCTTCACTTAGAGAGGGAAGCGGTCAGTTTCTCTGTGGCCCGCCATGGTGCCTCCTCTGCTGAGAGTCCCTGAGTGAGTCTCACTGAAAGGTCAGAGAGATCCTTGTAATACCTTCTTAGCTTCTCACTGCAGTGGACAAAGACCAGTGTGTCTGGTCCCGGAGGGGGAGCTTCCTCCCTTTCAGGCTGCAGGTGCGATGTCAGGGTAACTGCGCACCCTCATGGTTGTGAGGGCTGATGAGCATGTGTGATGCTGGGCTTGGTGCTGGTAGGAACACGAGGCCCTCATGCGTGTCTGCCCGCCGCACCTCTAAGGAGGGTGCAGCTGTAGACAGTGAGCTGTGAGCGTGGAGCGGGGTTGTACACGGCCCACCCAACAGATGCTGGGGATGAGGTTTGATGCCTTGTCTCGCCACATGCGTGTTTTCTAGGTTTTAGGCAACCCTAGACGTGGGCAATAGGCGTTCAGATCGTCTTTGTGGACTTGTATAACTCCACCTGCTTGCCCCATGGGTTAATTTGGAAACTGTCGGCATCTGTAGAACGGTCATTGTGGGCCTTATCTAGAAGTACAGCTCTGCTTCTGTTAAGCTGATTTGGGTAATTTTGAAGACTTACTTGGGGATAGGCATTTATGTCATTCTTCATTCTTCCTAGCTCACACATAGCTTTCTGTTAATTTTTTTCATTGATTTATTTAGTTAGTTAGTTAATCTAAAAGGCAGAGCAACAGAGGGAAAGAGATCTTTTATCTGCTGCAACAGCCGGGCCAGGCACAGGCCAAAGCCAGGAGGCCAGAACTCCATATTGGTCTCCTATGTAGGTGGCAGGGCCCCAACTGTTTGAGCTGTCACCCACTACCTCCCAGGGTGAGCATTAGCAGAAAGTTGGATCAGAAGCAGGGTGGGCACTTGAACCAGTCACTCCTCTGTGGGATACGGGTCCCCCAAGCAGCATCTTAACTGTTGGACCACAATGTCCATGCCACACAAATCTTTCTAGACCGTGTTGCTTCATAAGCGCTGTACTTTCCTTAAAATAATGCAGTGCTCGGGAAAATGTTGATCTGAGTGAGTGACAGGAAGGTGTCAGACCTGGAGCCCACCTTTGGACTTGAAGAGTTTGCACACAGATGCAGAAAATCCAGGTGGGAGCGTTCTCCGGGGAGCAGGCTGTGGAGGCTGAAACAGCACCTTAAAATGAGCAGGAGGTGGGGCCCACCTTAAGGTTGTTGAGCTGCTGGCTTCCCATATCAGAGTACTGAGTCAAGTCCCAGCTTTGCTTCTTTCTTTTCCTTCCTTCCTTCCTTCCTTCCTTCCTTCCTTCCTTCCTTCCTTCCTTCCTTCCTTCCTCCCTCCCTCCCTCCCTCCCTCCCTCCCTCCCTCCCTCCCTCTTTCTTTCTTTCTTTCTTTCTTTCTTTCTTTCTTTCTTTCTTTCTTTCTCTCTCTCTCTCTCTCTCTCTTTTTCTCTCTTTCTCTCTTTCTCTCTCTCTCTTTCTCTTTCTCTCTCTTTCTCTCTTTTATCCAAAGCCAGGAGCTTCCTCTGGGTCTCCCATGTGGGTGCAGGCGTCCAAGGACTTGGACCATGCTCTTCTGCTTTCCCAAGTCATAGCAAAGAGTTGGATCAGAAGTGGAGCAGCTGGGTCTAGAACCAGTGCCCATACGGGATGCTGGTACTGCAGGTGGCGGCTTTACCCGCTATGCCACAGCGCCAGCCCCCCAGCTTTGCTTCTGATGTAGCCTGGGAAAGGGGCGGAGGATAGCCCCAGCACTTGGGGCCCTCCACCTCCATGGGAAACCTGAATGGCGCTCCATTTGGGTTCCTGACTTGTATTTTTCAAATTCTCTGTCGGGATAACAACAACAAAGAAAACTCTGGCCTAAAAGAATTGAAATGTTTGATGGCCTTTGGGGTGTTTAAGGAAATTTCTTTAGTAAATATTGGGGCGTTATAGAAGAATGTTTATAAGATACGTGTGTGGTATAAAAGCAGGGACATTATAAGTTGCTGTGTTACCACCATGCAGTGTAAGAGTACAAGGGTTGGAGCCAGTGCTGTGGCGTAGTAGGCTAAGCCCCTGCCTGAGGTGCCACCATCCCATGTGGCTGCTGCTCTTCTGCTCCAGCTCTCTGCCGATGGCCTGGGAAAACAATAGAGGATGACCCAAGTGCTTGGGCCCTTGCACCCGTGTTGGGGACCCAGAAGAATCTCCTGGCTCCTGGCTTTGGATCGGCCCAGCTCTGGCCATTGCGGCCATTTGGGGAGTGAACCAGTGGATAAGACCTCTCTCTGTCTCTCCATACCTCTACCTGCATATTCTGCTGTTTTCCCCTTCGTTTTTGTCATGTGTTAACAGCCCTGTGCAGAATGTTACTTGGTTTGCATGGTCTCTAACTTCGTGTGAGTGGAATGGAGGAAGAGCCTCTGCCCGCTGTTGTCACGCACCTTCACCTGAGAGCCAGCCCTGCCTCCCGTGGTGGTTCTCAGCCTGCTGTGAATGCAATACCTTTTCCTTATCCTTTCTGACGCTTCTGTCGGTTCCAGACTTTGTGCGTATCCCTGTGTAATGTACAGTTCTTGAGGCTCTCCCTCAGCGCGCAGCTGCTCAGGTGTCTGCTGTTCTGCCAAGTCAAGCCAGGTGGTCGGGTGTTTTCCTCAGCTGTGGATGAGTTCCAGTGACTTTACGTCCTTGCTCGTACTTTATGATAGAGTTCTGCCTTTAAATGTCACCAAATGTAGTGCATTTGAAATATCTCAAGATGATTTTAACTTGTATTTCTCTGGTTACTAATGATACTGGCCAGTTTGTAATAAGTTTATAAAAGGCCATTTGTGTTAAGATTGATTCATTTGAAAGGTAGAGTTGGGGCGTGGGAGGGAAGAAGAGGGTAAGGAGACAGAGAGATGTTCCATCTGCTGTTTCGCCCTCCTCAAATGGTGGCAACAGCAAGGGATGGGCCAGGCCCAAACCTGGAGCCGGGAACTCCATCAGGGTTTCCCATATGGGTGGCAGGGACTCAGTTACCTGAGCCATCCTCTGCTACTTCCCAGGTGTGTTAGCAGGGAGCTGGATGGGAAGTGGACAAGCCCCCACTGGCACTCCAGGAGGCGGTCTGGGCGTCCCAAGTGGTGGCTTACCTGCTGTGCCACAATAGCTGCCCCCTTAGCTCTAATATGTTATATTTATCAGCCTTCTTTGTGATTTGAGCTTTCTTATTGTTTAAGAAATCTTTCCTAGTAGTTATTTAGGCAGTCTCTTATACTTTTTTTCTTTTTTTAAAAGATTTATTTATTTACTTGAGAAGCATAGTTAGAGAGAAAGAGAGTCAGAGAGGTCTTTCATCTGCTGGTTCACTCCCCAAATGGCCACAACTTCTTCTGGGACTCCCACACTGTTACAGGGGCCTAAGCAAGTGGGCCATCTTCAACTGCTTTCCCAGGCCATCAACTGGGAGCTGGACTGGAAGTGGAACAGCTGGGACTCAAACCGGCACCCACATGGGATCCCAGAGCTGCAAACACATGCTTAACCCACTTGCCACAGCGCCGGCCCCTGTACTGGTTTTCAAAACTTTTCTGGTTTTGCTTTTCATATTTGTCCTCTGTCTCCTGGATTTGGTCACCACATGTATTATGAGTAAGGGTTTCGTTTTTTTCTATTTGGGTAACCAAGTGTCGCAATATGGTCTCTTGAAAAAAGTCCAGCCCTTTCTCTGCTGAGTTGAATTGCCCGTTGTACTGCATTGTGTTCCATAGATATGTGACTCTGTTTCTGGGCTCTCTTGTCCTGCTTTAGAGTTGGTCTTTGATGTGGCCAGTCTCCCACCTTATCCCTGTGTCTCAAGAGTGTCCTGATTAGTGATGATTTTCTCTTTTAAAAATGTTCAAAATCAGCTTTTCTTGCTCTGCAGACTTAACTGACTGGTGTTGCGTGAAATTGCATCACTCAGAAGTGATGGATGTGGGTGGCATGTATCTCTCAACTTGGAATGAGAAGTTGGTCTCTTGGCTCTGTTTTCTCCTTATGATTTACACAGGTGCAGCAAAAAAGTATTTTTGTCTTTCTGATTCTAAATAGTAATTAGTAAGGAGAGAATAGTTACCCATAGTATTTCAGGTTTTCCTGACTATGCTAGTTTTCTGACCAGTTGTGACAGAAGTGTGCATTAAATTCAAGCCAGTCATTTCTTCACCGGTGTGGTGACTGCTGCTTCTGTGTATCTCTGCTGACTGCTCCAAGCCAGGACTGTTTTGGCAGAAGTCTTCCCCAGGAGACCAAGGCCCAGGGAGCTGCTGATCGGGCCTCCTGGGCCATGGCTGGGCTGGTTTGTGGTGCCTTGTTCTAAGTCCATTCTCTTGTTCTTATCCAGTTCTCTTTAGGGTCCTGACACCCGGGGCATTCTGGGATTCCTCTGAGTGAACGCAGAGCGGAACTGAAGCGTTGTGCTCGCGCTCTCCCCGCCGGCACTCAGGGCTCACAGTCGGGAGCCCCTCGGATCCGGTGTCCCTTCCTGCTGCACGGCAAGGAGTGTGCTCTCCTTGGCCTTTCGAGGCCACCTGACCCTCGAGCGGGGCAGAGGGCGAAGAGGGAGCCCGAGACCCTTAAAGGGGGGGCATGGTAAACACAAACGTCACTGGTTCCTTCTTTCTGCTGTGGTGGGTGAAAGCCATTTTGATTTTGATTCTAGACAGTGAACGTGTTTGATTCCGAAATACAGTTTGGGGCTGGCAGTGTGGTGCAGTGGGTGAAGCTGCTGCTTGTGACGCCAGTATCCTGTGTCAGAACACTGGTTTGAGTCCTGGCCGCTATGATTCTAATCCAGCTCCCTGCTAATGCATCTGGGGAAGCAGAGGAGGGTGGCCCAACTGCTTGGGCCCCTGCCACCTACGTGGGAGACCCGATGGGGTTCTGGGATCCTGGCTTCAGCCTTGTCCAGCCCCAGATATTGTGGCCATGTGGAGAGTAGACCAGCAGATGAAAGATCTCTCTGTCTCTCTCTCTGTCTCTCTCCTGTCAGATGGAATAGCTGTGGGACGGGCCTTTGGCCCGAGTGGTTAAGATGTTGGCGTGCCTGGGTTTAGCAGCTGCCTCTGGCTCCTGACTCCAGCTTCCTGTTGATGCAGATCCGAGAGGCAGTGGTGGTAGCTCAAGTATTTGGTTCCTGCGACCCACCAGGAAACCTGGGTTGAGTTCCTTGGCCCCAGTTTGGCTCTAGCCAGGGACCGTATGGGCATGTGGGGAGTAAACAGAGGATGAGGGGGTGGGGAACACGCTCCCCTCCCTCCCTCTCAGACAGACAGCGTATAATGAGAACAGTGCAGGAGCTATGTATTCCGTCCATGCGTCTGCTGAAGAGCAGTGTAGGCCCAAGGCCATGCTTGACCTGTTCCTGCTGGAATTCGGGAAAGGACGATGGAAGCCCTGGTGGCCGGCACCAGTGGTCCGTGGAACTGCCACGGGGTGGGCCTGGAGGAGAGCACGGGCTGGAGCTGTGAGTTCATTGTAGCTTGTCGCTGAGATGATTGTTTCCATCCGTAGAGAAATGTGCCGTGAGCCAGGCGTGACCCTGTTGTCCAGACACAGCAGTTACATTCCATTCTCATTCCTGGCCACAGGCTGAGACAGAAAGTTTAGCTGGGACTTCTTAGACTGAACTCGTGGGACTGACAAACACATGGCTTGGCTTCGTCATCTGCAGCTCCTGGAATAGTTGAGTAAGAGCACAGGAGGGCTGCTGTCTTCGGGCACTGGGGGAGCAAAGAAGGTGCCTTCGGAGCATCTGGTTGTGGCTTGTAGTTCATATCCGAGAAGAATTTTTAAGCGATATTCATCAGGCCGATTTGCCTCTTATCTGGAGTCAGTATACAACCTCTTATCTAGCGATGGCCTCTCTGTTTGCTGTCGTGTGTGAGCCTCTGTTGGAATGATTCCTGGGGCTTCCAGGAGAGGATCCTTGCTTGACGTGCGCACCACTCTCTAGTGTGTTGGTTCTTCAGAGTGGCCCGCAGCGTGTTTGTTCTCTGCCACCATTCACTCGGTCTCCTGCCCCCGTGGAGTGGGGACACATCACAGAATTGCCCTTGGTTTTGAGGGTAAAACCTGGGCCAGCAGGAGAGGGACGCACGATACTCAGGGCAACACTGGAAGTAGCGTGTGTGCGGCTCATACATCTCAGAGCACACGGCAGAGAGCGGCCGAGGAGGCAGGGGTGCTGCAGGGCGTCGGACAGCGTCCCTCCCATCCTTACGGTGAGCGACACAGTTCATTCTGGCTTACATTCCCAGCATCTTTTAAACTTCTTTTCTGTTGACAAGCTAGTGATCTGTGCCAGCAATTGGGGTTTCTGACACGCTGGTGCTTCCTGAATTATTGTCAAAGAATATTTTTAAAGTTCAGCAATAGAATTTATTGTAATTGGACATAATTTTTTAAAGACTTATTTATTTATTTGAACGAGTTTCAGAGCGAGATCTTACACCCTCTGGCTCACTCCCCAAACGAGCACAACTTTCAGGGCAGGGCTGGCCACTGTGGCGTCTGTCCCCGTTGAGCTTTTGTGCTGGCGCCGCAGGTGAGCACTGCCGTGCGCAGGTGACGACAGAGCTTGCTTAACCCTCTTGGGACACAGGAAAGGGCCCTGGACAGCCAAAACTTGGGTTACAGATTCCCAGAGGGGATTGTGGTTCATGGTAATGTTTGATCTGCACGGAATGCAGGTTAACAGGTGCGAATGAGAAACAGCCACGGGCAGCAGAAGGTGCTAAGTGGACCCAGGAACGCAGGCCGGGCGTCTGCTGCGTGTGGCACGCACCATCTCTCCTGCGCCCCGAGCATGGCCCTAGTTGTGTTCCATTCGTGGGAGATTTGAGCAAACAGTCGGTTCCTGTGGATCAGCTGAGGGACTAGCTGAAAACAGCTAGACAGTAATGGTGATTGTTTTTCTCCTTTCCTTCCCAGTAGCACACCCCTTTACACACATAGCAGACACACTGCCATTGACGAAGCCAGGACCCAGGCTGGCAAATGCATTTCTTCACCCTGTGGGGGCGCCGTGAGTACCCCAGGTTCTGTAGACATTGCAGGCGTGTGGACAGGTCACTGCTGCCACAGTGGTAGAAGCATCCAGGCTAGCAAGGGCAGAGACCTGTCACCACGGATCCTTCAGTCACAACACAGGGGTCTTGAATGTTCTGAAAAGATTGCAAGATAGCTGGCTTGCAGGCACAGCCCCAGAGCTTCTTGCAAGGCCCAGCCATGCTCACACACACTCCAGAGTGTGGTATTCACCGGGCTTTTGCTCTGGGGAGTTGGGTCTGTCTACCAACCCTTGGAGTGCAGGGCTCTGCCCAAGGCCATTTGGATACCATCGTTCATGGCCTTACAGAATCATCAACAAAGAGAGCCCAAGGCCATTTGGACACCATCGGCCACACCATAGTCACCTTTTGGAGTGCACTTAAGACGGTTCCAGAAGATTCCCACAGCCTGAAATGAGCAGATACCCAGCCTCAGAAGCGTAGAAGCTGTTCTTTTTAGTACCAGAGTGTCATTGGACCAGGGACCACTTTGTTAATTCAGGTGAAGACCAAGCCCCTAGAACAGTGTCAGGCCAAGGCTTATGTGGTTCATCACAGATGTGTGGGCGGGGGGGTGGGGGGGTGGAATCTGTCCTCATTTTACAGCGAGCTCCTGCTGGCATGGGGAAGTCACCTTGCTTCTGAGAGCAACCCTACTTACCTAAATGGATCAGGGGAGCAACGCTGCTGACCTACAGGGATAGGGGAGCGACCCTGCTGACCTCAGGGATCGGGGAGGGGGCAGCCCTGCTGACCTACAGGGATCAGGGGAGTGACCCTGCTGACCTCAGGGATAGGGGAGCGACCCTGCTGACCTCAGGGATTGGGGGGGCAGCCCTACTTACCTACAGGGATAGGGGAGCGACCCTGCTGACCTCAGGGATCGGGGAGGGGGCAGCCCTGCTGACCTACAGGGATCAGGGGAGCGACCCTGCTGACCTACAGGGATAGGGGAGCGACCCTGCTGACCTACAGGGATCGGGGGGCAGCCCTACTGACCTACAGGGATCAGGGGACTCCCTTTTACTTTGAGGCACGGATTAGTCCTGTGGAAGGGTAGAATCTTGAGGAGTTGATTCTCAAAGCGAATTTCCCATCTACTTGTATTTATCTCAGTTTTGGAAAGCTCCACTGGAAGGTTAAGTTTCTTATCTCCAGAACTGAGTCATCATTTTTCTGAATATCAGTGACTTCTGTTTGTGCAGGCCCTGGTGAAGTATCTGTATATCTGTGACCCATCTCAGTTCAAATCTGTGAGCGTTCATCTGTCACGTGTTGGGAACTCCGGGACGGAGTTGGCAGGGCTGCGTCCCCTGTTTGTGTGCAACAGGAGAGGAAGGGAATCAAGTCGTGGATACAGCTTGCTTTCTGCCAGGCTCCGGGGCCATAAATCACACCCAGACCCCTGGTGGTTCACGGCGTGTGTGTGTTTTCTAACGGGTGCGAGTCACCTGGCACCCTGGCACTGCTGTGGTCACAGTGCCCTGGGGAATGCTGTGCTGGGCCTGGTGCGGCCTGGCGGCCTGGTGAGGCTTGGGTCATTCCTGGAGAACTGACGAGAAGAATGAAGTGTGGGTGATGGACGTGGGGGAGCTGGAGGAGGGGTTTTTCCATGTGTTCTGCTCTCAGCTATTTGTGAGGGGCCATCATGGCACCCCCTTCTTCCCACCAGGCCCCTCCAGGTGAGCCTAGCCCTGGAAGGTGTTGCAGGGTTGGGCTGGCTCTCCGGGGGTGCAGTGCAGCGAGCAGTGTGTGGGAACTGCATAGCATCTGCCCAGCTAGCACCAGTGGGGAGTTGGGCCCCCACTTGCAGGAGGGGCTGCCTGTTTTGCCACTTTCCCACCTTGCTCCTCTTTGGTACCTGTTCTCCCAGAAGACTCTGCTCCTGCACTGAGGGAGGGCAGCCTTAGGAGGCCTCTGCCCAGCGAGCACTCAGTGGTCAAGCAGGTGACTGGGGAGCTCTGTCCTTAGACTTGTTAGCAGTCCACTGTGGCCACCGCCACAGGATGCCACAGACTGGGGGCTTCCACCACAGCCACAGTTCCCACAGTTCCTTCTGCTTGGCTCATGGGTGGCCATCCCCGGCTCCTCTTACAGGACACCAGTCCTGTTGGATTAGGGTTTCATCCTAATGACCTCTTCACAGACCCCAGCTCAGAGAAAGGTCACACGCTGAGAACGGGGGGTCTGGACCTCGGCGGATGGATTTGGGACAGCACAGCCAGCACAAGGACAGCTGCAGCCCCGGCCCCTCCCTTGGGTCCCTGTGCTGAAAGACAATGGAAAAATCAAACGCTTGGCTGCATGTCAGAGACTAGACGCAAGATCTGGTGCTTGTCTGGGTTTTCCTGAGATTCTGCCTTAGGTTAAATCCAGAATACAGGCAAGAAGAGACGGGTTGTCTCACACCTGAGGAGGAGGGTGTGGCACCAGGCCCGTGTTCTGTGCTCTGAAGAGCAGTCCCCACTTGTGTTCCTTTAATTAAGCACATGTAATGCAATGACAAAATTAAATGCCCTTTGCTTCCTTTCTTTGTAATGAGGAAGTCCTGTATTTTAAAATTCTGCTTGCAGAAATGGATTGTACATGCTCATTTGCTGTGTGTCCATAAAAAACATAAAATATAAAAAGCAATGTTGTTAGAGGAGCTGTTCTCATTTCCTGGCAGTCATTACATGCTTCCAATACAAAAACATTTTTCTCCTAACTATCCTTTCTGAGCTCAAAAATGGATTTCCCTCCAGCCCCTGCCATTCAGTTATCACCCCGGGAAACGTGCAGATTAACTGATGATCCCTTTACAGCGTCCTGCCGCGCGCCGCCCTCTCCCATTCCTCATCTTTCGTCCCGCTTCCCTCATTAAATGTTACACTGCCGATGTATATTTTATAGGGTGACCCTGACGGATGTCACTTTGATGCTGTGTGGGGATAATACGATAGCACATATAATGAAAGGCCGATAAACAGGAAATGTTTATGACATGGAGAAGGGGGCTTTAACAGTTTTATGGTTTTCCTTTCTTCTCTTCTCCCCCTTTGCTGGTAGAATGGTGGTTTTGTTGCAGGAACTAGAAAACGTTAAAAAAGGTGATGTGGTGATAGAAGCAGCAGCAGTGAAATCCCACTTGCCCTGGTGCTGAACTCCAATAAAAATGAGTTCAGGAAGTAACGGAGTGTTCGGCTGTGGGAAGGAAAACCAACAGCAACCAGTGAATTCTTGAGGGCTGGGAGGCTCTAGTGCTAGAGAAAATGCGATTCTCAGTACTGACCAGACATGTAAAATACAGCAGTCTCGGGAACAGCAGCAGCAAGAGGGCTTCTGAGTGGCCTTCGTGCGTGGGTTCCGTGTTAAGAAGGTCTTGTTGAAGTTTCAGGGCTGGCCAGGCTGGCATGGCCCCCACGTGGCCAGGGCTGGGCGGCGTGGTGCTGTTTTCTTAGTCTTGATCTCTATCTTCAAATGAATTATTCCCATGTCCATTGTTTATTTTTGGTTAGGTGAAAGAATCGTCTTAGTGTGTGACCAGTGGGTAGGTTCTTTAATGGAGCTGCTTGCTGCGGGTCGTGGCCACAGGGCAGAGTAAGAAGAACCACCTCCTTGGCCCTCCGACCCCTCCTGGTTTTGAGTGCAGTTCAGGCCATTGCTTAAATAGACGCAGATGCATTGTAGGTCATCTGTGTTCTTTCCTGGGCAGAGCCTGTCCCCTCTCAGGGATCCCACCCTGTCTAAACTCCAGTTTCACCAGCTTTGGATCAAGAGGCGGGGAAGGCTACTTGCGTATCACCTGCGCCCGTGTCATCTAGAGCCAGAAGTGGCCGTTGGCTGCCTTGGGGTGTAGTGAGTGGTTGTACAGGGCAGCCCGTGATTTGTCCGTCTGGCCATCCAGAGTGTATTCCTGGTGTGGGCGCAGAAAATACTTCCCCGGGCTTTTGTGTAACTCTGATTCTGCTCTTGTGTCTACCACAGGCATTTTTTATCTCCGCACCCCTGAAGTTGCTTCAGGCAGGTGCAGTTTTTTGAGTCTTGGGTGCTGCTTGGAGAGCAGGCTTCACCCTGGGGTGATGGCTGCGGCCAGGCAGGACGTTCGAGGTGCTGTTGCGGTGAGCGCTGGAGGCCGAAGACACTGCATCTGAGCCGGAACGGCTGTTTCTCCTGGTTCTTTAAACCACACTCAGTAGATTTTTTGGACATGTGACGGAGCAGGGGCGGGTAAGAGCATTAGGCTCTGGAGCCAGACCCCAGGCTGCGACTTGCTGGGTGCCTGCCGTCCTCTGCCTGTGCCTCTGCCCGCACAGCAGGGCTCGCAAAGCTATTTATCTGGCAGGGTGTCAGCGTAGCTGTCCTCATCAGAGCTCTCATTGCCCAGTAGAAGCCGGTTGGCTTCTTGCTTATAAGTAAGATTGGTGAGGAGGAAGTGTGGGCAGTGGTTTCCAGAGCCGCCAGCCAGACACCACCCTTAGAGCAGCTGCTGCAGACACTGCACAGAGACCCATCTCCCTGGCACCTGAGAGAGGAAACACATGCCCTGTAGCTGTTCTGGTAGCTGCTTAGAAGCAAATAAAGATGAAGCCTATCTTGCACCTTCTTGGACATAAAATCTCATTTCTTCTGTGAGAACAGGACGTGGTTATTTCTAATGACCTTACCTGGCAGGAGAAAAAAGTCGCCCATCCTGTATCCATTTCTTTAAAATTTCATCCTTTTAGAGTAAATTTGGGTGAATTTTAGTTTGCAGAAAAGACTCATTCCATCAGACTGTTGTGTTTAAGGTGTTGCCTCAGACCTGTGGGGTACTCACAGGTGACGCGGACACAGACTCTGGGGAGCTGGGCGGGCCCTGCCTCGGCCTGGTTGCAGTCCAGGAGAGCAGCGTAGCACAGCAGCCTGGCGGGTGGGGGCGGGGAAGAAGGGGCCCCGAGTGCAGTTTTTGGGGCAGGGGAGAGCGTCGGCAGTGGCACAGGCCAAAGGCCAGGAGAGGTGAGGAAGGTGGTGGAGAGGTCCTGTAGGACAGAGGGAAAGGCCTGGTAAAGCGGCTGGGCCTCCGTGCCTCTTGTGGTTTGGAGGGGAAATGGCAGGACCACAGCTGGACCTGGAGGACCCCACCCCACCCCACCCCACCCCCGTGTGGGAGGGAGCAGGCTCCCGGGCGTGGACGTCTGCGTGGAGTAGTGGGATCAGCTCCTGGGGCAGGAGCGCCTCTCCTCCCCTCGCCCTTGCCAGAGGTGGTCAGGGATGGCCTTGTCTGGAAGCAGGCCGCCTGCTCCTTCTGGGCTTCCTGTTGGCTGGTGTGCCGGGTCAGGGGATCCTTTCTGCTTCCCAAATGCAGGGTGACTCCAGAACACGGCACCATGTGCCATGCGCCTTCAGGCAGGTCATCACTCTCCCGTCTGCACCCTGAGACTGCAGGGTCTGGCTCCTTCAGGGATTAGGGTTTGATTCGGTTGGTTAACAGAAGGAGCCCAGGAGAACGCTGCTTTAATTACCAGAGTCGTTACTGGAAGACAACCCATTGCCTGCTAGAAAAAGATGTGTAAAAGGTGGCTGCTCCTAAACATAGCTGATGGCTCTCCCCGGTGCCCACCTGCTCAGCTCAGTCTTCTGAGCAGGCCCTGAGTCGCCAGGCTGTGAAAGGAGAGTGACTTGCACAGGAAGGCCTGCCAGGAAGCTCCACTACCCTGGACTTAGCAGCTTTTGCCAGGAAAAAAGGCCGCTGTAATTCGCAGGTGGAGGTGGTCGTGGAGATTGGGGGGGCAGTTAGAGCAGCTTGTCCAGGAGCCAGGGCCTCACATGCACTTCGCAGAAGGCTCCCAGAGCCAGACCTCCTTCCCTGTGGGCCTGGGCTGGGGGCACAGCTCTACCCCACGTTTCCTTCTCTCACTTTGCCTTCCTCTGCAGAGTTTGGGGCCTTGCAGGATTATTTATTTGCAGGAACTTCTCCTGTAAAGCTGGGTTTCTTCGTTCCCATTACCTGGACCACTACCAAGGAGCCACACAGTAACTTTAGGGCATTTTTTCAGAGAAACTTGAGCAGAATAAAAACTGGTTCTAACTGCACATTAGCGCTGAGATAGAAGGCATTGTACAGAGATTATTTAGCCGTTCTTTCTCTGTGTAATCACATTAAAATATTCATTTAGCATAGGAACAGATAATCATGTGTCTTTAAAAATTTTGAATAATTGTGTCTAAGTGCTTGATTCCAAGCCCCTGCTGGCTGCAAGCAGAGGTGCATACACATCAGCCCAGCCCTGCCCTGCCCCACCTGTCCGTCTCCTGGCGTGATTACAGTCTGCTCGGCCGACAGTGGCAGGTGGGCTTGGAGGGCGTACAATGGCTTCAGAAGGAAGCTATGTTTGCATTTCTAATCTTGCTGCTCTTGAGCGCTTCTAGGCCTGCCTCAACCCTCATCGCCCCTTTTGGTAAGTGGGCCTTGGTCAAGGAGAGGTACCTGTGGGAACTTTGGTGGTGAAGCAGAAATGAGCTGCAGAGGCCTGGGTTAGTCTGCCTGTTTGCATCGTCGTCACCATCGCCGCCGCGCCCCCCCCCCCCCCCCCCGCACACACACGCTAGACAGGGCTGCAGGAGACGCTGCAGTCCTCATCGTCCTGTCTTGCTGCTCATACAGCCATGCTGGGAGAGGGAAGTAGGAAAGTACTGCTGTGTGGCTGAAGGGCACATTTCCAGGAGACGGAAGCAGCCTTGCTTGTAAGAGTACCACCTGGTAGGGATGGCGGGCTGGCCCACCGCGGACTTTACCTTCCACCCTCCTTGGTGATGTGGTAATGATAGTATGTTAAGATGACCAAAAGAAATTCAGACTCGATCTTGAGTGTACGTGTACACGTCTAATATGGGACAGGAGTGATGGGCTCACCTCTTCCTGCCGCCACGGCAGCCTCCCAGAGCGCCTGCCCGGGAGCTGTGCTGCGGGCACCTGGGGCTGAGGGCCCTCTTGCTCCTGGGCCCGTGGTGGAGACAGCTGGGCATGCTCAGAGGGGCCTTTGAGACTTGAACCGCTTTCCCTTCTCGACAGTCTGTGCTACACTTTTACTCTGTGGTCCCACAGGAGAAGGCAGACATCAGCTCACCCTCCTGTAGAAAGAGAATTATTTTTAATTGGGCAGAACAAGGTGCGGTTCTTTTCCCTTACTGTTGAGTGCCTGAGGGAGCGGCAGTAGTAGCTGTGTTGGTGGTGCTGTGCTAACTCAGGGCCCCTGCAGCAGGGCTGTCAGCTGCCACCCGCAGCCCCGCACCTGTGTGCTGTGCCCCAGGCTCCTGGAATACCTTGTCAGCCTGACCTTTACCCAAGGTCAAGCAGAACCTCTTAGAGGCTCTCTTCAGGCCATGAAGGGAGTTCTCACAACCTTCGCGATGACATTGTGTTGTGTGAATGAACTTGATTGACTGTTAACCTAACTCAGGAGGCGCTGAAGTCAGATGGTGGTGAGGAAGAGGCAGATGCCAGCCCTGGGCCCAGAGCCCTGCTATTCCTACTGTCCTTGAGCTTCCTGCCCCCGCCCCCACCCCCAGTCTCGTGAGAATAACAGGAACCTAGTGGCATTGACTTTCTAACCTCCACTGAATGTGTAGCGTGGGAGACACCTGTGCTGGGGTGGAGACCCTGCATCTGGAAGCAAATCCCTTACATTGTCCATGGCTTGTTAGATGGCCTATGGAAGATCCACCCCCACCCACCAAAAAAAAGGCAAGAGCTGCGGAGGGCAAGCCTGCAAGTACAGAGAGCAGTGAGGTAGAGCTGCAGCCCCTCGTGCGGGCGGGCGGAGGTGGCTCCCTGCTTTCCGCGCCTTGTTCTGCCCGGGAACTAAACCAGTTTAGTTCTTCATGCTGTGTGCAGTTACAGTGCTGAGCTGTCAGATGTGTTGGCTGGGGGACCTTGTTGTGAGATGAGGTGGGAGCGTCGGAACAAAATGATCATTGCAGGCCACGCGTGTCGACAGCACTTACACCCCAGTGTTTGCTTGCAAGCAGAAGCGGGAGCTAATTTGCAAGGCTGCCTTTGTGGAGCTGCCTTTTGATCAATGATTGCTGTGTTAATGTTTCAGTAAGCTATTGATTTCTGCAGCAGCTTTTGTTCCCTGAATTTATGTGCAGCGGGCCTCCGCAGCACACGCTACGCATGTTTGATGACATTTCCATTGACTTCATTTCTGGAGAGGCTGAGAGCCGCTTCACTCCCTGCTTGTAGAACCAAAGCTTGTCAACGTGTTCTTTTGTCTGTGCCCAGGGCCTTGCCCCCGTGTGGTCAGCAGTGTGCTGTTTCGAACCTGCCCAGGTGCGCTCCATTCCCGTGTTTGATCCCTTGCTAGATGTTACAGGGCTTGGGAGGCAGGTGATAAAACCTGGCATGGATTTGCCGTGATTTGTTTTTAACTCACTTTTGGCAAAAATTTGGCAAATATGTCCTGTATGATACATATGAAATACTCATACTTTTAAAAATATATTATTTTATTATACTTCTATAATAAGTATTACTTAGGTACTTACTTATTTGAAAGGCACAGCACCTGCGCTCTGGCGTTAATGGGTAAAGCCGCCACCTGCAGTGCTGGCATCCCATATGGGCACTAGTTCCGAGACTCAGCTGCTTCAGTTCTGATCCAGCTCTGTGCTATGGCCCGGGAAAGCAGTGGAAGGTGGTGCAAGTGCTTGGGCCCCTGCACCCGCGAGGGAGACCTGGAAGAAGCTCCTGGCTCCTGGCTCCTGGCTCCTGGCTCCTGGCTCCTGGCTTCTGATTGGTGCAGCTCCAGCTATTGCTGCCATCTGGGAAGTGAACTGGTGGATGGAAGACCTCTCTCTCTCTCTCTCTCTCTCTCTCTCTCTCTCTGCCTTTCTTAAGTGTGCCTTTCAAATAAATAAATAAATATTAAAAAAAAAAAAAGGCAGAGTTACAGAGAGAGGGAAGAGGGAATGAGCGAGAGAGATACCTTCCATTCACTGGTCACTCCTCAAGTGGTTGCAACAGCTGGGGCTGGGCCAGGCTGAAGCCAGGAGCTAGAACTCCATCCAGGTCTCCCATGTGTGTACAGGGAACTAAGCGCTTGGGCCATCCTCTGCTGCTTTCCTAGGTTCATTAGGAGGGAGCTGGATGGGAAGTGGAGCAGCTGGACTTGAACTGGCACCTGTATGGGATGCCGGTATTGTAGGCAGTGGCTTAATCCGCTGTGCACAGTGCTGACCCTTACACTCACTTTTAAGTGCATAGTTCAGTGGGTTTTGACAACTTTGTATGCCCATGTAAATAACGCCATCTTCAATTCATAGACCGTTCTTTTCACCCCAAAACACTTATTCGAGTGGCCCTCTTGTTGCAGCTTCCTGTCCTGCAGTGGCCTCCAGGCTCTCGACAACCACTGACTCGCTTGCTGTGATTACGGGTTATCCTTTCGAGAATGCAACCACACACACCCGTTTGTGTTTTTATATGTATTAGTAGTTTGTTCTCTGCATTGCTAAGCAGTATTCCAGAAAGTGGGTATCCTGTAATCCAGTTACCCTTTCTCCTGTTTCTGGGGCCGGTGCTGTGGAGTAGTGGGTGAGGTCACTGCCTGCAACGCCAGCATCTCGTGTGGGCGCCCATTCACATCCCGGTTGCTCCACTTGCAATCCAGCTCCCTACTAACGGCCTGGGAAAAGCAGCAGAAGACATCCCAAGTACTTGGGCCCCTGCCACTCATGTTAGACACAGAAGAAGCTCCTGGCTCCTGGATTCGGCCTGGTTCTGCCCTGGCCATTGAGGCCATCTAGGGAGTGAACCAGAGAATGGAAGATATCTCTGTCTCTCCCTCTCTCTGTAACTCTGACTTTTAAATAAAATGAATCTTAAAAAAGAAAAACACAATAGTTTCTGGGGCAGGCGTGGTGTGCAGTGGCTATGTCAGCACTCGGGATATCCACATCCCATGTGGGGAGTACTTGCCTCTCCCTCTCCCCTCTCCCCCTCCCCCTCCCCTGTCCCCCTTCTCTCCTCTCCCCTCTCCTCCCCCCCTCCCCTCTCCTCCCCCCTCTCCCCTCTCCTCCCCCCTCTCCCCTCTCCTCCCCCCTCTCCCCTCTCCTCCCCCCTCTCCCCTCTCCTCCCCCCTCTCCCCTCTTCTCTCTCCCCTCTCTCCTCTCCCCTCCCTTTCATCTTTCTTCCCCCCCTACCCCTCCACTCATCTCTCCTCTTCCCTCTCCCTCTCCAATAAAATGAGAATATAGAAAGAATAAAGTGTCTATGAATGTTTGTGTAAAAGTGTCGAGTAGCCAGGACTCAAACAAGGCACTTGAATATGGGGTGTGGGGATCCCAAGTGGTGACTGAACCATGGCGCCAAGCCCTGGCCCCTGTGTAGACGTATTTGTGTAAGCATGTTATTATTTCCTTTGGGTAAACACCTAGAAGTAGAATTGCCGTGTCATCCGATGTCTTTCTACTTTGTAAGAGTGGCTGCATTTTTCACGAAGTGATTGGACCATTTTGCCGGTGAGAGTTCTGGTCAGTGCTCCACCTGCTGCATTGAAGGCTTGTATTTCGTGTTTTCTTTTGTATGTTTCAGACCTGTGGAAGAGGGTCCTTCTTGCTTGGTTTTTGACCCTTGACTTGCAGATGATGAACTCTCTTCTGGATTCCTTCTCTTGTTTGCAAGCTGTTATTTAAGTGTTGAGCAAAAGTTGATGTTGCTTCCACGATGACTTCCTTCTGTGGTCCTGATGCCGTGGCATGCCGGTGGAGGACACGGTGCAGGCCGGAGGCAGGGTCCCAAGTGCCACGCCAGCTGCTTGGAGCTTTTTTCCTGTCCGGTGTCTGGCACTGGTCCTGTTTCTCAGCCTCCCTGAAGCCGGGCTTCTTTCTGGTCTGCAGGTTATGCTGTCTTTTGAAAGCATTTGCGACTTGCAGAACAGACATGTTTGAGAAGTGGAAGTAGTCTGCTGTGGCCGAGGGAGGTGCGGTGGTGTTAGCAGCACGTGCTGTTTGGAAACGTTCAGGGCCTTCCAGAAGACCGAGGCCGAGCAGAAACCAGGTGGAGCTGGTCTCCTCCAGCTTCATGTTTCCTCTGACATCTCCGGCTTCTCTCAGTCGCCAGCCTGCAGAATGACTCAGGACTAGGTGGAAGGAGCCGCTGTGGCTTGTTCTCATTCTTAGAAGTGTTGGAACTGGGCTGAGGGTTACTGAGCTGGGAAGCAGGCCGCTCTGGCAGAGTGTTTGCAGGTGCCCGGGGCCTGCTTTGACTTCTCCATGTGTTCTTGCAGGAAAGGTAGAGCCAGGTCAGTTTTCTGTGAGCAGATTCCTTCATCCTGTGGCCGTCTTAGGACTCTTTCCTCCAGCCAGCAGCAGAGGATCCGCACGGACCAACACGTCTCCAGTGCCAGGGACAGTTACAGATCAGCCTGTGGAAGGGAAGTTTCTGTGTTTGCCCTTGCTCAGTTACTGTGTCAGGGAACTGAGGGGTGGAGAGACAGGCGTGTGCACACACGGACTCAGAGTCGGCTGGCTCCCTGGCCTGGGGTGACGCTTGTCTGGTAACTCCTGGCAGACGTCAGGATGGAGCATGTCCCAGGCTGCAGGAGCTGGTGCCCTAGGCCCCAGCCAGTGAGAGGCCGCTTGCCTCATGGCCTTCTCTGAGGACCAAGTGACAGCTGTGGGCCTGCTCCTGAGCCCTGAGCGTAAAGATTCCATGCACGGGCATCTTCCACCCTCTCTGGCGTTGTGTGTGATGACCTTGACCCTTGTCCGCTGCAGAGCTCTGCTGATCCCTAGAACTTCTTGCCCAGCGTCGACACTCCTGTCTGTGACTGCTCCCTGCTAGTGTTTCCAGCAAGAGTTCGAGGGACGGGTGAGGCCCAGCAGCACTGTGGGCACTGGTTCCCACCTTCAGGTGATCCAGGCTCTTTGAGTGATTTGTTAAAGGAATCCCGGGTAGAGACGCTGTGTGACGTAGACCAGGCTCAGTGGAGGTGCCGTTTGTGTGCAGATGCCCTGTTAGGGAGCCCCCTTCTGCTGGGCCGTGGAAAGAAGGACTGCCCTGCAGGCTGACCTTGGGATGTGTGAGGTTTCACCTCTGCATCTGCACCGCTGTGCGTCCGTTGCCTGTTGTGGCCTCAGCATTTCCTCCAGCTCGGCCTGGGGCCTGTGCGGAGTGTAGAAATTGGTAGCCTGGGCGTGAGCGCTCTGTTCTTCCTGACCTCCCACTGGCCCATTCCCCAGCACCGGGCAGCGTTCTCTGGTTGGTCAGTCCCTTCTGCAGCAGTCCCATTGGCCAGATGTTTCCTTCTCACGCCCGCATGATGATCCCTGGAATACTGTGGATTAGGCGTCCTCCATGTACACACACCTGCTCACACTCACGCACATGCTCCCAAGAGTAGAATTCTTCTCCTGTTCTCTGTGTAGGAAACGCATCCAGTGCTCAGAGCCCGGCAGTGTCTGGCCTGTGGGGGACACTACTGAGTGGGTGTTGTGGGCGTGTGGAAGCCGGGCTCTGCTGATGGACAGGCCCTGATTGTGCAGCTCAGAGGCTTGTGTTCCTTCAGCGAGCCTGGTCCGGGAGCAGGCCTCCTCGCCTCTCATCCAGCTGTTCTCCCAGCAGAGAGGGCTTTGTGGGGGACTGGAAAGAGCCACCCCCTTCCCACACTCCCCTCTCAGCCAACCCTTCTCTCCAACAGGGGGAATTGATCACCTTCTATTACTACTGGAAGAAAACTCCCGAAGCAGCCAGCTCGCGGGCCCACCGTCGCCACCGGAGGCAGGCTGTGTTCCGGAGGATCAAGACCCGCACTGCGTCCACCCCTGTCAGCACGCCCTCCAGACCCCCCTCCAGTGAATTTTGTAAGTGGGGATCTTGGTGCCACAGTGAGTGGTGGGAGATTGTTCACACGCAGCTGCCCGCTGGTGTCTAGCTGTGGGCATTCTTGCCTTTGACCTGTACATGGGCCTGTGTGTGCGTAGCCCTACCTACGTGTAGCACAGATGTGGGGGCTGGGATTGAGTAGGGAGAGTTCAAGATTACCCACACATCTAAATATTTCTAAAAAGCCACCTTCACGGAGAGTCTATAGAAATGGGAGTCTTGGCCTTGGCCTGAGGAGGTTTCCACGTGGTGGAGGCCTGGCTGCGGGAGCCCCGGGCCCGTCTGCACAGTGATAAAATGAGCTGGATGCCCCTCTTGGTGGCAGTGTGATGGTGGAGCCCACAGCTCCTCACCCCCACATGTGGCAGTGCAGCCACAGTGCCCTGCAGTTCTGTTCTGGCCCAGAGCCACCTGAGGGCCTCCCGTGCTACACGCGCTGACAACCAGAATTGACCCTTAGAGTGCCGGGAGGTCCTAGGGAGGGCTTCAGTGATGCCCTTCTCCCGTTTCAGAGTCTTGGTGGGCATCAGCGCTTGCCCCAGGATGCAGGTGCAGCATTAGTCCCCCAAAGCCAGCACAGCAGGCCCTTGAGGGCCACTCTTCATGAGCACTGTCCCACCCTGAGTGGTGGCCCAGAGCCTGGTGCAGACAAGAGGTCACAGGGGTGTGTGTGTGTGTGTGTGTGTGTGTGTGTGTGAGAGAGAGAGAGAGACAGAGACAGAGACAGACAGACACCGAGACCCATTCTGGGCCCAGCCTAATGGTGTTTTCTCCCCTTCTCCCACTGTGTACCTGCCACGTCCAGTGGACCTGAGTTCTGCCAGCGAAGATGACTTTGACAGTGAGGACAGTGAACAGGAGCTGAAGGGGTACGCCTGCCGCCACTGCTTCACCACCAGTAAGTGGCCTCGGCCGGGGACAGGGGGCGTGTCCAGGTTCTGAACATTTCGAGCATCCGTGTGGACACCTGCCCACGGCAGTAATTGATTTGACATTTGCATTGTGTTTGGAGTTGAGAGTGTTTTTCCTTTTTTAAAGATTTATTTATTTTCAAAGCAGAGTTAGAGAGGGAGAGAGAGGGGGGGGGGGAGGGAGAGAGAGAATCTTCCATCTGCTGATTCCATTCCCCAAAGAGCTGCAACAGTCAGGTCCTTGGTCAGGCTGAGGTCAGGATCCTGGCGCTCCATCCGGGTCTCCCACGTGGGTGCAGGGCCCCAAGCACTTGGGCATCCTCTGCTGCTTTCCCAGGTGCATTAGCAGGGAGCTGGACTGGAAATGGAGCAGCTGGGACTCCAGTTGGCACTCACATGAGATGTAATAAGCATTGCAGGCGGCAGCTTAGTCCATATGTCACAGGGCAGGCTCCAAGCGTCTTCTGCAGTCAGTGTGAGGTACTGAACTGACGGTGGCAGGACACACTCAAGTTGAGGGGACAGGAGTGCTGGGTTTCCTGGGAGCTTGCAGCCAGGAGTGAGGGGTAGAGGAAGCCTGCCGCCGCTGTCCTCCCCGCTCCCCGCCACCGCATGGCTCTGGTGGGGCCAGGGTTGGGCGGAGCCTGCAGAAGGGCTCCGCCCAGCCTTCCCTGGCGAGGGCGTGGTTTCCAAGGTTGGCACCCTTTGCCTCTGTCCTTGCAAAGCCTCCAAAGACTGGCACCACGGGGGCCGGGAGAACATCCTGCTGTGCACCGACTGCCGCATCCACTTCAAGAAGTACGGCGAGCTGCCCCCCATCGAGAAGCCCGTGGACCCCCCGCCGTTCATGTTCAAGCCCGTCAAGGAGGAGGACGATGGGCTCAGCGGGAAGCATAGCATGAGGACGCGGCGGAGTCGGGGCTCGGTGAGTCGGCGTCCTCAGGGGCTGCGCCTCCCGGGAACTGGGGTGCTTGCTGACGTGTGGCCACCGGGGCCGGCAGGGAAGAGGCTGCCCTTGAAGCGAACGCTTGGCCCAGAGGCTTTTCCCGCTGGCCGTTCTGGGGGTCTGTGGGTGCCCATCCTGAGGGCAGTTTTACAGAGAGCTCTTTGGTGATGATTTCTGGCCCAGGGAGGCTCTCCAAGTCCCTCAGAGCTCCCCCTGGCCTGTGGGCCGCTCACCTCCAGTGTGGCTGTCTCTGCAGCTGTGCCTTGGCAGGCCCATGTCTGTACTCACTGCACAGCCTCTTCTGTCCTGGCGCTTGTTGCCCAGCGTGGGTCTGTGGCCAGGGCTTCAGGGGAGGGGTTTCCAGATCTGGGGCCGAGGATACCGACAGTGTCTTTCTCTCCCATGGGCCTCCCCAGGCCCTTTCGGCAGGTGGCTGGGGCTGTCCACCCCCTGGGCCCCTCGCGTTGTCCCAGAAGGAGCAGGTGAAGCAGCCTTAATCACCACACCCTAATCTCTGTGGAGCCCCTGGCCCTGCAGAAACAGAGATGTGCTTGGCGCCTGCAGGAGCTGGGCCTCATCTTCGTGGCTCTTTCCTGCGCGGTCAGATGATCTCTGCGAGTGTGTGATCCAGTCAGATTGTGTTGCCTTGAGAGAACAGGCAGTTAGCTGGAGTAAACCGTCAGAGCGCACAGCCCTGACCAGGCCTCCCCACCCTGCGCACGGCGCCTCCAGGGTCTGGGTGTGGAAATGGCTCACCTTTCTCCTTACCCCCACTTCACTGTCCTCAGCCCCTCCTGTGTGTTCCATGCTGCAAGGAAGGGTCATGCAGGGGTACCTGTTGTTTGCTGGGACTGAGATTGGCCACAAGGCTTGTGGGGGGACCACGTGGTGCTGGGGATCCAGCCTCACCAGCCCCCGGTTTGGGTGGCCAGATGTCTACACTACGTAGTGGTCGGAAGAAGCAGCCAGCCAGCCCTGATGGCCGCGCCTCGCCCATCAATGAAGACATCCGCTCCAGCGGCCGGACCTCCCCCAGCGCTGCCAGCACCTCCAGCAATGACAGCAAAGCAGAGACGGTGAAGAAGTCAGCCAAGGTCGGGCTGGGGAGAAGGGTGGTGGGGTGGGGGCTCCTCCCTCCCACCCTCGCACCAAAGCTGAGTTCTGGAGCTGGTATTCAGCGTCCTCACGTGGGTCAGGGTCCTTCTGGAGCCCCTCCGGGCGCCGACAGTGCCTGTCCTGGCACTTGTGGGTGGAGGTGTGAGGCCTAGAGAAAGAAAGGGGCCCTGCTCAGCTCCCAGCGCCAACCGGGAGCTCCCGAGGCTGGGGCGGGGACGTCTGGGCAGGCTCTGCTCGCGGAACAGGCCGTGGCCATCCCAGGCGCCTGCTCCTTGCTGGCTCCAGCGGCCCCTTCCAGCTTCCTTGCACGGGGACTCCCGTGAGAGCAGCGACCACAGACAGTTGTAGTTCCCTGCTGAGGCTGCTGGGCCACCCTCGTCTGCCCGACTCCTCCTCATGGGCTTTTCCCGCTGCAGAAGGTGAAGGAGGAAGCCTCATCCCCTCTCAAGAGCTCCAAGCGCCAGCGGGAGAAAGTGGCATCTGACACGGAGGAGTCCGACAGGACCAGCTCCAAGAAGACGAAAACCCAGGTGAGCTCCTCAGCCGCGCCGCTGGGGCTGGCCGTCGGGGCTGGCCGCCACCTCGCACGGGCGGTTTCCATGTGCTGGGCGCTGGCTGCCCTCCCAGGCTCCCCTCCCTTTTCTGGCTGCAGGAGATCAGCCGGCCCAACTCTCCGTCCGAAGGCGAGGGCGAGAGCTCGGACAGCCGCAGTGTCAACGACGAGGGCAGCAGTGACCCCAAGGACATCGACCAGGACAATCGCAGCACGTCCCCCAGCATCCCCAGCCCCCAGGACAATGAGAGTGACTCGGACTCGTCGGCCCAGCAGCAGCAGCTGCTGCAGGCCCAGCCCCCGGCCCTGCAGGCGCCCGGCGGTGCTGCCACAGCTCCCCCCACGGCCCCGGCCGGGCCGCCCCAGCTCCCCACCCCAGGCCCCACACCCTCCGCCCCTGCGGCGCCTGCGCAGGGCTCCCCCGCGGCGGTGCAGCCCCCCAGCCAGGCTCCGGCTGCGGTGGCGCCCGCGGCACACTCGCACGTCCAGCAGGCTCCTGCGCTGCACCCTCCACGGCTGCCCTCGCCACACCCCCCCGCCGGCCAGGCCCCTGCTGCCACTCACAGCCAGCCGGCCCTGCACAGCCAGGGCCCGCACGGCCTGCAGGCCGGCCCTCTTCTGCAGCACCCGGGCCCCCCTCAGCCCTTCGGCCTCCCCCCTCAGGCCTCCCAAGGGCAGGCCTCTCTGGGCGCCTCCCCGGCCGCAGCACACCCTCACAGCACCCTGCCGCTCCCGGCCGCCCAGGCAGCGCTGCAGCCCCAGCAGCCCCCGAGGGAACAGCCCCTGCCGCCGGCGCCCTTGGCCATGCCGCACATCAAGCCCCCTCCCACCACGCCCATCCCCCAGCTGCCAGCACCTCAGGCCCACAAGCACCCGCCTCACCTCTCAGGGCCCTCGCCCTTCTCCATGAACGCCAACCTGCCGCCCCCTCCGGCCCTGAAGCCCCTGAGCTCCCTGTCCACACACCACCCCCCCTCAGCCCACCCACCTCCGCTGCAGCTCATGCCTCAGAGCCAGCCGTTGGCCTCCTCGCCCGCCCAGCCCCCTGGGCTGACCCAGAACCAGAGCCTGCCCCCTTCTGCCGCTTCCCACCCCCCAGCCAGCCTCCACCAGGTGCCCCCCCAGCCCCCATTCGCTCAGCACCCCTTTGTCCCTGGAGGCCCGCCCTCTATCACCCCTCCCGCCTGCCCCTCCACCTCCACCCCACCCGCCGGACCCAGCACCCCGGCCCAGCCGCCTTGCTCGGCTGCTGTCCCCTCGGGAGGCAGCGTTCCAGGGGGTGCCGCCTGCCCGCTCCCCGCCGTGCAGATCAAGGAGGAGGCTCGGGAGGATGCCGAGGAGCCCGAGAGCCCCCCGCCCCCACCGAGGAGCCCGTCCCCTGAGCCCACAGTGGTGGACACTCCTAGCCACGCCAGCCAGTCTGCCAGGTATTGGTTCCTGGGAACCCAGGTGCGGTGTGCAAGACAGGCTGGGCAGGCGGTTTGGTGGGAAGTAGGGCAGGTGAGGCCCCGGCAGGAGCCTGCAGCCAGAGACGTGGCCTCTCCTAGGTTCTACAAACACCTGGACCGGGGCTACAACTCCTGTGCGCGGACAGACCTGTACTTCATGCCTCTGGCCGGATCCAAACTGGCTAAGAAGAGGGAGGAGGCCATTGAGAAGGCCAAGCGGGAGGCCGAACAGAAGGCGCGAGAGGAGCGCGAGCGGGAGAAGGAGAAGGAGAAGGAACGCGAGCGGGAGCGCGAGCGCGAGCGGGAGGCGGAGCGCGCGGCCGTGAGTCTGGGGTGTCAGGCGCCTGCGGGAGGGCACTGGGCTGCAGCCCTCGCGTGGGCTGCTTGGCGTGTTCTCCTGGAGTCAGAGGATCAGGTGCTGGTTGTACCCATCCCAGGCTTTGGTGACAGGGGTGGGGCGTCTGAGCCCAGGTCATCGGGTGCCCTCCAGGTCCCAGCGGACCCACACCAGTGCCTTGAGTCCACCTGCCTGGGGGCTGCCAGAGTGGGGCCTCTTCTCTCCCTGTACCTCAAAGACCTGTCGCCTGTGTAGTTCCAAGGGGCCAGCAAGAAACACACGGGAGGACCTGGGAGGAGAAGCTGGGGCTCAGGGCGTGTTGCAAGGCCACGCTGAGCTGCCTAGGCAGGAAGGAGACTGATTGCAGTGCCTGGTTTTGGAGGTTCACGTCCAAGCTGGGGCAGCTCTGCCAGTGTGGCGTCTGCTGAGGGGGCGGCTGGCGGTGATGGGTGTGTCCAGCAATGATCACACGGAGAGACAGGGAGCTGGGTCTCCTCCTGGCTTAGTCACAGCGGCGCCATGCCCATCTTAGTCCATTAACCTTACCCATTAACGTAAGGCTTTAGGAACCAAGCCCCTAACATGTGGGACCTGTTTCTGCAGGTGGGGCAGGGAGAGCCAAAACAAGTGTGGTATGGGGGGCATCCTGACTCATTCGGCTCACCCCTCCCTGCCCCGACTCCTCTAGGTCCCCATTACCCTGGCCACAGCAGGTGCTGCAGGCAGAAAGGAGACTGTCACAGCACGGTCTGACCGCATGCTGGCGCCAGGCCGTGGCCAGCTCTCCGTGTCGGGGTGCAGGGCCAGGGCCCCTCCCGTGGGGCACAGTGGTGCACATCGGGCTCGGACCCTGTGCGGCGAGGCTGCCGCCTCACACCCTCCTTCCTTCAGCAGAAGGCGTCCAGCTCAGCGCACGAAGGCCGCCTCAGCGACCCCCAGCTCACGGGACCTGGCCACATGCGGCCCTCCTTCGAGCCACCGCCCACCACCATCGCCGCCGTCCCCCCGTACATCGGGCCTGACACGCCCGCCCTCCGGACTCTGAGCGAGTACGCTCGGCCCCACGTCATGTCCCCCACCAACCGCAATCACCCCTTCTACGTGCCCCTCAACCCCACCGACCCCCTGCTGGCCTACCACATGCCCGGCCTCTACAACGTGGACCCCACCATCCGCGAGCGGGAGCTGCGGGAGCGTGAGATCCGCGAGCGGGAGATCCGTGAGCGGGAGCTGCGGGAGCGGATGAAGCCGGGCTTCGAGGTGAAACCCCCGGAGCTGGACCCCCTGCACCCGGCCACCAACCCCATGGAGCACTTCGCCCGGCACAGCGCCCTCACCATCCCCCCTGCTGCTGGTCCCCACCCGTTTGCCTCTTTCCACCCGGGCCTGAACCCACTGGAGCGCGAGAGACTGGCCCTGGCAGGTCCCCAGCTTCGACCTGAGATGAGCTACCCCGACAGACTGGCGGCCGAGCGCATCCACGCCGAGCGCATGGCGTCCCTGACCAGCGACCCCCTGGCCCGGCTGCAGATGTTCAACGTGACCCCGCACCATCACCAGCACTCGCACATCCACTCCCACCTCCACCTCCACCAGCAGGACCCCCTCCACCAAGGTAGGTGCCCGGGCCGGGCTGCACGGGCAGGGGCGCAGGTCCGGAGCGGGGACAGAGCCGTCGTCCGCATCAGGTGGCTTTCGGTGTTTTAGCAAAGGTGCTTGAGAGTCGCTGCTCAGGAAGGAAAGTTTATCTCTGCCCACGGTTTTGGAGATAACACCATCCAAGGTCGAGTGGGCCCGTCAGTGCTCACATCCGGCGAGGCGAGGGGGTGCTCAAGGGACTGTCCCATTGCGAGCCAGGAAGCAGCGGGAGAAGCCAGGCCCAACTGGCTCAAGTCACCAGCCTCCCTTGGAACTGCCTTGACAGACACTATAGTTGTGTCAAGTCCGCCCTTCTTACTCCATTAACGTAAGACTTTGGGGACCAAGCCCAAAGTAGAGTGGGGTAGAGCATAGTCTACACTCATGGGGTGGAGTGGGGTAGAGTGTAGTCTACACTCACTGGGCAGGGTGCAGGCCGGCGAGGGCCCCGAGGAAGGCCTGGTGGTGTGCACAGTAGGCAGGTGTACAAGTGGAAGATAAATCAGAGTGAGCTAGAGAGCTGGCAGCGGGGGAGGGGGGATGGGGGTGCTGGTGCTGTCAGGAAAAGCTGTCTGGAGGTGACCCAGCAGAGACGCAGGGGGCGGAGGGTGAGGTGTGGAAGGCACGCGGGAGAGTGCCTGACTCCAGGGAACCCCGAGAGCCTCCCTGGAGACAACGTTGCTTGTTGGAGGCCCTGCCAGTTTATGCTGGTGACTTGAGCCAGGGAAGGGGGCAGAGCTGGTACAGTGGGGCCAGAGCGTAGTGACGTGCTGGTGGCGCTGGGCTCAGTCTCCATCTGTCTGCACAGCTGCTCTGCTGGCCTTCCTTGGCCGCCCCAGGGAGGCATTCCAGGTGGTAGGGGCCCAGTCCAGCCCACAGTGTGGACAGGAAACACCTGCTGGGCAAGACTGGGGCATCAGCCAGGCAGGCTCTGTCGGCAACAGCTCCGTAACAGGCCAGGCCAGCGCTACTAGTAGAGGGTGCTTGGGAGTCTGCTCAAATGGTTGGCTCTGGAGGCTCCCTGAAGGTGGGGCTGCCGGTGGCAGTGCCAGCCCTGGTGACCCGGAGCCAGCGCAGGTGAGGAGGCAGTCGCTGGCGATTCTGCTAAGGAGGGCAGGTGCTGGGAAGACACAGGCTCGTGCACTGCCTATAGCTGGACTTCTGCCTTTTTTAGGTTCAGCAGGCCCAGTTCACCCACTGGTTGACCCCCTGACTGCTGGCCCTCACCTGGCTCGCTTCCCCTACCCCCCCGGGACCCTCCCCAACCCTCTGCTGGGACAGCCCCCCCATGAGCACGAGATGCTGCGTCACCCGGTGTTTGGTAAGAATTGGCCTGAAGGCGGGAGGGTGCCACGCAGGCGTGGGGCTGGAGCTCTGGGTGGCTGTCTGCACCAGCGTGCACCTGCCTCTCCGTGCGGGAAGAAGGCCGACAAAAGTCCTGCTCTCAGTAGGGCTCCGTGGGCCGGGTGGGTCACAAATGCAGAACGAAACCCAACAGCCTTGCCAGAGTGGGCGCTGGGGCGGCAGCACAGTAGCAGAAGCGCCTGAGCCCTGGAGCCTCCTGGGGGCGGGGCTTCTCCCTCCCCTGAGGCTGTGCTCTGAGGAGGGGCGGCCTGGCCGTGGGGGGAGCCGCCCTGGTCATCGTGCTGTGCTGCCCTGCCCGTGTCTGCCCACTGCTCCGGCTGTTTGTGTAGCGGAAGCTGTTGTGTGTTTGGCAGGCACCCCCTACCCCCGAGACCTGCCTGGGGCCCTCCCGCCCCCCATGTCGGCGGCCCACCAGCTGCAGGCCATGCACGCGCAGTCAGCCGAGCTGCAGAGACTGGCCATGGAGCAGCAGTGGCTGCACGGACACCCCCACATGCATGGAGGCCACCTCCCCAGCCAGGAAGATTACTACAGGTGAGGAGCAGGGGCCGTGTGCGGCCAGCTCCTGCCCAGGTGCCCAGGGTGGCCACCCCCCGTGGCTTGGCCCAGCTCTCCTGAGCCCTGGGGGCCCCGTGGAGCCTCCTGAATGGGAGGGGCAGAGGAAGAGAGGCCCGGAGCCCACTGGGTCAGCACTGGGCTTTGCCTCCGTGGGGGCCCTGGCCTGCAGGTGCAGGACTCTGAGCTGCCTCAGAGAGGTGGTGCTGGGATGACGGCCTGCCCTGCCCCGCCCTCCCTTCCCTCCCTGCCCTGCTCTCCCTGCCCTGCCCTCCCTGCCTGCCCTGCCCCGCCCCGCGCTCCCTCCCCTGCCCTGCCCCGCCTGCCCTGCCCCGCCCTGCCCTGCCCGCCCGCCCTCCCTCCCCTGCCCTGCCCTCCCTCCCTCCCCTGCCCTGCCCTCCCTGCCCTGCCCCGCCCCGCCCTCCCTTCCCTGCCTGCCCCGCCCGCCCTCCCTGCCCTGCCTGCCCTCCCCTCCCCTCCCCCCCCACCGCCTGCCCTCCCCTCCCCTGCCCTGCCCTGCCCTGCCTGCCCTCCCCTCCCCTGCCCTGCCCGGCCTGCCCAGCCCCAGGGCCCCATATTCTTTGCTGGGTTTTCTTTGCAGCCGACTGAAGAAAGAAGGTGACAAGCAGTTATGAGTGCTGCCGTGGGAACCCTGGTTCCTGGGGAAGAAGCAGGACTTTTCACAGACAGTAGGAGCTGCGAAAGCAAAGAGAGTATCTTCTAAAGATTTCTTTATATATTTAAACCCCACAACTGAAACCGTATCGCATCCTAGTGTTCGTTTGCGGAGAGGATTCCCTGAGAGCGGTGTGGGCCCCTGCATGACAGTCCCCCGGAAGCGGAGCCAGTCCTGGGCTGGGCTGCACATTCAGAAAACTTCCTGCAACCCTGGGGTTTGGCTTTAGTTTTCTTCTCCTTGATTTCTCGGTAGGTGCTAGCATCAGTCCTCGCCCTGCACTGCGCGCAGACACACCTGGTCTGTGTGTGCCGGTGCCCACGGGCATGCAGATAGGCAGCATATGAGTGTGGGATCCAAGAGCTATAATTTTTAAAGAATCTTTTATTTTAATACATTGTAGGAAATCTTCATAATTTGAAAAAGTTCTGCAGCATGGCTTTTTATGTCTGTAAATAAATAATTTTAGAACAGCCTTTTTTTTTCCTTCCACAAACTACTATTCTGGTCTATTTTTTCCAGCCATGTCACTGATTGTGAATTCCTACCAGCTATTGACAGAATACAGAGTTGATTTTTTAATAAAAAGTTCTATATAATTATCCCTTTCATTAAAGGGAGAGATGGGCGTTACTAACGACAGGCAGGCAGAAGCGTGGGCCCAGGTGCGGCTGCGGCAGCGAGCATGGGCGTTGGCAGGGACAGTGTTAGACGCGGCGTTTTGTTGGTTTTCTTGGGTCCGTAGCCGGCACGCGTGGACGGCGGTCAGGTGGCGCCTCTGGTTTTGCACAAGGAGAGCAGGTGAATGTCCACGTTGTCCCTGGCGTCCTCGTGTTCTGTCTCTGAGGATAGAAGCACATGTCCATGTGTGTCTGCTTGTAGATTTCCTTCTAGATTTCTATGCACACACGTTTGATTGTTCTGGATGAATTGCCTTTCTTAACACTCTGAAAAATCTCATGAAAATTCTAGAAAATTCAAGGAAATGATTCCATGCAGATAACTCAGCACATGAAAGACCCCAGGGCACACACTTGCCAAAGGAACCCGGGACGAGATCTGCGCTGTGGTGCACAGCATCGCTCACATCTTCTGTGAGGACCCAGCCGCGTCCTTGCCACCTGCTGAGGCTGCTGCTGAGCGGGAGGCCTGCAGGTTGTAGGTGGGGCCTGCGTTTGCCCTTCAGGAGCAGTCCTGTGCGTGGTGACCCACACTGGATTGGGAAACTCCTTCAGTCCCACTCTTCATCCTGGGAGTGGGGATAGGAATCCCAGCTGCAAATGTGAAGTGGGAAGCAGGCTTCCCCCCGGGAGGCGCCGCCTTGCAGGAGGTCAGGCCCCGGGAGCAGCGCTGTCCTGGGGAGAGCCGGCTGCCGAGTGCTGATACCACGCACTTCCCCCAGCGCAGACGGGGGCACACGGAGCTGTCTGCGTGTTGCTCAGGCTTCTCGCCAGGACGGGACCTCTTCCAGTCCTCGCTCAGACTCGCAGGGGCTTCTCTGCCCTGTGTGTGGCGGTCACGTCCATGAATCTTGAGACAACCCACTCTGCTGCGTGGTGGACGTGATGTGCGTGCCGGACCCAGACTGCGCTGGGGCAGGGAGAGGAGAGGCTGACAGTGTGACGCAGAAGCCAGGGTCTGGATTCAGACATGCATCGGGCATTTCCCACTGCTATTGAAAACGTGTTCGGTTTTGGTTGGGACAGACAGGATTGTTTTGTCTGTTGGAAATATTCATAGCTCTTTCCTTTCATCTCATTCCATTTCTGCGTTGACATTAGCTCTGTGCGGGGAGGCAAGCTCAGGTGAACCCTTCGCCATCAAACCTCTGGCCACCTGGCAGCGGGGGCTGCGTGTTCTGGGAGCTTCTCTGGCCCTGAGGGGGGCCTCGTGCACCTCCGCTGCTCCCACGCCCCTCCTCCCGACCGCCGCCTCTTTCCTCTCGGGTTCCTTCCGGGTAAAACTTGTCTGTCATTCGGTTCCTCTTTTACCTCCTCTATCGTCTGTTTTTCCAAAGAAGAGAAAGCGTGAAGAACTTGAGAGTCTGAACTTGGAAACTTCTCCTGGTGTTTTCTTGTTGCATTCGGTTCCCTCCCCACACCCCAGGCCCCCCGGGGAAGCACTGAGACTCTCCACCACGAAGCCGCGTGGACCCTGCCCGAGCGCGGCAGCGGGCTCCGCGGTGACCGCTGGTCCCCGTAGCTTCTCCCTCGCGCGCTGCAGTCGGCTCCTCCTCTGTGTTCTGTATGTGTCTTGTTCGGTGTTGTCGAGGTTGAGCTTCATGTTCCACTGTGCAGGAGCAGAGCAGAGCGTACTGATTCGCTACGTTTCTATATATCTTGAAGCTAAGTGTATATATGAGTAGTCGGCCATGAGATAACACAGTGTAACAGAGTAGACACCCAGAAATCGTGACTTCTGTGTTCTCTCCATTGAGTATTTTGTAATTTTTTTGAAATATTTGTGGACATAAATAAAACCAAGCTACACTACAACCCCATGGTGTGGACCAGTGCGCCGCGTCTCATTGCTGCACAGGGGCAGGACGCATGGGCTCTGGCCTGTGCCTGAGTCCCCTGGGGGGGGGGGCAGGGCCAGCTGTTCCCTGCTGCCCTCCCTCAGGGGCTCCGAGGAAGGAAGATCTTGTGTGGGAGGGAGGGTTTGTCGGGTGAGCTCACTTGCTCTCAGAGTCTTCCCAGGCAGGACGTTGGGACTGAAAACATGGCTGGGCCACGCCCCCGCATCTGTGACTTGGGGTCTCACATCTGCCAAGGTGTCTGGGTTCTGGCTGTCAGCCTAGGCGACAGGTCTGAACCCAGCTCAGCTTCGGAGTTGGCCTCCGGGTTGAGGTGGCTTCCTGGCCCACTGAGGGGCAGCGGCAGCGGCCGGGGCGTCTCCCCCAAGCTTCACACTGAGGGGCGGGGCAGCAGCCACTGAGCAGCGGGACGAGCGCAGCCCAGAAACCTTGCCGTTGGGAAACCCCCGAGGCCAGGCCGGTCCTGCCGTGTGGGGGTGCAGGCCTGGGCACAGCACGCGGCCGGCGCCGCCGGACTCTGGCCTGGACCAGCCTCGCCACACAGACGCAGGCGGTTCCGGAGCTCGCACGGCAGGGGTCACACTCCGAGCTCAGGGAGGCGGGACGGCTTCTGTCCCATCTCGAGGTGTCCAAGTGGTCAGTGCCACGCGTCTGAGTGGCCATGGGTTCCTGCCGCAGAGAAGGCTGTTGTCCTCAGGCGGGACGGCGCCGCACTGCCCTGAGCCGTCCTGAGGGAGAGCCGGGAATGCCAGACACCCGGCTGGACGGGGGGCAGTGGTGGTGGCATGTGGCCCCGCCCCAGGCCAGGCCCTTGCTGCTGCCGCTGCTGCCCACCTCGGCCCCTTTGTTCCCGCGGGCAGGTCCCCTCCTGGCTCTGCTGCAGGTGGGTCCTCTGCGAGCCGGAGAGGCCCAGGGCCCAGCACAGCTCCCATGGCGCGGACGCCTCACTTAGGCGTTGCTTTCTAAGTCAAGGTCGCTTGCCTGAAGGATGGGGACTCATTCGGATTGTGGCGTGGTACGCCTCCAGGCTCTCTGAGAAGAGTACCGTGGAGGGTCGGGCTAGAGGAGTCATGGGGACCCCTCAACCCAGCCAGGAGCCCCCGCTAGCCTGACCACAGTGAGCCCCAGGGCAGTGTGATCCGGACATGAACAGCAAAGTTGTCGTCCTCTGCCTTGTCTTCTAGGTGTGTCCCAACCATGATCTTGGGGTTACAGCAGGGCCAAGCTGTGGACCTCAAGACGGGGTGTCCTGCACCAGCCTGTGGAGACACTGAGGTCGCAGGTCTGCCCCAGCCCTGCGGGGGAAGCAGAGGGGCCGGCTGTACTGTTGGCTCCATGTCGGGCTGACCCAGGCTGCGGGATGCAGCAGACCCTTCACCGTCCCTCGTGTCTTTGTTGGAGGCAGGCCTGCTGGGAACTGGGCCACGGGAGCTGCAGTCTGATCGAGGTGCAGCACGTGACCCCTGTGGGCCCTGCGGAGCTCCGGCCAGACGTGGCCGGGGCCTCGAGCCCTCACTGGGCTCACTGCATCTCCTTCAGGGTCTTGGAGGACGCTGGCAGTTCAAGTGCTGGGCCCTGTCTTCTGCTGCGCTGACTCGAGGGGGGCCTGGGCTGCAGGTGCTGCCCCCGTGAAGCCCAGCCCCGCTCCCCTCCTCCCTGGGCACCCAGAAGGCACTTGCTCTGGAGCCGTGGGATGAATGGGTGAGCGAGCGCACAAGTGGGCCTGGCAGAGGCAGGTTCTCGATGTGCTGTTGGGGTCCGGGATGAGAATTACCCTGATCAGGGCTGAGCTGCGTGCTTCCCAGGGAGCTGGAGAGCCTGACAGGAACACCCCCACCCCACCCAAGTTCTCAGTCTTGCCATCCGACTGCCTGTCCGTCTGCTCAGGGGTCCCACAGCCCCTCTGGCCCCACTCGGGGTGGGTGCCAGTCTGTGGGCCTCTGATGAGCCTTAGGTTGTAAAAAACCATCCTGTGAAATTGAGTAAAAAGAGGACTTTGGGGCACTTCTACTTAAGATAGCTGTTCTGCCCAGGGAGGATTCCTGGGGTCACTGAGCTTTGCCAAGAGCACGGCTTCCCATGTGCCTGACCACCTGGTTCAGGGCTGTCTGCTGCGGGCATCGAGCAGGGTCCACTCCCAGTCCTGGCCACCAGGTGGCAGGAATCGCACAGCCCAGCTGTGTCCAGGGGGAAGTGTGAGACCCAGACACCCGTGAGGCTCCCCAGGGAACAAGTGTGGGGCAAGAGAACGACAGTTCTGGACCTCACCGCCAGGTTTGTGGGTCTGAGAAGGGGCAGGGTACTGTGGTCAAAGGTCCCTGCAGAGAAGGGGTGACGAGGTGCAGGGAGGAGGGTGGGCGGCTGTGTGTGGATGGGCGGTTTCTTCTGTTCTCTGCTGTGTCCCCACAGCAGGGCTCAGTGAATGCTGCCAGGAGAGGGTCCCGTGCTCCCAGCACAGTATCGGTTCCTCCGAGTGTCTGCGCAGTGCTCCCTGAGGGCCTTGGTGCCCTCAACCCCAGGCCGTCTGCTCCTGGCCCTCTGATGCTCACCCACCCAGTGCCATGGCGAGTGGTGGCCACGTGGCACAGGCTCTGTGCTCTGCAAACATGCGGAGCACAGGTTGGGCCTGGCCACCCAGCTGCTCAGGGCCCAGGAGACGAGTTCTGGAGCGTTCCGGGGGACCACCACTGTTCCCTCACAAAGCTAAAGCCCAGCATGTGGGTGCCGGGTGCACCTCCTCAGCCCCTAGCATCCCAAGGACTGGTGGATGCAAAGCAGAAGTGCTAAGCCAAGGATGCTTTCCTTACACGGGCACGCAGGGCCAGAGCTGCTCCCTCGGCGGGGGGGGGGGGGGGGGGGGGTCGGGGGCTTCCAACATGGACAGCACAGCTTTTGTCTGGCTGTTAGTGAGAGGCCCTTCCCGCAGTGGTCTGAGATCCCTTGAGGGAACTCCCTGGAGAGCAGGCCCAAGCCCGGCTGCTGGGAGGCAGGAGGCTGCCGGCCCTCTGTGGGGCTCCACGTTGGCTCTAAGGTTTTAGCAGTGCGAGGCCCGGGGCCAGATTCCCCAGCTTCAGATCCCAGCCTCGCCAGGTCCCTGCTTAGCTGGGGCCAGGTACTCGGCAGACCCTCCCAGAGTCCAGCTGACGACACCTCCTCCCCGCAGGGCCAGGCTGCAGCGAGGTGCGGGGTCCGCGGCGCGGCTTGCTCCCGCCGTCGCCATCCCGAGGTTCTCCAGGAGTCGGGGGCCTCGGGCTTTGGATCCCGTGGCTGCTCCCGCTGTCACCTGCTGGGAACAGCCTAGCGGAGCTGGCCTGAGGGCACCGCCCCTGAGCGCTGCCTGCACAGGCTGCGGGCTGCCTCTGGGGAGAAGCCATCTCCATGTGCTCAGAGCCTCCTGGGAGCAGGGCCAGGGTTTGACAGAGCCAGGAGCAAGAGGGAGGGCTCCCTACACGTCTGCAGACCCGTGGGCAAGCACCCAACACCACATTTTCTAGAAAACCCGGAGCTCTTCTGAGTGACAAACAAGTCTGGTTCCATAAAGTGTGGCACGAGCAGGAGGCGGGGTCTTCGCTGTGACCAGAGGCACCTGCTCACGACACAGGGGCAGGGCCACGGACTCCACCCCCGAGGGCTGCATGGGGCAAGGCAGGTGCTGACCGGCTGAGGGCTCTGCTTGCAGGCAGGTGTGGCGACTGTGGCTGGTGAGGATCCGGCTGGGGCCTGAAGAGTTCACACCAATCCCTTAAGCTCCGAGGTGTGAAGGGGGAAGGCAGCTGCACCCCCAGCTACAGGGTAGAGGCCACACCAGGGCAGGTACAAAGGAGCAGCACCTCGGCTCCAGGTGGCAGCAGGCTGGGCCTCTGGGGGAGGCCATGGCCCCTGGACAGGTCTGGCCGAGCTGAGGAAACCAGGGTTCTGGTGGGGGGGTGGCCAGAGTGGCCTAGCAAGTGGCTAGATGATGGGGCACGGGTGTGCGACGCCCACATCCCGTATTGGAGCATCAGGTTAAGTCCTGGCTGCTCTGCCCCGATGCACCCAGGAAGGTGAGAGCCCCTGCCCCCCATGTGGAAGACGCAGATGGAATTTCTGGCTGTTGGCTTCAGCCTGGCCCAGCCCTGGCTGTTGTGGGCATCTGGGAAATGAACCAGCAGACTGCAGCCCCCTCTTCGCACTTCCTTCATGCTGCCTTTTAAATAATTAAAAAAAAAAAAAATGAAGAGCCATTGCCATGAACGTCCAACTCTCAGAGGTAGGCAGTGGGCCCGGAGCTCTGTTGGGACTTATACGCAGAGGTCCCCTATATGTCCCCAAACCCTAAGGCCTATGCGCCCGGGGGCTATAGGATGCCACGCCAGGCATGCATCAGTGCAGTGGGTACAGCACTGCATCAGTGCCACAATCAGGCACAGCCCACCCACGGGCCTCAGCAAGCTTGGCTGTCACACGGGGTGTCTGTGTGGGAAGACGGCACCGGCCCTGTGGCCCCAGCCCTGCCCTGTCAGGTTCAGCCTTCCCGAGTCTCGCGTGGCCCGGTCTCAAATGTGCCACATGCGCTCCCGGGGCCCACTTGTGGCGCAGCTGGTCGGGCGGCCACCTGCCACTCCAGCACGCCGGGTCCACGCGCTGGGTGGAGTCCTGGCTGCCCTGCTTCTGATCCAGCTTCCCACAGTGCCCGGGCAAGCAGAACAGGGCCCGAGTGTGGGCCCTGCACCCACTCGCAAGACCTGGCTCCTGGCTTCAGCAGACGGAAGGTTCTCCTGCCTACCTTCCACCTTTAAATGAAAGATCTAAAGAAGGGAGTGGGGGGCTGCTCCTGCCCGAGAGGCCCCCGGCTCTCCTGTCACCCGGCCCTCTGCCCGGCACAGGCCCCCAGCACGCCCTCCGCTACCACACTCAAGGCGCAGTGAGTAGGTGAACCGATGCAGCAGTAACCGGGCCTTTGGGCCCCAGGCTGGGGGGGGGGGGGGGGCAGGATGGTTCAGCTGGGCCGTGCTTGCCGGGGCGTCCTGAGCTTTGGAGGATGTTCACGGCACCCCTGGACACAGTGCCCACCTGAGTCCTCCCCAGACATGGCCAACTGTCCCCTGAGCCACACTGCCACCACAGTACCTGTGCTCGCCCCGCCCCCAGGGAGCCTCAGGCTTGGCTGCTGCCGAGTGTTTATTGTCACGACTGTACACGCCCGCTGGAAGCTTCCGGGCCCCCAGGATGTCAGGCACTGGGCAGGAGGGGCCGCTGCTCATCGTCGCCCGCGTCGCCGGGAGGGAGTTCGTAGATGACACACAGGGAGGAGTACAGGCAGCCGAGGAAGGACACGAGGCTGGAGAAGTACATCACCCCGCTGGCACTGCCCACGGCCGAGGTCAGGGGCCCCAGGACCAGCGAGACCAGGATCTGGGCCAGGAAGTACTGGCAGCTGAGCAGGGAGATGTCCATGCCCATGCCCCGCCGGGTGCCGTCAGCGCTGGACCCTGCAAACTGACCCAGAGGAACCACATCAGCCCAGGCTGCCACGGCTGCCACTCAGGGCCCTGTTCCGTGCAGGCCCACACCGGCGGCAGCACGCTGGCTAGGCCTGGACTGCACAGTGTCTGTGCTGGGCGGGGCGGCCATGGTGGGGACATCCAGGACGGTGGAGGACGTCCCCAACTCCCAGGGCCCAGCGGGCAAAGCGGAGCCTTGGGCCTGAGGTGCAACCTGCCCAGCCCCTTGCGTCTCGCACTCAGGCCCCACAGGACCTGCCACTGAGCGGGCTCTTTGGGGAGGGGTGGACAGGGTCCCCACCTTCCGCCACACATGCCCCCAGGCTGCGGGGTGCGGACCACCCAGCGGCCAGGGTGCACACGTGGGCAGGGCGCTGGCTGGGAGGCGAGAGAAGCCTGGGCGCTCAGAGCTGCCCCTGCCCCTGCGGGGAGCTCCAAGAACGGGCTCCACAGGAAGCGGCTCTGGGCACCGTGGTCGGCCCGAACCCACGGCCCAAGTGGAATGGGAGTGCCCAGGAGGCCCCGTGGCCTCCACTGTCGGGACTGGCCACTCAGTGTCGCCCTCTGACCCAGACTCGCACGTCCGTTACGCAGAGGACCGATCGGGGACAGCAGCCACCGAGATTTCAGCCCCTGTGGCCACTGCCCATTGTGTCTGACCATGGCAGAACCTGGGGGGCTGCACAGCCACGCCCAAAGACCCCGGAGCACCAGGTGGTTTCCCTATGGACAGTATGGGGGCGGGGATGGCCCAGGACGCCTGGGTTTACTTCCTAGCTCTGGCTCCTCTCTCCGGCTTCCTGCTAACACCCTGGGAAAGGCAGCTGAGGGCTCAAGTGACTGGGTGCCTGCCACCCAAGGGAGACCCGATGGAGGGCTCAGCCTCAGCCTGGTCTAGCCACTGCGGGCACCTGGGGTGGGGCCCAGGGGATCAGAGCTCGCTCCGTCTCTGTCACTCTGTCTCTCTTCTTCTCAAATATATTCTTTAAAAATACAGAGAGAAACAAGAAGAGAAAAAAGTACCACGCGCAGAGACTTGTCAGAGACGTCAAACTTCAAAACAAGTTAGGGCCGGGCCTGGGAGGCGCGGCCGCGGGGTGAGGGGAGCGAGAAGCCCCGTCACCATGGTGGTCGTCCGGGGCGGGAGGCAGCCGCACTGGGGCTCCCACGCGGCCTTGAAGAGGGAGGGGGCGCGGACCCGGGCTCCGCAGGGACAGCCCTGGACACAGCGGGGCCAAGGCGGTGCTGAGACCGCGGCGACCCACTTGGGCCAAACACCCGGACAGGCACCCCCACGGGGACAGCAGGCGGACTCCTGCTCAGGCCTGGGGCCCGGGGCCTGGGGGATGCGGAGACGGCTGCTGCACGCGTGGGCTCAACACGCTGACTCGTACACGTGAAATGGTGAGTCGAGAGGTTTTTCAGCTCTTAGAGAAATCTCCCTGCTGGACAAATCCCCACACCCGGTTGAGCGGCTCGGCCTTCCACGCTGCCTTGACTGAAATCCCGACTGTGCTGTGGGGCTCATGGTCACGGTCACCCTGCATTCCCACATCACTTCACTCAGAGGGGCAGGGAGGGTGCCTCCTCCCCAGGGCCTGGGGGCTCTGCTAGGGAAGCGGCGGGTCCTGGGGGCCCTGCTCTTCAGCCTGACAAGGGCCAGTGTCCACACTTGCTGGGTCCCGCGCGTCGCACGCAGGCACTCACCTTCTTGCTCTGGTAGTAATCGCAGAGCAGGGAGTAGGGCAGGGTGCACAGCGTGGAAAACAAGATCCCGTAGGTTACGCACAGGGACAGGACCACGTAGAGGTTTCTGGACAGCGTGGCCAGCCCGGTCCCCAGGCCGAAGGCGAGATAGGCGATGAAGTAGAGGGTGCGGACACTCAGGAACTCCTCCAGCTTCTCCAGGATTGCTGTGGGCCCACGCGGGTGAGCGACCCCCGCGGCCCCAGGCACTCAGCCTCCCTGGACTGCCGTCGGGGCTGACCCCGGAGCTGGCGGTGGTGGGCACCCAGGACACTGCAGTCTGGGAGGCTGGCAGGCCCCGGGTGTCCCTGTCCACTGCCAACCCCAGCTGGGTCCCCAGGGCATCGGCGGGCAGAGAGGTCTTTGGGCTGAAACACCCATGAGGCCCACGGAACTCTGCACCTGTGTCGTTACTGTCCTGTGTCCCCTTCCACACTGGGGACACCGCAGCCCAGCGCCTGGCCGCCAGCAGGACGATGTGGCTCCAAGAACACTGGGCCCCTTCCCCACGTCCGATGCCCCCGCCTGGCTGCGGGCCAGGAACGCCCCGTGCCTGCCACAGCCACCCGCTGAGCTCTGACAAACTCAGCCCGGCCCCAGCCCCGAGGCGGTGACTCGGCCACTGAGACAGGACACACAGCCCGGGCCGTCCGGCCAGCTGCCTGCTGCTACCTGGCCCTGGAGTGAACCAAAGATGCGTGTTCTGTGGCCGCCGAGCTGCGAGGGCCGGGGCCATGGCGGCGACAGGGACCGCCCAGCTGGCACAGCCAGAAATCTCTCTTCCCTGGCCTTTCACAGCGAAAACCCGCAGACCCCGCGCACGCGGCCACCGGGCTCCCACCATGCGGGCTGCTGTGAGCCGTCTGCTTCCTGTGCCCCACGGTCACCCAGGCACAAAGCCTCAGGGTCGGCTCAGACTCTGGCCTCTGCCCACCCCGCAGTTCCGTGAACTCGCTCCGTCCTCCTCCTCCCCGCGGGCAGCCATTCCACAGAGCCACGTGGGCGGGCCGTGGGCAGGGCTGGCAGGCCTAGGAGTGGCCGCGTGGTTCACCCCCGGGGCCAGCGCTGGCCCACACAGGCATGCACGCGCCCCCTCCATGGGCCACCAGCTCTCTGAGGCCCGAGGGTCTCTGCCCCCTGCAGCCAGGCGGCCGGCGAGGGCCCACCGGAGACGGCGCGTCCCCCCACGGGCGCAGGGGAGGGGCGGGGCGCGGTACCTGAGTAGAAGGCGGCGCTGAAGGCGTAGATGCACAGGCCCCAGCAGCCCATGGTGACGCCGCTGCTGTACTTCTCGTAGGCCTCCGACGAGTGCGGGGCCTTGGGGTCCCCCTGGAACACCACCTCGCCCATGAAGTCCGTGTAGAAGAGCAGCATCCCCTCGAACGACAGCCACCCTGGGGGGGGGGGGGGAGAAGGGGCTGAGCCCAGAGCACCGGCCGAGCGCCCACCGACGGTCAGAGCAGCCAGCGGTCAGAGCAGCCAGCGGTCCGCAGGTTCCAGAATTAGAGAGCTGCCTGGAGGGCCGGCGCTCCGCCCCGGGATCAAGCTGCCGCCCGCAGCGCCCGCATCCACACGGGCGCTGGTTCGAGTCCTGGCTGCTCCACTTCCCGTCCCGCTCCCTGCTAACCCAGATGGAATTCCTGGCTCCTGGCTTCTGCAGCCATGCGGGGAGTGAGCCAGTGATGGGAGCTCTCTGTGTGTCTCTCTCTCTCTAACTCTGCCTTTCAAATAAACCTGGAGATAAAAAAGCCCCTAGCACTTTACCACCTGGAGCCAAGCTCTGGCAAGACTGCAGATGTCCTTCCATTCTTTGCTTTTAATAAACACGTATTTTTAAAAGCATGCAATGGGACGCTGCCCGAGGCACTCCGGCTGCCTGAGCCGGGGTCCCCGGGAGGCGTGGGAGAACACGCGCGCGCGAGCTGCTCCACCGGCTGGTTCACGCCCCGGGCCAGGAGCCTCTCCGGGTCGCCCACGTGGGGGCGCAGGGAGCGGAGCCACGGTCACGCGCTGCGGCCCAGGGCGCGCGGGCGGGAAGCTGCGTCTGCCCGGCCCTGCCCGCGCCCACGCACGGAACGGCGAGCGAGCCCGCAGGGCCCAAAGCCAGGGACGCAGACGTCAGGCTCCTCGCCTGGGGCCGCACGGCCTTCTAGAGGGCCACGCCGACTACGGCACGCGCGGTGGGCGCCCTGGGCCGCCTCGCTCCCCATCGCAGCTCGGCCGCACGAGGGACGCCGGCAGAACCAAACGCGCGGAGTGGGGGACGAGAGCTTCTCCACCGTATCGCAGGCCAGGCCTCGCGGCGGCTCCGCCGGAGCTGGGCACAGCCGCGGCCACCGCTGGGCCGAGGCCCGTCCCGGGTGCTCGACGCCGCCTTGCGCTGAAGCCGCGTCGCGGGAGCCCGGGTGTAGACGCCCAGGGGGGCGGGCCGAGCGCTCACCCAGGAAGTGGTTGACGCAGAGGCTGCGCAGCGCGCGGGGCATGTGGCAGATGGTGGCCCAGAGGCGCCTGGCGGACAGCGGCGGCTCGGCCTGCTCGGCGGAGCCCATCAGCTCGCTCTCGTACTTCACGCCGTTCAGTAGGATGTTTGCCACCTGCAAGGGAAGCCGGGTACCCGGCCTCAGCGCGGGCACAGCGCGGAGTAAGTCCGAGGTCCAGGCGTGTCCACGGAGAGCGGCTGCCCAGGATCGCTGGGAACGGCCGCCCCAAGTCCTGGCCGGACAGGTGGGCCTCCGGGGGCTGGGCAGCGCCGCCCGCCCTGGCACCCCCGTGACCAGCGCCAGCCGGCGGGGTGCGGGGTGCTTCCTCCCGGGGACCCTTCCCCAGGCGCCCTGCCCGGGTCGGCCATGCGGACCTTTAGGGGGACGTAGATGTGTGGGGGCCACGCAGGAGGCGCGTGGGTTTCGGCAGCACTGCCTGGGCCCGGGTGGGTTTCTTCCCACGGCACACGGCGTGCTGGGGTACCAGCGGGGCCGATCGGAAGACAGAGCGGAGATTCCAACCGCACACCCCAAGATCTGGGTGCAGGTGGGTGCGTCCCTCCCGGGTCACCTAGAGTGAGGGTGACATCGCAGCCTTTGAGGATAGCGGCTGCCCGACCCTCGAGGTGTCCCAGCCTGCAGACCCGGGCAGACACAGGCCGTGTGCACCCCTGGTCTGAGCAAAGCCGGTCAAAGGCCCGGCCCGGGCTGGACATGACCGCAGACAGCTGCTCCAGCGCCGGCCAGCTCTGACCGGACCACCCCTCCGGCAACGGCCTGACCACAGCCCTCCTTACTTACAGGAGCCTCCAGTCTGACCTTTGCCTCCGCAGAAGAGGCCGCTGGCCCTGAGGACCCTGCATCTGGCTCGAGGAGATGGCCGACGGGGCCACCCGGCACCACTTGGGGGTCTTACGTTTCTCCTCTTTCAGGAAGACTCAGAGCCACACAGCCTGAACGGGCCCTGGACTGGCCACTCACACGAGGCTTACTGCCGAGTGCCGGGAGTCAGCCCTGGCCTGAGTCACCTTTGGGCAAAGGTGGCCGCGGTCTAGGAGCTGCACCTGACCCAGAGCCACCCATGCTGGGCCCGCCGACCTGGGAGCTTAGATGGTGGCTGGGACTTGCAGCTTCGTCGTCTGGGCCACCAGGAGGGGACGCCAGCTGCTGCCCCTGCGCTGGCTGCCCCGGCATGTGCACCCACCTGTTGGCTGAAGGTCACGTTCCTCCTCCTGCTCGTGTCCGGCCCCCCTCCTCCGGCCGCGTCCGGGAGAGCCAAGGTCTGGGGTCTCTTGAGGATCCCAGATGACCGAGGCTTGGGGGTATCCAGGGAGCCCACCCTTAGAACGTCTCCGTCTGCGGCCAGGGCGCCCTCCGTCCTGTCCAGGAGGCCCCGGTCCTGGCGGTAGAAGCCGTCGGGGGCCCGGGGGAAGCTGACGCTGAGCGGCTGCCTGGGGGCGCTGCCGGGCATGGCCAGGTAGGGGTCCTGGGCGCCCGTGAAGCAGTCGATGAGGACGCTGTCGATGTGGGCGGCGCCGAAGGACGAGGCGAACTCGTTAATGCCCGTCAGGGAGCTGTCCCTGCTGACGAAGCTGCCGTACTTGGGCGTGAGGGGGCTCAGCGGGGAGATGGGGCTGGAGAAGCTGGTGTAGAAGCTGGTGGCCGTCTGCGCGGGCAGCGGGTCGCCGGCGCCTTCCTCCGGCGGGGCGGGCGGCGACGGCGGCAGCGGGAGGCTGGGACTCTTCATGGCCGTCCTCTTCTCGCCAGGCGGCCGCAGGGGCCGCTCAGGGATGCTGACAAGGGTCAGGACGGTGGTGACGCTCAGGGTGATGGCGGTGAAGATGTAGATGACGCGGAGCTGGCCCCCCAGGGCCCTCCCGAAGCGCGTTTTGTCCCAGTGGATCCCCCCGACCACGTATCCAAACCCTCCTCCGAGACCTGGGGAGAGAGACAGGGCAAGAGCGCCCTCCTGCGGCCAGGCAAGGAGCCCCTGGGGACAGCCGCACCCCAGCTCCCCCGCATCGTGTCCACCCCACCGAGGGTGTCCCCGCCCCTGCCCTCCAGGCACCTGCCACGCCCCTCCTGGTGCTAACATTGAGAATAAAAAGTATAAATAATACACGCCGGAGGGAACAGGAAGGACTCCCACACCTGGGAAGGCAGAGGCCGGGAGTGGGCGGGGCCGAGGCTGTGTTAAACATGGACACAGGTGCGGCCAGGCCGGGACAAGGGAGGAGCCTTCTTGGTCACTCCTGAGGCACACATGAAAGGCTGAGCTGAGCAAGCGGAGGTCTGGCTTTCCCCAGGAGCGGACGGGTCAGAGGGAGCCCCTGGCGTGTGGGGTACACCCCAGGAGCGGACAGGTCAGAGGGAGCCCCTGGCGTGTGGGGTACACCCCAGGAGTGGACGGGTCAGGGGGAGCCCTGGTGTGTGGGGTACACCCCAGGAATGGACGGGTCAGGGGGAGCCCTGGCGTGTGGGGTACACCCCAGGAGTGGATGGGTCAGGGGGAGCCCTGGCGTGTGGGGTACACCCCAGGAGTGGACGGGTCAGGGGAGCCCTGGCGTGTGGGGTACACCCCAGGAGTGGACGGGTCAGGGGGAGCCCCTGACATGTGGGGGTACACCCCAGGAGTGGACGGGTCAGGGGGAGCCCCTGGCGTGTGGGGGTACACCCCAGGAGTGGACGGGTCAGGGGGAGCCCCTGGTGTGTGGGGGTACTCTCAAAGCACCTGCTGGTCAAGGGCAGACTCCTCACCAGCAGGGGGAAACGGGACCCTGAGCCCGCCTCCCAGAGGGCAGAATGGCCGAACGCAGATGCACCCGGAGAGAAACCAGATCTGCATGATGGCTGCAGAGGGGGCAGGGATGTCAGGGGCATGGAGCCAGCTGTATACACACACACATGTGTGTCAGGGGCATGGAGCCAGCTGTATACACACACGTGTCAGGGACCCTGGAGCCGGCTGTATACACACACATATAGGGATACTTGAGCTGTCTGTATACACACACACATGTCCAGGACACTGGAGCCGGCTGTATACACACACATAGGGATACCTGAGCTGTCTGTATACACACACGTGTGTTAGGGGCATGGAGCTGTCTGCATGCACACACGTGTGTCACAGACTCTGGGGCCAGCTGTGTACACGTTAGGGATGCCTGAGCTGTCTATACCCACAGATACACATCTAGCAGTGGCTTGACAGTACTTCCACAGGTTCACAGAAAATGGATTTGAAAGATAAGCTTATTTTAGTGCAAAATATTTTAAAATTCACACACATGAGGCATTCTCAAAAAGTTCATGGAAGTGCATATTATAAAATAGCTATGTGTGGATTTCAGAATGTTTCTGCAACAAAATAAACTTGTAATTCCATTATCCGTGAACTTCACATTTTTTTTTTTAAATAATTGTGTGAAAGAGAAAAAGGGACCAGTGAATGCCCTGGTTCACCCCCAAACAGCTGCAATGGTCATGGCTGGGCTGGAGCCAAGCCGGACCCAGAACACGACCCAGAACACCTCCCACACGGGTGGCAGGGACCCAGCTACTTGAGTCGTCACTGCTGCCCCTCAGGGTCTGTGGGCACAGGAAGCTGGGGCTGGAGCCCAGGCACTGGGATACGGGACACAGGCATCCCGGAGAGCACCTGGCCCCGCCCCGTCTGCACCTGCAGCTGCAAAGACACTCACCTGCCAGGAGGGCGTGGATGTTCAGGCCCCGGTCCTGGTCCACGGGGCTGCACACGTCCATCATATAGGCGTGGCTGGGGTTGTCAGCCGAGTCTGCGCTGAAGTCCATCAGCACCACCCCGCACACCGTCAGGAGGATGCCCCACTTGTGGTTGGCGGCTGTGTCGGCCAGGGCTATGCCGATGTCCCTGCCATTGAGCAGGAGCGAGAGGCCCAGCAACGCCCCTGGAAGCAGAGGACAGTCGTCAGGCGCACAGGCAGAGCAGCCCCGTCTCCAGCCAGTCACCATGAAGTCTAGGACCTGCGTGTACACCGAGCTCCGAGCAGAGCGCGCGGACGGGGCCCTGCTGGCGCGTCAACTGTTTGCACGCGGCCAGGACTCTCCAGTCCGTCCATCAGGCAGTGAAGCCACGAGGTGAACCGCGTTCATTTGTTAAACAGAAGCCAAGCGATCTACTCTCACAGGCTGGGGGCATTCCCAGGGCAACCGTCCTAGCCTTTCCTAACAGGAAGCGTTTTTGTTTTTGTTTTTGTTTTCCGTTTTATTTCCATGCCGAAACAACAGACCTATAGCCAGGACAAGTATGAAAGGGCGTCTCCTTCCAAACCTGGAGGTACACCGGTCACTCCACGCACCCAACAGCGGCTGCAGCAGGAATCCTGCAACAGAGAGGCCGCCCGCACTGAGACCCAGCCTCGCGACGCCCCGCGGCGCCCCCGTGCGGCGAGCAACCAGATGACGGCCTGCACTCGGCAGCAAAGCCCAGACTCCTGGCCCCGGGCAGCTCCTTAGGCACCCAGAGATCCCAGGGCCTGCCAGACCCAAGTCAGGTCAGGCTTTGCAGCACGGGCCTGTGGCACGAGATGGCGGCGGTCCGCTCGGTTGTCTGGAACTTAAAATCCGGGATGGGATCGGCCACACCCATGTTTGCCACCTTCACTCTTGTTCTTCCGATACCCCCACCCCCACCCTCAAGTTGCGTCAACTGGGGCTTCCAGAGGAGGCCATCCACCACCGGGGCTCACCGAGGATGGGGCTGATGAACCACACCAGGCTGTAGAGCTGGTCGGGCAGGCCCATCTGCAGGAGCACCGGGGTCACGTACGCCGTCTCCATGGCGTAGCTGAACTCAACGCCGAACAGGATGCAGCCGTTGAAGAGCAGCTCCCGGAAGGACCTCTGGGGGTGCAGCTCCCCGAAGTCCACCAGCTCGATGGGACACGGGGTATTTGGAGGAGGGGGCGGAGAGGGGCGGATGCATTTCCTCCTCTTGGGGTGTCGCTTGAAGTTGTTGGCCCGGTGGCTGAGGTGCCGAGTCACGGAGCCCACGGAGCCCGAGACCTGCGACCTCCACAAGTCCTTAGGGGCCACGCTGGGGAAGAGGGCCTCTCCCGGAGGGGTGCCGCTCGCCGCCGGTGCGGTCATGGTGGGGAGGGCCTGCGAGGGAAGCCGGTGGGGGGACCACGGTCACTTTCGCCTCGGACCGCCTTTGCCACATGCCACACTGCTTCTAAGAGGGACACCTTTCTGGCTCTCGTGCTGTGCTCCCCGCTGGCCCGGGGCCTTTTCCCCAGCAGGGCGGCTCATCCGCTCATGGCACCGAAGCCCGATGCCGCTCCCTGCCCAGGGAGAGGACGCCCAGGCCTCAGGCCCCACCTGAAACCTGTAGGGACTGTGCACCAAACAGAAGCTCCCGTCTGCAGGGCAGGCACAGGACTGCCGCGTGACAAGAGCAGCCGGCAGCCCAGCGGCTCTGCGCCCCTGAGGACGCGGGGCTGTCGTCGCTGCGGCCCATTTCCAGGGCTAGGTTTGCTCCTCCCCGAAGGTCTGCAGGGATCAGAGGGGAGGAGAGACCAGACGTGGGACAGGGACACCTACAGGCACCCCGAGCTCCCCAGGATGGAGGGTCCTGGCCCGTCCTCTTCACTTCCAACACTCCCTGGGAGTCAGTCACAGGGGTCTCGTCCCCGGGAGGGGTCTCGTCCCCGGGAGGGGTCTCGTCCCCGGGAGGGGTCTCGTCCCCGGGAGGGGTCCACGCCCTGTCTTCCAGCACCAACAGTGTCACAGGAGTCCTGACTTACAGGGGTGGCGAGTGCTGCCGTTAGAGAAACTAAGAACCAGTGAGGAGGGTGAGAGAGGTTTCCAGCGCTGGCACTGTGGCACTGCAGGTTAGAGCCAGACCCTGTGGTGCCGGCATCCCATATGAGCACCGGTTCAAGTCCCGGCTGCTCCACGTCCGATCCAGCTCTCTGCTGTGGCCTGGGAAAGCAGCAGAGGATGCCCAAGTCCTTGGGCCCCTGCACCCACGTGGGAGACCTGGAAGAGGCTCCCGGCTCCTGGCTTTGGCACAGGCCATTGCAGCCATTTGGGGAGTGACCAGGGGATGAGAGATCACTCCGATTCTCCTCTCTCTAACTGCCTTTCAAATAAACAAACACATTTTTCAAAAAATAGATTTTTTTTCCTCCACCCTCAGCTTATTTTGGAACAATTTATATATATTTAAAGATTTATTTACTTATTTGAGAGGTAGAGTTACAGAGAGGGAGAGAGAGGTCTTCCATCCATTGGTTCACACCCCAGATGTTTGCAATGGCCTGGGCTGATCCAAAGCCAGGAGTCAGAAGCTTCTCCCGGGTCTCCCACGTGGGTGCAGGGGCCCAAGTACGCGGTCCATCTTCCACTGCTTTCCCAGGCGCATCAGCAGGGAGCTGGATCGGAAGTGGAGCAGCCGGGACTCAAACTGGTGCCCATGTGGGATGCTGGCTTCACCTACTATGCCACAGCGCCGGCCCCTGGAGCAATGTTCACAATGCCCATGACCTAGAAAAACATGAGCACGTACATGACCTTCACCCCCACCCTCTTCCTCCTCCACGCCTGCCCTGTGTCCACGGGAGACCCACGCCCGAGCGCCCGACTGTTTCCCACGGCTTTGAAATTCATCCCGACTGGGAATATGAAGGGAGTGGGTTTCAGTGCGCTGACATGTGTGCATGTGTGAGCACGTGCGTGTGTGTCTGTGTCAGTCGCAAGGGAAGGAGGCAGACACAAACGTCAGGGGCGTCCTGGAATTGTTTGATCTCTGACATAGCCCATCCCACTGGCCTCACAAAAAAAACAATTCACAAAATTCCCTTGCAAGTCCTTCCCGGGGGACAGCCTCCAAACCAGGCCAGCTTTCCCAGCGTGGGGAGGTTTCCCGAAGACGGCACTTGTCATCCGCCGAGACAAATGCTAGAGGCGCTCCGGCAAACCCAGCTCCCAGCTTCCGAACGAAGGCCCTTATTTCTGGTGTTAACTTTGGGCAGCTTCCTTATAAATCATGCAACCTTTGTACCCAGAACTCACCCAGGGATTGTCCTCTGCGTTAGAAGACCCCAAGGGTGGAAACAGTCAGCTCTAGGGACACGTTAGCAGGATTCAGAACATCGAGTGAGGCCAGTGACCCACCCACCCTCCATCCACCCATCCTATTAATTCACCCATCTGACCAACAACCCCCACATCCACCCTTGCAAACATCCACTCCCCCACCCACCCATCCTCAGCTGAATACAGAGGACCAAGATGCGGAAGGAAGCCCTAGGGGCAGAAGCAAGGCAGACTTCGGCCCTGGCCTTGGGTGGAAAAGTAGAGGAAGGCATTGCAAAAGTCGCGGGGGCCCTCTGTGAGAGACACGGGGTGGCACGTGGGCAGGGCGGGCTGTGCCGGGAGGGCAGGCAGCAGCTGATGCTGGCCGGACTGGGCGCCTGGCTAAGAGAGGGATTTTGTACCCAGGTGTTAGGGGTGACACGGCCAGACGGCCCACTTCCTGTCACCGTTAGATCTTCCTGTGTCCACAGAGAACCTCTCTCCTGTAACAAGCACAGGCCTAGGAACTATGCAGACAACGAATCCTCGTTTCCGATGGAGTTCACTTCCGAGGCCCAATCGAGATGCAGACTTCAAGGACGCTACGCTTGCTGCGTCCCCACGGTCCCGCTCTGGCGCACCCGAGCGTGGGTCATCTTCCTCCCGAAGACCCAGGGAGGCACGAGCACCCCTGGGCATCACCCAGGCAGACAGTGCAAGAGCCAGGGCAGGGCCTGGCACGGGTGTGCGGGAAGCTGGGCCCTGCTCTGCCCGCGCCTCCCCCTCGGGCCCCAGCACCGAGCAGTGTCTGCTTCGCCCTGCAACCCGGACCTGCGCGCACTGCGTCTGAAGACTGCCGCTACTTCTGGAAAGAAGAACCAGGCGCCCGGTTTAGAAACATGCCTGCTTTTAACAGCCTATCGGGGAATATATTTTTGAAAACGGGAACCTTTTTGACCTTATTTAAAACAGATACGTACAAGGAGACAGCCCACTTTTCCACCTGCCGTGTGACGGCTTCACCACCACCTCCTCCACCCCAACCACGAGGCAGCCTGGCGAACGGAGGCCGCATCTGCCCGCCTAACGGCCCTCTAGCGCCTCAAACGGATTTAAACTTGAGCTTGAAAAGTCTTCACTAAGGGTTCATTTCACTTTAGGGATCAGTAGTACCATTTCCATTTAAAGATATGTTTATTAAAGGCTGCCATGGGTACAGTGGCTAACACCTCTCCGATGCCTGCGTTCCAAGGCAGGGTCCCTGGGTTCCAGTTCCAGCTCCACTTCCCTGAGAATGCACCCTGCGAGGTGGCAGCTGAGGGCTCAAGGACCTGATGTCCCTGTCACCCACGTGGGAGACCTGGACTGAGTTCTGAGCTCTTAACCTTGACCTGGCCCAGCCCCAGCCCCAGCCGTGGTGGGCATTTGTGGAGTAAACCAGCAGATGGAAGATCCCTGTCCGTCTCTGTTCTCTTTCTGTATCTCTGCCTTTCAAATAAACTCAAAACCAAACCAATCCTGTTCATGAAAGTTTCTAGTAAGAGGAATTTTTAAAATGTATTTTAAATGGGTGAAAGGGAAATTTAAAATAATGAAAGAGTGAGTCAGCGCTGTGGCGTAGAGCGCCGGCATCCCATATGGGCGCTGGTTCTAGTCCTGGCAGCTCCACTTCTGATCCAGCTCTCTACTATGGCCTGGGAAAGCAGTGGAAGATGGCCCAAGTCCTTGGGCCCCTGCACCCACGTGGGAGACCTGCAGGAAGCTCCTGGCTCCTGGCTTTGGATCGGCGCAGCTCCGGCCATTGCAGCCAATTGGGGAGTGAACCAGCGGATGGAAGACTTCTCTTTCTTTTTTTTTTCTCTCGCTCTCTCTCTCTCTGCCTCTGCTTCTCTGTGTAACTGACTTTCAAATAAATAAATCTTAAAAAAAAAATAATGAAAGAATTTTTAGAATCTTAAAAAAAATTCTTTGAGAGGGAGAGGGAGAGCGAGCACGCCCCATCCGTTGGTTCAGTCCTCGAATTCCTGCAATGGCTGAGACTGGGCTGGGCCAAAGCTGGGAGCTGAGGACCCAAGCCAGGTCTCCCTCATGGGCGGCAGGAACCCAGGCACCTGAGCCACCAACACTGCCTCCCAGGGTCTGCATCGGCAGGAAGCTGGGGCCGGGGTGAGGGCGGGCCGTGAACCCAGGCTCCCAACGTGCAGCTCGGGCTCCTTAACCATCGGACCCCACCCCCCACCCCCCGAAACAGAACTCTCACCCGCTAATGCAAAGGTGCACCAGCTCACCCTGTCCACACTGGGCGACCGTTACTGGACCCGAAGGTTGCATGTGGGCCCCACAGAGCTCCCAGGAAACAGGGATACAGAGGACACGTTGTAGGGTGTGTGTGCGCTTTGAAAGGCCAACGAAAAAGATCTTCCTTCTGCTGGGTCACTCCCCATTGTCCACAGCAGCCAGGGCTGGGCAGGCTGAAGCCGCCAGCCAGGAGCTCAGTCTGGGTCTCCCAAGTGGACGGAAGGGACCCAGCCAGGCCAGCCGTCCTCTGCCACCTCTCAGCGCGCGCGTTAGCATGCAGCTGGATCAGGAGCCGGGCAGGCTCGCACGCCCGGGGGCTCGGACTCGGGTCGGGGGTCTCAGCTGCCACTGAGTTCGCCCGCCCCCGATGTTTAAAGCAAGGATGCGCACTTGGAGGCTGACTGCTACAGGTGCTCCCGGGGCCAGCGCTGGCTGGGAGTGAGCAGGCGCGCGGAACGGGCGTCTGACATGACCCTACAACGAGCAGAAAGGACTTCCTCGGGTCCCCGCCGCACCTCGCACCACGCCAATTCCCTTCCACACTCCGCCTCCATCCAGCCTCCGAGTTAATCCTGGAAGGGGGTCTTCGCGGACCACGCGAGAGCCCTGTGGACTTGGGGGGACGATTTAACCAGCTGTCCCCGAACTGGGTGGCCTGTTTCTCTCTGCACAGGGCCAGAGCCTCCTCCCTCCGAGGGCGAGGCCCTCGCGACCCTGGGCTTCCTGGGCACCTGGCTACCTCCCTGCGGGAGCCGGGAACAGCGCGGCGCCCTGAGTCATGGCAGAAGTTCCTTCCCAAGCATGCGGACCGCGGCCAGGGACTCAGGACAGCAGGGACAGCAGGGGCCCGCGGCCCCGCCGGGCCTGGCCTTGCCGAGGGATCAGCCTCTGGCAGGAGGTGGACCGGAAGTTGATGACACCTGCCCAGGTGACCAGGGAACAGGCCTCGGGCTCCGTAAACACACCCTGAGCCGGGAGCAAATTCCAGGCGCCCTGGCCTTGCCAGCCAGGGCGAAATCAACCCGCGGCCGGCGGCGCCCCTGTGCTGGGCCCCGGGGGTCCGCACGCAGGGGCCGAGGCGGGGCTCCATCGCGGTCCAGCGAGCCAGACAGGAAGAACAAAGGTCCCCGTGCCAACCTGGCCCGCGGCCCCGGCCTGCGACGCGGGAGGGAACGGTACCTGTGCGTGCAGACGGGAGGCATCCCCTCGCGAGGCTGGGCTCCTGCCCGCCCCCGGCGCCGCTCCGTCCCGGCCTCGCCGCCCCCGGCCCGCCGCGGCCGCTGCAGCATCACCCGCGGGCGGGGCCGTGACGTCACGGCGGCCTCGCGCCGGGGCCCGCAGAGCGGCGCTCACGCGGCACCGCCCGCCGCCGCGGCGCCGCGCACCCGCCCCGGTCCGGCCCCGCCGCCTCGGGGGCTCTCGCGGCTCTGGGCTGCCGGGGTTGCTTGGGGCCTGGGGGACGCTCGCGGGTCAGAGCCGTCGAGGGCGCTGGAGGTTTTGGGGCGCCCCCGGCATGGGCGGGGGGCGCTCGGGGACCGGGGGGCGCTCGTGGGTCAGGGCCGTCGGGGGCGCTCGCGGTCGGGGCGGTGGCGGTAGGGCTGCCCCTCGGGGCGATGAATAATCAGTGCTTTACCTGCAGGCACGGTGCGGTGAGCCCCTGCGCCCCCTGCCCGAGTGCTGGCGTCGAAGTGGCTGGGGGACCCCGCTGGCCGCAGGTGCAGCCGGGCCTGGAGCTGTGGCAGGGAACGTGGCGTGGGACGCAGACAGGGGCTCCCAGATCAGTCCCCCGTGACCAGACGGTGTGTCCATCTCCAGCTTCACGCCAGGCAGGAGCAGACCCTCACCGAGACCCCTTCCTGCCCTGTTAGGGACCGCCCCAACCCCCAGACGACCCCGCTGGAGCCTGCAGAAGCAGCTGCCCCCCCTCCCCCACCCGGGAAAACGCAACCCCGTTCCGTCCTCCTTGAGGGGCCGGGCCGCGGGACCCCCGCCTGCCTTGCCGGCTCCCCTGTGCTGGAGCGGAGGCCCCCACCGCGTGTGGTTCGCACGTGGCCTCCTGCCCATCTCCACTGCTGGCACCACCCGAGGAGGGCAGGTCCTGCCCCGGGCGGCCACGCTGGGGATTTGGACACACGCGGGACGAGCACGCAAGGTTGCTAAGAGGCTTGCGGGGACATAGCGACCCCTGAGGACGGGGAGGTCCAGGGGAGAGGAGGCGAGGGTGCTCCAGCCCTGGGCGGCAGGTGAAGGTGGTGTGACCCGAGCTGGGACGGTACTGAGCCTGCACAACCCTCCCCGCAGAAGTATGTGAGGGGTGCGGGCGTTGAACAGCGTGGCCGCTCTGTGATGTCCTGTCCCGGGCCGGCGCTGGGGCACAGCGGGTTCGGCCGCTGTCAGAGCTCCAGTTCAAGTCCCGGCTGTTCCACTCCCAATCCTCTCCCTGCTAATGGCCTGGGACAGCAGCAGAGACCAAGTACTCGAGCCCCTGCACCCACATGGTTGACCCAGATGGAGTTCGAGACTCCATCCAGCTCAGCCCAGGCTGGTGTGGGCATTTGGGGACTGAACCAGTGGATGGAAGATCTCCCTCCCCACTCCCCATTCCTTTGCCTTTCAAGTAAATAATCTTTTTTTAAAAATTCACCTTTATTTATTTATTTATTTTTTGACAGGCAGAGTTAGACAGTGAGAGAGAGAGACAGAGAGAAAGGTCTTCCTTCTGTTGGTTCAACCCCCAAATGGCTGCTATGGCCGGTGCACCGTGCTGATCCGAAGCCAGGAGCCAGGTGCTTCTCCTGGTCTCCCATGGGGTGCAGGGCCCAAGCACTTGGGCCATCCTCCACTTCCTTCCCGGGCCACAGCAGAGAGCTGAACTGGAAGAGGGGCAACCGGGACAGAATCCGGCGCCCCAACCGGGACTAGAACCCGGTGTGCCGGCACCGCAGGCGGATGATAGAGGATTAGCCAAGTGAGCCGTGGTGCCGGCCTCAAGTAAATAATCTTTAAGTGAATAAAATATTTAGTAAAACATCACAGGGGCTGGCATTGTGGCATAGCAGACACAGCCACTGCCTGTGACATCAGCATCTCATATGGGTGCCGGTTCAAGTCCTGGCTGCTCCACTTCCACTCCAGCTCCCTGCTAACGCACCTGGGAAAGCAACAGAAGATGGCCCGAGTGCCTGTGACCCTGCACCCACGTGAGAGATCCCGACGCAGCTCCTGGCTCCTGGCTTCAACCTGGCGCAGCCCCAGCTGTTGTGGCCATTTGGGGAGTGAACCAGCAGATGGAAGACCTCTCTCTGTCCCTCTGTAACTCTGCCTTTCAAATAGATACATCTTTTCAAAGACCATGTATACAATGTATTCTTCTGTCATGTTGTACACGATAAATATACACTAGCTTTTTTCTTATTGTCAATTTAAATAGTTCCCCAGAGGAGGGTGTTAGGAAGCATGGGCCCGCGAGCTGGGCGATGTCGCGGTTTTTAAACTGGGCTGCTGGTGAGCCCTCACGTGGAGGATGCCATGTGAAGAAAGATTCGTGGGTGGTGAGGGTCTGGCCATGCTGACATCTGGGAGGGGGGAAAGCATGTGCAAAGGGCCTGGGGTAGGAGTGAGCTGGGCTGAGCCGACTAGCGGTAGCTCAGAGAGTCACACGGCTTGTTACAAAACTGTGAGCCCAGGAGGGTGACGGGGCAGGCAGGCAGCTCTGTGCGGTGATGACGGGGCTTTGGGAGGCACACTCCGGCCGAGTGGGGACAACAGCATGTTTCGGAGAGAGGGGTCGGCTTGTTCAGAGTGCAGGCTGCACAGGACAGGGCCTGGTGAGCACGAAGCTGCAGGATGGCCCTAGGGGAGGGAGTGGACACAGGCTGGAGGCCTGCCTGGAGGAGGGGCCTCGAAGGGTGTCTGCAGGAGGCTTGGCGAAAGGAATTGTATGTATTCTTTCTTTCTTTTTTAAAAAAGATTTATTTATTTATTTGAAAGAGTTACACAGAGAGAAGGAGAAGCAGAGAGAGAGAGAGAGAGAGAGAGAGAGATCTTCCATCCACTGGTTCACTCCCCAAATGGCCACAACGGCTGGAGCTGTGCCGATTCGAAGCCAGGAGCTTCTTCTGGGTCTCCCACGTGGGTGCAGGAGCCCAAGCACTTGGCCATCTTCACTGCTTTCCCAGGCCATAGCAGAGAGCTGGATCGGAAGTGGGGACTTGAACTGGTGCCCATATGGGACCAGTTCCCATACGGCACTGCAGGCGGCGTATTTACCCACTACACAACAGCGCCAGCCCCTGTATGTATTCATTCAAAGATCACAAAGCTCAAAATGGAAAATGGACTGGCGGGGATCAGGGGACCAGGGGATCAGGGGACCAGGGTTTCAGGGGACCAGGTGGGTGTCTCGGAGGGAGGAGTCCGGGACAGTCCAGGTGGAAGGGCAGTGGAGAAGCTGCAGGCTCCGAGGCTGGTGTAGGGAGGTAAACCCAGGAGGACTTGGTGACAGAGTGAAGGCGGGGTCGGGGGAGGGCGAGGGTCGTAGGTCTGCAGTGGGTCACGCTGAGGACGAGGGGCCCAAGAAGCAGCGGCCTAACAGGGGTCCCAGGCGGTCAGTCAAGGAGGCTGGAGAGGAGCAGGACCCCAGGAAGCCAGGGGTCTCCCAGCTCCCAGCCATCCTGCGGTGCACGTGGTGACCAGCATGTGTCCAGGGGCCCCTGTCCCGCCTGCTGTGTCCTAGGAGGCAGCCCGGCAGGGTTGGGGACGCCCCAGCCCCGACCGCACCAGGCCAGTGGAGCCCTTTGGGGTGGCCCTGTGAACGCATGGGCGCACCCGCAGGCGGCCTCCACGCTCAGTGAATCAGCAGCAGGCCGGTTCTCAGTTGATCCCGTGTGGCCCACGAATAATGTTCCAGTGTCCAGAGGGCCCTTGGTAGCGGAAGGGTCCCCGCCTCTGCCAGCCAGCCAGGCCGTGGGAGCGCGTTAGTCCCAGCCAAGCCGGGCTGGCAGGGCGGTGCGGCCTCCGCGGTGGCCACCAGGTGGGGGAAGAGCCCCATCCACAGCCTTGGCCACAGGCGCAGGCATCTTCTGACCTCGTGGCATCCGGGCTTCTGAGCGCGGATTCTTCCGTTTACTCTGTGAGCGGGGGCGCAGCCCCGTGGGTTTCTGTGAGCAGCGTTATTTCTAATGCAGGTCTCAGGCCGTCACCGTGGCGCGGGTTTCAGGTCCCTTAACCTCGGGCAGTCTCCCTACTATGAACCGGGCGTTAGCTGTGCCGTTGTTTGTCCGTGCAGAAGCCTGAGCCGTGGGGGCAGTGGGGCCCTGCCGCAGTCAGGGTTGGAGCAGGGGTTTGAACCCAGGACTGCGGGACTCGGGGACCCACCCTCTCCCGCAGTGGAGGAAGAGCCCCCGTGCCGTGCGTCCGGCCCTTCTCGGGTTCCTGGTGCACCTGCTCGCCACGGCACCCGCTGGGAGACGGTATGCGGAGCGCACAGAACCCACAGAGTCCTGCCTGTCCTCTGGCCTCCTCCATCTCCCGCACTCAGGGCCCGCAGCCCCTGGCCCTACTTACAGCAGCCACGACTAAGCCAGGGGCGCTGCCTGTTGTCTCCCGGTCAGAAGGTCTGGGCAGCCATGGAGCGCAGGTTGCACGAGGTGAGCGTGTGCCTGCGGCAGGGTGCCCTCTTGTACGACGCGTGAGTTCGTGACTTACTGACTGCCGCCACTGTTCTCTCTGCTTTCCAGGGTGGCTTTTGTGGCTCTGACCCGCGCTGCACACCTGCACACACAGGTACCTGCATGTACACACACATGCGTGTGCACACCCGCATGCACACGGTTCCTGTTGCCACGGCGCCCCCTGCTGGGCAGCAGCCGCCACCCGGTCTGCTCCCGTAGGGAAAAGTCACAAATCCCAGCTCTGAACTGCACCACCCGGCTCCTTCCTGTGGCTTCCTGGGATACCTGGCTGGGGCCAAGCACGGAGCCCGCACTCAAATACTGACAGCCCCCACTTGCGATGGCTCTACCCAGGATTCCCCAATGTCACCCTGCTACGAAAGTAACGTGCGCTTGGTGGGCATCTGTGAGTTTTGGCCTTCAGCAAGGCTGGCAATGGGGCACGGTCCTTGCTGGTGGTGTAGCTCCCGGCAGGCCCCGCGGTCACGAGGGGGACAGCGGACGCTCTACAGGGCCCAGTGCTGCTAACTGGGGCTGTGCAGGAGGCGGGGGCCATCGAAGACTTTCCCACTGTGACGTGCTCAGCTTACGATGGCTGTCTCAGGCCGTGACCCCACTCTGCGACGAGAAGCATCCAGGTGCTTATTGGACACAGAAGGGGACTCATGTGGTGTGCACCTGTCCCTGGGCACAGATGGCACTTGGGGGCGAAGCCAGGCTGTGCTGGGCTCTGTCACCCTCTTCCTGCAGGAAACTGAATTCTGGTTTTCAAACCTAGACTGTCTTCATGAGTGGCCTCTGGGACCCAGACCCACACTTGGCTTTTCTAGAAGGGCGCGGACAAAGGGAAATGCGGAGCCCCAGGCTCGTGGCTGGAATCGGAGTGGAGCTGCGGCAAGAACCCAGGGTCTGGGTGCCAGGCGGGGCCAGCGTCGGAGAGTGGGGCTCCAGGCTCCAGACCCAGGCAGGGAGTCCAGGGCTGCTTGTCCCCCCCAGTAGCCACGGGCTTCAGGTCTATGGCCCCAGGGTAGGGGAGCAGAGAGCCTCCTGGGGACACAGGGTTGCCAGTTCAACTTCAAGTTCAGATAAACAAGGACAGGGCTTTTTGGGTAAATATATTGCAGGCAACATTGGCCGCTTGGATTCTGACTTGCTGATTCTGGCAGCCCTATTCAGGCAGCTCTTGGAACAAGGCAGGAAAAGCCACTGCAGGGGCTGAGCTCCTGGTCATGGAGAAAGTTCCAAGGCCGCCAGGCCGCCGCTGCTCTGCCTGCCACTGGGCCTGCGAGCCAGCCTCCGCCTGCGGGAATGGTCCCCACCTCTGCCTGGGTCTGCCGATGAGGACCTGCCCATCAAGGTGTCCCTGGGATCTTACTTGGTTTAATAGCATTCCGAATCGACTAAGCAGACTTTTCCTTATTTTGTTTGATTTTTTTAAGACATTTATTTATTTGAAAGTCAGAGTTACAGAGACAGAGAGGGAGAGAGAGAGAGAAAGAGAGATCTTTCAACGACTGAGTCACTCCCCAGATGGCCACAATGGCCAGGGCTGAACCAGGCCAAAGCCAGGAGTCAGGGTGGCAGGGCCCCAGCACTTGGGCCATCTGCTGCTGCTTTCCCAGGCCATCGGCAGGGAGCTGGATTGGAAGTGGAGCAGCGGGGACTCAAACTGGTGCCCACATGGGATGCTGGCATCGTAGGCAGCACCTTTTACCTGCTACACCACAATGCTGGCCCCAGAACTTTCTTTTTTAAACATCTTTTATTGATAACTTTATTTAAAAGGCAGAGAGACAAACAGACAAAGAGATCTTTCATCTGATGGATCACTCCCTAAACTCCCACACAGTTGAAGCCATGAGCCTGGAACTCTGTCCGGGTCTCCCCCACCCGGCAGGACTCAAGCAGTCTGGAGCTATCACCTGCTGCCTCCCAGGACGCCCGGGTAGGAACCTGGACCAGAAGCGGCATATCCAGGACTCCAGGTGGCCTCTGGTGTGCAGTGTGTGTCCCAAGTGATGACCTAGCCTGCTGGTCTTAATCTTTTTTTTTTAAGATTTATTTATTTATTTGAAAGGCAGAGTTGCAGAGAGGCAGAGAGAGAGAGAGAGAGAGAGAGAGAGAGAGAAAGTTCTTCCATTCGCTGGGTCACACCCTAGATGGCCACAACAGCTGGAGCTTCCCTGGTCTGAAGCCAGGAGCCAGGAGCTTCTTCCGGGTCTCCCATGTGGGTACAGGGGCCCAAGGATGTGGGCCATCTTCTACTGCTGTCCCAGGCCATAGCAGAGAGCTGGATCAGAAGTGGAGCAGCCAGGGCTTGAACCGGTGCCTACATGGGATGCCGGCGCCGCAGGCCAGGGCTTTAACACGTTATGCCACAGCACGGACCTCGTCATGAGTTATTTTTAAACTGCTATGTTATGTACTACGGCACAGAATGAATACTCGGTGATTCTTGACACGGACGCCACCGCTGGCCAGGCTGGAACAGCCAGGGTGCCAGCACCGGGAGCCTCGTCCACGTCGCGCTCACAGCCCAAGAGGCAAGCGCTGGGCTGACCTCGACGTTCGTTGCTCTCTGGCCTTCTTCCGTAGCATGTGGCCTGGTCTGAGCGGCCCAGCCGGCAGGAGGAAGTGAGATGGAGAAGAGACAGGATGGGTCACCAGCACGGGCCGCTGGGGCTCTGTCTTGCTCGGGAACTCAGCACTCCAGGCTCCGGAGGCCGGGAGCCCGAGACAAAGGCACCGGCGGACCTGGTGGCTGCCCGGGGCCCGCTCCTGGGTCCGCTGGCGGCCGTCCTCTCCCTGTGCCCTCGCAAGGTGCAAGGGAGGCGCTCCTGCCCTCACGACCCAATCACCTCCCACACACCCCACTGTCATGTGTCACGGTGGAGACTTGAGTTGGGGGGCACATTCTGTCTACAGCTCCTTGTAAGCGTCCGGCAGGTGCGTGGTGTCTATTTTGCCGCACTCAGGCCGCAGGTTGACCCCCGGCGGTGTGAAGCGCCCTGCACTTGCTGGGCGTCTGCTGGTGGCTGCTTGCACCTGCTTGGCTGCTGTGGCAAAATGCCACGGACAGGGCGCCCGCGACCTCTGACCTCTTTCTCCCAGCTCTGCAGACAGACGGGAAGGCCCAGGTCAGACGCCAGCGTGGCTGGGTTCTGGTGAGCACTTGCCTCCTGGTTTGTAGACAGCCACATCCTCACATGGGAGAGAGAGAGAGAGAGAGAGAGAGAGAGAGAGCGAGCTCTGGTGTCGCTTCTTCTAAGTCAAGGGCACCGGTGCTGGCCGTGCAGGGGTCCTCCCTTACCACCACATCACCCTTGATTCCAGTGCATCTCGTTGGGGGTTAGAGCTTCAACACAGGACTTTAGGGGAACAGAGATCCATCCAGAGCGGGTGCTGCAGGAGCTTGAGAGGGGAACTGGCCCGTGCAGGGCCCGCTGCGGCTGTGGCAGCGACGGGTGACAGGTGACGGGTGACGGGTGACGGGTGACAGGTGGCAGGTGAGCCTCGGGTGCCAGGTGCAGCAGATCAGAGCCTGCAGCAGGTGTAGCCTGGAAAGTCTTGCTGGAAAAGCAAACACAGGGCGGTGGCGCCAGCCGCCTGACCCAGCTCCTGGCTTCCGGAAGTCCTGGGCAGGGGCGTCCACCGGACACGCAGGGTTCTGCGAAAGCCTTTTTTTTTTTTAACAGAACAAAAGAACAACATTGTGTCAGGACCTAGAATTCCAGGTCCGGGGTCTCCAGCTAGGGGTCGGGCTCGCTGCTGCTCTGGTGTGTTGTATCAGGTATCCCATCGTCTGAACACGCTCAGGGCAGTTACCCGGCCTGTGCCGCGGGACGGCGCGATGCCTGTGCGTGTGGCGCGGCTGTGAGTTCCATCCGCATGCGCACCTCCAGTAGGTGAGGCCAGACCCTCCCCCCGCCACCCCCGAGGGATGCCTGACTCCCAGTGCCGACGTCAGCGGTCATTCCCACTCACCTGTCCCGGGCTGGTACAGTCTGTTGCATTCAGCCCCTGGACAGACGTGCGCTGGCGTTGAGTGACAGCTGTCACGGCCGTTCCCGGGGACGAGTGAGGCTGAACCTCTGCTCCTACGTTCCCTGCTCGCCTTGCATGGCCTCTGCCGCCTGTCACACCTGGGCCCGAGCTTCAGTTGGGTTTCCCTTCTCACCGATTCATAAGCATTTGTTATATATCTGTATACAAGTCCTTTGCAAGTTCTTAATTTTTAATGTAATCCAAAATTTTTTTAAGATTTATTTATTTATTTGAAAGAGTTACGCAGAGAGGAGAGAGAGAGAGAGAGGTCCTCCATCTGATGGTTCACTCCCCAACTGGCCACAGTGGCCGGAGCTGCGCTGATCCGAAGCCAGGAGCCAGGAGCTTCTTCTAGGCCACAGTGCCCACAGTGCCGGCCCCCCAGTTGTTTTCTTTATGGATTCCCGCCCCTCAAGGTGCATTAGCAGGGGGCTGGATGGGAAGAGGAGCACTGGGGCCTGAGTGGGCATTGGGACACAGGATGCCAGCATTGCAGGGGGCAGTTTCACCCCAACACTGGCCCCCCCAGACTGTGGTTTGCATGCTTTAGGGTTTTAGAACAATAAATTGATGTGAGGAGAATTGAAAATTTTGTGTGTTTGAACATTATATATATGATGAGTATTATATGTGAACATTATGTATAGACTTCTATTTGGGTCTTTAAAAATTTTCCTCAATATTTTATAGTCTGTAAGCCTTGTGTACCTTATTTATTCGTAGGAACTTGGTTTTTTAATGCTACAGCAAATAGCGTCATTGTCAAAATATGCCTTTCCAGTTTGTTGCTTGTAGGCGGGCGTCTAATTTTTGTATATTTGCCTTACACCTAGCAACCTTGCTGGGCCCAATCGTTTGTTGAGGTTGCCCTGGCTTTTCTACTTGCACACACGTGCTGTCTGTGCCGTAACACCTCCCCTCTCTGTTTCCAACACTTCTATCTTTCTTTTCTTGTCTTTCGCTCTTGCACTGTGCGGGGGGACCAGAGGTGGAGTTAGCAAACATCCTTCCTTCAGCCCGCATGTTGGAGGCAGAGCCTTTGACGGCCCCCCGAGCACGATGCGAGCTGTAGGGTCTTCGGAGAATTCCTCTAGGATTCAGGAAGCGCTCCTCTACTTCTCGTTTTCAGGAATTTTTCTCGGGGCTGGCACTCTGGTACAGCAGGCTAAGCCACTGCCTCTGATTGGCATCCCATGTGAGAGTGCCAGTTCAAGACCCGGCTGCTCCGCTTCCAATCCAGCTCCCTGCTAATGCGCCTGGAAAGCAGTAGAAGATGGCCCAAGTGCTTGGGCCCTGCACCCACGTGGGAGACCTGGAGGAAGCTCCTGGCTCCTGGCCTCTCCAGCCATTGAGGCCATTTGGGGAGTGAACCAACAGATGGAAATTCTCTCTTCCTCTCTCTGTGTATCACTCTGCCTTTCAAATAAATCTTTTAATAAGAAGAACTTTTCTCATGAATGAGTATTAAATTTAACCAAAGACTTTAAAAATGTGTGGATTCACCCACAACTTTTCCTTTTTTCTGTAAACATGGTAAATTGCATTGGCTGATTAATCGTCAATTAATTTTTTTTTGACAGGCAGAGTGGACAGAGAGAGAGACAGAGAGAAAGGTCTTCCTTTTGCCGTTGGTTCACCCTCCAATGGCCGCCACAGCCGGCGTGCTGCTGCCGGCGCACCGCACTGATCCGAAGCCAGGAGCCAGGTACTTATCCTGGTCTCCCATGGGGTGCAGGGCCCAAGCACTTGGGCCATCCTCCACTGCACTCCCTGGCCACAGCAGAGAGCTGGCCTGGAAGAGGGGCAACCGGGACAGAATCCAGCATCCCAACCGGGACTAGAACCCGGTGTGCTGGCGCCGCAGGCAGAGGATTAGCCTATTGAGCCACAGCGCCGGCCTTCAATTAATTCTTAAATCAACATTTCTTTCTAGAGAAAACACAATTTTTTAAAAGATTCATTTATTTATGTGAGAGGCAGAGTTATAGACACACAGAGAAAGAGGTCTTTCATCCACTGGTTCACTCTCCAATTGGCCGCAACGGCCAGAGCTGGGCCAATCTGAAGCCAGGAGCCAGATGCTTCTTCCAGGTCTCCCATGTGGGTGCAGGGGCCCAAGCACTTGGGTCATCTTCTACTGTTTTCCCAGGCCATAGCAGAGAGCTGGATCAGAAGTGGAGCAGCCGGGACTCAAACCAGCGCCCATATGGGATGCAGGCACTGCAGGCGGTGGCTTTACTTGCTGCACCACAGCGCCCGCCCCTCTATCTATCTGTGGCTTTTCAAGTGTCTGTGAGATCCGCAGTGTTGTCTCTGCAGGGACTAAACCGTGAATGCTCACAATCACCCAGTGAAGACCTGGAGCTCCCCAGGATGTGGCTGCGCTTAGACCTCCGCGTTCCGAAAGAGGAGAGGAAGGGAGGTGAGCTCCCGGCGCGGCCTTGGTCCCGTGGGTCGGTGCCCTTGTATGAGCAGGGGATGGGGGCCCGCGCGTGGACACAGGCAGGGGACGGCTGTGCACAGTCCAGCAGAGGCCTCGGCGGAACCAGCCCTGTGGCTGCTTTGATCTTGGGCCTCTGGCCACCAGGACCACGAGAGAGAGGATCCGTGTGGTGTGAACCACTCGGGCGGTGGGCCTTGGCTGTGGCACCCCTGGAAAACTAGTGCGGTCCCCCTTTGCATTCTTGGAATGAATTGTTTAAGTTTCCTCTATTTTTTCCCCTTAGTTTTGCTGGAGTTTATCAATTACTCTTCCAAGAACAGGCGCTGCCTCTATTTTAAGTTCATTTCTTTCCATCAGTTCCTGCTTTTATCTGTAATACTTTCTTTCTTTAAAGATTTATCTATTTATTTAAAAGGCAGTGTTACAAAAGCAGAGAAAGAGAGAGAGAGAGAGATCTTCCATCCACTGGTTCACTCCCCAGGTGGCTGCAACGGCTGGAGCTGCGCTGATCCGAAGCCAGGAGCTTCCTCCAGGTCTGCCACATGGGTGCAGGGGCCCAAGCACTTGGGCCATTTCCACTGCTTTCCCAGGCCACAGCAGAGAGCTGGATCGGAAGTGGAGCAGCCGGGACTCGAACCGGTGCCCATGTGGGATGCTGGCACTGCAGGCAGCGGATTTACCTGCTGCACCACAGCGCTGGGCCCTTTCTGTAGTCAGTGCACTGACTGCTGTAGATGAGAGCCTGGGTCAGAACCAGAGCCTGGGTCAGAACCTTCAGCCTCCGTCTTTGCTAACATGAGCATCTGGTGTCTGACACCTCCCATGCACACGACCCCACGCATAGCACGTAGCACGTCCGTCACCGACACTTTAACGTTTTGGAAAGCTCAGGTTGAGACTTAGTGACCTGGGCCCGGGTCACCTGGGCCTCGTTTACAGATGCTGGGTTTGGGTTCTGAGCGGGGGAACAGACGGACGTCCCGGTTCCACTCTGCTGCTGGCGACCGAGAGCGTCCGCACCATCCAGGCCCTGCCCGGGCCTTCCCTCCCCCGGCTTCCCAGCTGCTCCTAGGCTCGCTCCGCTCGGCTCTCTAACCGGCCCCCAACTTCATCCTGTCCGACTCCACACCCCGACTCCCGCCCCAGCTACTGCTAAGTCGCTCCGGAGCCCTGAGAGGCTTCGTCCGAGCCGCAGAGACTCGGGCTGCGGGTTCCACTTGCTGCTCGGTGTGTCTCAGCATCTGCGGGAGAAGTCGCCGACAGGCACGTCTCCATCCCTAAGCAGAAACTTCCTGCCTAGCGGTCGGGCCCTCCAGCGCCTGCCTGCTCCTGTCTGCTCGGAACCCGTCCTGTCTGCACATCCTCGTAAGCCCCTCTCTCCTCCGACTTGCTTATCTGCTGTGTGGGTGGGTATAACAGATTTCAAAATTTTTTTTTGGCACCAACATAAACTCGTCTTTTAATTCTATGTTCCCCAAACTTTTAAAATTCTGCTTGTGTTTTTTCAGATTTATTTTATTTATTTGAAAGAGAGAGAGAGAGAGAGGGAGAAAGAGAGAGAGATTTCAGGCTGGTGCTGTGGCTCAGCAGGTTAACGCCCTGGCCTGAAGCACCAGCATCCCATATGGGCACCGGTTCTAGTCCTGGTTGCTCCTCTTCCGATCCAGCTCTCTGCTATGGCCTGGGACAGCAGTGGAGGATGGCCCAAGTCCTTGGGCTCCTGCACCCATGAGGGAGACCCGGAAGAAGCTCCTGGCTCCTGGCTTGGGATCGGCTCAGCTCCGGCAGCTGTGGCCATCTGGGGAGTGAACCAGTGGATGGAAGACCTCTCTCTTTCTCTCTCTCCCTCTCTCTGTAACTCTGTCTGTCAAATAAATAAAATAAATACTTAAAAAAATAAAAAAGAGAGAGGTCTTCCATCCATGGTTCACTCCCCAAATGGCTGCAATGGCTGGAGCTGGGCTGATCTGAAGCCAGGAGCCAGGAGCTTCTTCTGGGTCTCCCACGTGGGTGCAGGGGCCATCTTCTACCGCTCTCCCAGGAGCATCAGCAGGGAGCTGGATCGGAAGTGGGGCAGCTGGGACTGGAACTGGCACCTGTATGGGATGCAGGTGCTGCAGGCAGGGGCTTTAACCCGCTGTGCCACAGTGCTGGCCCCGAGTCTGCTTTGTTGGATTTCTTCGTGTAGACCGTGGCTGGGCTGGGCCGTGAGACCCGGGGGTCCATCTCTTCCACCACATAGCCTGAGCATCTTGTTTGCCCGGGGGGCCTGAGGTGAGCCCCGAGAACAGGCGGTGCCTCTGTGCCCCCTCGGTCTGGGAGCAGCGTCCTCACCCTTGCTGAGGCTCAGGGTCAACGTGGCTGCTTTTCCCGCACTCGTTACTATTCCCCCAGGGAGGCTGATTCACCGTGGCAACTCAGCAAACATCCTGGTGCTTCTGGGCCCACGCTCCAGAGACCAAACCCCCGTGCGCTCCGGCTGGGCTCAGAGGCCGTGAGCTCCGCGGTGCCTGGAGCGCCCTTCCGCCCCCACGCGCTCTGTGCTGCGAGTTTTAAATGAAATCGCTGTCCTCTCTAGCTTTTGGGTTTCCCTAAAAGACCATCAAAAGCTTGAATTAGTTGGAAACAACCACTGCGGGGGCTCCTGGGCACTCCTTAGTGAAGCGAGTTGAAACTCACTTCCCGTGTCTACACTGGTCCCAAACATTCCCCAGGTGTCCTTCATGACTGGAGGAGCCCGGTCAGCTCAGGCTCCTGGCTCCCTCCACTGGTGACCGTCTCCACACCGTGGGGCTGAGAGGAGAAAGCTCAGCCCCGCCCCTGGCTGTGTTAAGCCTGGTGGTTTTCTCTGGGGGCCGCGGTCTGGCCGGATCCGGCTCTGACCGGTGCATTCTGAGCCGCCGCAGAAGGCAACGCTGCAGTGTCGGCTTTGATGCCTTTCTGGGACGAGGAAGAGGAGCACGTTGACGGAGTGTGTGTACGCCGACAGACGGTCTGGGAGGGTACGCGTGGGGCCGTAACAGTGTCCACTCGGGCAAGGGCGTTGGGGCGGGCAGAGTTAGAGACAGAGAGATCTTCCATCCACTGGTTCACCCCCCAGATGGCCATGATGTTGGGGCCAGGGACCTGGAACTCCCCCCACCACATGGGTGCAGGGGCCCGTCTTCAGCTGCTTTCCCCGGGCGCATCAGCAGGGAGCAGCGGGGACTCGAACCTGCACTTACACGGGGTGCGGCGTCACAGGTGGTGGCTTCACCCTGGGCGCCACAGCGCCAGGCCTAACCTTTTGCTCCAGGCTGTTCAGGGCTCTGTGGGGACGGTTGTCGTACAAGGAGCCAGAGTTGAAGAACAGAAAGCCCAGGCTTTAAAAGCGACGGAGTCACGCCAACCACTGCGCGGTGCGTGTCTCGCAGCTCAGCAGGAAGCTGTGCCTGGGTTCACTCCCGAGCTGGCCTGTGTCCAGCCTGTGTCCAGCCTTCCCGCAGGTGCAGAGCCACCTGGGAGGCCCTTGCGAGCGTGAGTGCGCCCTCCCTAGTGGGGCGCATCCTCGGGGAAGGTGCTCTGGCCCGGATTCACACGGCAGCAGAGCTGAAAGATTGCCCTCGTTCCCATTTTTGCACAATTTGAGGCACGGCTTCCTGTCGCCCCGTGTTCCCAACATCATTCAGGGTCTTTTGGAACCAAAACGGAGCCGCGGTCCCAGCTCCCTGCCGCCTTTCTCGCTGGAACATTGGCTGGGGTGAGCGCGGGGCCGGCCCACCTCCACAAATCTCCCGGTGTCCTCCCGCAGAGACGTCCCTCGGGCCGCCCCGGCCGCTTTGCCACTTCTCGCCGGCCTCCCCGGGCCCTGTGGTGCGGTTGCCAGCAGACAGACAGCTCATTACTCAGCCGGCTTGAATCCGACTCTTTCCCGTTTCTTGGAAACCTCCCCAGAGTTCCATGATCCTTTCTCCCATGAACCTCCTGCTCCTGCCCAGCGCAGTCCCACTCGGGGCCCCAACACAGCCTGCGTTGTTCTCTTTCTTAAAGAGATTTGGTTTTACTCCATTTAACTCGTTTTGCAGCAAAGTCCAGTGGGAGAGACTGACCCATTCAGGAGCCCCCTGGTGAGCTGCAGGCCTGGCTCTCAGATAAATCAGATTCTTCCTTCCGGGGCCCACATTCTGGGGGCAGCCAACGCAGTGACCTCCAGGCCCGCCTCTGGCCAGCTCGGGGCGACGGCTGAGTCCTGCCCAGCGTGTGACACATCCAGGCCCCAGACTGGCCAAGGGGCTGTGAGATGGGGAGAAGGGGCTGCCTTGGGCTGCTTCCTCTGAGAAGTGCCTTGGGAGGAGGCGTGCAAGGTGGTGGGCAAGCAACATGGCGGCTCCCTCTCAGACACAGCAGGCCTGGGCTGGGAGAGGCCTTCGAGGGTGAGGACGGCGTTGCCACCTGCTGAGGAACGGCCGTGGAGCAGTGGCTCGGGCCAGAGGGGGCAGGGAGCTGCCAGCGTTCGCTTCTGTCCCAGCACCCAGGATGGTCATCTCCGGGGACTTCGTCTCCAAAAACTGCCCGTTTAGCGACGGCTCCTCTTCCGGGAAGCGAAGAGCATCCGAATGCTCGCTGGATAATTACGAACGTGAAGCAGTCGTGTTTGACTGGAAATCTAACGCGTCATGGCTCACACGCTGATTGCTTGTTTGAACCAAGTTCCATCCAGATCCAGGGCCTCGTGCGTTCCGGAACCGCAGGAAAGACTCCGGGCGGAGCTGAGTCCTGGCGAGACGGAGCCGCTCACCCGAGGTCGCTCAGCTGCACAGCGCCGGGACCCAGAGTCCCCCAAGGGCTCGGCTTCCTCCAGAGCCCTTCATTCATTCATTCATTCATCCCACGACACCAGGGACCCCCACTGAGGGATTTTTTTTAAGTAAGTGCAGGTTTTTAGTCTAGTGCTTGTTTAGGCACTTAAAATAATTATTTGTAAATATTTAGATGTCTATTTGAAAGACAGAGTTACAGAGAGCAAGAGGGAGACACACACACATGAGAGAGAGAGAGAGAGAGAGTCTTCCATCCTCTGGTTCACTCCCCAAATGGCTTCAACAGCTGGAGCCAGGCCAGGCCAAAGCCTGCAGCTCCATCCGGGTCTCCCAGGTGGGTGCAGGGGCTCATGCACTTGGGCCATCAACAGGGAGCTGGATCGCAGGTGGAGCAGCTGGGACTTGGACTGGGCGCCATTCCCTCCACGCCTGGAGGGCACAGGCTTGAAAGCGGGCTCAGCCAGCACAGCCCCTCGCCCAGCGCAGTGGGACCCCGGCCTCTAGGACAGCGATGCACAGAAGCCCCCGGGACGCGGGGCGTGTGTGGTGGCGCCCGGGGCACTTTCCTGCCGTCTCTGCCCCCTGTCCAGCGCCCGTGCCCGGCGACCATCTTGACTTCCTCCGGTGCTTTCCCATCGGGGCGTTGCCTGACCACACCGTCCCCTGGTTCAGGGAGTGCCGCAGGGGCCCGTCTCACCTCTCTGTGAACAAACTCCGTGGTGGCACCGCCATATGAAATTTGAGAGTCCCCGTCCCCTGTCCCGTCAGACTGCCTCAGGTCCCTCTCTGTGCTGAGCAGGGTGCGTGGCGTTTGTGCCCCCGGGCTCAGCTTGGCCTCTCCTTTGGGGCCTCCCTTGGTCCCCCCTGGCCTCTCTTCAGGCCCTGCCCCTGCTCAGTTCAGTCCCTCGTCTGTCTTCCTGGGTGGGCGTGGGCTCCCTGAGCTGGGCCTCAGGGCAGAGCTTGACCTACAGTGAACCAAATGACCCGGTTTGAACCAGTTCAGCACCTTTATTTTTTCGTCCAGGGTTCCCTGGTCCTAGAAGCCAGGTCTAAGCAAGCAGCAGGGTGCCACGCGGTCCCTGCCGTACTCTGGCCGGCCGTCACAGCAGCCCCCGGCTTTGCGCCCTGGCAGGGTCAAGGGCATCCTACCCCCTCCACAGCTGCCCCTCCCTCTCTCTGGCCATTCTGCGGGTCCAGTGCCGGATCTTTCTACAGTGGACAATTTGGGGGCCCATTTGCTTTGGTGACCAAGTGGACGGGGAGAGTGAGGCAATGGAGTCACCAGGGGATTTACACTGACCTGCCCTTGAACCTGGTGCCTTCCCACCATGCCTGTCCTTGCACAGAGCGGAGTCCCGGGATGAGGCCCTACCTGTCAGTACCATCGGGCTCTTCATCCCAGCTCCCCCGCTTTCCATAAACAACCTTGTAAATGTCCCACGTCCCCAGGAGGGTGGCCGTGCCAGCCCGACCCAGACTTTCCGACGCACTTCTGAACCACGGCTGCCAGTTTTCCGGTAAGACGCGGGAAACGTCATAAAAGGCTTCCTCTCCGTTGAACTGTGGAGGAGGTGGCGGGCACGGCCAGGCGGGAGCAAAGCGAGTTTATGAGTCCCACGTCCAGCAGCACGTCCAGTGGAATTAGTCAGAGGGCAAGCGGCACAGTTGACGGCCTTGTCTGGGCAGACGTAGCAGGGTCCCGTGGGGGACTGGGCGTGGCTGGGATGCAGGAGAAACTGGGGGGAGGGGGCACAGCCAGGAGAGGATGGCTCCTGGGCGCCCCCGAGTCTCAGACCCTCCAAATGGGCGGTCCGAGAAGGAGTCGGGCATTGAAAGCGCCAGACGGCAACTCGACGTGTCCCCTGCCCAGGTGCCCTGCCTTCCCGAAACACAGCAATGACAAGAAAGCAGGTGCAAAATCACTTCTATCTAAGCTCCGTCTCGTAAGAGTGAACTTCCTAAGTGTGTGTGTGTGTGGGGGGGAGCATGTGTTCTGGGGTGGGGAGGGGGTTAAGATATCCCTAAATGTTTCCCTAAATGGCTGCAACACTCAGGGCTGGGCTGGGCCAAAGCCAGCAGCCAGGAGCTTCCTCTGGGTCTCCCCCATGGGTGCAGGGCCCAAACACTTGGCTTGTCTGCTTCTGCTTTCCCAGGCACATTAGCAGGGAGCTGGATTGGCCGTGGAGCAGCCAGGATTTGAACTGGCACCTGTAAGGGATGCCAGCACTTCAAGCAGTGGCTTAACCCACCGCGCCACAGTGCCGGCCCCCAGTTCATCTTTTCCAGTTGCCTGTTGCCCCGCTAGGATTGGAGATGTGTGCCCGGCACCTGTCCCAGCACGGAATCTTGGCCATGACTTGGTTCCGATGGTGCAGGCTCACAGCTGGAGGAGCCCGAGTCTCATTCGAGACTTTGGACCCTGGGCTTTGAATTAATGGTGGACGGAGTTAAGGCTTTGGAACTGCTGGGGAGGGAATGCTTGTACATCGTGTAGGAGAAGGACTTGAGTTTTGCTGACCCGGGGGTAGAGTGCTATGCTTTGAACATGACTTGGCTCCTGTACTTACGCAGGATTTTAAATGCTGACAGTCGTAAGAGAGTGGTACTAAGAACGTGAAAACTTAATCCAGTTATGGTGTTTGGAAGGTGGGCCACGTGGGAGGATCTTAGGTCACTGGGGGCGTGCCCTTGGAAGGTAGTTCTCCAGAGATGGCTGGTCAGAAGTAATTTTTTAAAAGATTTATTTTATTATTCAAAAGGCAGAGTGACAGAGACAGAGATCTTCCCTCTGCTGGTTCACTCTCCAAGTGGCCATAATGGCTGGGGCTGGGCCAGGCTGAAGCCAGGAGCCTGGAGCTCCATCCAAGTCTCCCACCTGGGCGCAGGAGCCAAGCACCTGGGCCATTTTCTGCTGCTTTCCCAGGTGCATTAGCAGAAGAGGGGCATCCGCAGCTTGAACCGGGGCTCCGAGGCTGACCCGCAGGGGGCGGCTTGCCTGCTGTACTGCGCACAGCCCTGATGGTTTGTTACAAAGCCTGGGCCAGCCCAGCTGCCCCCCTCCTTCCTGGCTCACCACATGATCCCTGCTCTGTACCTGCTCCACCGCTGCCGTCCACCACCCTCACCAGCAGCCAGTCCGATGAACTTGAACCTCCAAACCGAGAGCAGTCAAGCTGTCTCCTTCATAAATGGCTTCTCTCAGATGATCTGTTGCAGTCAAGAAAGCTGACTAAGGATACTGCACATCTTTTCTAGAACATCTAGAGGGGCCGGCGCCGTGGCCCAGTGGGTAAAGCTGCTGCCTGCAGTGCCTGCATCCCACATGGGCGCCCGTATGAGTCCCGGCTGTTCCACTTCCAATCCAGCTCTCTGCTATGGCCTGGGAGAGCAGTGGAAGATGGCCAAGTGCCAGCTCTTGTGGTGGCACCTTGACACTGAAACAGGGTGGAGGCAGTGAAAGAAGCTTCAGGCTGGCCTCCCAGACGCGTGCTCACGCAGACACCCCGCGTGATGCTGGACCACGGACCTACAGCCTACGGAAAACATCCCTGGGCTGCAAGGGTTTCCCCCCACCCAATTTTAAGGTTGAGGTATAATTCATGTATCTAAAATTTATCTTGGGGGCCGACGTTGTAGTGGGTTAAGCAGTGCCGGCCTTCCATGTCAAAGTGCTCATTAGAGTCCTGGCTGCTCGGCTTTTGATCCAGCTCCCTGCCAATGCACCCGGGAAGGCGGCAGAGGACGGCCCAAGGGCCTGGGCCCCTGCACCCACGTGGGAGACCAGGATGGGGCTCTTGGGTCCTGCTTTGGCCTGGCCCAGCCCTGGCTGTTGCAGACACTGGAGGAGTGAACCAGCAGCTGGACGATCTCTCTCTCTCTCTCTCTCTCTCTCTCTCCTTCTTTCTCTGTTGCTCTGCATTTCAAATACACAATAGACAAAAGTTATCCTTCTAAGTACACAATCCAGTGACCTTAGGCACATCCACAGGCTGTGCAGCCATCCCCGATTCCAGGACATCCCCCTCACTCCGCAGCATCCCCCCATCTGCTACCCTGTGCACGGCGAGGATGGTGAGGGTGGCCCACAGGTTCCGCACGTGCTGGCTGAAGACTCGCGCCCTGGCTTCCAAGGGATGTCTGCGGTGGGATGGTATCGAGGCATTTTCGAAGCTTAACCACCTTAGGACCTCCATTCTTGTCGCCACCGACTGGTTTTGCGACATTAGCAAGAACCTCCTCCTCCTCCTTCTTTTTCTTTCTTTTTTTTTTTTTTTTTGACAGGCAGAGTGGACAGTGAGAGAGAGAGACAGAGAGAAAGGTCTTCCTTTGCCGTTGGTTCACCCTCCAATGGCCGCCACGGCCGGCGCGCTGTGGCCGGCGCACTGCGCTGATCCGATGGCAGGAGCCAGGAGCCAGGTGCTTTTCCTGGTCTCCCATGGGGTGCAGGGCCCAAGCACCTGGGCCATCCTCCACTGCACTCCCTGGCCACAGCAGAGGGCTGGCCTGGAAGAGGGGCAACCGGGACAGAATCCGGCGCCCCAACCGGGACTAGAACCCGGTGTGCCGGCGCCGCTAGGCGCCTCCTCCTTCTTTTCAGTGCTGGATTTGGGAGCCGCGTGCGTCCTGGTGTGCAGGGCTTTCCTGGAGCACATGGCGGACTGGAGCTTCCACCAGTCCCTCTCTCCAGGACAGGGTTTCGGCTGCAGGGGGGCTTCCCCTTCTTGGTTTCCCATCCCTGAGGTTCTTCTTTTGAGCTTTGCCGCTGGCATCGGCCGCCTTCTTGGCTGGAGATTTCTCCCTAGTGTGCGGCTTTGGAGCTGAACCTTTCACCCGCCATCTTGCAAGACGGGAGAGAGCTAAAGGCACTTTTAGACAAATGAGAATTGAGATGAACTTGTACCAGCAGGTTCACAGTAAGGGGACAAAGAAGAGGATTTTTTTTTTTTTTTTGACAGGCAGAGTGGACAGTGAGAGAGAGACAGAGAGAAAGGTCTTCCTTTGCTGTTGGTTCACCCTCCAATGGCCGCCACGGCTGGTGCGCTGCGGCCGGCGCACTGCGCTGATCCGATGGCAGGAGCCAGGTGCTTCTCCTGGTCTCCCATGGGGTGCAGGGCCCAAGCACTTGGGCCATCCTCCACTGCACTCCCTGGCCACAGTAGAGAGCTGGCCTGGAAGAGGGGCAACTGGGACAGAATCCGGTGCCCCGACCGGGACTAGAACCCGGTGTGCCGGCGCCGCAAGGCGGAGGATTAGCTTATTGAGCCGCAGTGCCGGCCGAAGAGGATCTTTTAGACAAAAGGAAAATTATCCTGAGTTTAGCATGGAGACACAAGAAGGCACAGAGAGCAACAGGGAAAATAAAAAACGTGGGCAAATCTAATAAATGTTGATTACAGGAAAAAATAATGGTAAGCACTTGGTGGTTAAATATATGCAAAGATAGACAGAGTTGGGGCCGGCGCTGTGGTGTAGCAGGTAAAGCCACCTCCTGCAGTGCCGGCATCCCATTTGGGCGCTGGTTCTAGTCCTGGCTGCTCCACTTCTGATCCAGCTCTCTGCTGTGGCCTGGGAAAGCAGTGGAAGATGGCCCAAGGCCTTGGGCCCCTGTACCTGCGTGGGAGACTTGGAAGAACCTCCAGGCTCCTGGCTTCAGATTGGCAGAGAGCTGGCTGTATGGCCACCTGGGGAGTGAACCAGCGGGTGGAAGACCTCTCTTTCTCTGCCTTTGCCTTTCTGTAGCTCTGCCTTTCAAATGAATAAACAAATCTTAAAAAAAAAAAAAAAGATATGCAGGGTTGAACTGTGTGACAGCCATAGCACAACAGTGAGTGAGGGGAGGACACGGGGGCACTGTGTGGTCCCTTCACCATCTGAGAAGCGGCAGAGATGCAATTTCTATGAGACGTTGGTGAATTCAGGCCGTGGGATACAGTCTCTGTGGTGACCAGCGAGAGAGTCATTGAAGAATATAGATCTGGGGAGCCACCGCGGGGCACGAGGTGGAAAAAGCTCCGTCCAAAAGAAGGAAACGAAGGGGAGAAGGGGAGAACGATCGGGACAAACAGAAAACAAATAGTAAGAGGCCAGGTGTCTTTGCCATGTCGGTATAGAAACACTAACCACGCCGACTCCAAGTTAGGATCAGGACCGGCTGTGTGGCGGCTGGTCAAGACGCTGCTGAGCTGCCTGTGCCCCACATCAGAGAACCTGGGTTCAAATCCCAGCTGATCGCTGACTCCCGCTTCCCGCTGATGCAGACCCTGGGAGGCGGGAGTGATGGCCCGAGCAGAGTCCCCGCCACCCACGCGGGGCCTGCGTGGAGTCACTGGCTCCTGGCTTTGGTATCAGTCGAGTGAACCAGCGGATGGGAACATACATACTCTCTTTCTCCTCCCTCCCTCTCTCTCTCAAGTAAATACGGGAAAATTTTAAATAATGGAGAAAATTGTCAGTCTTGGTAAAACAGGACTATAGTGTGTGCAGCTAACAAGCATAAAGCAGCAAAGTCAATACTGCTAAGAAGACAGACGTCTTAAATACGATGGTGCGGAAATATTGAAAGTAAAAAAAACTGGAAAAAGACATATCATGAAAAAAAAACTAATAAAAAGCTGAAGTCACTCTTTTTTTTTTTTTTAAGGTTTTATTTTTTTTGAAAGGCAGAGTGGTTGAGAGAGAAAGAGAGAGAGAGAGAGAGAGAGAGGTCTTCCATCTGCTGGTTCACTCCCTACATGGCTGCAACGGTTCTGATGGAAGCCGGGAGCCCAGCTCTCAACCCAGGTCTCCCCCAGGGAAGGCAGGGGCTCAAGCGCACGGGCCGTGTTCTGCTGCTTTCCCAGGTGCACTAGTAGAGAGCTGGATGGGAAGTGGAGCAGTGGGGACTTGAACCAGCGCTCCAACATGGGATGCCAGCTTCGTAGGTAGCAGCTTAATGTGTGCACCGCAGGGCCAGCCCCCGATGTCACGGACTCAGCAATAGGCTTGGGGACAACATGAAGGAGAATAATGATGAAACGGACCATTTCACATGAGAAAAGGAAGATGCAAGAATCTAAAGTTTAATGCATTTGATAACTCGTCTCAAAACATAATGGGTAAAATTGGACAGAATTATCAGAAGTAGCAAACCCACATTAATCGTGGGAGAGTTTAACAAAGCTCTCTCGGTATTAATAGAGCAAGAAGATACACAATCAGGAATCAGTAGGTGGTTTTAGTAACATAACTAGCCAATCTGATTCGCTGTGTATAGAACAATTCAAATGCAGACTGCTCCATCCTCTGGAGGGCACATGACCTTCAGCCGGAATAGCACACTTCAAAGGATTCCAATTGCTCAGAATCTGTTCTCCGGAAACAGAGGTTGAATTAAGCTAGATGTTAACAGCAAAAAAGTGCATAAAAATTCCCCCAGATTTGGGATTCAAATAATATTCTTTAAAATAAGTCAAAGAAAATGCATATTGGGGACATACTGGAAAACATTTTGAAATGAGTGAAAATGAGTGTATCACTTTTTTTTAAATTTATTTATTTGCAAGTCAGAGTTGCACAGAGAGAGGAGAAGCAGAAAGAAAGAGAGAGAGAGAGAAAGAGAGGTCTTCCATCCGCTGGTTCAATCCCCAGTTGGAAGTAACGGCCGGAGCTGCGCTGATCTGAAGCCAGGAGCCAGGTCTCCCACGTGGGTGCAGGGGCCCAAGGACTTGGGCCATCTGCTGCTGCTTTCCCAGTCCATAGCAGAGAGCTGGACTGGAAGTGGAGCAGCAGGTCTTGAACTGGCGCCCATATGGGATACCGGCGCTTCAGGCCAGGGCGTTAACCTGTTGCGCCACAGCGCTGGCCCCCTTTTGGGTGCAACTACTCACTTATGGGAAGATTTGCAGTCTTCTGTGTAGATGCAGAATAAAGAACAAAGACCGAAGCTCGGGGAGCTCAGAATCCGCGACAGAGGTAGAAAAGGAGAGGGAGGCTGGAGGCAGGCGCTGGGCACGGTGCTTACAATGCCACTGAGGACGCCTGCGTCCCGTGTCCGAGCGCCTGGGGTGGAGCCCCGGCCACCGTTCTGACCCGGCTTCCTGCTAGTGTGCGTCCTGGGGGGCAGCAGGTGGTGACTCAAGGCTGTGCGTCCTTGTTGTCCACACGGGAAACCTGGATGGGCTCCCAAGCCCTGGCTTCAGTGTGGCTCAACCCTGACTGTTGCAGGCATTTGGGAAGTGAACCAGGGGATGGGAGCGCTCTCTCGCTCTCTCACTCTCTCGCTCTCTTGCTCTCTCGCTCTCTTTCTCTCTCAAATTGCTAAATGTCTCCAGATTGATTTGGGGAGTGAGCCAGCAGACGAAAGATCTGTCCCTGTCTCTCTGTCACTCTACCTTCCAAGTAGAGATGATAAAATATATAACTTCATGTTATTAAAGTTGAGCATTGAGAGAAAATGGGGAAATTTCTAAAAAATAGTATCAAAAAGTATGTGGTCCTGTGTCTATCAGAGAAACTGGATTAATAATTTAAACCCCCAGCCGTGACGGCTCTGCCGGTGAAATTTTTGAATGTTCAGGAGAGATAGGACACCCATAAAAAAAGAAAGAGCACTTCTCAACTGGCTCATGAGGTGCGCGTCAGCTCAGACCTGCTCAGAGTGTTAAAAGAATGAAAACTCTCTTATCGTCTACAGAATCCCAAGCATCTCTTGGAAAGCAACTTCCAGTGGTTCCATGTAGAGCTTAACACGGCAGGAGCAAGGTGAATTCACCTCCGGAACGTGGGGCTAACGCTGTTCCAATTTGCCGCATTAGCAGAAGGAGGAAAACCGTGTGGTCATCTCGATGTTGTAGAAGAGTTGATGAAACCTGCTGTGGGCAGCACCTAGACACTGCGAGCAGGGAGTTTCCTCCGTGTCACAGAGGACTCGCACAAACTCCCACAGCAAACGTTGGGGGTCCTGCCCGCTGCAAGACGGGAGGCGAGAAAAGGCGTGTGATTCAAAACCAGGAAGCAGAGGTGGTCACTCAGACCTCCTGTTTGATTGCACAGAGCAGGTTTCAAATACGCAGATAAACTCCTACAGGTAACAGGGGACTTCAGCAAGGTCACTGAAAGCCAAGTCAGTGAAAAAATAGATTTCCATAGCAGGTAACGCATGGAAATTTAAAAGCAAGATATCTGGGGGCCGGCACTGGGGCCTGCGACTCGCATCCACACGGGTGCTGGTTCCTGGCCTGGCTGCCCCACTTCAGCTCCTGCTCCCCGCTACTGGCCTAGGAAGAGCAGCAGGAGATGACCCAAGTGCTTGGGCCCCTGCACCCGCGTGGCAGACCCAGGTGAAGACCTTCGGCCTGGCCGTCTGGGGAGTGGACCAGTGGTGGAAGACCTTTCTCTCTTTGTCTCCCCGTCTTTGTGACTCTGGCCTTCAAATAAATCTTTATAAAAATGAATAAAATATGTGGGCCCAGCAGTCAAGCAGCCAGTTGGGATCCCACCTCCCCTGCTGGAGCGCCTGGGCTGCAGTCTGGATTCTGCGCCGACTCCAGCTTCCTGCGGACGAGCACCCCGGGAGGCAGCGGTGATGGCTCCAGTACTTGGCTCCCTGCCATGCACATGGCGGACCTGGACGGGGTTTCTGGCTCCTGGCTTTGGCCCAGCTCAGCCGGGGTCATTGTGGGCCTTTGGGGAGTGATGGGAGGGATGGAAGCTCGCTTGCTCTCACACTCTCTCCATCTTGCAAATACATTTTAAAACTATTTTTAAAACATTTAAAAATAAGGTATCATTTAGAAGAATTGCAAAAAACTTAGAACAAATCTAACAAAAAATGCTCGCGGTCTCTACATAGAAAGCCGCATAGAACACCGGGAGGGACGCAGCTTGATGGCAGGCGTCTCGTCCTGCAGGTGCCCGGACGTCACAGGGCTGCGATGTGGCTGCTGGCCCCGGTGACGGCCTTAACCGCCTTGCAGGCATCTTCACGGTGCTTTTGCCATGCGCGTTTGGGATAGGTTCTTCAGAGGGAGCCAGACGTCTCATGGTGAAAGCCATTTGCACTTTGTAAGCTGTGGTTCGTGTCCAGTGCACTTTACGGGGATAGTGCCCATCTTATTCGTATACGTCAGGCGTGACGTTGAACTGTGAGAAACTGCCATTTTGTCAAATCATAAATGCTCGATATCAGCAGTTTCAAACGACTCAACCTCCTCCCCTCGTCCTTTTGTGTGCGATCAAAGTCGTGCTTTTCCGTTTTGTCATTTATCTCTCTCTAGTGTGTAGCACCTCTTGGCTGGGCGGATTCTGCAGTTTCACGTAGCGAGTGGTTACCATTTCCCTTGTTGTTTCTGGAACTCGAGTCACAGACAAGCCTCCTCGCCCGCGGATCGCAAACCATTTCCACAAACTCGCTCCTCCTGCATCCACGTCTGTGAGTTTACTCTGGTGGGCGGCACAAACTCGGCTCAATCGTTTGTTCACGATGCTTTTCCAAGTAGCTCAATACACATTTTCCACTAGTCTGGGAAGTCAAGGCGATCATAGGTTAGATTTCTACTCAGCTGGTCTCTTTCTGGACTTTCTGCTCCGCTTGCTATGTCTACCTAGCCAACACCGCGCTGACTGATGGGGGCTTGACAATGTGCTTTAGCACATTAATACATTTAATTTTCTTTATTGAAAATTTCCAGGTGAAAAGTCTTTTTGGTTTCTTATTTGTGATTAATGTCTGGTTTTATTGGGTTAAGGTCGTTTCACAAACGAGGCAGAGACAGACTCAGAGAGGTTGAGAGACTTGCTGAAGAACACACAGTAAGGGGTGGGGCTGGGCTGGAAACCCCAAGCCCACTCTGTGGCCACTGCCCTGCCCTGCCCTCACGGTTCAGAGGCAGACGCGCTCCTTGACTGTTCCCGACAATTCGAGCAGGTGTCATTTTATGAGGTAGTGAAGCTTAACTGATAAGGGCTCTAATGGCATATTAGATGTAGTGAGAAGAAAGTGAAAATGTTATTAAAAGTAAAAGTTCAGCAGGGGTTTTGTCTTGAAAGAAACTCGATTCACTCTCTGGGTTTCCCCTGAAGCAGAGCCCAGGGCTGCTGGAGGGGTTTCTTGGCCCCTAAGTCCAGGGAGCAGCCGTGGGGCTCAGGGTGACCATCGAAGGCAACGGCAGGATGCTTAGCATTTCAAAGTTTTTTTAAAAGATTTATTTATTTATTTGAAAGTCAGAGTTACACAGAGAGAGGAGAGGCAGAGGGAGAGAGAGAGAGAGCAAGCGAGCTTCCATCTGCTGGTTCACTCCCCAGATGGCCTCAGCAGCCAGAGCTGGGCTGACCCAAAGCCAGGAGCCAGGAGCTTCTTCCAGGTCTCCCACATGGGTGCAGGGGCCCAAGGCCTTGAGCCATCTTCTACTGCTCTCCCAGGCCATAGCAGAGAGCTGGATCGGAAGAGGAGCAGCCGGGACTAGAGGCCAGGGCATTAACCCACTGTGCCACAGTGCCTCCCCCATTTTAAAAATTAATTTATTTGCTTGAAAGGCGAAGGGACAGAGAGGGGAAGGGACAAAGAGAGAGAGAGAGAGAGAGAGAGAGGGAGGGAAAGAGAGGGAGGGGGAGAGAGAGGGAGGGGGAGAGAGAGAGAGAGAGAGAGAGGGAGGGAGGGGGAGAGAGAGAGAGAAAGAGAGGGAGAAAGAGAGGGAGAGAACTTCCATTCACTGGTTCACACCCCAAATGCAGGGCTAGACCAGGCTGAAGCCAGGAGCTAGGAACTCCGTCCTGGTCTCCCGTGTAGGTGTCAGGGACCCGAGTTGCTGAGCCGTCACTGCTACTTCTCAGAATGCATTAGCAGGGAGCTGGGTCTGCGGTGGAGTAGCCAGGTCTTGAACCGGAGCTCTGATAGGGGTGCAGGCATCGGGAGCGGAGTCTTGACCTCTGGGCAGCGAGGCGACTTGTCCAGGGGATCCCCGAGTCTCCTGAACGAGCCGCACAATCTTCTGCCAGGGGAGAGTCTACAGCTGCCATCGCAGCTGGCCGAGGGTGGCCCATGGGCGGGGGGGGGGACTGGTCAGTGCCCACCCCCAGCCATGGCTTGAGGCAGGCGCGCCGCCCAACCCCCGCCCCAGGCCCCAGAGCTAGGAGAAGGCTGCTCAGACCTGGATGGGTTAGAGGGGAGGTGGGAAGAGCTAGAAGTGTCTAATGTGAGCAGGTGGCTTAAAGCCCGTATCTCATACAAGTTTTCGGAACTTCTGGAAATTCTGGTCTCCTGTTTTGAAACGGAGGGGCTGATTGTCACAGCGGTCCGGGAGCTTGGAGTTTCTCAGTGACCGGGATGTGTCGTCGTCAAGTCTTCCTTGGCCTCGCCTGCCTGTGTCCCTGCACGGCTCCGGCCACCAGCAAAGGTGCCCAGAAAGGAAGGACGGGGAAGGCAAGCATGAAGGCTGCCTGGAAACACAGCAGCTGGGGGTTACGGTTTCTTCCTTTCCTTTTCTTTTTTAGAAGCTTTTTTAATTTATTTGAAAGTCAGAGTTACAGAGACAGAGAGAGAGAGAGAGACAGAGACAGAGACAGAGCTCTTCCGTCTGCTGGTTCACTCCCTGCTGCTCCGGAAGCCGGGCCGTTTTCTGTTGCTTTCCCCAGGCACATTAGCAGGGGCTGAATCCAAAGTGGGGCAGCTGGGATGCTGGTCTTTACCGGCTACGCCACAACCATGGCCCCGGTATTATGGTTTCCACAGGCAGGTTTGCTTCCTTCTCAACTACTTTATCTTTTTTTCTTTTTTAAAGATTTTTTAAAAAATTATTTGAGGGGATGGCACTGTGGCATAGCAGGTTAAGCCTCCACCTGCAGCACCAGCATCCCATATGAGCACTGGTTTGAGTCCCAGCAGCTCCACTTCTGATCCAGCTCTCTGCTGTGGCCTGGGAGAGCAGTGGAAGAGGCCCAAGTCCTTGGGTCCCTGGTAGGAGACCCGGAAGAAGCTCCTGGCTCCTGGCTTCGGATCAGCACAGGTCCGGCTGTTGCGGCCATCTGTGAACCAGCGGATGGAAGACCTCTCTTTCTCTCTGTCTCTCCCTCTCTCTGTCTACCTCTCAAAGAAATAAATAAAATCTTTAAGAAAATTTATTTGAAAGGTAGAATTACAGAGAGAGAGAGAGAAGGAGAGACAGAGAGATCTTCCATCCACTGGTTTACTTCCCAAATGGCTGCAATGGTAAGGCTGTGCCAGGCCAAAGCCAGGAGCCAGGAGGGTTCTCTGGGACTCCCACTTGGGTGCAGGGGCCCAGGGACTTGGGCCATCCTCCCGTGCTGTTTCCCAGGCCATTAGCAGGGAGTTGGATCAGAAGTGGAGCAGCCAGGACTCAAACCGGCGCCCGTGGGGGAGGCCGGCGCTTAACCTGCTACGCTACAGCACAGGCCCCTAACCTGTTACCATTAAGTAGAGACTCATGAAGAAAGTGCCGCATAAGCAGAGGACTTGTGACAGCTGCATAAAATCAAAATAGAATCTCCGGTTTTGCAAGTTCATCTGGGGCCTGTGGTTGTGCTAGCTTCCGGTCTCGGGCTGATGGTTAAAAGCCTACCCGTGTCTCTGCAGTGTCTGCCACTCACTGGGGTGGCAACCCCAGCGGTGAAGCGCTCGGTCCCACTCCCCTGACGCATGGCCTCCGTCCTCGCTGGGACACTCGCCACGGTCTGCCTGGGTCTCCCGGGGAGACGGTGGGGGCTCGTTTTGTCCATCATCAAGTGGCGGATGCTAGCTTTTCTCTGACACCAGTATCCTGCGTGGCTGCAGCACGATGCTGAAACTCCCAGTTACCACATGGCCTGGCGAGGTTGGGGGGAGAGGGCGAGCATGGGAGGAACCATGTGGGTGTCTCTTGGGGATGCCGGGTGGGGTGCCCGGGCCATCCTTGCTGTGGGACCAGGAGAATCATCCTCTGACCCGCCTTAAACTTGAATGGTTTGGGTTTCAAAGGCAACAGTTTGTTGTGAGCCTTTTGCAGAAAAGCCCCCGAGGTACAAAACGCTGGCTTAAACTGCCCCCCCCCCCCATTTACGGTGCGCTGAGGGGTGGACATTGTGTGCGTGGCTGATGAAGCCTCCGCGTGGATGACACACAGCCCACGTTAGAGTCCACACTTCCGATGCGGCTTCCTGCCCATGTGCCTCCTGGGAAGCAGCAGGAGACGGCTCGGGTTCTTGGGTCCCTGCCACCGTTTGGGGGGCTGGGGTGTGGCTCCTGGCCTGGATCAGCCCCTGTGTCTTAGGCACTGGGGGAGTGAACCAGTGGATGGAAGATCTCTGTCTCTCTCTGCCTCTCAAATAAATAAATAAACAACGATGAAACAGGGGGAGAGTTTTCCTTCTCCTTACTGACACCTGTGTGGAAACTCGCCAACGGCCTAACTGGAGACCTAACTGAGGGCCAAGGTCGTTGTTTGATTGTCATGACAATCACTTCTCCAGAACTTGGCTCCTCGGACAAGATGCTCCTACGGACACTTGTGTCTTGGCTGCACTTGACCTCAACCTGGTGAGTTTGTGAAATCTGAGAGCAGAAAATCCTATGGGCCCCCCGTGCAGTGCCCCCACCTGCGATGCCCCCGGGCTGCTGTGGACACCAAGGGCCTGCCCTGGAGGCGCCCGTCCTGGGACTGTGAGGACGGCAGTGTCTTGAGTGTCCGGGTGACCCTTGCTGACTCATGCGTGTCGTGGGGAAGGTGAGTAAGACTTCCCTGGATTAGCTCAGGGAGAGTGATTTTCACTTACAGAAAGCCGTCACTGACCATAAACTCTTCACCCATGATGCTCACTGGTGCCCGATGACCCAGGGCTGGCGACTGCGTGCCCCCTGAGCTGCGCCCGCAGTGGGGACTGGCCTCTCCCTCCTGTGTCCACGGAGCAGGCCAGTGGCTGTGGCTTTACCCCCCTTCTATAGGCGGCTTGCAGTCTGTGCCCTCCTTGCAGGGCGGCTGCCTGAATGGCAGCATGCGGGCCTCTGCTGGCAACGTCTCATCATAGCAAATGAGGGAGCAGGTTTTTTTTTTTTTTTTTAAGTATTATTTATTTACTTGAGAGGCAGAGCTACAGAGGGAGAGAAAGAGAGAAGATGAGGTTCACTCCCCAAATGGTTACAAAGGCTGGAGCTGCGCTGATCCAAAGCCAGGAGCCAGGAGCTTCTTCCCACGTGGGTGCAGGGGCCCAAGGACTTGGGCCATCTTCTACTGCTTTCCCAGGCCACAGCAGAGAGCTGGATCGGAAGTGGAGCAGGCGGTACTTGAACCAGCGCCCATATGGGATGCCGGCACTGCAGGCGGTGGCTTTACCCGCTACACCACAGTGCCAGCCCCTTGTTTGTTTTTTAGCTTAACAACAGGCATTTAGTTCTCACAGTTCTGCAGGCTAGGAGGTGGGACTCGTGTGTTTGCTGCGGTTCCCTTTTGCTTTTGCAGCAACCGCGCTGGGTGGGGCCGATGACTTCGAGGACAGCCTCCCTGGCTGGCAGGTGCGGTGCGGTCACCGCCACTGGGCTCACGTCTGTGGCTGTGAGTGGCGGTGGTGTGGGCAGCTCCAGGCCGTGTCTCTCCGGCTTCCTTCCCCTCCCTGGGGCCCGGCACGTGGACACAAAGGTGTGAGGTGCCTCCAGCCACAGAGACACGGAGGACTTCCCCGGAGGGTGGCAGAGGAGCCTGCAAGGAGAGCCAGGCTGCTGGGCGGCCTCATGGAGCGGAGCTGCCCACCCCACAGCTGCTCAGCCCGTGCTCGGCGTCTCACCGCAATCTACCCCATGGGAGAGCGGCCCAGCCCATACCTTAGTCACGGCCTTGGGGATGTAAATTAACACAGCCTTCTTGGAAATTACAGACAGGAGTGGGCAGCAAGCCTGGCACAGCCTAAGAGCCGTCTCCAGCTCCTTAGCCTTTTCCGAGCCAGTGGCTTTTGGGGTCACCGGGGAAATCAGGCAGAACCCATCATCCAAATGTGGCCTCCAAAACCCAATGGCCTCCCAAGCAGGCACCTCCTTCTCACTTAAAGGGAGAGGCCGGCCGGCGCCGCGGCTCACTAGGCTAATCCTCCGCCTGCGGCTCTGGCACACCGGGTTCTAGTCCCGGTCGGGGTGCCGGATTCTGTCCCGGTTGCCCCTCCTCCAGGCCAGGGAGTGCAGTGGAGGATGGCCCAAGTGCTTGGGCCCTGCACCCCATGGGAGACCAGGAGGAAGTACCTGGCTCCTGCCTTTGGATCAGCACGGTGCGCCGGCTGCAGCGCGCCAGCCGTGGCGGCCACTGGAGGGTGAACCAACGGCAAAGGAAGACCTTTCTCTCTGTCTCTCTCTCTCACTGTCCACTCTGCCTGTCAAAAAAAAAAAAAAAAAAAAAAAAAAAGGTGAGGGGGGAGGCCTTCCCTTCGGAGAGGAAGTCCCGTTACAACCTAGGCCAAGTGCACCTTCCCAGGAACCGATCCCCGCCAGCAGCCACGCCTCTCGCCAAGTTGTCTGGGACACCTGCTACCCAACAGTCTTCCCAGGGGGCTTGGGGTTCCCTTGTCACCTCCGCCTCCCACGTCCTGGGTGAGTTCCCAACCGGCATCCCTTCTGAGCACCAGACACAAAGGCTGTGTTAGCAGGCGTGTTTACACCGGAAGAGAAACAAAGGAGAACACAGCGTGAACAGGAAAATCCGCGTAGTTACGTTCGGTGGCGGGGGACTCGCAGTGTGGCCGCTGCTTGCCTGTGGCCTCCGTGGGCAAGGGGATGACCTTGGAGATGGAGGGGAGGGCCAGCCCGGCAGCTCCCGCAGGTCCCCGGCGCTGCTTTTCATGGGGCCCATTTCCTGGTGACAGTGACATTTGTTTGCCTTGAAAATGAGCGGGGACGTTTTTATGGCTGAAGTCTCCATGGTGCCTGGGAGCCTTGCGCACGAAGCTGTGCGCACCCCTTCCCGGGCCGAGCTGGGGTCGAGAGCGGCTGACTGCAAACAGAGGCGACATTCAGTCCGGGAGAAGGGAAGGGCCCGGCTCATCCCCGTCCCCTGGGCCTCCGACGCGCTTTCCATCCGAATGCAGGCGGGGAGTGTTCTGTTGCTTGAATTTCTCTGGGGTTTTGGGGTTGGCGGCTTGGAAGTGTTAACTCCTGCTGTGCTCCGCTGCGTTAGTGCACCTGCCCTTCCCAAGGCCCACGTTCCAGTCTCTGAACGCAGGGGCATTTCCGTCTTCCTGACAGCACCAAGTTTGCAGGAGCGATTGTTGGTTCAGCGGTTTTGAGTTGTGGTGGTGAGACCGTTCTTAATACATGGAACAAATAAAATGTTAGAGAACGGGAGACAAGATGTCAAAAACGGACTCTGTTTTGAAAACCGTTGTGCTGCGGTCGCGAGGCTGTCAGGGGAAGTGTGGATGTCACTGTCAGCGCTGGCGCCCCCCATTGTCGTTTGTCTTCTGGGGTAAGTGGCAGCTGTCGTGCATGGTGCCCAGCTGTTTAAAAAAGTTATCATGGAAGTACCTGGCTCCTGCTATCGGATCAGCGCGGTGCGCCGGCCACGGCGGCCATTGGAGGGTGAACCAACGGCAAAGGAAGACCTTTCTCTCTGTCTCTCTCTCTCACTGTCCACTCTGCCTGTCAAAAAAAAAAAAAAAAGTTATCATGGGAAGGAAGATTTGTAAGCTATTAGTTATCTCAAGATTTATTTATGTATTTGAAAGGCAGAGTTACAGAGAGGGAGAGGCAGAGAGGCCTTCCATCTGCTGGTTCCCTCCTCAGATGGTTGCAATGGCCGGGGCTGGGCCTGAGGAAGCCAGGAGCCAGGAACTCCATCTGGGTCTCCCATGTGGCTGCAGGGGCCCAAGGACTCGGGCCATTTTCTGCTACCTTCCCAGGCTCATTAGCAAGGGGCTGGATCAGAAGTGGAGCAGCTGGCACTCGAACCGGGATGCTGGCATTGCAGGAAGGCAGTTTAACCCGCAGCGCCACAGCGTAGGCCCCAAGATGTCAGTTTTCATGACGAGTAACTTTCTAGAGATTATGATCAAGAAAGCCAATTAACAGATTAAGGTATCTGGCTAAGTCATTTACAAAAGGTTTTTGCTATTGGAATACACACTCCTTTTGAAGTCCTGGAGAATTCTGGCTTTTAAAATGATTTATATCTGTGACAAAAAAATAAAATTTCCAGGGAAAACATCAGAGAGCATCCAGAGGGTGTAAACTGTAAGCAGTAGCTAGCAAGGATCCCATTTGCTAAAAGAGGGTATGTGGGCCAGAGCTGTGGCCCAGCAGGTAAAGCTGCTGCCTGTGGCACCGGCATCCAATCTGGGCGCCAGTTCAAGTCCCAGCTGCTCCAATGTCAATCAAGCTCCCTGCTAATGGTCTGGGAGAGCAGCAGAGGATGGCCCAAGTGCTTGGGCCCCTGCTCCTATGTGGGAGACCAGGAAGAAGCTCCTGGCTCCTGGCTTTGGCCTGGCCCAGCTCTGGCTGTTGCAGCCATCTGAGAAGGAGTGAACAAGTGGATGGAGGTCTCTGTCTCTCTTTCTGTCTCTCCCTCTCTCTCTGTAACTCTGCCTTCTAAGTAAATTTCTTTAAAGAGGGGCATGCCAACTTTTTCTAAAGAATAAAGTGTGTGTGTGGCCGGGGGGCGTTTGGCTCGGCTCCTGCTCCCAGCTTCCTGCTAACGCACGTTCAGGGAGACGGCAGCGAGGGCTCAGTCTGGGTCCCACCATGCACAGAGGAGACCCAGTGGAGAAGACTCTGCCTGTTTCTCTTTCTCTGACTTTCAAATGGATCAGATAATGAAAACTTAAAAAAAAAAAAAAGAATAAAAATTACCTAGGAAACCTGGCGCCGAGTCCCTCTCCATCTGCGTGGCAGCACACCGTCATTTTCATTTTTGGCTTCTTACGTTGGGAAGAAAAGTTAAGGAAAGCCAGGCAGATCAGAATGTAAAGACCCTGTGTGTCCCCTGACCAGAGGCAGCAGTCTGGGCAGAGCGCTCTCCCTAAAGGAGCGGGCACCTGCCTGGACAGAGAAGCGGCTCGGGACAGCTGCTCCGGCACCGCAGTCCTAGGAAACCCACCCTGGAACTCCGCTCAAGGCTCAAGGTGGGGTAAACCAGCAGACATCCAGTGTGGACTTGGAGAAGCTGCGCTCAAAATTTGCTTTCAAATCCATCAAAACAAACACACACCTTGTCACCGTGAACAGTCTTTAACAGAGCAGTGAGCATTGTGGCCCTGCAGGTGCATCTCAGCCCCACCACGACTGTGGGGCAAATCCCAGGGCTGGGTTTCAGAAGTTGTCTCCAGAAACCCAGGGTCCACTGTCGCTCCCCCTCTTCGTAGAGGAACGACACAGGACCCTGTGCTGTTCTTTTGTCTGCTCGGCCCTCCCCGGGTTTGCTGCTGGTTCTTCCCGGGTTGGCTACTGTCCCTCCACCTCCGTGGAAGGGCGGTTCCCCCTAGCCACTTTCCCCACTTCTGCGGGAGAGCGGCACACCGCCGGCCGGCTCTCTCGGGGGCTGCACAGGTGTTCCTTCAGATAGATGTTCCTGGTGCATGTTGTCTCTCTCCTCCTTTATAGTCCTCTTCCACCAATCCCAACTCTGCTACCCACACGCCGAGCACGCTGCTCTCCTCCAATCAGGAGCAGGTCCTACAGTTTATTGGTTGAACTGGAGGCAGCTGTGTAGAAGCTGTTACTCCCTTCTCAGCGCCATATTGTAGGAGAGCAGATGCATAGAATAAGTCTTAATTCCAGTAACTTAGTCTAGTCCGAGTTGCTCCCAGTTGCTCCCCACAGTCCACCACCAAGCAGTCGCAATGGGAGAGCAGCAGGAGCCCCTGGACAGCTGGGGCTCACGTTTCAGCATGGGTTCATTTGCAGCTAGGTCCTCGGACAAGGTCCCCGCATTGCGTCTGGCCTGGGTCGGGGCAGTGGGTGTGGGGGTGGTGGGAGCTGCCCGAGTGAAAACTCTATGTGAACACCTTGTGGCGCCTGCTTCTCTGCGTGGATTTTCTCGGGCGAGTGGGTCAGGGGCGGGATGGCTCCTGGGCTTGGAGGTGGCAGACATGGTGGCTTTTGCAGGTCCCTGGTCTCTCCTGGGCTAAGAGCAGATGCTGTCAGTGCTGGCTCCTGGCAGCCACTTCTTGGGCAGACACACGGCCCCTCCTTGCACAGACCCAGCAACCTTGCAAGGAACAGTGTGGCACCTGCCTGGCTTGTTTACCACGGGCACTACCTCATGTATGATGGGGAGCTCAGCCAGGGTGGTGACACCACATAGAAGTGGCTACTTCCTTGGAGCCCTCGCCCCCGAGCCAGCACGACCATTATAGTTCAAAGGCCGCAGGGGCTTTGCCCCTGTTTGCCGGGCAGCTATGGCTCCTTCTCAGGTATGGTATTCAGAATACCATCCTGGAGTGATGGCCAGGAAGCGGCAATGACCTCAGACTCTGAATGGGCAAGAGGAGAGACCATGCCCTCCACGGCTCCACCCCCACACTCTTGGCCGGTGGGCTTGACCTGGTGACTTGATCGCCAGCCCCTGCGCCCGGAGCCTCTGGTTCTTAACTGCAGCACCAACCTCCCCTTTCCTCTGGAGTTTTCTTAAAGAAGATAAATGCACTTAAAAACTATTTATTTATTTACTTTAAAGGCACGGGGTGGGGGGAGAGAGAGAGAGAGAGAGAGAGATCTTCCGTCTGCTGGTTCACTCCCCAGATGGCAGCAACAGCTGGGGCTGGGCCAGGCCAAAGCCAGGAGCCTGGAGCTCCATCTGAGTCTGCCATGTGAGTGCAGGGGCCCCAGCACTGGGCCACCCTCTGCTGCTTCCCCAGGTGCATGAGCAGGGAGCTGGGTGGGAAGTGCAGGGCTCATGTGGCATGCTGGCATCACAGGCAGAGGCTTAACCCACTGCAGCACAGTGCTGGCCTCTGGATCCACTGGATGCAGCTTATCCGGTGCTATTAGTTATGTCTGGGTGTGTTAAGTCGTTACCCTGTTTCTGCGACAGAACGTCTGAGATCGGGTGAGTCATTGCAATCAGAACCCAGCATGCAGCATGAGCCTCTGTGCCGTGTTGCCCCACGGTGGAAGGCGGAGAGGGGAGAGCGAGGCCCCACGAGAGGCTGATCTCGCTCTGCAGCCAGCTCACTCTGGTGAGAACCGGCTGATGCCTTCGTGACGCAGTCAGAAGTGGGCCCCAGCTCCGAGCACTTGGGACCACTGGGGGTGGAGTGTAAGGGCCACGCGTGGTGTTGCACGGTGCTGAAGTGGAGGGAAACTCCTGCCTCGTGGGGCCCTGGAGGAGCTACCGAACCCCTGAGGCGTCGGCCCCTCAGCTCCTGTGGGCGTGGGCTGAGTCCGTGCATACAACAGCCTGTTCCTAGCCGGACGGGGCTCCTGTCCTAGGGAGGGTTGGCCATGCTGCTGTGCCCTTCTGCTGGACTTGTGGACTTTTCCGGAAGACTTGCCATGGCCAAGCCTCTCCTCTAGACCTGGCTGCCCTGTCCTCCCCTCCCCCACCTTCCCACACCCAGAAATCTTCTCTCTCTCTCTCTCTCCCTCTCTCTCTAGGCTTTGTCTGTTTCAACAGACCGCTGACTGGTCTCTGTCCAGTCTCTGTTTCAGAACCCCCGTCTTCGATACTGCTCTCCCCCCCGGGGACACCAGTCAGCTCAGTGCCCACTCTCACCCCCGGGGAAGCCAATCCCCCTTCGCTGTAGCCCCCACCTTCCCGGTCTGAACGCACCTTGTGTTGTTTTGGCGTTTGCTGCAGAAGCTCACAGAGAATCCTGTATTTTGGAATTCCAGTCCCCATGAGTGAAGGGCCCCAGGTGCACAGACCTGTTGTTGTCTGTGTCTCCCCAGGGCCCTCCCAGAGGGGGTGAGGGAAAGTCCCTAGGGGCTCAAGGAACTTATGCCCTGGGGGCAGGACAGGCTTGGTGGGGCAGACGGGCAGTACATAGATGTGCGGTGCACCCAAGAGGTTCCCCAGAGTGGTGAGTGCGGCAAAGCCAACGCCCCGGGAGGAGCCACGGGGCTTGTGGGGAGAGCCCTGGGCGGCCTCCGGCTGTCGGCTCTCACGTGAACGCGCACTGGTGGCTCCTGGTTCTCCCTCCACGCCGTCAGTCCCGCAGTGTGGTCCGTGCAGTTGAGGCCCCGCCCTCCTCCTAGCCAGCGCTCAAGCAGGTGGGCTCCGGCCTTGTGAGGGGCTCAGGTTCCTCTGCGGAGGCTCAGGCCACCTGCCGCGCTGCCAGTCAGGAAGTCCTGCGTCTCTGTCCAGAAAAGAGAGCGAGCCCCTTGCTGACAGTCAGACAGGGTCACGGCCAGCACCTCTGCCGAGAGCGTCAGGAGGGAGAGGCACGGAGCCCTGGGATCCAAGACCTCAAGACTCGGGGAGAACCTCTGTGGGTTTGTTTTTGTTTTTTTAAACCTGACTTTGTTCTTGACATAGTCAGTTTCGCTGTTACAGTTCATTTGGTTCTTTAAGAACTAAATTTTATTTTTTAAAGATTTACTTATTTATTTGAAAGGCAGAGAGAAAGTGTGTGGGGGGAGAGAGAGAGAGAGAGAGAGAGAGAGACAGAGACAGAGAGAGACAGAGACAGAGAGAGACAGAGAGAGCGAACGCTCTCCCGTTGCTGGTTCCCTCTCCAAATGCGCAATGACTGAGGCTGTGCCGTGCTGAACTCAGTCCAGGTTTCCTGCGGAGGTGGCAGGAGCCCAGCTCTGTGGGCCTCACCTCCACCTCCCGGAGCCCAGCCCTGTGGCCCTCACCTCCACCTCCCGGAGCCCAGCCCTGTGGGCCTCACCTCCGCCTCCCGGAGCCCAGCCCTGCAGCCCTCACCTCCGCCTCCCGGAGCCCAGCCCTGCAGCCCTCACCTCCGCCTCCCAGAGCTCAGCCCTGTGGCCCTCACCTCCACCTCCTGGAGCCCAGCCCTGTGGCCCTCACCTCCGCCTCCCGGAGCCCAGCCCTGCAGCCCTCACCTCCGCCTCCCGGAGCCCAGCCATGTGGGCCTTCGCCTCCGCCTCCCGGGATGTGGGCCTCACCTCCGCCTCCCAGAACTGGAGACTGGGGCCGGAGTGCAACCCAGGCCTGGCAGTCTGGATGCTGGCGTCCTCACCACTGGGCTAATCACCCACCCCTGCACCTCTGTTTTCAGCTATTTCACAACTCCGTCATAAGTTGTAGAGAACGATAAGAACACAATTGATCTTTGTCCACAGAAATGCGAATGAGCGTGGTCCAGTGGAGATAGCGGCTGCTGCCCAGGCACACTGACCTGCTGACTTGCTGACTGGCAGACTTCAGCATGCCGGCTTTCTGCAGGGCTGTGTTCTCTGCCTGCCCCTTTGAGCTGACTCTAACGTCCTATTGGTGTCTTCATCAGATAATGAGTTGGAATCTTTGACACATATTTGTTCAATGTTTGTATGAGTCATATGATTTCATCATTAAAAATTAGTTTTTTTTTTTTTTTTTTTTTTTTTTTTTTTAAGACAGAGTACACAGAGAGGTAGAGACACAGAGAGAGGTCTTCCATCTGCTGGTTCACTCCCCAACTGGCTGCAATGGCCGGAGCTGCGCCGATCCGAAGCCAGGAGCCAGGAGCTTCTTCCGGGTCTCCCTCGAGGGTACAGGGGCCCAAGGCCTTGGGCCATCTTCTACTCCTTTCCCAGGACATAGCAGAGAGCTGGATCAGAAGAGGAGCAGCTGGGACTAGAACCGGCGTCCATATGGGATGTCGGCGCCTCAGGCTAGGGCTTTAACCTGCTGTGCCACAGCGCGGCCCCCCAATTTTCTTTTAACATCAAATTCTCCCAAGAATCTCTCCGTCGTTATTTGTCTTCTTCAGTCTCCATAACTGGAGATTTGCTCTTAGTGCTGAAGTTGCCGGTCAAGACGCCAGTTTTCAGCTTCTGCTGAACCAGCAGCAATCACATAAAATCTTTTCTAGCTGCTTTGAATGCTTCCTAGGATTAAAAAAGTCATCACGTAATGACTTATATTATCAATTATAATTATATTATACTTATATATTATATGTATTTATATACTGTGCTATAGTTATAAATAATGACATTCTCAGTTAAGTCATAAAAATTGTCTATTGGGATGTCATATTTAATTAATTGGCTTCATTTCATTAATTTTTTACTTCATATTTAATCCACAGTCTGTAATTATTTGGCCAACTTTCAAGATTCAATAAATTGGAATTACTTAGATTTTTTTTATGTTTTTACATTTTGTCCCTAACAAATATATTTTCATTTAATTTGTTAAACAGTCCAGTGACTTTAATCTTGAAATGATAAGGTTGGTCCAAATTGTTATATATAATTTTTTTTCTATGATATCTTTCCATTCTGTTTTGTAGATTTGTTCGCTTTTTCTAAGTACAAGAACTTTGCTTTTTTGCTGATGTCAGTTTTGATACAGGAAGCATTTCTTTCTCAGAAAGCTACGAAAAGTATCAGGGTCGAATTTTAAATGCCGCTGATTAGAACCAAACCCCTCATCCAGGTCTCATTTCCCAAACAGTTTCCTTCCGTCTCCCCGTTTGCTCAGACCGACCCGCGAAGCCTCCTCCATCCCCAGCTAATGTTCCAGGAGATCCGAGCATTCTCCCAGTTCTCATTATTGTATTTCCTGACTTCACAGGTAAGTTATTTGATTCTCTTTGGTAGTCGCTTGTGTCTGGTAGGAAGTGTTTGAAGTGACGGACTTGGCGGGACCTTTCACTGTATCAGCCCCAGATGGCTGAGGAATGTGTGGCTGGTAAGAAGAGACTCTTCAAGCATTTTTAAAACAGGGCTCATGAAAGGGATCAAATAATACCTAAGATCCATCGGTTATGCCCACAAGAGTAATGCAGGAGCTGTCTTTTAAAATCTCTGTATTTATGGTACCCTAGAAATGACTTTCTTGATTTTTTTAAAACTCAGGATGAAGTGTTTTAGGTGTCAACTTTAAAAAGCAATGCATGAGTTGAATACAGTTTTACAAAATCGTGATATGAGCAAACACCGTAGAAGCCCACACCGCTCCTCGCGGGATGGTCCAAGTTCACCTCGCTTTTCACATGCTGATGGGCATTCCGCTTCTTCCAGTTTTCACTGGCACAAACAAGGCCGCCATGGACACCTGCCCCGGAGCAGGTGGGCTCACACGCCTGCACGCAGGGCCTGCTCCAGCCTCGTGTGTGTGTGGGATCGTGGGGTTGGGAGCAGCAGGGGTTTAAACTCCCCAGGTGGTTTGGGCTGCTCCAGTGGGCTGCCTGGTTTAGAATCAGCCCCACCCTAGCATTGGAGCCCTCTGACCCTCACATCCTGGCCTGCACCGGGCATCAGTGGGCTCTGTGGCTTTTGTGTGTCCACCGGGCCTGGCTGGCCATTTCCTCATCCATCTTTGATCACCAGAGGGTGTGAGGTCCCCACACAGGCCAGGTGACCAGAGAGGGGTCCTCCTTCCACGAGAACAGCTGACCTGCCCCCTCCAGGGAGCACTGTGAGCTCCAGGGTTTCCAGCGTCCAGGTCATGGCCAGGCGCAGGGTGGGTTTGGGAAGGATCCCAGCTTCCAGGCCACTGTGTCCTGTGGGGGAGGAGAGAGCCTGGCACCAACGTCAGGGTCCTCTGCGGAGGCAGGTGTCACAAGACAGACGTCTGGTTGCTTTAAAGGAGGGTGGCACGAGTGGACAGTGCACCAGAGGGCAGGAGACAGGGGTGCACCTGGGCGGCCACTCCAGACACTCAGCAAGGGTCCAGGGGGCAGCGGGGCAGCGTGGGGCCCTGTGGTTGGGAACAGATCCTGAGAGCAGAGCCGGGTGCTGCCCTGTGGGGAGGCGGTGCCATTCCCGCACCTGAGCCACGTGTGGGTGGTGAGCGGTGGGAGTTTTGTGGGCAGCCTTGACTGCAGAGACCTAGCAGGTGGGAGACCCCGCCTGCAGCTCAGGGGAGGGGCCGGGCGCTGCTCTACTGCTGTGGGCCCCAGCAGTGATGCAGACGGTAGATGGGGTGATGACACCCCCGCCCCAGGGGCACTGAGAAGAGGGAGGCCCAGGCTGGACATGGCTGTTGGTGTGGTTTCCAGATAGAACCAGGTCCCGGGTTGGAACCGTCTGCTCTGCCTCTTTGTTGCCGTCCCAAACGCTCAGTTATAACTATTGCCTCCGGCCTCACCTAGGGGAGCACTTACTCCATGTAGCAACGGCGGCCATAAGCCGGTCCCTCGTCCTATCAGCCTGTCACGGCACAGGTCACAGAGACGGCTGCTGGGGATTTCCAGTGGCACCCGAGACTAGCGAGACTCAGCCCGTGGCTGGCTTCTGAAGTTCCTAACTACACAGGGATGGGAAAGCATTATTTACTGATAGGCCAGCAGCCTTTGATGGTTAAGCCAGGCACCTTTATGGCATGCGCCGGCAGAGTCTCTGTAAGCCCGGGCTCGCAGGGTGCGGCGTGCGGTTCGTCCCCACGCAGCAGGTCTTGTGGGCTCAGGACAGAGTTTCCCTGGCCACGGCAGCAGGATTCGTCCCCCGGGGATGCCCACCCCAGGTCATGGCTGCGACGCCTGTTTGGTACAGGACCTTCTCGAGGAACGTGATGGGCTTGAATTTTTGGAATAGAGCCAAGTTTGATGGATTAGAGAAAGACGGAGCGAGGTGATATCGGATGATTACCAGAGTCCCTGCCCCAACCCCGCCCTCCTGGGCTCCATCATGAAGGCTGGCACCATCCTCCAGCCAAAACTGACTTTACCGTTGAAGACACCTGCGTCCACACTGGAGTGCCTGCGTTGGACACCCGACTCCCCCTGGCTTCTTATTCCGGCTTCCTGCTGATACAGACCCTGGCGGAGAGGCAGTAGCTGCGTCCCTGGCACCATGCAGGAGACCAGCATTGAGTTCCCAGCTCCTGGCTTCTCCCTGGCCCAGCGCTGGCTACTGGGCATTTGGAGAGTGAACCAGAATGTGGGAGCTCCCTTGGGGCTGGCGCTGTGGCACAGCGGGTCAAGCTGCCACCTGTGATGCTGGCATCCCACATAGGTGCCGGATTGAGTCCCAGCTATTCTGCTTCTGGTCCAGCTCCCTGCTAGTGTGCCTGGGAAGCCAGTGGAAGATGGCCCAAATGCTTGGGCCCCTGCAGCCACATGGGAGACCTGGAGGAAGCTCCTGGTTTCAGTTTGGACCATCTCTGCCTGTTGCAGCCATTTGGGGAGTGAACCAGAGGATTGAAGATTTCTTTTGTGCGCGCGTTCTCTCTCTCTCTCTGATTCTGCCTTTCAAATAAATCAAACAAATATTAAAAAAAAAAAAAAGGTAGGAGTTCTCTCTCTGTCTCTCTGCCTCTCAAAATGAAACAAAAGCCCGGCACTTTGATTTATAATTCAAACATACTGTTTCCACAGCCACATCCAGCTTGTCCCTGTCTCTCGTCAGTTTTTCCTCTGATAGATACTCCAGGAGGCTCCACGGCCTCCTGCTGACAGCACCAGTGCTCAGCGGGTGCCACCGCCCCCCGCCGAGGAGGTCCCTGGGCTGCTCCTCCCGCCAACAGGCCCAGCCACCCCTGCTGAGAGCCCTCCACCACCGCACGTCGCTAGCACTGGCATCCAAGTTCCCTCACCCACCCACGCAGGGCACAGGGGGCCCAGGAAGGCTGGATCGCGCGAGGTTTCTCTGTACTCTTGGGCTTGGTGCGGTTCGGCCTCCTCAGCACCCCTGCCAGTGATATTCCCGGGCCCCATTCTCTGTGTGGCTGGCTCCTCCGCACAGGCATCAGCGTCCTGTGGCCGCCCCAACAAAACCCCACACCGGGTGTCTTAGCGCAACAGAGGCTGCATATGGAGTCTTCAGGAAGTGCGTGGAAGGTGCATTTTATGGGAAAACGATGCCTGAATTTCAAAAACTGTGGTGCGAAATGAACTTGTCTTTTTAAAAAAGATTTATTTATTTATTTTTTAAAAAGATTTTATTTATTTATTTGAGAGGTAGAGTTATAGCCAGTGAGAGGGAGAGACAGAGAGAGAGGTCTTCTATCCACTGGTTCACTCCCAAGATGGCTGCAATGGCTGGAGCTGTGCCGATCCGAAGCCAGGAGCCTCTTCCGGGTCTCCCATGTGGGTGCAGGGGCCCAAGGACTTGGGCCATCTTCCACTGCTTTCCCAGGCCACAGCAGAGAGCTGGATTGGAAATGGAGCAGCCGGGACTCAAACCAGGGCCGTAAGGGATCCGGCACTGCCTGCAGCCGCTTTACCCACTGCGCCACAGCGCCGGCCCCTGAACTTGTCTTTTAATGCTCGGTAGCGTGAACTTTCTGCAGTACCCCCGTCTGCATGCCACACTTTCTGCAGTACCCCCGTCTGCATGCCACACTTTCTTTCCCCACTCGTCTGGCAGCACGGAGGTTGTTGCCTATCCTGGCCGCCGGGCGTGGGCAGTGCTGGCCTCACATCCTGTAACTCGGCAGGGTGATGGTGGTCGACAGTATTTAGTGGCTTTTGAATGTCCCCAACACAAAGCACTGCAAACGCGTGGGGTGAGGGCACGCAGCTCACTAGGGTCTGATCACGACTTGCTGTGTCCACACACTGGAGCATCTTTCAGAACCTGTATGTGTGCTTACTGTGCATCATTTAAAAACTTAAAAATATATTTAAGGACACAAAGAATAAAGCAATTTCCTTTGAAACCAAGATTCCTTTTCTCGCTATCTAGAAGCCAGAGACCCAGTCTCCACGTGTCGGAGACCCCTGCTCGCTCTGACCCCTTGGAAGGAGGGTCCTTTCTGCCCCCGCCAGCTCCTGGCATTGCTGGCAATCCCTGGCGTTGCTGGCAATCCCTGGCTCTCCTAGGCTGGTGGCTGCCCTGCCCCAGTCTGTGTCTCTCTTCTCCTAAGGACACGGTTGCATTGGAGCAAGCGCCCACCCTGCTCCAGTATGGCCTCACCATAGCTAACTTCATCTGTAATGCCCTTACTTCCAAGGAAGGTCCTGGGGGTTAGGCCTCCACCATCCTTCAACCCCAGTAGCATACCTCGGGTCTCCGGGGAACCGCGGTGACGGAGCTCCTGGGTGGGCGTTTGTCTCGAATCAGCCGCTTCCTCGGCAGGGCTTCCGTGTGTTCAGTCGACTTGACTGTCGGATCCCCACCTGGAGGTGCACCTGAGCGCTGTTCTACGCACCTGCTGTTTTCCCAAAGCAGCCGAATCCACATTCAGACCGCTTTTGTCCATTGAAACTCAAAGTCAACGGCAGGCTAGAGAAAGCGGCAGTGGCCGGGCGATGGGACAGCCTACAGCTGCAAGACCGTCTGGTGCTTTTACAATCTGCAAGGCCCTCACATAATCCACCCAACCACCTGTCAAAGTATGGGAGGTGCATGGAGGTATCCCTGAGGCCAGAGGAGAGTGTGGGATCCAGGCTCACCATGAGTGGCCGGGGATCCCGTGGAAACTTCTGGACCACAACCGTTAGCACCTGAGGGGTCCTACGAAATGCTAACTGTCACCTCCTTTGTCACAGATGAGAAAACAGAGTCCGGGGTATCTCAGCTGCCTGGTGCAGAGCTGGGTACATTCTGCGACCTTGACTTTCTCATCGAATTCCGAGAGATTATTCCAAACACATGGAGGTCCATCGTGGTGGGCAGCACTGGCCGCAGGTCTGTGGTGCCAGACTGCCTGGAGGGAGCCCGACCTACCCCTCTGGGTGACCTGCTACATCAATTCATTCCTGGGCCCTTGTGACGAATGGGGTGCGCACGCAGCCAGATACACTGTGTAAAAGAGAATGCCTGGACCGGAGCCCCAGGCACAAACCCAGCACTGCGGCCTCATCTGCAGCACGGAGCCAGCTCGTGGCGAGTAATGAGAGTGAGCCCCGGCGGAAGGAACTCAGGAGCAGGTGAACTGGAAGGTGGAGGAGGCTCTGGGCCGAGAGGAACCTTCCAGGGGCCGGCGCTATGTCATATCCAGTAAAGCCGCCGCCTGCAGTGCCAGCATCCCATATGGGCACTGGTTCGAGTCCCGGCTGCTCCACTTCCAATCCAGCTCTCTGCTTTGGCCTGGGAAAGCAGTGGAAGATGGCCCAAGTCCTTGGGCCCCTGCACCCACGTGGGAGACCCAGAAGAAGCTCCTGGCTCCTGGCTTCAGATCGGCGCTGTTGTGGCCATCTTGGGAGTGAACCAGAAGATGGAAGACTCTCTCTCTCTCTCTCTCTCTTTCTTTCTCTGCCTCTCTGTGACTCTGCCTTTCAAATAAATAAAATAAATAAAAAAAAAAACACCGTTCTGTGATCCTCCAGTTGATATCACGTTTCCAGTGTAAAGGGGCTTCTGTGCCCTCAGACCTCACTGTGGGGTGGACAAGTGCCAGCTAACGGATGAGGGAAGCATTACGGAAGCATTATGGGATGTGATGCGGGACCACAGACTCCATCTGCAGGCAGTTACAGGCTCAGTGCATCGCCGAGGACAGATGCCCTTCACATGCATCAGGCAGGGCCGGCATCGTGGCCAGTGGGGTCAGCGACCTCCGGGGGCGCCGGCATCCCGCGTCAGCACTCCGGTTTGAGCGCAGCTGCTCCACTTCCGGTTCAGCTTCCTGCTGATGTGCGGGAAGAGGCAGTGGATGCGGGTCCAAGTGCTCCCCGGCAGCCACAGGAGACCAGGATGGAGTTCCTGGTCCTGGCTTCTGCCTGGCTCAACCCTGGTTGTTGCGGGCATTTGGGGCGTGAACCAAAGGATGGAAGCTATCTCCCTGTGTCTCTTCCTCTCTCTTTGTAACTCTGCCTTCCAAATAAATAAATATATTTTTAAAGGTGTATCAAGACGAGTTTTGGAAGTCAATCTAAAAATATATGTTATTTTGTGTACAACCTAAGTTACAATATGCACTTCTAATAATTGTAGATCAAGAAAATCTTAAAGAACAATTAAAAACCTTGTGACACTGGGATGGATGAAAGGTTAAGATATTTTATTTATTTTTTTAATTCTAAAGAGGATGGCTCAGGGGAAAATAGAGAGTAATTTCTGGACAAATTTCTGTTCATTGGACAAATATTTACCAAATACCTACTCTATCCAGGCACAGCGAGGGATAAGACAGGCCAAGCCCTGCCTCGAAATGTCACTGGCTAGCAACAGGAATTTGCTTTCCATCTTGTGGAGAATCAGTGGGAAGATTTATCTCCTGAAATTTGTGTAGAACAAATCTGTTTAGAACAAGTGGAAGGAGCCACGCACCATGGCCAGTGCGAGAGAGCTGCCCAGAGGAAAAAGGGGTGATGTTCTCAAGATTCCTCTGTCTATGTGACATTGAAACTCCAACAGAGAACGTGGACAAGGACCGCTGGCCAAGGAAAGACACAAATTAAATGCAAAGCTAGATGCAAATTACACATACGCAAAATTAAATGCAAATTAAAATATAACCGTGCAGACTTGCTGACACTCTTTTTGAAGCAGTAGTTCTGTGAGTAGAAAAGAGACCGGAAGGAGAGGTCACAGCGATCCCGGTAAGTCCAGGCACAGCACTCAGTGAGAACCCGAAGCTGGAGGCTGGACAGCAGTGCGGGCTCCCCGCCTCTTGGCCGATTTCCTCTGCAGTTTGTGTTCTGGAGGTTCAGAAAGCAACGCCCCGGGACCCCTGTGGGGGATGCTGCGTGCCGAGCTGCGCTCCGGGCACACGGCCCTGCCGAGCTTCTTATGGAATTATTTCCTAAGCTCATTAGCAGGAGGCTTTGCGGAAGACTCTCATCCAAAATCAATACGCGGCCAGAGTGAAGCCAACCTGGCCAACGTCTCTCTAAGGTTCACAAGGGACAAAGGTAGAAAAGACTCAAACGGTGGGCTGCATTTCTGCGACTCCATTTTCTCCACCCACAGCCTGCCAAGACTTCGCGTGAATCCTTGGCGAGCGCTTGGAACAGGAACCAGAGCGGCCAGAAGTCGTGCACGGGAGCTGCAGAGCCCTGCTGCCGTGTGCAGGTGCAGCAGCCGGGTTCTCCTCTGGGACTGTCGTTGGGGCTTTCTAGAAAACACCTAGAACACTCCCCTCTCCAGACTCTGGCGTTTGGGAGCCTGGTGATTTATTTGTGCAGCGTGCCTGTTCCCAGAAGAAGGGAACAGAACGGAACACTCTGTCAGATGAATGATTGCCCAAGGTCTTGGGCAAGAGGAATTGGGACAGGAAGCAGGCAGTGGGCTCTCTGCCCCAGGTAACTGCCTGATAAGGTAAACAAGCCCTGTACAATGAGTTCCTGTCCTCGTGATAAATATTTATATGCTGAGCCCTGTACTTGAAAGCACTAAACCATTTCTCTGTCTGGACATTGACCTTTGGATGCAAAACATAGGGCTGATTTCCTAGGTGATGCAATCGGCTTTTGTGGCTCAAAGCTGCACCGGAAACAGCAGAAATGGCTGCTCTGGGCTTGTCTAAAAACTGACGCGGCAGGTGCGTGCGGGTTTCAGGTGACCGGGACACCTCACAACCGGAAACGTCTCGTGGTCACACCTGGAGTACCGCGATTTGGGGAACACTCCAGTATGGGGGCTCCCCACACGCAGACTCAGGTTCTGCTGCTGGGAGGAGCAGGAACCGGCTTTGGGTTTATGCGTGGCTTTCAACTACTTCTAGGGAGACCCAGGTGACCGCTTTTAGGATATTGGCTCAGCATGGCCCCAACTCCGGCAACTTTTATGTGAGTCGCTGCGGCATTAATAAAACGCGCAGAGACATTGCTCTCTAACGGTGCACCAAACAAACCCTGCAGACAGGGAAAGCGGTGGGGAGGGACGGGCTAGGGGCGGGGGTCCATCCTTGTCACTGCTCTGTCACCCGGAATCCCCACCCCCCTGCATTTGGCCGACTCTCCTCTGCCCTCCTGCACCTGCTGTTGCCACTTCCAGGCCCTCACCCACCAAGACCAAACTCACACAGTCCCTCTCCAGCTCCGAGGCCAGGATGCGGAGGCTGCACCCTGGGCTGCGCCTCCCCCGAGGACTTGGGGACTGCTCTTCCCCAACACCCCGGATGCATCCATCATGTTTTCCCACATCCCACCCGACCCAGCAATAGCCTGCCACCCTCTCGGGGCCACTCTGCTTGCAGACCCAGTCCTCGTCCACAACAAAGCCTCAGGGACCTCCCCCAGCTGCAGCTGAGTGGAGCCACTTTCCTGGCGGAAAGTCATTTCTGGGCCCCTTCTCCCCGAAGGTAAGATCTGGTCTCCAGTGTCAGGGGCCTGCGGCTGCTCAGGGCTCAGCCCAGGACTCTCCGCACTTCCCCCTCTTTAATTCAGCCCTAAGAAGTTAGCAGTGTCTGAGACTGGGTGGGGGGAGCAAAGGAACACCGGACATGGAGAGAGGCGTAGGGAGGTCCTGGGGTCTGCAGGGGTGCGCTCTTTTCTGCATAAAGAACTCAAGTGGAGAAGCCAGGAGGCTCCAAACAGAAGACCAGAGAAGGCGATGAAAATGCTGATTTCCTTATCGGATCCCTTTGCCCTACGCGTGTATGGAAACATCGCATGGTATCTCATAAAAGGACAAGTGCTACGGGCTAGTCAGAAATTCAAAAAAATTAATTAAAAAAAACTCTAGGGGTGAGCCTTTGGTGTAGGGGATAAAACACCAAGTGGGACACCCACACCCCAAATCAGAGCCTGGGTTTGAGTTCCAGTTCTGTTCCCAATTCCAGCTTCCTGCTAATGCACAGGCAGCCGTGACGATGGCTCAAGTACTCGGGTCCCTGCCACCTGCACGGGAGACCCACATCGAGTTTCCAGGTCCTGGCTGTTACAGATATTAGGGTAGTGAATCAGCAGAGGGAAGCGCACGCGCTCTCTCTCTCTCTCTCCCTCCCAAAGAAATAAAATCAATAAGAACTGTTTGCAAACAGAAAAGTCTGAGATTAGCTGATCTCATTGCTCATGGCTCACCGCCCATCCCTCTGTCCCCAAGGGCAGGGTTGCGTTGCCCTGGGCAGGGCCAAGGCCCCAGCAGCTCCGCCCGTCTGTCACAGGGTGCCTGTGGAGGTTTGTGAGATCCGTGAGCCGATGACTGAAGGAGCCGGTGAAGGAGACCAGCAGGGAACAGGTGGCAAATTCATCCGAGAACATGGCAGACCCTGGGGGGGAGGGGGGAATGTGAGCGGGAGCCCCTCCTTGACACCTGCCCAGCTGCCAGCACCATTTGGGGAGGGGAAGTGAGCAGCTGCATGGCTCTCCAGGCCCCTCCAAAGGCTTCTCTCCCGTGCCTCCACTTCCCTGCCCTTGTCATCCTGCCCAAGCCTCTAGCCTCCCGTCCCAGAGTGTGCCCAACCCCTCTGGGCCTCAGGGCCTTTGCACAGGTTAACTTCCTCGCCACCCCCTCCCTCACGGCAGCTTCAGTGATGTCCTACTCATCCGTGGCACCTTAGCTCCCATGTCACCTCCTTCCCGAGCCCCGGGTAGGAGCAGATGCCCCCTCAGCTCCCTGGCGCCTGCCTGTGTGTCCCCTGTCCTGGGAGCACTCACGGACTTGGGCAATCCTTGCAAGTTTGTCATCTGCTCTCTTCCCCTACAAGGGCAGGACTTCCTCCTCACTGCGCTGTGTAAGCCAGCAGCCAACCCTGTGCCAGGCTTAACAGGCGCCCGGGGAATATTTGAAGATTTTATCCAACAAAGGACGTGTTGACATTCTTAATATCCTTTATCTATTACAAAGTAGCAGGGGGCAGTGGTCAATGCAGGAAGGAGAAGTACAAATGACCCAGTGACTTGTTGGGAAAAAGAGAAATTCAAAATGTCATTTCAATAGGCTAATTTAGCACATTTTTAAAAAGCAATTGTAGTCCCTACAGATTCAATGCAGTCCCTGTCAAAAGCCCAATGATATTTCTAAAAAAAAACCAGAAAAATTCATCCTAAGATTGATACTGAATCTCAGGGACCACGGGCAGACAGAACAGTCCCGAGAAAGAGCAGATTTGGAGGAACGCCACTTCTGATTTCAGAGCTCACTGCTGCTACAGAAATGACAGCCGCGGCGCACCGCTGGCACAGAGACAGGCACGTGGACCGAGGGAACAGAGCGACAGCTCAGAAAAGCAACTCTGGAAATAGCGAGTGTTGGCATGGACGTGTGGATGCTGGAACCCTCGCGCGCTCCTGGAGCGAATGGAAGATGCTGCACCTGCTATGGAGTTGCTGTACATCACATTGCCTCAAAAAATTAAAAATAGAATTGCCAGATGATCCAGCAAGCCCACATGTGGGTATATACTCAAGAGAACGGAGCATCGGGACGTGAAGCAGTATTTGCATGCCCGTATTTATAGCACCAAAAGATGGACGCAACCCCAGTGTCTCTGAATGGTTAAACCAAACATGGTGTGCACACACGGCAGAGGCAGTGGGCTGACCTGGTCCCTCCCAAACCTGACTGTGGGCGTCCACGCCTCCAGAACTGTGAGACAACACGTGTCTGCTGTTGAAGCCCCGGGTCGATGGTGTCGTGAGCGCGCAGCCTTGCTTGGTCTGGGCTGTGCTGCTGCCATGGGGCACCCAAGACCACGTGGTTTACAGACAACAGAAACTTGCTGGCTCACGGTTCCGACGTTGCGCAGCCCAAAATCCGGGGGCTGGCACCTGTCAAGTGCCCTCTTGCTGTGTCATCTCGTGGCTAAAGGGCAGAGAGGGAGAGGAAGAGAGGCTGAGGGCTCCTGACCTTGTATCACGAACCTGTTCCCCCGGGGACGGCGCGGATTTGATCCTCTTTCTCGGTAGACGCCCTTGCCCAGCACTGCTGCCTTGGAGATTAAGTTTCCAAAACTTGCTTTCTGGGGGGCACCTGGAAACCACAGCACAGCCCAAACTCACTGCGACTACAGAATGTCATTTAGCCTTGAAAGGAAGGCACTTCCGTGCTAGCTGCAAGGGAGAGGGCAGGCTGGCGCCGGCGGCTCACTAGGCTAATCCTCCGCCTTGCAGCGCCGGCACACCGGGTTCTAGTCCTGGTTGGGGCGCCGGATTCTGTCCCGGTTGCCCCTCTTCCAGGCCAGCTCTCTGCTGTGGCCAGGGAGTGCAGTGGAGGATGTCCCAGGTGCTTGGGCCCTGCACCCCATGGGAGACCAGGAGAAGCACCTGGCTCCTGCCATCGGATCAGCGTGGTGCAGCGGCTGCAGCGCGCCAGCCACGGCGGCCATTGGAGGGTGAACCAACGGCAAAGGAAGACCTTTCTCTCTCTCTGTCTCTCTCTCTCACTGTCCACTCTGCCTGTCCAAAAAAAAAAAAAAAAAAAAAAAAAAAAAAAAGGGAGAGGGCAGTGAGGAAAAGGAACAGACGATCCTGTCTCCGTGGCACAGCCAGATGGGACTGGAGTGGTGGTGGCCTGGCCCTGGGAGAAGGTGGAGGGTGGGTTAGTGCTTAATGGGGACAGGTGTTCGGTTTTACAAGATGAGAAATATTTCATGGGTGGTTCGTGGTGGAGGTTGCCTAACAATGTTAAACCACTGAGTTGCACATTTAGAAATGTTTAAAAAACATAAACTTTATGTTTTACCATGATTTTTTTTGACAGGCAGAGTTAGACAGTGAGAAAGAGAGACAGAAAGATCTTCCTTCCATTGGTTCACCCCCCAAATGGCTGCTACAGCCGGTGCGCTGCGCTGATCCGAAGCCAGGAGCCAGGTGCTTCCTCCTGGTCTCCCATGCGGGTGCAGGGCCCAAGGACCTGGGCCGTCTTCCACTGCCTTCCCGGGGCTACAGCAGAGAGCTGGACTGGAAGAGGAGCAACCGGGACTAGAACCCGGGGTGCCAGCGCCGCAGGAAGAGGATTAGGCAAGTGAGCCGCGGCACCGGCCACCACGATTTTAAAAAGTAAAAGATTTTGAAAAATTAATATGAGGGGTCTTCAAGAAGTTAATGGGAAATGCATACTATGGAAAAAACTACACATGGACTAAAAATTTTGCTGCACCCAAATACATTTTGCACTGAACTATTGTAGCGCATTTGAGCTGGATCTAGTTTTGAGGCAATATCACAGAGCCTCTACCAGAGCAACACAAAGTCTGCTAAAACTGAAACTATAACAAACATGCGATTGATGGTGACATCATTGATGCCCTACTAAACGCTTAAGGAGACAAAGAGCCCTGCAGTAGCAAGCGGACAACTGGCTTTAGGAAGGGACTAGACGCTGTTGGAGATGAAGCCCATGGTGGCAGGTCATACACATCCATTTGCAAGGAAAGTAATAATCTTGTTTGTGCCTAACTTGAGGAGGAGCAGCGACTGACAGCAGAATACTAGCAAAGCCACAGGCACCTCAGTGGACTCAGCTGACCCCACTCTGACGGGAAATTCAACCCTGAGAGAACATCCTGCTCACGCCTGCTGGAACTGTTGTGCCCAGATCAGCTGTAGAGCCAGGCAGAGCTTTCAGTGGGAATGTGAGCAGTTGGGATCAAGACCCTGAAACGTGACTTTGAAGAACTGTAACAAGAGACAAAACGTGGCTTTGCCAGTACAAGCCTGAAGACAAGGCACAATCAAAGCAATGGCTACCGAGAGGAGCAAGTGGCCCAGGGAAGCACAAGTGGATTGGCCAAGAGCAGAGGTCACAGCAATGGTTTTATCATTTTTTTTTCCATGGCATTTTTCCCATTGACTTTCTGGAGGGTCAAAAAGGATACCTTCTGCCTATGGTGAGAAGGTTGGGAGAAAGTCTGCCAAAGGTCCAGCAGCAAATGCATGGGGAAGCATCACCAGAGATGCAGGGTCTTAGTCCACCCACACAAGGATGGACTGGGTCCGAGGAAAGGTAAGTGCGCCGCTCGCCCATTCCCCAGCCTCCCGATCCCGGAGACAGTCAGACGCAGTGGGGAGCCACGTCTAGCAAGAACTCGTTTATTTCGCGTGTAACAGAGCCTTTTATAGCACAAAACTGCAGAGTCATTGGGGCAGGGCATAAAGACCAACCGATCACTTAAAGGGTCATTTTACTGGGCGATTTTCATAGGACTGGCCATATGTCTATACACTTGATATCAGTTGTTGCCACTTCCCCTGATGTTGCATAGCCAATTAGTTTTAGTGGTAAACAACTTTGGATTCCGCCCACCTTACTTCCTCTCGGCACCATCTTTGAATTGCTTCGTGTAACTAATTTCCCCACACAGAGTCCTTACCCCCATATGACAAAGCACCTGCTCGGTCCTCCACAGACGTGGGCAGCTCTGTGAGTCTCAACAGGAAGTCCAAGGTGGTCACCTTAAAGCCCTCCTTTGTCTCCTTCTGGCTTCCTTTTGCTTCCTTTTTAAAATATCCCTCTGCTAATCCTGTGAAATCCACCACACTGACTTAAACTCCCAGGACCACAGTTCCTGAGGGATGGATGACGTGACTGCTGTCCTTGCTTGTACATACCTTGAACTTGAGAAGTGAAATCGCATTTTTTATCTTAATCTTTTGATTCCATTCCCCGTAAACATTCTGAATTCTTCCCTACAGCTCACCATGCACACGACTTGCTGGTCAAGTGCTTTAGGTACATCCAAGGACTAATCCTGACAACAGTAGTCTCCCCATTTTATCTTTGGGGAGACAAGACACTAGCTCCGAGATCGGCAAACTACGATTGCCTAACAAATTCGCCGGAGACTACAAATTTTTATCTTGCCACGCCCTTTCAGCCCTTGCTGTCTCTGGCTGCTTGAGTCGTCACAGCAGGGACCTTTTGGTCCCCAAAGCCAGAGCCGCGTGCCTTCTGCCTGAGGGCCAGCTGCACAGAGTTAGTCCCAGTGCAAAATGAAAACACAGGGCCCCCGTTTTGTAAATTAAGACATTGAAGGCAGTGATGGTCAGGATTTAAACCAAACTTAGGATCTTGTGACCAACTCATGATGGGCACCAGGAAGCTGACCCTTAGCCAGTCCTCTACAGAGAAGTCGGCTGACCCTGCCCTGGACAGTAACTCACCCAAAGCTGCGTGGGGTGAGCTGCAGAGCTGGGGTTTGGACCTAAACAGGTGCTCACGACCTCTCTGCTCTCTTGGGGGCTGGCTCACACCCAAGGGGGTGCATTTGGGGCACAAGTGCCCTCGAAGACTGCTGGTGTCGACACAGAGTGCAATCTGGGGAACTCCATTCAAAGCTTAAAACTGCTCACCACCAGTCTTAGACGAGCGTGTAACACGCTCACAAGAGGAGTGAAGCAGGACTGCAGTAGCTCGTGTCTACACTCATGGACTTTGCAGAAATGCCCACATGGATGTAGGGATGGAGACAGATGCTTGGAGAAACAGCTGGAGGATGCACGTAGGTGTTAGTCACTGTGACGCTGCAACTTATTCTGTGGTCTTCATTCTCACCCATGGTTTACCCATGCTCTCCTGGGGAGGGGGCGGCGGGGGTTCCAGGCGTCTGGGGAGGACGATGGGGCTGCTCTGAGGGTGCAGAGGGAACCCTGGCTCCCTGGCCTCCCTCAGTGATACCACAGCTGGCCTCCAGCACCTGAGGGCCAGGAATGAAGCTATGATGCTGTGCGCTGAACTGCTTGCAAGGCATGCCCAGGCCCAGGTGTTACAGGTGTGGTCCCCAGGGTGGCACTGTTGGCAGGTGGGACTCTCAGGAGATGGGGGCTCATGGGACGTCCTTTGGTCACGGGAGGTGCTGCCTGGGAGGCTGGTTCCCATGGTCAGCTGCCACGTGGGGAGGAGGCCAAGGCCACAGCTTGAGGGAGGCCCCAGCCTGTCTGTGCCTGTGTCTGGCAGATCCAGCGTGAGACCAAGAGACAACCCTTCCCCGGCATCCGGATACACCAGTTTCTGCAGGACCCCTGGCACACACCGAGAGAGACGAGCCTGGACTTAAAAGCAGACTGTGGCGCTGAAATGCATCCATAAGGACCTGTGATTTGGCTCGTGAGCCTCCGGCACAATGTCCCCAGGCAACTCTGGGACCTAAGTCAGCTCCTAGCAAGGCAGTGGGTTCCTACTCCTTCCCCTTGAAACCCTTGAGGCTGCATTTACAGCAAGGGTTCTTCCCCCAGAGAGTAACAGTAACGCCAGCATCTGTCTCGATATTCTAAGAGCTCAGTGGTCTCTGCCTTAACGATTTCTAAAGTTCTTTTAGCCATTTGTTCACTGCCCGATCTGTAAAACAGAGACAGTGCAACAGAGTACCTCGGGCACGGACTCAGGTGGACACGTGGTGCTTCCTTCAAGTCAGGACAGCTGGCACGCAGCCGGACTGAACCCTAAAGGACTGCTCCTTGTTTGGGTTTTCTTCATTGTTGTTTACCTCTGAGAGGACTTAAGTTCTTCGAGCTTTGGACAATAACTGCTTTTAGAAACTGCCAAGAGAAGAGTTGACCAAGATTTAGAATTTATTTGGAAACACGGAGCAGGTGTACTATGTGGCCAACGTCTTCACTCTGATCTGGTGGAGACTAAAACCTCTCCTTGCCGCTCCCACGCGCTGAAGAGGGCGGGAGCTGCTCGCTGCACCTGGAAGGAGGCAGCGTTACCCTGGGGCACCGCTCTCGTTTGAGCCTTCGGGGGTTAGGGACTTGCGGTTGCCTGAGCTGCTCCGTGCTCATCACGGCTGCCACTGGCGTGGCTGGCGACGCATGCTGAGTGTGTAGCAACAGCACAGCAGAAAACACAATGCATGTTAGGCGTGTGAAGAAGGGCAGGACCTGGTCTGCTTCTACAGAGACGGAAATCGGAAGTCAAACCCCCTTTGTTCTCCAGAATACGGTCTCAAACCTTTTGTGATTTTCATTTAAATTGTTAGGAGGCTTGGAGCTATTAGTCAATCTATCTTACGACACACGGCTTAATACAGAACTGCTTATATATATACAAATTTAACGCAAGTTGTCAGTGGATGAGCGATCACCGAACAGCTCTGCCAATAATTGGTTTGTTTTTCTCCAGGAAAGTTGCTTGAACCAATGGAGGGGAAAAAAAGGCCTGGGGGTGGCCCCACGTGCTCTCTGCCCCCCAGCTGCCCACATGACCCTCTCTCTGCCCACCACACTCGCTCTCTGCCGTCTGTCATGGGGCCTGTACGTGCTGTTTGGCCGCCTGGCCTCCCGAGCTGTGGGCTAGGTAAACCTCTCTTTCCTTCGTAAGTCACCCGCCCCAGGCTTTTTGTCATAGTAACAAGAAGCTGACACAGTCATGGAGGAAGCTTCTGGTTCACCCAAATCCTCAGGGAAGACAGCTCCGCGGCGGGGCCTCTGCAGGAGGGCCTGCTTCGTCTGTAGCTCTGTGGGGACTCTGTCCTGCCAGCCCCCCATGCCGGCCGTGCCCCTCCCACAAGACAAAGAATCCAGCCCCACTTCTAGATTGTACTTTGGCTCCCTGGATCCCAGAATTTCCCACCCACAAGGTCCCAAGCCAATTTCTAGAGTCTGCCCTGTGAGGATGGACCTGGCCGGTGTGTGCATGTCTGGGGCGGGGAGTGGCCAGGAGGCCCTGGGTTGTGAGCAGGGACAGGGGTGCGGAGGGCAGAGCAGAACCCAAGGCAGAGGCAGAGAGAGGCGAGCAAGGGGCGGAGGCGCCGTCGATGCTTCTCGGGCCCACAGGAGCTGGGGGTAGGCCTGCGAGTTTTATTTTATGGCTGTAGGACGCTGATTTACCACCACATCTAAGGGGCAAGCGCCTGCGCGGTCCTGATCCCTGGGCTCAGTCCTGTGCAGGCCTGGTGGGCGGGGAGGGGAGGAGAACCTCAGATTCCTCCAGGCACTGCTGCTCTAACGTGGCCTGGTCCCGAGAAAGAGTTATCATACCAAGTTAACAGGTTGCAATCAACTTTGTTTTTTAAGATTTATTTATTTATTTATTGACAGGCAGAGTGGACAGTGAGAGAGACAGAGAGAAAGGTCTTCCTTTGCCGTTGGTTCACCCTCCAATGGCTGCCGCACCGCGCTGATCCAATGGTAGGAGCCAGGTACTTCTCCTGGTCTCCCATGGGGTGCAGGGCCCAAGCACTTGGGCCATCCTCCACTGCACTCCCTGGCCACAGCAGAGAGCTGGCCTGGAAGAGGAGCAACTGGGACAGAATCTGGCGCCCCGACCGGGACTAGAACCCGCTAGGTGGAGGATTAAGATTTATTTATTTATTTGAAAGTCAGAGTTACACAGGGAGAGGAGAGGCAGAGAGAGAGGCCTTCCATCTGCTGGTTCACTCCCCAGTTGGCCGCAACCGCCTGAGCTGCGCTGATCCAAACCCAGGAGCCTGGAGCTTCTTCCAGGTCTCTCATGCAGGTGTAGGGGCCCAAGGACTTAGGCCTCTTCTACTGCTTTCCCGGGCCACAGCAGAGAGCGGGATCAGAAGTAGAGCAGCTGGGACTTGAACTGGTGCTGATGTGGGATGCCAGCACTGCAGGCAGCGGCTCTACCCACTACGCCACAGCGATGGCCACTGCAGTCAACCTTTTGAAAGCAAAAAAACAGAATATAACCAAATAGAAAATTCTGGAATACACCCTCACATGACAATATTTTAGTGAGATGTTTGGGATTACAGTTTTTTTCTAAAAGATTTATTTATTTATTTGAAAGGCACAGTTATAGAGAGAGAGTAGAGACAGAGAGAGAGAGAGCAAGCGAGTGAGCTTCCATCTGCTAGTTTACTCTCCTAATGATTGCAACTACTGAGGCTGGGCCGAGCCAAAGCCAGGAGTTCCTTCTGGGTCTCCCACATGGCTGGCATTTTCTGCTGCCTTCCCAGGCATATTAGCATGGAGCTGAATTCGAAGTGGATCAGCCAGGACTCAAAATGGTGCCCATATGGAATCCTGGAGCTGCAGGCTGCGGCTTTACCTGCTGAGCTACAGCACGGAGCCCTGGGGTTCCAATTATAAAAGGTGGACACAGTCCCTGCAAGAAATACACATAGCCAGCGCGTGGCTCACCAGGCTAATCTTCCGCCTGCGGGGCCGGCACCCCGGGTTCTAGTCCTGGTTGCTCCTCTTCCAGTCCAGCTCTCTGCTGTGGCCCGGGAAGGCAGTGGAGGATGGCCCAAGTGCTTGGGCCCTGCACCCACATGGGAGACCAGGAGGAAGTACCTGGCTCCTGGCTTTGGATCGGCGCAGCGTGCCGTCCGTAGCAGCCATTTGGGGGTGGTGAACCAATGGTAGGAAGACCTTTCTGTCTCTCTCTCACTGTCTAACTCTGCCTGTCAAAAATAAAAAGAAGAAGAAGAAGAAAAAAGAAATACACACAGGTGAGGCACTGACAGCTGAGCAGAGGCCAATCACCAGCTGACCACTGGCTGCACCCAGGAAGTCCAGCTTCCAGCCAGATGAGTGACCAGGCTCCAGCCAGCTGAAGCCAGATAAGACAGAAAGTGTGCACTGCTCTCTGGTTCCACCCCGGACCACCCTCACTGCCTGCTGCTGGCTCACCTGGGCACCTGCTGATGGCTCCGCCCATCCCTCGCCCCCTGCCCTCCTCACTCAGCCAGAGGACACCTGAAACCAGAAGTCGGAGCTGTGCACTCCTGGAGCTCCGGGTCCCCTAGTCCCCGCCAGGGGCCGGCCACCTGCTTTGCGGATCCCTGAGAGTCTTCCCAATCCATTCTAAAACCCTGCAGTTATAGCAAAATGCAGGGTTTTAGACTTGCTACCAACTTTCTGGTTCAATTCCATCCTCTTCCCACCGGGGAAGGAGAAGGAAAGGATGTATTTATAGAACTTGGAGACAGACATGCTGCTTTCAGCCCCTGCAATGAAAAGCCGCTGTTTTCTCGCGGGCCCTGGGCTCTGCCTTTGGCAGTGGTGCTTTGAGTGCTGTTGTTGTGACGTTGCGAAGCCCAGCTTAGAGCCCAGATCTGCTTCCAGGGTCCTCCCGGGAACCACAGAAGCAAGCAAGCTGCTGGCCGCCTGGCGCTGATCGGAAAGAGCGCTAAAATCCTGCTCGCACGGAGTTCTGAAGCAGCAGCACACAACGATCTCTCTGAGCGGTCGCAGTCTAGGCTCTTTGGAAACGTCTGAACCTAATCATTAACTTTTATGATGGACGGCTGGGGTTTTATTGCAGATGCGGTGTAAATGATTTGCCAAGGGCTGGCAGCACTGCCAGATCGCGGCTGCGGCTGCGGTCGCCTCCGGCGCTGGCCAGGTGTTGCTGTCAGGGGAAGGCCAGCAGCGCGATACCCAACACCGGCTCGCTTGGACAGTGGGAAACAAACTCACCTGGGCATGAAGCAGCCAAGGCCGCTGGATTCCTGTGCTGGGGCCACAACCAAACCGCACACAGGCTCTGACCATCCCGCTGGCCACCCATGTCCTCATTCTATCTATTTTGGGGTGGCAGTGACCGCAAAATTTTATTTTTTTCTGCCTTGGCTGTAGGGGACCCTCCAGTAAGGAGAGCCCTCCACCGGCCACTCTCCTTATGAAATCGCCTACAGGAACAGGAGCCCTCCTTCTCCCTCCAGTTTCCAACTGACGAGCTTGTCTTGGGTATAGCAGAAGTTTGTTGCCAAGGTTACTGAACATCCCAAAACTGGTTGGAGGAATTGCTATTAAATTCCCCACGCTGGGTCCACTCCAGCCCCATGAAGCCGGTCACCAACCCCAAGGTGGCAGAAGAAAGACTGCGAAGTGCAGAGCAAGGGGCCAGGCAGCCAGGGCTTAATCCCCGGGCTCCCCAGGGGTGGTGGACAAAGGTTCCTGGAGGCTGAAGTTGGGGCTGAAGGCGTGCAGGTCGCTTGTTGGTCCACAGTGCTCGCGGCCCCCCTTTGCTTGGTCGGTGACCTCAGGTTCTTCCGGGGATTGCATTGGTGGGCGAGTGGGCTCCAGTCAGGCAGGCAGCGGTTACTTCCTGCTCAGGGCCTGCGGTTCTTGGAAAAGGACCCCTGAAGACAAGACTGTGCATCCAGCTGTTATCTCTTGGGGAGATAAACAAGCTCCCGGAGCCTGCAGGGCTGGCTGTACCACGCCCTCGGCTTACTGAGCGGACTGTAGGGAAACCAGTGCCAGGAACCTCACAGTTAGGGGAGTCTGAGCGAGACCAGAGAGGGAGAGAGGGCTGCTATTCACTGGTTCATTCCCCAAATGGCCATAGCAGCCAGGGCTGGGCCAGGCCGATGGCAGGAGCCAGGAGCTCCATCCGGGTCTCCCACATGGGTGCAGGGGCCCAAGCACTCAGGCCACCTCTGCTGCTTTCCCAGGCGCATTAGCAGGGAGCTGGATCAGAAGCAGAGCAGCTGGGACCCCAACTGGTGCTCCAATATGAGATGCAGGCACAGCATCCCAATGGTTTAACCCGTGGCGACACAACGCTGGCCCTTATAACTCTGTTTTACCAAAAAGAAAAGAGGTACACAAGGAGACGGGACTGGTCCCAGGTGACACAGCCAGACTAGGACCCCACCATTCATTAGGGCGTTAGCTTTTAAATCAAGAAATATTTCCAGCATGCTGACAAGTACCGGGAAAAAAATACAACAAGCGTGTACCTGTTGCTCAGCTTTGAAACTGTTTTTCCATATTTGCCTACTATCTGACTTACTTATTTACTTTTAAGATGTATTTATTTATTTAAAAGTCGGGGAGAGAGAGAGAGAGAGAGAGAGAGATCTTCCATCCACTAGTTCACTCTCTAAATGGCTGCAATGGCCGGAGCTGAGCCAGGCCGAAGCCGGAGCCAGAACCTTCATCCAGGTCTCCCATGTGAGTGCAGGGGCCCAAGCACTTGGGCCACCCTCTGCTGCTTTTCCCAGGCCACTTGCAAGGAGGTGGATCAGAAGAGAGGCAGCTGGGACACGAACTGGTACCCAGATGGGATGCTGGCATTTCTGCTTCACCCTGTACACCACATGCCGGCCCCACACTATATAATTTAAAGAAATACAATATTGAAGATATGTTGGGCTTCTATAAATAACCTCAAGCTGTATCATGATGCAACCTGCTCTTTGTAACAGTATGCTTTTGGGACTTAGCCATTGTGATACATACGGCTGTAGATTCATCATTTCACATGAGGCTCCGTTTTTTTGTTGTTGTTTTTGTTTTTGTTTTTGACATGCAGAGTGGACAGTGAGAGAGAGGGACAGAGAGAAAGGTCTTCCTTTGCCGTTGGATCACCCTCCAATGGCTGCCGCACCGCGCTGATCCGAAGCCAGGAGCCAGGTACTTATCCTGGTCTCCCATGGGGTGCAGGGCCCAAGCACTTGGGCCATCCTCCACTGCACTCCCTGGCCACAGCAGAGAGCTGGCCTGGAAGAGGGGCCACTGGGACAGACTCCGGCGCCCCGACCAGGACTAGAACCCGGTGTGCCGGCGCCGCAAGGCGGAGGATTAGCCTAGTGAGCCATGGCGCTGGCCGAGGCTCTGTTTTAAAAATGTATCTGCAGTCACTCATCCACATCCCCTGCTGAGCATTTACATTAGGGGTCAGTAAACTTTGGAGAGAGTCAGCCTGTCCATATTTTGGTGTTGGAACGGCATCCACCCTCTGCCGAAAAGACTCAACTTTGCTGTGTTAGCAGCATCATACAATGTGCAAACAAGCAGCTTTGGCTGTGTTCCAATAAAGCTTTATTTATAAAAACAGGCGATGGACAAGATTTGATCCGTGCTCTGGTTTGCTGGCGCTGATTTAGATTATTTTCAGGGTTTTGCTAGTGCAAATACAGCTGAGTTGACTATCGTGCCTGTCTCCTGATGTCCACACAGAAGTCTCTGGGGGGTGGAGTCCAGCATGTTATAAGGAACACACAGCTCCACATTGACTGTGCCTACAGGAGCCCCAAGGTAGCTGTGTCGAGTTTGTGTGGGGGGCTCGGGCTGACTGTCTTACAGGAGCCCCAAGGTAGCTGTGTAGAGTTTGTGTTAGGGGCTCAGGCTTACTGTGTCTCACAGGAGCCTCCAGTAGCTGTGTAGAGTTTGTGTTGGGGGCTCGGGCTGACTGTCTCACAGGAGCCCCCAGGAGCTGTGTCGAGTTTGTGTGGGGGGCTCGGGCTGACTGTGCCCTTCCCAATGCTGCTAGTGTATCTCCACCAATCTGGTGGATGTCTGTGATGCCTTATTCTGGTTTCACCTTTGAACCTGTACCAACATCCTTGTGAGATGATAAATATTCCTGTCCATGAAGATGGTATACAACTCTCCTTTAATGCCTCAATTCATGTACCTGAACCAATTTTACAGATTAAATAATCTATAAATGATAATCTTGTAGCTTTATCTATAAAGGTCTTATGCATCTTTTGCTATATCTCTTCCATTTCTTCCAGGAAAAAAATGCTTCCATTTTAAATATATTTTAAAATGGTATTATTTTGGGGGTCAGCACTGTGGCTCAGTGGAGTAAAGCCCTGGCCTGCAGCACTGGTACCCCATATGGGTACCAGTTCAAGTGCCAGATGCTTCACTTCTGATCCACTCCCTGCTAGTGTGCCTGGGAAAGCAGCAGAGGATGGCCCAAGTCCCTGGGCCCCTGCACCCACGTGGGAGACCTGGAAGAAGCTCCTGGCTTCTGGCTTTGGATTGGCTTAGCTCCAAATGTGGAAATTTGGGGAGTGAACCAGTGGATGGAAGACCTCTCTATCTCTGTCTCTACCTCTCTCTGTAACTGTCTTTCAAATAAATAAATTAAATAAGTATTTAAAATGATATTATTTTCAGTGTATAGGATTACACTTGAACTATATATATTTATCTGAAATCCAGTGACTATGATAAACTTTCTGTGTTAGTTATAAAATACTCATGGATGTCTTCAGAAGACTGTAGTAACTGTGGCCTACAACCAGCTCTGTTTTTGCTGTCCACGTTATGCCTTTCTGCTTCTTTTTCTGGTCTTCATGCACAGGTTTGGATCTGAATCCATCAGGCAGTTGAACAGGAGAGAGATGGAGGACTTCAAAGGGAGATTTCTCATTTAATCTTTTTTTTTTTTTTTTTTTTTTGACAGGCAGAGTGGACAGTGAGAGAGAGAGAGAGACAGAGAGAAAGGTCTTCCTTTGCCGTTGGTTCACCCTCCAATGGCCGCCGCGGCCGGCGCACTGCGGCTGGTGCACCGCACTGATCCAATGGCAGGAGCCAGGTGCTAATCCTGGTCTCCCATGGGGTGCAGGGCCCAAGCACTTGGGCCGTCCTCCACTGCACTCCCGGGCCACAGCAGAGAGCTGGCCTGGAAGAGGGACAACCGGGACAGAATCCGGTGCCCCGACCGGGACTAGAACCCGGCGTGCTGGCGCCGCAAGGTGGAGGATTAGCCTAGTGAGCTGCGGCGCCGGCCTCATTTAATCTTTAAATGTGGTATTTGCTGTAGAGTATCAGAAAACATCCTCTTCTGATGATGGGATATTTCTAGTAGGTTATCAGTATTTACCTGGTTCTAAAATATTTTTATTAGTTAATATGTTTAGTAGAGAGGCTGGATGTGTGAGCAGAAACAGAAACAAAACAGGTGAGCGGTGGAAATGCTCCTTCCCCACCCACCCAGCCTTGGCACACACGACCATAACACACTGACCCTCCCTCCAGGAAGTGTCAGTGCACATCAGGCACAAAAACAGATCCCACCCAGCTTCCCTTCTACCATGCACTGCTTTCAAATAAAGCATCTTGAACATTACCCTGTATCAGGACACAGAGGTCTGCTTTATACTTTTTTTTTTTTAAGAAAAGATTTATTTATTTGAAAGGCAGGGTTATAGAGAGGCAGAGAGAGAGAGAGAGAGAGAGGGAAAGAGAGAGAGAGAGGTCTTCCATTTTTCCATTTGCTGGTTCACTCCCCAAATGGCCACAATGTATGGAGCTGCACTGATCCGAAGGCAGGAGCCAGGAGCTTCTTCCAGGTCTCTCTCAGGGGTGCAGGGACCCAAGGACTTGGGCCATCTTTTACTGCTTTCCCAGGCCACAGCAGAGAGCTGGGTTGGAAGTGGAGCAGCCGGGACTCGAACTGGCGCCCATAGGGGATGCTGGCACTGCAAGCGTCAGCCTTACTCGCTATGCCACAGCACCAGCCCCTGCAGGAGCTTCTTCTGGGTCTCCCACACGAGTGCAGGGGCCCAAGGACTTGGGCCATCTTCTACTGCTGTCCCAGGCCATAGCAGAAAGCTGGATCAGAAGTGGAGCAGCCAGGACTCAAACTGGTGCCCACATTGGATGGTGGCACTGCAGGCGCTGGCCTCTGCTTTATGCCTTGTAATGACTGCAAAGAATCTCATGGCATGGAAGCCTGTAGTATGTTTATCCAATTCCCTGTTCATGTACATTGAAGCTCTTTCCTTATATATTTGTCAGTCTCTGTTTGCGGCTACACATAACCCTAAATGAACAGATATCTATATTTATGTGTTTATGCAAGGGTATCTTAGGATAAACAGGAAGAATTCCAGTTGTGAACTCCATGCTCTGACCCCTAGTCCCCTCCAGGGGTCATCTGCTCCTAGCTGAAGGAGACCTAGGAGGACCCTGTCCTTGTTTAATCAAGATCCTGGGACACATGGGCCTTTGCCTCTCCCTTCCCTCCTTGCAAGCAGACCACATCAGGGACACAGAGCCGACAGCTGGTCCTGCCTTCCGGTTCTTTCCCTGTGGACCTGTTGTGGCCATTGGCGCACAGCCTCTGTAGACTTTGGACTTCATTGTCTACACAGACGACAGTGTCTCCTGCTCCTTCCCATCTCTGCCGCCTGCCTACCTGGGTGCTTGGCACCCACAGGACCTCCCTGCTTTGAGGACACCCTGGGCTCGGACTTGGCTTGCTCTTCCTTCTGCTGAAGACCTTCTGTGACCCCTGCTGCTTCCCAGCAGCTGCGATACCATTTTCTCCCCCTACAACTGCCCCCTGCCTGATCCTAGCCCCCAAACTTCCGTGCTGCACCCTCAGCCACGGCCCAGTGCTGCCTGAACCCGCACAGTGCACTTGCCCTGTTGACTGCCCTGCAACGCACTCTCCACCCTGTGGCCGGGGCCATCTTTTAACACGAAAATCAGACCACGCTATCCTTTTTACAAAAAGATCCTTTACGGTGCTAGGAATTGAATGGGAGCCCAAAGCGCACATGCTGGAAACGGAATTTCCCAGGCGACTGGATGGGGGGCGGGGCCACCGAGAGGTCGCAAAGTCTCCGCCCCCTCATGAATGGATTCGTGTCTTTTTTTTCTTTGACAGGCAGCGTGGACAGTGAGAGAGAGAGAGAGAGAGAGAGGGAGAAAGGTCTTCCTTTAGCCGTTGGTTCACCCTCCAATGGCCGCTGTGGCTGGCACGCTGCTGCCAGTGCACTGCGCTGATCTGAAACCAGGAGCCAGATGCTTCTCCTGGTCTCCCGTGAGGGTGCAGGGCCCAAGCACTTGGGCCATCCTCCACTGCACTCCTGGGCCACAGCAGAGAGCTGGCCTGGAAGAGGGGCAACTGGGACTAGAACCCGGGGTGCCGGTGCCGCAGGCGGAGGATTAGCCTATTGAGCCGCGGCGCCAGCCCAAGGATCCATGTCCTTATCTGGGGAGTGGACTCCTGCCTCTGCCTTTCCCCACGGGTGACCTGGTGAGAAGGCCCTCACCACATGCAGCCCCCCAGCCCCGGACTTCCTGCTCTCCAGAGGAGTAAGCAACAAACATCCCAGACAGTAAACCTGGGGGTTAAGACACCTGCACCCCACTGCAGAGTGCCTGGGTTCAAGTCCCTGCTCTGCCTCCTGGTTCCTGCTTCCTGCTAATGCAAACCCTGAGAGGCAGCAGTGATGGCTCAAGTGACTGGGGTCCTGCCTCCCGTGTGGGAGACCTGGGTTGAGTTCCCTGCTCCAGGCTTCAGCCCTAGCCGGGGGGGGACCACTGTGGACACGTGGTGAACCCGTGAAGGTTCTCTCTGTCTCTGCAATAAAAAGAAGAAAGAAATCTCAGTTCCTTATGAATTACCCAGTCCCGGGTGCTCTGTACAGAGGCATAAAGTGGACAGACATGCGGCTTCCCAACGCGCTTACAGAAAGTCGGGCACTGCAGCCCCCTTGCAACCTCCTACAGCCACGGGGCCTTCCAGCTGTGCCTGTCCAGGTCCAGGGTCACTCGGGCTGGAAGACACATCCTGCAAACCCCACCTGTGGCAGGCTCCTCTGCACCCCGCCTGGCAAGGGGACGCCCTCTTTCCTCCATGGTGCTCCGCCCCCCAACACACACACAGTGGAAGAAAAGGGAAAGGACTCTCCTTGGACCTGTCCCCAGCTCTCTGGCATGTGCCGATGTGCCCCTGCTCCCTGGAGAGCGTGGCCCGGGCTTGCCAATCAGACCCTCCCCTGTGGAATCCACCCCTGAGCCCGGTGGCCCTGGATTTAGTAGGACAGACAACTGGAGTGTGTTTCGGAAGTGGCTTGGAAAGAGCTGCTGTTCTCCATCCCTGGGCTTCCCGCGTCCTCCTCACCCCCTACTGCCTCTCTCCCTGGCTGGATTCTGTTCGCCCAGGCCTCGTTCCACCTCCCCCAGCTCCAGTGGCCCCTCTGGCTTCCCGAGAAGGGGCGGGCCCCAGGCTCTGTCCATCACACCGCAGGCCTGGGCTTCTGTTTTCGCTGCTCTCTTTGGCACAGACCTGAGCTCCCAGGAGCCACCCTGAGGATGGCTGGCATCCGCCCTCTGCAGGGTGGGCTCCGCCGGGGGACTTGTGGATGGCTTTGCCGGGGATGGAGCCGTGGTGTCTCGGTCCTGCTTCCTCACTGCCGGCCCCATGCCGCCGGCCACACTTGCTCTCCACCCGCTCCTTGGCTTCAGCGCTAAGCCTTTGCTGCTGTGCCCGGGGAGCAGGGCCTGGGCGTGGGCACCGACTCGCACTTCCTGGGAGAACGGCAGACGTGCACCCCCAGTGAGGGACCGGGTCCCGCTTGCGTGACGCCTGCATCCAGCGATGAGATTCGTCACTGTGTGCACAGCCAAGTCCTCTTCCCGTTGTTCCAGACCTGAACTAGAGCCAGGATAACAAAGAGCGTCTCTCCGAGAGCCCCTCTGAAGCACAGTTCCCGCAGGCACGGCCGACTTGCTCACGTCAGCCCTGCCTCTGTCCCTGGACTGGGGGAGGTCGGTGACCTCTCGTCCCCTTACTCCCACTCCCAAGGAGTGCACGTGGCCGCAGCTCTCCAACTCGGGTGGAGCTGGCACATGCCCTGGCACCTGCTCTGTGCTGGCTCCCTGTGTGGTGCCAGGGATGCTGTGATGTCACAGGGACAGCCTGTGCGGGGGGGGGGAGGAGGGAAGAGGAAGGCGCCCAGGCAGAAGTGGCTGAGAGCAGATGACGCTCTCCCAAGTGCCCTGTGCCCTGTAACTCACGTTCAGTCATTGCCACCTAAGCTGGAGGACTGGGCCAGGCTGAAGCCAGGAGCCTGGAGCTTCACCTTGGTCTCCTACCTGGGTGCAGGGACCCAAGCACTTTGGGCATCTTCTACTGCTTTTCCAGGCCATAGCAGAGAGCTGGATCGGAAGTGGAGCAGCCAGTACTCGAACCGGGGCCCATGGAGGATGCCGGCATCCCAGGGCGCGGCTTTACCCACTGTGCCACAGTGCCAGCCCCTTGGTCAGCTTCTTGGCCGAGTTGCTCCACAGTAATGTGAGATGTGAGCTACGGCTATGAGAGACGCCAGGGAACGGTGACACCAGACCTGCGCGCAGGGTCATTGGAACTTCCTGTGAATCTATAATAATTTCATTTTTAAAAGCATTTTATTTATATATTTGAAAGGGCATTGCAGAGAGAGAGAGAGAGAGAGAGAGAGAGAGAGAGAGAAAGAGACAAAGAGAGAGATATTTCTTTGATCTGCTGGTTCACTCCCCAGATGGCCATAAAGGCCCAGGCTGGGTCAGGCTGAAGCCAGGAGCCTGGACCTCCATCTGGGTCTCCCATGTGGCTGCAGGGGTCCAAGGACTTGGGCCGCTGTCTGCTGCTTTCCCAGGTGCATTAGCAGGGAGCTGGATCAGAAGTGGAACAGCCGGGACTCAAATTCGATATGTGATGCTGGTTTGCAGGAGACGGCTTAACCTGCTGCACCACAGTGCCAGTCCTGATCTGTAATAATTTCAAAATAAAAAGTTCTAAAGAAGGCAGCCAGGCGGCGGCCCAGGACTTGCCCACACACGGTCTCTGCATGGGGACAGCGCCGCTGCCTGCACCATCTCCACGGCAGAGGCTCTCACAGCTCTGCTTCCGGGGAGCCAGCCAGGAGTGGGAGATCAGCCTGCCTGGCCTCGGAGCCTCCCCAGAACCTGCAGACTTCCGAGGAGTGGGGAGGGGGGAATGCGGGGGGGCAGATGGTGCCCACTGAGTCCCCCAAATGCTCATGGCATTGAAAAGCCAAAGGAAAGGGTGAAAGAGCCTGGGCTGTGGCCCCTGGGTGTGCGAGGTGCATCCTGCACAGGGTCGTGGCTGTCACAGCCGCACCATCAGCCGGGGTCAGCTGTGCAGGGGCCGCGGCAGACGGCACAGCTCAGCAGGCGGAAGCCTCTGCTGTCCCCAGCGCTGTCCTGCTGCCCTGTAGTCACCACTGGCCTGCTCCTCCTTGGGTTCGTTCATCAGTGTGTGAGGTCAGGTCGCAGCAGCGCCCTCCACACAAGCACAGGGACAGCGTGGGGAGGGACAACCCCTTTCCCGCGGCTCCCAGGGAGACCACACCTCTGTCCCTGCTGCAGTCCCTGCTGTGGTCCCTCCTGACGCCCCTGCTGTGGCCCCGAGCCTCCCTGCGGCCCCCCGAACCTATCCGGGGGTCTCTGATGCTGAGCTCTGTGCTCCTGAGAGCACTCAAGTCCCTCTTGCTTTCTTGAACTTGGCCCTGGGCTGGCAACTCCCTTTCCCCTTTAGAGACCTGTTCTTTAAAATCCTCAGCTTCTCCTGCAAACGACGCCCACGATCACGGCCCTTGTCCCTCGCTGGAGAGGGTGGCTTGAGGACCAGCGCTGTGCCGTAGCTGGTAAACCTCTGCCTGCGGCACCAGCATCCCATATGGGTACCTGTTCCAGACCCACTGGCTCCATTCCTGGTCCAGCTCCCTGCTGGTGCTCCTGGGAAACCAGCAGAAGATGGCCCAAGTGCTTGGGCACCTGCACCTGTGTGGGAGACCCTGCGGAAGCTCCGGGCTCCTGGCTTCAGCCTGGCCCAGCTCCTGCAGCCATTTGGGGAATGAAGCAGCAGATGGAAGATCTCTCTCTCTCCCTCTCTCTCTCTCTCCCCTTTCTCCATAACTGACTTTCAAATAAATAAATAATATTAATAAAAACAAAAGAGTGGCATGCAGCCACACGTTGGAGTCCTCCGGCTCTCCTGGACAGACCCCCGCCCAGAGGCTCCTGGGAGCAGGGCCCTGGCTCCGCCCACGTGGGGAGCTCTGTCTGAATCAGGGACGGTTCCTCCCCTCCCCCACCAAGTGCCCTGAGGATGCGCTGATGACGGCAGGCTTAGTCCATCTGCGGTCACCAGATGCCCCTCACCCCACACCCCTCGGGCTCCAGGCCAATCTCCCCAACTTGAGTGGGGCACACTCCTGCCCTGCCCATCCTATTCCATTTTAAAAGCGTATCTTAGGCCAGTGCCGTGGCTCACTAGGCTAATCCTCCGCCTGCGGCACCGGCACCCCGGGTTCTAGTCCCGGTCGGGGTGCCGGATTCTGTCCCGGTTGCCCCTCTTCCAGTTCAGCTCTCTGCTGTGGCCTGGGAGGGCTGTGGAGGATGGCCCAAGTGCTTGGGCCCTGCACCCCATGGGAGACCAGGAGAAGCACCTGGCTCTTGGCTTCGGATCAGCGTGGTGCACCAGCCGCAGCGGCCATTTTGGGGGTGAACCAACGGAAGGAAGACCTTTCTCTCTGTCTCTTTCTTACTGTCCACTCTGCCTGTCAAAAAAAGAAAAAAAGAAAAAGAAAAAAGCGCGTATCTTAGAAACCAAATCTGTTTAATTTCATTTAATTTATGTATCTGCGAGGAGAGAGCGCCCCATCTGCTGGCTCACTCCCCAAATGCCAGGAGCTCAGCGCAGGGCTCCCACGTGGGTGGCAGGGACCCACCCACCGGAGCCATCCTGCTGCCTCCCAGGGCCTGCACTGGAGCTGGAGCCCGGAGCTGGAGCCAGACGTCCGACCCGAAGGCCCCCGCCCCACCCCCTTCGCAGCTGGGACCTGCTGGGGCCCTCCCGTCCTCCTGCCCCTTGTCGTGGCGCTGCTGCCCTCCAGAGCAGCCCACGCGGCTGACGCAGCGGAAGCTGGGGCACAGCCCGACCTTGCGCAAACACATCCTGTCCCCGGCCCACACGCTCCCCTTCCAGCTCAGAACCTCTAGACGTGCGGGATGCAGGAAGTCACAGTCCAAACCACCAGCCACTCCTCTCCCTCTTTTCTTTCAGCGGTCCCTTCCGCCGATGTTGGGCGCCAGCGGGATCCGGGCACAGTGACAGCGGCAGGTGCAGGTGGGCGGCGGCCGTCCAGGTAACTTGACAGCACACCTCCCAACACTGTCGCAGCCAATGGGCTGTCAGCGAGCTCGAGACACACCCACTTGACTCACCCCCTCCAGAGGGCTTCTGGAGTCCCGCCTCTGCCCCAGTGCCACAGCCTTCCTGACTCGCCTCCCCCCACAACACTCAGAATGTTAACACCAAGTAAAAGCTGTCCGCCCTTCCTCCTGGGAGCCCTTTGTCAGTCTTATCTGCAGACTCCAGAGGGTGGAGCAGATGTCCCAGAGCCAAGGAGTTCTCAGCACCTGAAATTATGTTTCTTTAAAAAGATTTATTTTATTTATTTGAAAGGCAGAGTTACAGAGAGAGAGAGAGAGAGAGAGAGAGATCTTCCATCTGCTGGTTCACTCTACAGATGACTGCAACGGCCGGGGCTGGGCCAGTCGGAAGCCAGGAGCTTCTTGTGGGTCTCCCGATTGGGTACAAGCACCTGAGCCGTGCCCAGGTGCAGTAGCGGGGAGCTGGATTGAAGCGGAGGAGCTGGGACTTGAACCGGAGTCTATGCGGGATCCTGGCCTGGAAGCAGCAGCTTTACTCGCTCCCCCATGGCGGCGCTGGCCCCAACACCTGAAATTCTCACATCTCTATTAACTCCAGTGACCCCAGGAGCAGCCCTTGGCTCTCTGGCCCCGTCCGGGGATCAGAGTGAGCAGAATATTCCAACGCTGATTCGGTCTAGACTGCAGGGCTGGCTCCTTCCTGCTGTCCCGGACTCACGCCCAGGTCCCCGACGCCTCGTCCTGGGCCTGCACAGCCCCAAATCCTCACTGGACGGATGGATAACTGACTTCTGGGAGCGCTCCCTGGTCCCCGAGGACCTGGAACTGGTGACAGTGGCCAGCACCCGCTCCTAAGGCAGGAGCCAGCACGGCACACGGCTCAGGGCTGTCCCTGGAACTGTGGCCTCGGTGTCGCGGACAGGAAGGGCTGTGGCTGAGTCTGGCCGTGAAGGACGTGCCACTGGTCAGGGGTGACGAAGAGGATGGTGATGACGAAGAGGAGGAAGAGGAGGAGGAGGACGAGGGGCAGGAGGTGACAGCGCGGACTCCCTGCCCGCCCTCCACGCCGCGTCCCCACTCCCGCCACTTCCCGCTCGTGCATTCCCTCACACAGGTCAGAAATGAAGGCGTGGCCACTGTCGGCAAAGAATGACCAATGGGCAGGCGCAGCCAGGGCCGTGAGTCACCTCACACAGGAAGAAAGTCCTCCTCAGAGGAGGAAAAACATTCACCTCGCATTTTTGTTTGCTTTAAGCTTGCAAATCTCTGCTAAGAAGCCTCTTATCTGTTTGCCTGCAGACTCAGGAAACGGATATTCTTGGAAGCGCTGGGCAGCATGCAAATAGGTGTAGAGAGACTTTCTCAAGCATGTCCTGCTGCAATTATTAACTGAATATGTCTTCCTCCCAATTATTTATCATACAATAAAACCTTACAGATCAGATTAAATCACAGAACATAGCGGAGGGGGTGGGAGGGAGAAGAAAACCTTCCTCTACTCTCGAGTTCTGTGGCTGGGGAGTGCAAATGAGCCTGATAAACCTCAGATTAACAGAAGAAAAAGCAAACAACTTGAATTGCTGTTAATCCGTAAGTTATGGAGAAGTCACAAAGCAAAGGAAAAGGAGTTTGAGCTTCGCAGGGCAGCGCCATGAGCCACGAGCCACAGCCACGAGCCACAGGGTTACCTAGTGGGGTCTGTTCACCTGTCTTAGCACCAGGATCGTCACTCAAGTTGGCATGGACGCACCTGACCCCCACCCAGTGCCGTCCCACCGATCTTTCTTGTTTGCAGGAGGATCATCCCCCACGGATGATGAGCACCTTGGCCGATGTGGGGCCCGCTGTGGAACCTGGCACTGTGGCACAGTTGGTTAAACTACCACCTGTGATGACGCCGGCATCCCACAGGGGCACCGGTTCGAGTCCTGGATGCTCCACTTCCAATCCAGTGCCCTGCTGATATGCCTGGGAAAGCAATGGAAGATGGCCCAAGTCCTTGGGCCCCTGCACCCATGTGGGAGACCCAGAAGAAGCTCCTGACTCCTGGCCAAGGCCATTTGGGGAGTGAACGACAGGATGGAAGATCTCTCTCCCTCTCTAACCCTGCCTTTCAGATAAATAAATAAATAAATAAACCTTAAAACCCAAAAAAACCTCTTGGCCCTGAAGCGCTGGGCATGCCCTGGCCCCTCAGACCACAGCTGTCCTGGGCATGGGGTTGGCACCTGCTGAGTGGCAGGGGCACCTGCGGCACCGGAGGGGTCGCCTGTGGCCCTCGGCAGCCCGCGGGGCCTAAAAGTTCTGAAGGCGCAGGGCTCCAGAGAGAGGAACGGACACAGGGGGGGCCCTCCGCTAGCCCCCTACCTGGTTGGGGGCGGGGCGGGGCAGCGATGGGTGCGGCTGGGGGCAGCGGGGCGGGGCCCAAGGCGGGGCGGGGCAGTGATGAGCACGAGTGGGATGAGGAGGGGCGAGGTGGGGCGGGGAGGGAGCGTCGCCTCTCCACGGGCCGGGCCGCCTGACTCACCGCCTGCCTGTGCCCTAAGTGGGCCGTTGCTTCCTGGGGCCCCTCCGGGTGGGGCCCCTCCTTGACACCGGGGTAAGTGTACCCGCTCCAGGCCTCCTAACCTTAACCCTCGCTGAAAGAGGGCCCACCCCCGTGGCCCCCGGGGCGGCACTTTCCCAGGCCCTGCACCCCTTTCCCTCCGGCTGGAAGGGACCAAGAATTGGGGCCCTGCCCCCAAGGACACGCTGTCCAGCCTCCCTCACCCCAGTGTCCTCCTTCTGGCCTCTCCATCTGGTCCACCTCGTCCAGCTCTGGCCTTGCTGGCCTCGGCCCTGGCACCTGTCTCCATCAGACCAGGACCAGGGTCCCCTGGAGAGAGGATTCCTTGGGCCCCGAAAATGCATTCCAGTGCAGGGGAGAGGCGTGTGCATAAGGAGCCACAGGCTTGTGCGTTCAAGTTTGATTTCTGGTGGCTCCGTGCGGCTTTCCTAACTCTTCTGGAAGCTTCCCTCGGGGCCCCAGCATTTCCTGGACGTGCTGGTGCGGGGTGACGCGGGGCTCAGAGCAGAAGTGGATTCAGATTCAGCTCTTGCCTGGCGTGGGTGCGCGTGGAGGGAGCCAGGACCCTGGGTATTTGCAGGGGACCCTGACAGGCCGCGCTGGGCCAGAATGGGCCATGGACTCGGGATCTACACCGAGGCAGCTTCCGCTGACAGATCCCTGCTCAAAGGGGAGCACCGGGCACACCCTCCCTGCCGCCCCGTGTAGGAGGGGCCATGCGCAGTTCTTCCCCTTTGTGGGAGCAGCCCAGAGTGGGTGTGCATGTATGTGAGGGCAGGACTGTTCCCACAGCTTCCCAAGCCGGAGCTCTGGCCCCCTGTCCCATTCCAGAACATTCTGCGCACCTCTGTGGTCGGATCCCAGTCCTGATCAGCCCTGTTCCCGCCCAGGGGGAGAAAGGGAGACTGCCCAGGGTTTGAGGCCCTCCCCGGAATCTGCACCCCTCACTGCCGCCTCCCCGTCAAACGCTCACAGGTGTTCCACCCACGTGGTGACCCCAGCGACCCGCGACCCCAGCTCCGCGGTTCTCCCACGCCTGCCTGTCTCCTGTGCACGTGCTTGGTGGATGCTGTGGCGAGTGCTGAGTCAGCCTCCGAGAGCCACCAGGCGCCACCTCCCAGGGCCGCGTCATCTGCTCCGCCACCATCCGCTCTCCGTCACTGTCCACCGAGTATGGCGTGGATGCGCAGTGCGGAGCGTCAGCTTTGGGTGAGGACAGAGGCAGGCCAGGGCCGGGTGTCCCGGTGCCTAGGGGCTGGGAGCTGCGGCTGGTTCCGCCCGATGGTGACGCGGAGCTGGGAGCAGAGCAGTGGTGGATTTCCTTGGGTCGTGTGACCGGTACTCCTGCCGCCACCTGCGAGGGAGGGAGGAGGGGTTGGACGGGCAGGCGACTGACGATACCTGAGGGCCAGCATTTCCCGGATGTGCTGGATGGAGGCTGGAGCTGGGGCTGGGGCTGGCGGTGCAGGGGGAAGCAGTGAGTCTGCATGTGGTGCGAGACCGGAGGCCGCTCCCCGCCCCTGCCAAGCCTCACTGTCGCCGGTCTTGTGGTACAGTGGTTTTCACCCCGGCCTGTGATGCCAGGCATCCCACATGAAACCAGTCGGAGTCCCAGCTGTTCCACTTCCAATCCAGTGCCCCAAAAATGTTCCTACGAGCAGCAGCAGAAGGTGTACTTGGAACCCTACCATCCACGTCGGAGACCCAGAGGAAGCTCCTGGTTCCGGGCTTCGGCCTGGTCCAGCCCTGGCCACCTAGGGAGTGAACCAGCCAATGGAAGACCTCTGTCTCTGTCTCTCCCTGTCTCTCTGTAACGCTGCCTGTCAAATCAATCGATCAATTGATCATTCGATCTCCAGCTGCTTTTCACTGGGAGCTGCCGGGGCCCGTGGTGTTCCGGCTTTCCCGGTGACATGGCAGGCCCCTTCCCAGGCCCCTCCTCCCTGGCGGTGTCCTGCCTCCCACGCCTCCCCGGCTGCAGCTGGTCTGGGTTTTGCAGATTGTGCCCTGGCTGAGCTCTTTGGGCGGCCTCAGTCACTCTTGGGGTGGTAACCACGGGCGGGGATCCCAACACGGGCCCAGGCTCCATCAGCTCAGTCTCATTGGAGAGACGGAAAATGAACAGATTCACCTAAACGACACCTGTGATGAGGGGTACAATGACGTGCCTGGAGGACCCATGGACAGGAGTTTCGGCATTGAAGGCCTTGAGGCAGCTGGGAGGAAGGGGATGGGGGTATGGGGGTGGGGGCAGACAGAGCCTGTGGACAGGGAGAGTGCATGCAAAGGCCCTGGGGCAGGAAGATGGGATAGGGACCGCGTGGGTGGGTGGGTGGGTTTGTTGGTGACCTTTGAGGCATATGCAGGCCAGAGGCAGGGAGAGGGTTTGACAACAGCGTCTTAAATAAAACATTGTTCTGCGCAGCTTCTGGTGTGGGGGCAGCTGTGGCTGAAGTGCGTATGTGGACAGGAGATGGTGAGCTGCCTTTGAGGCTGGTGTTGAAGACCCGAGTTCTTTTCGGATCCGTCCAAAGAGCCCAGAAGAGATCCATGCGGCATGTCCAAGCCCCGGCACTGATGCCCTCGGACACCTTTCCTGAGTGAGTCCAGGGAGAGCCGTCCAGCGGAGGAGGGCAGCGGTCACCGTTCAGGGCAGCCCCGAGCCTGCCAAACTGCTGAGAGGCGATTCGGAGGCGGCCTCTGTTACCTCTGGACCCAGGAACCCCGCCCACTCTGTTTTTGTCTTTTATTATTAAAAGAAAAAATGTCTCATTATGCTAGGAGAATGAATGTAGATGACACCCCCTTAATTTGGGGGGTTTGGTTGTCTCTATTATTATTATCAACTTGGAAAGCCTGGGGAAGGCCGCCCTACCCCGCCCCCCTGCCCGCCCTGCCCTGTCAGAGTTCACTGGGGACGAATTGCCACACTGCCAGGCTTGTGCAAGGCCTGCTCCCTGGGAACAGTTTCAACGACCTAAAGCAATGTAAAAGCAAAACAGACAAAGCAAACACACACACACACACACACACACACACACACACGGGGAAGAAGGTGCTTAAATACATAACGTCTGAAAATGGAAAGATTTTTCTTGATGAAAAGATTAGTTAGACCTCATGGGAATGAGATTAAGGAACACGGAGGCAGAATCAGCGCTCAAAAATAACGTTTTCTTCCCTACACGTCCTAAGGCATCTGAGGGGGGGAGGCAGAGCACGGGCACTTGGTGTGGGAAGCGTGGAAGTGTTCTCGGGAGAGACGCCCCGTACCCCTCCACCCCACGGCTCTGGGCTCCACCGCTGGGAGTCTGAGACGCCCCGTACCCCTCCACCCCACGGCTCTGGGCTCCATCGCTGGGGGTCTGAGACACCCTGTACCCCTCCACCCCACGGCTCTGGGCTCCATCGCTGGGGGTCTGAGACGCCCCGTACCCCTCCACCCCACGGCTCTGGGCTCCGCCGCTGGGGGTCTGAGACGCCCCGTACCCCTCCACCCCACGGCTCTGGGCTCCATCGCTGGGGGTCTGTCGCAAAGAAATAACCTGATGCGCACTGTCTCATTGTCAGCCGTAGTTTAGAGGAGTTAGACTATCCTGCAGGGGATGGGAGCCCTGAGAAGCAAAGGGCAGACGGTGGGGCAGGTGTGAGGCTGGGGGAGGGGCTCGGAGGACCACAGGGAGGTCAGGAGAAGCCGAGGTAGCCCTGACCACGGTGGAGCCTGAGGCTTGGAGAGAAAAGCTTAGTCCGGGGACACACTGGGTCATTTAAATGTCTGTAGGCAGGATCCCGAGTGACACACAGTGCGGAACCACCGAGGGAGACGGGCTGCAGGTGCGTGAGAAGTGGTAGAAGGCGGAGGTGCTGCGTTTGGAGTTTGAGCAGCCGGCTAGAGATGACATCGAGGAGGGGCAGCCGAGAACGTGGGCCTGGGCCCGGAGAGGAAGGCGGCTGCCGGGAAACAGAAGGTGGCCATTTTCTGTAAGAACCGCGTGACAGCGCTGGCGATGTCCCCTCGGCCGCCTGGGTCTCCATCCCCGGGGCAGGTGGGAGCTGGTGCTGGCGACTCTGCCTGGAGCCCTCGCTCCCAGCAACTCCTGAACACACACATTTGCGCTTTTTCTTCCTTTTGGTTTTAAACATTTTAAAGTAATAAGATTTCTCCTTAAGTAGTCCAGGCATAGGAGGAAAATAAAACTAGGAAAAAATACAGATAATTGAAAAAAATTAAAGAAGCAGCCGCTTCGCCCGGCGTGTGCGCTCGGAAGGGGCCAGTGCAGTAAACGCGGAAGCCAGCCACGCAGTCACGGGGAGCGTTCTCAGGTATCACGCACTGTGTATGGCGTGTGCCCGGCTTTTACGGGACCAGCAGCACCGCACGTGTGTTCACGCCAGCGTGGCCACGCGCACGTGACGGGGGGTGGAAGACAGTCTTCCAACCGTACAAACATAAGAAAATACGGCCTACTCGGATGAGCAAGGGGGTGTGGGGGGCCTGCGACCTGGGGAGGCAGCTCCGCCGCCGGCCTGGTGGAGTTCTCCCTTGCTTGGTCGTCGCAGACCAAAATCCCGGATCCGCCACTTCTGGCTCCGTGTCCTCAGCTGAGCGACTTCAGGCCACACTTCACAACAGCAGGACCGTGCCACAGTGGTCATGAGGATGCACAGCCTGCCCGGCCGGTCACAGATTCTCCGCCGGGAGCCCGTGTTCTCCCCTCCGCACCGAGTTGACACTTCCCGCCACGCCCTGGGGCCTGCAGCTTCCTTCCCTCCCCACCTGCCTGCCTCCATCTCAGTCACCTCTGCTGTCCCCTGCAGCACCCAGGCAGAAGCCGCTGGAGCCCCTCCCCCTCCATGACTGCCTGGGTTGCAAGGGATTCTGTTATCTGGTTCTGAGCTCCGCTCCTGCTGTGATCGCCCACCTGGGCTTGAATTCCCGCCCCGCCGCCCGGTCACAGCCCTGCCGTGAGCATCGGTTTCTTCCTCTGTGAGATGGGATGATAGCCAGCCCGCCGCTCAGGGCTGGGCGCCGATGGTTCCGTGAGCCAGTCCATGGGGGTCACGAGGTAAGCTGCCCAGGCAGAAAGGCAATGAGCCCGGGCCACTCTGGCCACCGCTGCTGCCTGCCCAGGTCCGGACATGGCCTCCTCCCTGCCAGGCGACCCTCCCCAGGCCAGACTGCAGGGAGCCACAGGATGGCTTTTCCGTGCCAGGTGTGGACTGTGCCGCTCTCCTCTGGGACTCAGCCCCAGGTCGGGGCTGTCCCAGTGTAGACGCCACACAGGCTTCTGCTCGACTCTGGCTCCAGGGTCTGTTTCTAGCCTGGCCTCTGCCTCACCCTCCTTCCCAGGGCCCTGCCAGCTCTGCCCACAGCCCGGAGGGCACCCGCAGGTGTCCAGCAGGCCCTGCCTGGCTCAGTCTCTCCTCCCAGGGTCTCCCCTGCTCCCTCCCCGTGCCCCCCCTCCTCTGAGCATGACGCTCACTTGTGCGCAACACTGCCCCCACATCACAGTCCCAACGCTGGGCCCTCCGGAGGAGACCCAGACACCCTGTGGGGCCACCTGTGCGTGCCCCACCCCCTCCCACTAACTCAGTGTGTGTTCACTGTCCTGTTAATGAATCACGTTTTTCTGGAATATACAAAAGTTGACCCACAGGCCACAGGTTTATGGAGAACCTTTCCCCTTCCTATGCCTTCTTGCGAGATGACAAGGCGCTCACCAGGGCCGGCGGGGTCACCATGCCTCACACACACGAGTTAGGAAACAAGCGGGTCTTGGGGGCCAGTGTTCTGGCCTAGTGGGCTAAGCCCCAGCCTGCAGTGCCACACCGGTTCAATTCCCAGCTGCTCCACTTCTGATCCAGCTCCCCGCAAACGCGCCTGGGCTCCTGCACCCACATGGGAGACCCAGATGGAGCTCCAGGCTCCTGGCTTCAGCCTGACCCAGCCTGAGCTGTTTCGGCTGTTTGGGGAGTGAACCAGCAGACAGAAGATCTCTCTCTCTCTCTAACTCTGTCTGTCAAATAAAACAAACAAATATTTTCAAAAAGAAAGATACAAGCGTGTCTCGCGTGTCACGCCGGTGAGAAGAGCACGGGTGGCCCATGCGAAGGCCCGGGGCCTGCCCTCTGCCTGCCCACTCTTCCCCGGGGGCAAGCAAGACCAGCGCTCCCGCCTCTCTGTCCCGCAGGCGCGCACGTCTCAAGCCAGTTTGCTCAGTCCTGTCCCAAAGCCCAGGCAGTGGGAGGAGAAGGGGGCAGACGCCAGCCTGCTGCGGGCTAAGGAATGTCCCGGCGCTCTGCGGTGCTGCACGTTCCCAGTTCTCAGAAACACACTCAGCGGTGACTCAGCACCACCCCCCACCCCCCACCCCCCACCCCGTCAGCACGGCAACCCTCAGCCAAGCCCAAGGGGAAGGCTGCCGAGCCTTTGCCTGGGGACTGCAGAGTGTTGGTCACAGCGCGCGTGCGTCCTGCTGGAACAAGGGTCCCGGGTCCACGTGGCGCTCCCAGGAATTCCCGGTGAACCAGGAGGGATGTTGGGGGCAGGAAACGAGGGTGGCGCTGGCAGCACGGAGATCGGAGTTTTCCGGCGTGAGCCTGGCGATTCTCCCCGCACGGGACGGGCCTCTGTCCTCAGGAGCGGGCTCCCGCGGCCTCAGCTCTGCGGTCTTTTCAGATCCCGGAGCTGGCAGCCAAGCTGGGCTGACCCTTCCAGGCCTTCCTGTGGCTCCCCCATTCCCCAGATGAAGACTTTTCCTAAAAGAAAGACTTGGAAAATGATTTCAAGGGCCAGGATGCGGTAACTGTCCCTGACCGTGGGGCCCGAACTTTGCCGCGGGGTTCTGTGATGTTCCGGACCGTGGCCACCTGTTCCTGCGCACCTCTGGGCGTTAACGGGAGAGATCAGCCTGCAGCCCCCTCTCACAGCCCCAGCGCCCCAGCCCAGGGCCCCGCCTACCAGCCTGTGTCCCAGCCGATAGCCCACAGCAGGGCTGAGCCGTGGGCACCCCAGGTTGACTTCCAAACTCCTGGTTCCAGACCTGCGTTTGCTCACCTGGGCGCAGTCCTGCCTCCCGAGCTTGCCAGCGGCAGCCCTCTTCCCACGGGAGGCCGGCAAATGCATTCAGCTCCAAAGCGCTGAGATTCGCTCCCAGCTCACGGGGCCCAGCCGCGGCCTCACGTGCTGCACCATCTCAGCATCTCCCGAAGCTGGCCCCCCCCCACCCAGTGCTCTCTGGCTGCGTAGCCACCAAACGATGGGAGACCATGCTCCCTCCTATATGGCCTGCTGGGCGGTAGGGGCACAGACCCCGGGATGCGACCGCAGTACCAGGCAGAGCAGGGAGATCAGGCCTCAGGGCTCAGAGCTACCTGGCCCCTGCTGCCCGCTCCCTGGAGACTGGGAGTAAGAATGGTGCCTGTGCCATGGTGCCGCAGTTGGTGTCCCTGGGGCATCAGTCCCTAAATCCCCCTCCCACACCACCTCCAAACCCCCCATACCCAAATCCGAGGGAACTCAAGCCCCTTCTACAAACTGGCGTGGTAACCCACACACTTCTTCCTGCCTGCTAAAGCCACCTCCAGGCACCTCTAAAACCCACACGGCATCAATGTCGGTAAACTACTCAAGTCTGCATGCTCAGCGCACATGCGATGCGTGTTCCCTCCCAGGTTGGCTGCGTGTGCTGTGAGGCACCCCGGACAGCGTCCCGACAGCGCCTGGGCCCCACGATCCTGACCAGCAAATGAGGCCCCGCCGTCTCCCGCCACCCAGGGCTCACGAGGGGCGGGACTGGAAAGCCCCCCATCCCCACGGCTGGTGTCATCAAGGGCGGCACCCAAGCCTGCCCCTCTCCGAGATCTGTGCAGCCTCCCCGGGGTCCCAGCAGCTGCTCACCTCTGGCTGGGCCAGGCCTTCTAGGACGCACTGAGTCTCCGCCCAGCGACTTCACCGTTTCCTCTGGGGCTTTGTGGTTCCGGAGTGAAGTCCCGTGGGACGAGGGAGTCCGTGCTGGGCATGAGAGCAGGGTCAGGTAGCACACACGCACCCCCAACAGAATCGCAGGGCGGGGCTCGGCTTCCGGACACTGGACGTGGCCTGCATTCCCCGAGAAGGTTTGGAGGGTGCCCCTGACCCAGGGAGCACCCCATGAAACGCAGGCTTTCCTACCATCCAGGGGCCGCGGGGGGAGCCAGGGAGCGAGTCGAGGATTTGGTGGTCCTGGGGTTGGCCACCAGCACCCTGCTGCACGCCACGGCTCCCTCCCCTGCAGAAGGAGGTGTGGCGTCGGGGTTCCCAAGATCTCCCCTGAGGCGTGATTTGCCGTGCAGGAGGACGAGCCACCGCCTGTGGTGCTCACACTCCACACTGCAGCGCCGGTTCCAGTCCTGGCTGCTCTGCTTCTGACCAAGCTCCCTGCTACTGCACCTGGGAAGGTGGCGAGTGGCGGCCCAAGTGCTGGGTCCCTGCCGCCCACGTTGGGGACGTGAGGTCAGGTGCGGGAAACCCCACTGTGGCATCATGGCGGCACTCACTTTTTTTTTTTTATTTAACAGGCAGAGTTAGACAGTGAGAGAGAGAGAGAGAGAGAGAGAGAGAGAGAGACAAAGGTCTTCCTTCCGTTGGTTCACCCCCTTCCTTCCGTTGGTTCACTATGGCTGGAGCTGCGCTGATCCGAAGCCAGGGGCCAGGTGCTTCCTCCTGGTCTCCCACGCGTGTGCAGGGCCCAAGCACCTGGGCCACCCTCCACTGTCTTCCCGGGCCACAGCAGAGAGCTGGACTGGAAGAGGAGCAACCGGGACTAGAACCTGGCGCCCATGCTGGTGCTGCAGGTGGAGGATTAACCAAGTGAGCCACGGTGCTGGCCCCTCACAACGTTTTGAACTTGGGAGCATTTGGGGTTTTGGGTTCCCAGCTTGTGTCCGAGAACGCACTGAAGGCGTGAGGCCAGGTGGAGCCTCCTGTTATGAATGCATTGATGTCTCGAGCGGCAGGGAGACAGCGGCGCTGGGCTCATCCGTGCAGGGTCTCCTGTGGCCACTGTGATCCCGAGACCACAGACGTGTGCTTAGGAGTGCTACAGACTGGCGCCGACGTCTCCCCTTGCAGGTTCCCGTGGCAACTCTGCAATCAGGAAAGAAACCCTGCTCCTCGTCCAGGAGGAGTTGGGGGTGCTCCTCGTTGCAAAACTCCTCGGCAAGGAGCGCAGGTGCCACAGAGATGCTACGGAGTCCGGACAAATCCTTCGCGGGGCTGGCAGTGAGCTCCTTGGTCCTTGCAAAGCCAGGCGTGGGGGCTGTGGATATGACCAACCATGCCTGAGACTTTTCCTCATGCCAGACCCCTATCCACAATTCAGAAGCTGGACAGAGTCCAGGAAGAATATTACTCCGCACTGAGTGTGTCCATCAGCGGGATGGGCGTTTGGCCGCTGGTTAAGACGCTGCTTGCCCCTGTCCTGGAGAGCCTGGGTTCAAGTCCTGGCTCTGCCCCTGCTCCAACTTCCTGCTAATGGACCTCAAGTGCTTGGGTCCCTGCCACCCACGAGGGAGACCTGGATTGGATTTCTGGCTCCTGGATTTGGCCTGGCCCAGCTCCGGATGTTGTAGGCATTTGAGGAGTGGATCAGTGATGGGAGATCTCTGTCTCTGTCTCTCTGCCTTTCAAATAAAATAATAACTATATTTTGCAAAAGATTGTGTCATAGCAGAAGATACATAGAATTGTTGAAAGCACACTGGGGCCGATGCTGTGGCACGGTAGGCTCAGCTTCTGCCTGCAGCACCGGCATCCTTCAAGGGCGCTGGTTCTAGTCCTGGCTGCTCCTCTTCCGATCCAGCTCTCTTCTATGGCCTGGGAAAGCAGTGGAAGATGGCCCAAGTGTTTGGGCCCCTGCACCCATGTGGAAGACCCAGAGGAAGCTCCTGGCTCCTGGCTTCAGCTTTTCCCAGCCCCAGCCATTTTGGCTATTTGGGGAGTGAACCAGTAGATGGAAGATCTCTCTCTCTCTCTCTCTCTCTCTCAATGCCTTTCAAATAAATAAATAAATAAATCTTTAAGAAGGATTGTGCTTTTTTATTTAAAAAAATATTTTATGGGCCAGTGCTGTGGTGCAGTGGATTAAAGCCCCAGCCTGCAGTGCCGACATCTCATATGGGCACTGGTTCAAGTCCCGGCTGCTCCACTTCTGATCCAGCTCTCTGCTGTGGCCTGGGAAAGCAGTAGAAGATGGCCCAAGTCCTTGGGCCCCTGCACCCGCGTGGGAGACCAAGAAGTAGCTCCTGGCTCCTGGCTCCAGATTGGCTTAGCTCCGGCCGTTGTGTCCACCTAGGGAGTAAACCAGTGGGTGGAAGACCTCTCTATATATCTCTGTCTCTACTTCTCTCTGTTAACTCTTTCAAATAAACTTAAAAACATCTTTAAAAAAATACTTTACCCCACATTATAGAACAACTGCAAGGAAAACATGGAGAAGCGCCTACGCCCGTAGAGGCCTGTGTGAAGCGGCAGGCCAGTTCTGACTAGAATCCAGCATCAGGGCATGAGCACACAGCAGGCTCGGAGCCGTGGGGGAAGGAAAACACCAGGGAGCCAGGCCAAGCCGCTTCCCACCAGAGCCTGAACTCTCACAGGTGGGGCTGCGCTGGGAGCCAAGGACTCCCGTCTCTCGGCCACTGGAGAAAGTGTTTCTACTTTACGACGCACACATTCCCTCCCTCCCTTGGTCATGAATCAGAGCACTTTATTGCCAGGAGCAGCTCTAAGGATGGTTTCTGGTCGCTGCTCCGGGCTCGGGCGGCAGGTGCAGGGGCTGGGGTGGGCGGGGTGGGGGTGCGCCACAGCTCCCACGGCCGCTGCCCGCGCTCCACGATAGGGCAAGGGCGCTCTTGGGCTGCCTCTGAGGGACTTTGCAGATGGCCCCTGGCTGGCCCTGGTTCAGCTGCACAGGCTGGACGGCAGAGGGCGGAGCTCGGGAGTGGACCCTCAGCAGTGGGCGCAGGTGGGGAAGTCAGCCGCCGTGACGGAGCCTGGCCGTGTGCTCAGCAGGTCCATGGGCTGCCGACCATTATCTCCACCCCGGTCTTAGGAGGGACGCGTCTGCTTCCCATCCACACCCAAGGAAAGCGTGGGCAGGGGTGGGCGTGCGGCACAATGGTTAGTCCTCCACTTGGGACACCTGCGTCTCATATCAGAGCGCCTGGGTTCCAGACCCAGCGCCACTCCTGATTCCAGCGTCCTGCTAATGCGCTCCCTGGAGGCAGCAGGTGATGGCTTCCGAAGCTGGGGTCCTGCCGTCCACGTGGGAGCCCTGGACAGAGTTCCTGGCCCAGGTCTGGCAGTGGTGGGTACCTGGGGAGAGAACCAGTGGGTGGAAGATCTCCATCTATTCCCCGCCTCCCCATCTCTCTCTCTGTTTCTCTTTCTGCTTTTCAAATAAATAACAAAACACTTTTATAAAACGTGTGAGCAGCTGCTTAGGGGCTGGCAAACCCAGGCTTCTAGGCCAGATTCCCAGGCCTGTGCCCCTGCCACCCCCCTGCCCAGGACAGCAACAGAGAGACCCTGGCCCTGGGCAGGCGACTAAGGCAGAGACTCAGCCTTGGGGGGATGCCTGAAATCAGAGGCCAAGTTCAAGGCTCACTTGGGGGAAGAAGGCATAGAGCCAGCTCACAGGCCTGGGTGTAGGGGTAGAGCTCACTGGATGCCATGCCTGGCACTGGGGGCCAGAGGCCCTGTGTTGCTTTGTTCTGCTCTATGCAGGACCTCGGGGGCTCCTTCTTGAGAGGCCAAGCCCAGCCTCTGTCCCCCACGGCCACGGCCACTGGGATCCTGGAAGCATCTAGACGCCTAACCCAATGCTCGGAGTTGTTCAGCAAGGTCAGCTGCTCCCTGCCCGGTCCTGCAGCCCTGGCACCGGGAGGGCAACCCTCCTTCCCGGTAGAGCCTGGCTCCCTGCTCTCTTGGGATCAGAAGGGGTTTAGATTTTGGATTCCCCCCCCCAGATTTTTGGAACATTTGCATCTACACATGAAGTACTCAGGGAGCGGAATTCACATCTGTGCACGAAATTTTGTACACACCTGGTGCACGTAGCCTGGAGGCAGCTGCACGCGATGTTTTTAGTCCCGCCGTGCGCTCTGCCTGTGACCCGTGATGCAGACTCGTCTGGGATGGTCTGCGGGCGCTGTTGTGCCGGCGCTCGGCCGTTTGGGCTTTGGGAGCATTTCGGATTTTGAACTTTGACAGTCGGGGTGCTCAGCCTGTGGGCGGAGGCACGAGCTTGGTCTGTGTGGAGACTGAGTGGGCCGGGCCGCTGCGACGGTACAGAGCAGGGCGCGGCTCCCGGCCTCCGCCCCAGCGCCCAGCAGAGCCCCCGGCGACCTCCAGAGGACCTTGCCCACGCCGGGGACGTGCTGCCTCTGAGTCAGGCCGTCCCGCTTTGGACTGCCCTAAGAAAATTCTTCTCCTGTTCTGCCAAAATCCGCCTCCCCACAGCGCCCACTCTCTGGCCCCGGCTCCGCCAGAAGGCAAATGTCAAAAAAATAATCTTGAAAGAGAAGACGCAGCATGTGAAAAAGCGTGATGGAATCCGGGCGAGGAGGCGCAGGCTCCCCGCTGGCGGCTCTCGGCCCAGAGCCGAGGTCAGGGCTCCCGTGAAATCAGAACCGAGGGCTCTCAGCCCTCGTCCTCTCCCTTCTCCGTGCTGCCGGACACGGCCCTGGCGCGCAGGTGACAGCCCCAGGCCTGCGGGCCCTGACCCCCCTCCACCCACCCCCCGCCCGACAACGTGCTCTCTGGCCCGGAGCCCCTGTGCAGCTGGGGGACGTGGCCATGCAGGGCTCTTGTGTGCAGAACCTGGCCGGCGTCCCCTCCCTGGCACCCGTGCCTGGAGCTGGCACGTGCCTCACGGAGGAAGAAGGCAGGTGTCTGTCTTTAGATGGATGTGATAGTGCAGTTCCCCAGTGACTCTTGACAAGAACCATTCGAACATTTCAGGTTAGAACCAGTTAGACCTTGGGCCCCTATCAGCGGCTTCGCGGCCCCGCGGGAGTGAATTTGCTCCCCAGCTTCCAGGTGCAGGAGCTGTGGTCTGTCCGTTCTTTCCTTCATCCTTTCCTAAAGAATTATTTATTTGAAACACAGAGTGAGAGGAAAGAAAGGGGTGAGACAGAGAGAGAGAGAGAGAGAGAGAGAGAGGTCTTCCGTCTGCTGGTTCACTCCCCAAATGGCCACAACAGCCAGGGCTGGGCCAGGCCAAACCCAGGAGCCTGGAGCTCCATCCTGGTCTTCCGCCCAGGTGCAGGATCCCAAGCACCTGGGCCATCTTCCGCTGCCTTCCCAGACCGTTAGCAGGGAGCTGGATAGGAAGTGGAGCAGCTGGGACTCAAACCAGTGCTCCAGTGTGGGAAGCTGGCGTCCATGGTGTGCCCCAGCGCCAGCTCTGGCATTCTGTTCCTAAACCAACCATAGGCTGGCCTTGAACTACAGGCCGGAGTGGGCAGCACCGTCCCTGCAGCTGTGGAAGGCCCTGTCCCCGATGCTTCACAGCTGTGGGCCTCGGTTTCCCTGGCTTCTGGGACTAAGCACCACCCCAGTCCCCGGCCCTGCACACCCAAGAGCCTTGTGCGCTCTCTGCGACTCCTCCCCTAGTCACCCCCTCGAGGTCAACGAGTGCTGGCCGAGTGTGCTGTATGCAGGTGGGCGGGGGGGGGGGTCCATCCAATTCTAATGCACCCTCCCCAAACTCCCACCCCCTCACCCCCTAGACACACAGCAGCGTCCTGCCACCTGGGGTGAGCCCCCGCCCCGCCGGGGGAGGGTCCACAGGGGATGGAGTCCCAGACGCCCGGCGGGTGCTGAAGCACAGACGGTCTTGAAGCCTGCGTGTGCTGTTCCCCCAACACACACGTGCGTCCTCACTTGGCACTTGAGGCGCAACAGCCACACTAGCGTGAGTTTCTTCCTTCTTTTCAGAATCTGGGCCGGAGGAGTGGTCCCTGTCACACATCTCAGCAGCCTCTGTGCTGTTCTTTCCCGAGCTCACAACTTTTGCCTTTTCACCGCCAGGAAGCGTGATTCTGCGTCTCTTGTCCTGCCTGCGTCTCCAGCCTTGCTGCTCTGTCTCTCTGGGGCTGTTATAACTCACATAGGGGTTACCTGGACCCACGCCCTGGGGCCCTGCCGCAGCAGACCTCATACGAGCGAGTGAGCCGTAGCGGTTGGCTGGGGTACACAGGGAGGACACACTGGACAGAGCCACCGTCCGTGGCCTGCTCAGGACCGAGCAGAGCAGGGCGCGATTTTGCCCTCGTCCTCAGAACGGTGTGCAATTGAAAACTTAGCAACTATCTACTTCTGGAATTTTTCCAGACCACAGGTAATCAAAGCCACCTTACCGAGCCAGCCTGATCTCCGCTGATCGGCTTTGAATTGCCCCCAAATGAAAGCTTGCCACCTCCTTGGCCCCAGAGGCTCTGAGGGAGGAGAACGGGGAGGGGTGGGGTGGGGCGAGCATCCAGGCCTCTTTTCCCCTTGCTTCTCGTGGCTGGTCCTCACCAGGTGACCACGCACAAGCCCAGGTGCTCCATCTCTGGTCCCAGTCACAGCCACGGCTATGAGCGTGGCTTCGAGGCAGGTGGTGGCCTTGGGCTCGGCTCTGAAGCGAGCTCCCCAGAGCCGGCCGGGCCTCTGCCCACGCTGCTCCTGAAGACAGAGCAGGCAACGCCGGGCAAGGGGTCAGGCAGCTGACGGACAGCGGGCGTGGGCCGACCTGGGTTCTTCCCGGCTCAGAAAGAAAACAGTGCTCTTGACCCAGGCGCGTCTGTGGCTCCTGCACGTAAAGGTGCCAGTGCCTTCCCATCCTCCTCCTCACTTCACTCGGGCCCCGCCTCCCTGGAAATCTGGGACTGGAAACCAGGAGCGCCCCCCTCCGCCGGCCTCCTGACCCCACGGGCAGCCTTGCGTCCCCCACCCCCAGGTCGAGCTCCCTGGGGCTGTCCAGTGTGCACTGCTGGGCTCTCCCTGGCTGCTCGCTCCTCCTCCTCCCTGCAGGTGGACCTGTCCAAAGGTTCTGGCCTTGAACCTCCCTCCCTGGGTCAGAACCACTCCCAGTTTACAGAGGGCGCGAACTCCCTTCCTGAATCAACAAGCGACACTGACTCACTGCGGGGGGGTGGGGGGAGGTGTTCTGGGCCCCGGGTCCTCTCAGCACCCAACAGCGGTGCCTCCCCCACCTCACAGCTCACTGCCCTGCGCAGCCGAGGATCCCTGTCCTGCCCGTGTGTTCACAAAGCCCCTCCCTGGCTCCTGACCCAGCCACCTTCTCCATTCCTGTCCCCAAGTCACAGGAGGCTCCTGGAAAACACAGACTGCACTCCACCCCCACCCCACCCCCACCCCACCCCCAGCCCTCACAGGCTCAAGCCCCTGGGGCTGGCCAGTCTTCTCATTCACCTCTCATTTTCTGCCCAGCAAAACCCAACAGCTCTGCTCCGGGGGTGTTTATTTGTCCTGCAGTCCCTCTGTCCACCCTCCTTCGCAGGAAGCCGCACAGGGGACAGACAGTCTACCCTGGCGAGGGCTCTGGTGCTGCTCCTCCCGTCTCGGTGAGCGGCCGCTGCCCCCTGCAGGCGCTGCCCTCCACCTTCCCGCACCCTCTGCTCAGTTCAGTTCTACTGCTTGTCACCCCCCCACCCCGGCCTCACCTTCTCGGGGCCTTGGCTGTCGCGTCTGCAGGTGCAGGTGATCACAGCCTCGCAGACCTACAGTGAGGAAAGAAATGGCAGTGCAGGGGTGCTCCCTAGAGCTCCTGGTCATGATTGCTCAGCTCACGCCCGCTGTGAAGACGGTGGTGGTGGTGGTGATGGTGATGATGGTGACGGTGGTGATGGCGATGATGGTGGTGATGATAGTGGTGTTGGTGTTGGTGACGGTGGTGGTGGTGGTGATGGTGATGATGGTGACGATGGTGATGGTGATGATGGTGGTTATGATAGTGGTGTTGGTGTTGGTGATGGTGATGATGGTGGTATTGATGATGGTGATGGTCGTGGTAATGAAAGTGATGGTGTTGGTGTTGGTGATGGTGATAGTAATGAAAGTGATGGTGATGGTGGTGATGAAAGTGTTGGTGATGATGATGATAGTGGTGGAATGAAAGTGATAATGATGATGGTGATGATGTGATGGTGATGATTATGGTGGTGGTAATGAAAGTGATGGTGATGACGGTGATGATGGTGATGGTGATGGTGTTGGTGTTGATGATGGTATTGGTTGATGATGGTAATGAGAGTGATGATGATGGTGGAGATGATGGTGATGATGGTGGTGGTAATGAAAGTGATGATGATGGTGATGATTATGGTAATGATGATGGTGATGGTATAATGAAAGTGATGATGATGATGGTGATGACTATAGTAATGATGATGGTGATGATGGTGATGGTGTTGGTGTTGATGATGATGTTGATGATGGGGGTGGTGGTAATGAAAGTGAGGATGATGGTGGTGATGATGATAGTGGTGTAATGAAAGTGATGGTGATGATGATGGTGGTGTTGGTGATGGTAATGGTGATGGTGTTGGTGATGGTGGGGATGATGATGATGGTGATGATGATGATGATGGTGGTGATGATGATGATGGTATAATGAAAGTGATGGTGATGATGGTAGTGGTGTTGGTGATGGTGATGATGGTGGCGATGATGATGGTAGTGGTGTTGGTGATGGTGATGGTGGTGGTGGTGGTGGTAATGAAAGTGATGATGATGGTAGTGATGCTGCTGGTAATGGTGATGGTGGTGATGATGATAATGGTGATGATAATGGTGGTGGTGGTGGTGGTAATGAAAGTGATGGGATGTGGTGATGAAAATCATGATGACGGTGATGATGGTGGTGGTGGTGAAAGTGATGATGATGGTGGTGATGCTGTTGGTAATGGTGATTATGATGGCGATGGTGGTGATGATGATGGCGATGATGGTGGTGATGAAAGTGTTTGCGATGATGAGGTGTCCCTAAAAACCTGTGAGTGCATCCAGCAGACCCCCCCTTTCCCCAGCGACAAGGACATGCACATGTGCACGCACACGCATGCACCCCCACGCAGCACTGCTACAGCAGTTATGTGCTACATGTTATATGACTTGTACCCTGACATCTTTACACACAGGAAACCAAGTTGAAGCCCCGCTGCGTCCTCATGTTTAAACCTCACGCATCCTTCACTGGCGTCCCCAGACCTCCTTCCCGGCTCTCTCCCACGCGCCGCGGCATGCAGGGCGAGGGCGCTTGGCAAGATGGTGTCTGCACTTCTCCTGTGCCCCCAGCACCTGAGATACTCAGCATGAACAATGATGCTAATGGAGGCTGAGGAAGAGGGAGAGGAAGAAGAGGAAGAGGAGGAGGAGGAGTGAGGCTCTAATTTCATTTACTGGTCTCTACTGTGTGCCAGGCACTCTCTCGAGTGTTTACCACATGGGCGCATTTACATGTATGTGTTTATATGCAAGACTCATTTACACACATGGGCTTGGTTAATTCTAACAGATATGTTTACCTCTCAGAAAACTCCAGAGGGGCCCATTGTCTTCCTTGGCCAACAGCTGAGCAACCCGGGCTAAGTCACCCACCAGTGGAAGACCCTGTGGTCCCCTGTGAGCACCTGCAGAGCCCCAACCCCCTGTCCCTGTAGGGGGCTGACAGTCCCTGCATGCCCAGGGGGGCAGACAGCAGCCAGGATTGGAGGAAGAGGCAGCCGCTGTGCGCTAAAAGCGGAGGACTTGGACCCCCGGGACGCAGTTAAATGAGGGCCTTGGAGACACGCAAGGCCGTTCCATCGGGTGGAGGCGAGGGGCTCGAGAGATTCTGCCCATCCAGATCAGGGCCAGGCTCCGGAGGGAAGCCGCAGCGCGGGGACGGATGATGGGGCTGGAGCACGGCCTTGGCTTGGACAGGGCGCTGCGCTCCGTCACCTTTCCCGGCTTTGACCTTGTTACTGCGGCTGCTTAGAATGTCTTACCCTCAGGAACTGTCTGTCCGCAGCCAGGCCACGGTGCCGCTGCTCACTCCCAAATGACTGAGCTGAAGTAGGCACACACACGGGTGCTCCCAGCGCTCACGGAAAACCCGAATAAGAGGTAAGCTTGTTATTGTACAAAAATTTGGAAATTTATGCAGATTTTTTCATGGTATGTATTTTCTGTGAACTTTTTGAAGATCCCTCATATAAACAGATTTCAAACATTTTTGTGCCCATAAAACCCTTGCCTTTTAATTGCATTCTCCATGAGCAGTCCGAGGCACCGACGTGGGTGTGTGTGGGTTGAGGGAGGTTGAGTGAGTGACAAGCGACTGCACAGCAGGTGGATGGAACATGGCACTAATACTGAAATTATATTTTTTTGACAGGCAGAGTTAGAAACAGAGAGAAGGGTCTTCCTTCCGTTGGTTCACCCCCCAAATGGCCGCCACGGCCGGCGCACTGCTGCTGATCTGAAGGCAGGAGCCAGGTGTTTCCTCCTGGTCTCTCATGTGGGTGCAGGGCCCAAGCACTTGGGCCATCCTCCACTGCCCTCCTGGGCCACAGCAGAGAGCTGGACTGGAAGAGGAGCAACCGGGACAGAATCCGGCGCCCTGACCGGGACTAGAACCCGGGGTGCCGGCGCCACAGGTGGAGGATTAGCCAAGTGAGCGGCGGCGCCGGCCCTGAAATTATATTGAAATAAAAAGTCACCAAAAACACATGCATTTCAACAGCAGCACACATTTGCAAGACTTCGTGCAAAGCCAGAACAAAACCCCAGCAGGTTAGAAGGAGCGAGCAGGAAAAAGGGAGAGAGCACATTTTAAAAGTGTGTATGTGGGGGGCAATGCTGTGGTGCTGGCATCCCATATGGGCACCGGTTCAAATCCGTCTTCCAATCTAGCTCTCTGGTATGGCTGGGAAAGCAGTGGAAGATGGGCCTGCACCTGCGTGGGAGACCCAGAAGAAGCTCCCGGCTCCCGGCTCCTTGGATTGGCCCAGCTCCGGCCATTATGGCTATCTGGGGAGTGGATGGGAGGCCTTTTTCTCTGTCTCTCCCTCTCTCTGTCTATAACTCTACTTCTCAAATAAATAAAATATTAAAAAAATAAGTGTGGGGGGGATACAGAGAAAAGACATGGAGAGAAGGAAGTGGGACTGGGGGGTGGGGAGGGAACGTCTGGGTGCTGCTGCCCCTCTGGCTGAGGGCCCTCCACCCCCTCTCGTGATTTCAACTTTTCACTTCCATAATGCCGGCCCTGCACCGCCGTCTCCAGCGTGGTGGCGAGCACAGCCTTGCATTTGGAACCATTTAGCTGAGGCTGGTGCTGTGGCGTAGCAGGTAAAGCCTCTGCCTGCTGCACTGGCGTTCTTTATGGGTGTTGGTTCCAGACCCAGCTGCTCCTCTTCCACTCCAGCTCCCTGCTAATGCACCTGGGAAAGCAGTGGGAGATGACCCAAGTGCTTGGGCCCCTGCACCCGCATGGGAGACCCAGAAGAAGCTCCTGGCTCCTGGCTTCCGAATGGCCCAGCTCCAGCCATAGTGGCCGTTTGGGGAGTGAACCATCAGATAGAACACCTCTCTCTGTCTGCCTCTGCCTCTCCCTCTCTGTAACTGTGCCTTTCAAATAAATAACTCTTAAAAAAATGCTTAGCTGAGGGCACATGACCGACGTCCCGAGGTACCTGTGTTCAGTGGCCCGTGTCCACCCGCCTCTCTTCCCAGCCGACCATCCCCCCCGGTGTCTGGAACCCCCAGGAACCTCAGCCTTGCCGCTGGCTCCTCCTAGCCTCCCTCTCCTCTCTGGCCCCATCTGCGGCCGTGTCTTAGTCTCTCTTCCTTTGACAGCCTCGTCCTGCGTGGCCATGACTCCTGCCTGGTTACAGCCCCTGCCGAGGCTGCCTCGATTCACCGGTTCTCCCAGACGTGCCACTGATGGCTGCTCAGGGCTCGACGGCTGGTCAGTGTTCTCGTCTCTGTTTCTTTTCCTCCATTGGGCCAGAGTCCTCAGCCGCAGGTGCCTTGGGTTCCTGTTGTTTCGCCCATGGTGCCCTGCGCATGGTGGAGGCACAGCGGTGAGAATTCAACCCGTTCCTAGTAACACCATGGAAGAGAACAAAAGGCCATGCTGGTGGCCGTGGGCTGTCCCCGACCCCTCCTGGGTGCACCCTGAGGTCAGGGGCAGTAGCCACGGTGGTCACCCACGGGTCTCCCCAGCAGCCTGCACCCGTGACCTAAGGGCTGACCCTGGGTGGATTTTAACATTTCTCATCAGGATTCCAATACGGATGGCGTTGCTTTGAGAACAGACATTTCTTTCTATAACCCTTCCAGACTTAAGCCGATTCAAAACACACTCCATCGCCTGCTGCCTTGTAATGTGGCATTCTCTCGTCCCAGTCCAAGACACACATTTCTGATATCATAGCAAACAGCGATGGATTCTATTTCTGGTTGCTTCAAAAACAACTCTCCCGGCCGAGTCACCATCCAAACAAGGGAGGGCCAGGCAGCACCCCGTGCGCCACCTCAGCGAGGTCATCGTGGCCAGCCCCACTCAGCCCCGCCCCACCTGTTTAATTCCCTCTCTCGGTATTTCATCATTCCGGCGCAGAAAGGAGAGAGTGATGTAATTTCTCCTAAATGCCAAAGCAGCAACACCAAACATGGGCAGGGTGCCTGAGCCAAGTTTGCTTAGGCAAACATTCAGAGTCCTGTCGGCGCTCGCGTTTTCCTCTGAAATGCTGGTTCTTAAACAGGCTCCGGAGAGGCTCTGATCTGTGCAGTGGGGGGAGCCTTATCGGAGGCCACCCAGGACGGACACGCAGCCTCCACGGCGCCAGGTTCAGGCACCAAAGATTCCAGACCCCCCAAGGCCAGGATGGCACCGTCAAGGACCCCCGGCTGGGGGCAGATCCATTGCTTTTTCACTACACTATAAACATCCTGTTGTGATCTGAACCAACCTCCCTTGTCCAGTTCCGGGTGCTTCTCTGAGCCCTGTGTAGCCTTTCTACGTGGACAGAACGTGCCAGGCCCTTCTCCCGTGGGCCATCTGTATTTTTTTAAGATTTATTTTATTTATTTGAGAGCAGAGTTACAGGGAGGGAGAGAGAGAGAGAGAGAGAGAGAGAGAGAGAGATCTTCCATCTGCTGGTTCACTCCCCAGATAGCCACAACAGCCAAGAGTGGGCCAGGCTGAAGCCAGGAGCCAGGAGTTTCCTCTGGATCTCCCATGGGGGTGCAGGGGCCCAAGGACTCAGGCCATCTTCCACTGCTTTTCCAGGTACACTAGCAGGGAGCTGGATGGGAAGTGGAGCAAGTGGAACTCAAACTGGCACCCACATGGGATGCCAGCCTTGAAGGGAACGGCTTTACCTGCTACACCACAATGCCTGGGCCGTATTCAGGAAATTTTAATACAAGAACCATTGGGAACAAAGACACGGGAGGGAAATATGTGAGCAGAAACTTCCTGGAAAGATGTCTGGGATTTCCATCCCGGATGTTAGAAACACCAGGCAGACGGTTAAGAGTGCGGCACAGCTGACAGTAACGCGCCTAGGATGGGCGGTGCCGGTCCCAGCGGTCGTCACACAAGCTGGGGAATTTGTGCGACGGCCACAACAGGACGCCCACAGGTGACTTTGCACTGTGACCTTCATGAACGACAAGCTGCAGACTCAACGGTGACACGTTACATTTCTTTGTTAAAAATTTTGTTACTAGATAAAGAAAAGGTTTCCATATTTCAGAGGTACGATTCTAAGTATTTCTACGTGCTGATGAACCGTGACATCTATCATAAAATCTTGCGTGAAAAAGGAATGAACAAAACAATCTCATGTTTTTCTCTTTCCTTTTTCTTAAAAATCTGTTAACCGCTTCGTACCCACTAGGATGGCTGTAAGAATAATCAGCAAAAAATGAGCTGAAGAGAACGTGGAGAAACTGGAGTGCTCTTCCCTCGTGGGTGGGGATGCAAAATGCTGCAGTTGCCTGGAACGCTTTCTAGAAAGTTCTTCAGCAGTTTCAATGTGGAGTCCTCACCCAGCGCTGCAATACCGTTCCTAGGCTCACACACTCCGGAGAAGTGAAAGCCACGCCCACACGGAGCCTCACGCACGGATGTCACGGAGCCATCGTTCCCGGCAGCCCCTGGCCGCAGCGGTCCACGGGTCCATTGGCAGACAGCTGGGTGAGGAAATCTTGATGGGTCCACGCAGAGGACGTGGCACCTGGACGGATCTGGAGAGCAGCACCTGAGTGCAAGACCACAGACCACGTGCTGTCGAATTTCATTTCTGGGTGACAAATCCATGGAAACCCACATAGATCCAGGGTTGCCAGGAGCTGGGGGTCGGGGGAAGTAGGCAAATGACTACTCGTGGGGACAAGCTTTCTTTGTGGAGAGGTTAAAACGTTCTAAAATTGACTGCGGTGATGGTTGCACAACTCTACGAATATACTAAAATCCACTGGGTTGCATACCTTAAATGGGTGAATTATATGACATGCCAATCAAGCTGTTAAAAATCTATGCATGGGCCAGCCTTGTGGCCTAACGGGTTAGGCCACCACCTGTAGTGCCTTCACCCTGTATGGGCGCTGGTGCAAGCCCTGGCTGCTCCACTTCTGACCCAGCTCCCTGCTAGAGCACCTGGGAAAGCAGTGGGAGATGACCCGGGTGCTTGGGCCCCTGCACCCACGTGGGAGGCCCAGAGGAAGCTCCTGGCTCCTGGCTTCGGTCTGGCTCCGCTCTGGCCGTTGCAGCCATTTAGGGAATCAGCAGATGCAAGACCTCTCTGTGTCCCTCCGTTTCTCTCTGTAACTCTGCCTTTCAAATTAATAAAATAAACCTTAAAAAAAAAATCTATGGGTACTGAGGCATGGAGGAACCTTGCAAAGTGGGTATAATCCAAGTGTTAACAGCGGTTGTCTCTAAGGTGGGGTTATCTTGAATCTCCCTGCGTGTACCTTCTTGTATCTTTGTAAGTATGCAAAGATTGCACCTTTATACAACCCGGGAAACAAAACCAGTGTCTTATCTCTTCCAGGACTGTGTTAAAAACCCTTGGGTCCAAGGACGCTTCCCAGGTGGGGGGCCCCACCCCACATGGTAGCAAACATATTAAAATGCCCAAGCTCCACCTTAAGGAGATTTCTTTCCATGGAGATACGTGAAGCGCAATTTCAATTTTGATTTTGAAGCTGCGAAGCTGACAGTAACTTGCCTAGGATGGGCAGTGCCGGTCCCAGCGGTCGTCACACAAGCTGGAGAATTTGTGCGACGGCCACAACAGGACGCCCACAGGTGACTTTGCACTGTGACCTTCATGAACGACAAGCTGCAGACTCACAACGGTGACACACTTCATTTCTTTCTTTTTTTTTTTTTTTGACAGGCAGAGTGGACAATGAGAGAGAGAGACAGAGAGAAAGGTCTTCCTTTGCTGTTGGTTCACCCTCCAATGGCCGCCGCGGCCAGCGCGCTGCGGCCGGAGCACCGCGCTGATCCGATGGCAGGAGCCAGGTGCTTCTCCTGGTCTCCCATGGGGTGCAGGGCCCAAGCACCTGGGCCATCCTCCACTGCACTCCCTGGCCACAGCAGAGAGCTGGCCTGGAAGAGGGGCAACCGGGACAGAATCCGGCGCCCCGACCGGGACTAGAACCCGGTGTGCCGGCGCCGCTAGGCGGAGGATTAGCCTAGTGAGCCGCGGCGCCGGCCTCATTTCTTTTTTAAAAATTTTATTCATAAATAAAGAAAAGGTTTCCCGTATTTCAGAGGTACGGTTCTAAGAAGACCATCATAATGCCCTCCCTGCCCCAATCCCCTCTTTCCTTGCTTGCTTTTTTTTCTTTGATTTTTGCAAATACAAATTTTCAGTCCACCCTATAATCACAGGCTCAGTGCACCACTGACCATAATATTCAACCAGCAAAAAGCAGAAAGACCACAATGTGTTACATTTCATAAATATTTAAATATTAATTTTATTTTTCTGTTTTTTTTAAATAAAAAGATAAATTTCATTTCAAACAGGTTCAGAGATTTGTGATCTGCAGCAATGGCTGGCTGTTTAGTAATGATTGATTTCTGCTAAAATGTAGACTAAACCCATCAATAAGCCAGTTCTGACAACTCTCTGGACTGGACTGTTTCAGAAGCAGGGGTTAAATTTCCATCATACAACAGTGGGGATGCCTGCACTACTAGCCCGAGCCGTGGAAGTCACTCCCAGCAGCCCTGGCTTACTTGGGGAAGCTGACTTCGCCCTAAACTACTGCTTAACTGGAGCTCTCCCCGTGCACAGCCGGCTTGACGGTCACTCTGCTTCTTATCTGACCCCAAGCAACCAAATGCCGGCATTTCTCAGCCCTTCCGTGGAGGACAGCATTTCTCCTACTCACGTGCAAGCGGGACTGTGAAAGGCTGACCACAGCCGGGGGAGGCTCCCGCCCGGAGGCTGGCGCTGCTTGGGTCTGGGGCCCAGGCACACCACAACATGGGACACCTGGAAACTCGCGTTGCATCGACTTCCAAACACAGCAGCAAAACAAAACAGCAGAAGCCCCCAGCCTGCTCTCCAGGCGAGGTGGCGGGCAGGGGTGCGTGTGGAGCCGCCCTGAGGTTCCTCTCTCAGCCCTGCCTGCACTGACCCTCCCCAAGTGGACTGGGAGCCTATGCACAACAGAACTGTGTGGTTCTTGGACAGCTTTGGTGCCTGTACTGCTGCTTTGTCCCCTTCTGTCTGTCTCCTTTGTCTGCTTGGTCTCCTTCCTGGTCTGTGACACTCACCAGCCGCCGCCCCCGCCCTCCCCCAGGTCAGCACAGCATTAACCTGGGCTCCCTTTTTGCCGCAGCTCCAGGAAGACCCCCCAGAACCACGCCCTGCAGATCGCCGGGTGCTGCCACAGGTGACACAGTTTGGGGAACGATTGGTTCACACCTGACTTTTCCTATGCTCTCTTTGGAACAATCCCAGGTCTAATTCTATCTCCTGACCCATCTTTAGCTCGCCTGTTAAAACACTACCACCAGCCACCCCCGTCCCCACTCCCACTTAGCTCATCAACCTCAAAGCCGGGTCTGAGGCCATCAAAGAACCCAATGACAGCAAGGCAGCCTCCTAGGGGTGCTGTCAAGGTCGCTGTCCACTCACAGGCACCAGGTCAACGCCGCACTTCAGCGGAGCAGAAAGGGAGTAACTGGGCCTCTGTTTTTTTTTTTTTTTTTTCCTTCTAAACTTTATTTATGTAAGAGGCAGAGAGCGAGAGCGCGCGCGCGCGCTTCTATCTTCTGGTTCCCTCTCCAAATGCCTGCAGCAGCTCCTGGTTGGTGCCAAAGCTGGAAGCTGGGAGCTCAGTCCACGTCTTCCAGTTGAGTGGCGGGGACCCAGGTACTTGCGCCGTCACCTCCTGCCTCCCAGGGAGCGGGGATGGACAGTGAGGCTGAGGCTTGAACCCAGGCACCCCAGTGCAGGCTGTGGGTGCCCTGAGCACTGGGTGAACGCCCACGCCCACACTGGCCTTACCCTGACTTGGTTTGACCAAATGCATTCTGTGTCTGCGGAATCGGGGTGTGCTGGAGCTCCCCACGGTGGGGGTTTGTCGTCAGCTGTTGACAGAAGAGCCGCATTCATCATGGTGGCGCTGCTCGGCGCCGAAGCCTCCTACCCCCCGGCCCGGATGGCCCACAAAGAAGCCTCTGTCCCTGGGGTGTGTGCGGCGAGTGCATCAGCTGTGCCGCTCCCACGGGGTCTCTGACCTCCGGGCTGAGGACGACTTGCGTCACCGAGTTTACAAACCTTGGCGTCTCTAAGTCAAGCTTCATTGTAGGATTTTGTCCCGGTCCCTTTTTAACCTGACAGTGGCAACTCCAGAAATAGCTTTTGTGTCAGTGGATTTTCCATGCGCACGGCCAGTCGTACCTATGGTAGCTGTGGCGAGTCGGCTGCTGACCTCGTGCGAGGTGGCATCGGCGCGGTAACCGCTGCACACTCACCCTGCCCGCCATCTTGCCTGGAGAACAGGTTGGGGGCTTCTGCTGTGTGAGTTTTCAGATGTTTGATATTTTGGGGTGCCGGGGGTCCAGGCCCGAGCAGGAGCTCCCCCACGGTGGGGTCAGCAGGGACGACGTCCATTTGCACTTTGGTCACCAGTGCTTGCGAGAAATCTGAACTTGTCTTTGATCAGTTAACATGGGCTCCAAAAATGTCCCCCCAAGAAGTGTGAATTTATTTTAAAAGTCTCAGAGAACGTCTCTCTCCATTCTTCCAGGAGAAACCCCTCACATCCTTGAAACAGCGATCTTAGTCTACTGTGTTGTTGATAAAACGATTCAGGGTACTGCGCCGTCCACTAAAAAAATTCCGTATTTTCGTGATTGGTTCTAACTCTGTCCAGTCGGTGTGCCCGTGCCAACCCCTGCCGGGGGAACATTTGGTAAATGTTTGATACAGAACGCCGAGCAGGAAGTGCCCTCCCAGACCACGCTGGCTTGGGGACGGCTTTGGTTTTGTTTTTTACGCCAGTGGCTCTGCAGCTCGCAGCCAACGTCGGTGCGGGGCACTTTGCCTTTGGACCCCAGCATGGGCTGAGTTCTGCCCCTCCTGCCTCTGAATCAGCTTTTGTTTTAAATATCACTTTAAGTTTCATTCCTGGATTCCACAGTTGAACAGCTCATGAATACACAGTTGGACTGAATGTTGAATGTCCCATTATTAAAGTCAATATTTGACTTCAGATAAATATCTCCTCTAAAATAAACTTCTGAGATAGAATAAATCATTGGAAATTTTATTTTAAATACTCGCGCACTGGCACATTGAAAGCTCAGTAGTCATAGTTTAAAGGTTTAGCGTCCGAGCATGGAAACACCCGTTTCTCATCGCTGTCAACCCCTGAATCCCTCGCAGGCACAGCTGCGACACCACATAAATCCCACTTTCAGCCGATGACGGAGGAGCAAACTCACTTGGACATTTCTCACTTTTCTCTAACACTTTCTTCATTTCTCCTAACTTTTCCAGTTCCTTACACTGCATGGATCAGTTACCAACAGGATACGTGAGCGCGGGTCCTGCTTCTCTTAGAGCGCGTTTGATGCTCTCCCTTTAACTCATCCCCCCAGACACGAAGACTTCCCAAAAAGGGCGTCTGCGGGAAGACTGACCACTCAAATGGGTTTAGCTAGAAGTTAAACACAGGTCTCAAACGTTGTCTACTGTTATGAATGCAAGTCGTTCTACTAATCCACAGCAATTAAATTATAATATAGTCTCACTTACTCTGCCTTATAAAGGATGCACCTTTATATTTTATTTTTTTTAATTTCTATTTATTTGAAAAGGGGAGAGAGAGAGGTCTTCCATCCGTTGGTTCACTCCCCAGTTGGCTGCAATGGCCGGAGCTGCGCCGATCCGAAGCCAGGAGCCAGGAGCTTCTTCTGGAGAGAGAACACATTCGCATCTATTGGTTTGCTCCCTAAATGTCCACAATGTCTGGGGCTGGACCCTGTGAAAACCAGGAGCTGGGAACTCCCTCCAGGACCCCCACGTGGTGGCAAGGGCACAGCCACTAGAGCCGCCACTGCTGCCTCCCCGGGTGTGCGTTAGCGGGAAGCTGGAGTCAGGAGGCAGAGCTGGGCACTGGGCCGGGCACTTGATGCGGGCCACGGGCGTCCTAAGAGGCATGCTAACCATGGAGCCCACCGCCTGCCCCATATTTACCTTCCTATAAGGCTTGTTAGGACGCTGATCTTCCCAGCGTTATCTGCCCGACACACTCTGAGCATTCGCATGATCGGCCTCTGTCCCTGTGTGTTGTCCCTTTGAAGGTTCATAATCATTGTTTTGCACATAAATCCACATCTCTCAAAGTCAGCCGGTGCTACATTTTCGTTTTGCAGCAATAACTGTGCATTCTTCAACTGATAGGTTTTTTTATGAATTTTTTTTTTTTTTTTTACAGGCAGAGTGTAGAGAGAGAGAGAGACAGAGAGAAAGGTCTTCCTTTGCTGTTGGTTCACCCTCCAATGGCTGCTGCGGCGGGAGCACTGCTGCCAGCGCACCGTGCTGATCCGAAGCCAGGAGCCAGGTGCTTCTCCTGGTCTCCCATGGGGTGCAGGGCCCAAGCACTTGGGCCATCCTCCACTGCACTCCCTGGCCACAGCAGAGAGCTGGCCTGGAAGAGGAGCTACCGGGACAGAATCCGGCACCCCGACTGGGACTAGAACCCGGTGTGCCGGCGCCGCAGGCAGAGGATTAGCCTATTGAGCTGCGGCGCCTGCCTGATAGGGTTTTTTTTTTTTAAAGATTTATTTTTATTTATTTACAAGTCACAGTTACACACTCAAACACACACACACACACACACGCAGATCTTCCATCCGCTGGTTCACTCTGCAAATGGCCTCAATGGCCAGGGCTGGGCCAGACCCAAGGTAGGAGCCAGGAGCTTCTTCTGAGTCTCCCACGCGGTGCAGGGGCCCAAGCACTTGGGCCATCTTCCGCTGCTTTCCCAGGCCATAACTGAGAGCTGGGTCAGAAGTGGAGCAGCTGGGACTTGAACAGGTGCCCATATGGAAAACCGGCACTGCAGGTGATGGCTTTACCCACTACGCCACAGCGTGGGCCTCAACAGAGTTTTAAGACAATGACGCATATAGGTATTTCATCCTCTCACATCAAGTTTTGATAGGGAGCATACCAACGTGAACCTGTGGTCCCAACGATGTTCTTATCTATAATCCCAACATCAAACCGGTGGCTACAGGGGGAACCCTTGCCATCACTCAAGTTCTAGGAAGCCAGGAAGGGTACTGAGGTAGGCATTTACATCCATCTCCAGCCAAGTAGCAGATTCTGACCAAATTTTTTAAAATATTTATTTATTTATTTGAAAGGCAGAGTTACAGATTGGCAGAGGCAGAGAGAGAAAAGAGAGAGAGAGAGAGAGAGAGAGAGAGAGGTCTTCCATCCGCTGGTTCACTCCCCAAGTGGCTGCAATGGCCGGAACTGCGCCCATCCGAAGCCAGGAGCCAGGAGCTTCTTCTAGGTCTCCCACACAGGTGCAGGGACCCAAGGACTTGGACCATCTTCTACTGCTTTCCCAGGTCACAGCAGAGAGCTGGACGGGAAGTGGAGCAGCTGGGTCTCCAATCAGCGCCCATATGGGATGCCAGCACCACAGGCAGCGGCTTTACCCGCTACACCACAGCGCCAGCTTCATCCGACCAAATGTAAACGCGGTGCAACTCAAACGCAGACAAACAGCATGAACAATGGGGCTGGATGGCTTGGGGTCGAATCCTCGTCCTGATGCTTGCCAGCCGCGTAACCTTGGCGCTCGTTACCCCTGGAGCCGTCCTCTCTTCACCCATTAAACAGGAACTGTGCAGCCCCTTGGCCCCTGGGCTGTGGTGAGGGCTTTGGCACACGCTGCACCGTGTGTCCATTGTGCTGTGAGCGTGAGCGGGTGCTGCTGGTCCGTTAGTGTCATCGCACGGCTTACCACGTGACTTCCTGCTTTAACGAACTCCATTCTCAAACTGACACAAAGCAGGGAAATCAGATAAGTTATTGGCGCCCACAGAACACAAAAGTACTTAAGAATGTAAATGGGGGGCCAGCGCTGTGGCGTAGTGGGTAACCTATTTCTACCTATGCCGGTGTTGCAGTACCAGCATCTCATATGTGCGCCAGTTTGAGTCCCGGCTGCTCCACTTGCGATCCAGCTCTCTGCTATGGCCTGGGAAAGCAGTGGAAGATGGTCCAAGTCCTTGGGCTCCTGTACTCACGTGGGAGACCTAGAAGAGGCTCCTGGCTTCCCATCAAAGCAGCTCCGGCCATGTGGCCATCCCTAGGATGTCCCTAGGGCCCCTGGTCATGTGACTGGCAAGGCAGTCCCCAGGGGGCTGTCACACGAGACCCCAACAAGCAGAGGGGGAATTCAGCCCCTAGCACCAACGTTTGTATGGAAGAATCCTTTTCCACATTTTAAATTCAGATTCTGTTTCAACTCTCGCTGACAGGAGAGGCCCAGATCACTTCGGTCGCCTTTGGTCTTTCTTAGCCGCGCTCCCGAGTGTCAAATGCTTTTCCTGCCAACAGATCAAATGAAAGCTCAGAACTCTGAGGTCAGCAGACCAACAGCGAGCTCTGAAGTGTGGCCTCCTCTTGCTGTCCCGGAGACAGCTGTGGGGCCGGGCTCAGGGCCAACAGCGCCCCCACGCTTCGCAGTGTGGGGACTCTCACCGGAAGCACAGTGCTGCTCGGGGGCCGCGGAGGCAGGGTGCCCAGGGGCCGGTACCGGGACCCTCTGAAGTGCAGTGCCCCCACGTAGGCTGGGGAGCTCTGAGCCGCGGCCAGCACCTTGTCCACAGCCCCCCCTGCCGCACGGGGGAGCCGCTCCAAGACCCCCGGTGGCTGTGCGAAATTGCAGCTGGTACCAAACCACGCGGACGAGGATTTTACTAGGAATTCCTACCTACAAAAATGTTTAACTTATAAACTAAGCACATTAATGAATAATAAAAATCAGCCAATTCTACAAACAAAAGTTACGCATGTAAAAATTATGAATTGCTCGTTTCTGGAGTTTTTCATCTGATATTTTTGAACTATGGTTGACTGCAGATAAATAAAACTGTGGGAACCAAAACCATGGATGGATAAGGGGGGTGCACCATATACCAATTCACTTAATCCTCACACCTGGTAGAAGGCATTTCTATCCTCTATTACAATTGAGAAAGAGGCACAGAGAGATCAAGCATTTTGCCCAAAGTCACACAGCCAGAAAGGAGCGGCCGTCGCTGGCAATAGATTCAGGGCCCCTAAGCTCTCCACCATCAGCCTCGCAACAAATGCTCCCTGGGTGAGTCCACCTTCCCAACTCAGCCAAGCCGTGACATGCACGAAAACTCAAAGCTGCGGCCTCGCTTCCCAAGTTGCCTGTGCGTTTCACACTTTGTCTCCTTGTTCTCTCCCACACTGACTCCAGCCTGCCAGAGAGCCATGTGCCAGCACCTCCTGGCCACGCGGCGGTCACAGCAGGACTAGGAAGTCTTGCGCCTGGAGACTCACGCTGGAGGACGGTGGACGAGCTAAAGCACCAGACACGATCCGCACAGGTGATTGACAGGAGGCTTTTTGTCAGCATCCGGCGGGCCAGTCGGAGTCCAGCAAAGGGCCTGGCTGGGGCTCCTCGTCTCTCCAGGGATGTCTGGTTTTCCTGCCCCTGCACGCCGGGAACTTCGCCTGCTTCCGGGCCGCCGCTCAGATCTGTGTTTGGATCTCTGTCAGTTCCTGAGAAGGCAGTGGATTTCCCAAGTCACACGCTCACTGCCCTAAAACAAATATGCAAACAAAAGGCTTCAGTGAGCTCGGGTGCTGCGCCTTCCTGAGATGGACGCTGGTGTGGGCTGACCTCACGGCCGCACAGCAGGGGCTGGAGAAAAGAGGCGTCCGTTGTTAGGCCTCGTTTGCGAAGTTTTGTCTTCCAGAACCACTCAAGTCTCTTTTGGTTGCTGTGAATCCCCTACGTCAGGAAGTGAAGCCATGACCACGATGCACATCTGATTTGTAACTTTTCCAAACTGCCCTTGACATCACCAAGGCCAGACCCCTGGAAAGAGGAAGGAAAGAAGTGACCGGACGCTCACCGAGCACCTGCCGAGGGGCGTCTGGGTGTTTAACCACACCCGGCAGAAGGCACTGCACTAATACAGCAACAGAAGAGACTTAGAAGAGATGCAGCAGTTTTGGTCAACGTATTTGAACACTTGACGAGATAGATCAGTTTCTCGAAAAATACAGTTTATGCATGCTGACTCAAGAAGAAGTAGAAAGCGTGAACAGTCCTGGAATTATCGACGAAACTGAAACTGTGAAAGCCTCACCGCAGCCAAACACAGGCTCAGAAAGTTCTACAGCTGAGCTCCTCAACGCGTGCAGGGAGCCAACAGTCCAGCCTAACGCGCAGAAGGAAAGAGGCATGCACGCATTCCGTGAGCACAGCAAAATGTTTAATTTAAAAATCAGGCAAAGTCAGTCATACAGAAGCTCTTAGCCGATCTCACGCACTAACAAAGACGCAAAACCTTGCTTGAAATTAGCCAAAGGGACCTAGCAATGATGCTGTTGTTAGTTCAGAAACGCAAGGACTGGGTGACACCGAAAGTCTTGGCACGCTGTGCTGTGCTGAGAGATTTACCCTAAGAGAGACCTAGCCTTTGTCCCGGCTCCTGGGATGTAACCTTTAAATCCTTGAACTTCTTTGCTATTCATGGTGGGCCTTTTGGGCCACACCTGGCAAGTCATGCTAATGAGATGATTCCGGATGGAGGTGGATGGAGCTAGAAAAACCAACCATGTGACAAGAGCCGTGTGGCTGTGGGCCACGTGCACTCAGCCAGAGGTTGGCAGGCTTGGGTGTGTGGCTGCCAGAGACTGAGGTCAGTCACGTACATAGTAACTCAGCCTGGCCTGTGTTACGAAGCCTCGGCCGAGTCGCAGGCCCCAGGGGCTTCCGTGAGCTTCCTGGGTGGGCAGCGCTCTGGGCTCAGGCCACCAGGGAACCCCCTTGCTGGGACCCAGCAGCTCTGTTACACTGCCTGCTTCTGCTTTGTAGCCTGGTGTGATGATAAAACAGTAACAGTAGACAGAGGTGGCCCTGTGTCCTGTGAGTCCCGGAATTTGCAGCCGATGAGTGTGGGGACCCCTGAGCTCCTGGGGTCGGGAGCTGGGCACACGTGGCTCCTGGCAGACGGTGCCCCTCACCTGGAGTTCACTGAGCTCCAAGTCATCCACTATCAGAGCAGATTGCACGAGACAAATACCATGCAAGACAGAGTTACAGAGAGGCAGAGAAAGATCGACCTTCCATCCACTGGGTCACTCCTCAAATGGCCGAAATGGCCAGAGCTGTGCCCATCCGAAGCCAAGGGCCAGGAGCTTCTTCTGGGTCTCCCACGCAGGTGCAAGGGCCCAGGGATTTGGGCCATCTTCTACTGCTTTCCCAGGCCATAGCAGAGAGCTGGATCAGAAGTGGAGCAGCCAGGTCTTGAACCAGCACACAAATGGGATGCTAACACTGTGGACAGCGGTTTTACCCACTACATCACATGGCCGGCCACTCAACTCACATTTTAAAATAGATTTCTAAAAAGATGTATTCATTTGAAATGCAGAGAGAGAGATAGAGATAGATAGAGAGAGAGAGATATCTTCCATCCACTGTTTCACTCCCCAAATGCCTGCCACAGTCATGGTTGGGCCAGGCTGAACCAGGAGCCAGGAACTCCATCAGGGTCTACCGTATGGGTGGCAAGGGGATCCAGCACTTTGGCCACCAGTGGTGCCTCCTAGGTAGGTTAGCAGGAAGCTGAATCAGAAACAGGGAGTAGCCAGGACTTGAACTCTGAACGGGATACGGGGTATGGCTCATCGATGCCCTTCAGTGCTGCAGCTCAGCAGGCTACGCTCCCCTTGGGACGTGGGCATCCCACACTGGAGCGCTGGTTGGAGTCCCGGCTCCTTTGCTTCTGATGCAGCTCCCTGCTAATGCACCCAGGAAAGCAGCAGAGGACGGCTCACATGCTTGGGCTCCTGCACCCACGTGGGGACCTGGATGGAGCTCCTGGCTCCTTCTGACTTCTGTCTGGCCCAGCCCTGCATGTTGAAGCCGCTGGGGAGTGACCCAGAGGTGGCAGGTCTCTGTGACTGTTTCTCTGTTGCTCTGCCTTTCAGATAAATACATCTTTAAAAATATTTTTGAGGGGCCAGCGCTGTGGTGTAGTGGGCTAAGCCTCCACCTGCAGTGCCGGCATCCCATATGGGCACCGGTTCGAGTCCTGGCTGCTCCTCTTCTGATCCAGCTCTCTGCTCTCTGCTAGGGCCTGGGAAAGCAGTGGAAGATGGCCAAGTCCTTGGGCTCCTGCATCCATGTGGGAGAAGCTCCTGGCTCCTGGCTTTGGATCAGCCATTTAGGGAGTGAACCATCAGGTGGAAGACCTCTCTCTCTGTCTTTCCCTCTCCCTGTCTGTAACTCTACCTCTCAAATAACTAAATAAAATCTTTAAAAAAATATTTTGAAGATGAAAAACCTTAAGTAAACTATAACTAGGAGAAAAGCCTTAACCTGAGAAAGAGAACATAAACAAACCAGCAATATAGTGATAAAGATGTTCTAAGCATTCCTTTTACAGTCGGGAGCGGGAAGGCCCTTTTTAATCCTTGTGCTTAAAGCACTCACGTCCCACATCAGAGTGCCCGGGCTCCACTGTGGTCCCACTGCTGACCCAGCCAGTGCAGGCCTGGGCGTCAGCGGGGACGGCTCCGGGGGTTGAATTCCTCTCTCCCAAATGGGGGATTCTCTCTCTCTCTCTCTCTCTCCCTCACAAATAAACTTCTAAAAGAACTTCTAAAACTTTTAAAAGAAAATCAGGAGCAAGACAAGGGTGCACCTGTCATCCTTTCCCAAATTTCCCAAATGTACTAGGAGTCTAGATAAGGCAACAACAAGGAAAATAAATTCAAAGCATAAACTTTAGAAGGAAGAAATAAGACGGTCATTATTCACAGGATTTCCTATATGGAAAACCCCAAAGAGCACAGCAAGGCATCCTTTAAAATAATAAGCTGGCTTGGGGCCCGCGCTGTGGCGCAGCCGATTAACGCCCTGGCCTGAAGCGCCGGCATCCCATATGGGCGCCAGTTCAGGTTCTGGCTGTTCCACTTCCAATCCAGCTCTCTGCTGTGGCCTGGGAAAGCAGAAGAGGATGGCCCAAGTCCTTGGGCCCCTGCACCCGCGTGGGAGACTCGGAAGATGTTACTGGCTCCTGGCTTCAGATTGGCCCAGCTCCAGCTGTTTTGGCCAAATGGGGAGTGAACCAGTAGATGGAAGACCTCTCTCTCCCCCCCGCCCCCGCCTCTCCTTCTCTCTCTGTGTAACTCTGACTTTCAAATAAATAATAATAATAATAATAATAAGAAGAAGAAGAAGAAGAAGAAGAAGAAGAAGGCTTAGCAAAGAGGCTGCCCGTAGGAGCTCCGTTAGAACCGGGATCTGCTGCGGGAGCAATCCCTGCTTCGCCCAGGGCCTGTGCTACAAATCTGCATCTCCCTCCAAAGCCCACGAAGTCAGATTTGTGCTTCTGGCCGGCGCCGCGGCTCACTAGGCTAATCCTCCACCTTGCGGTGCCGGCACACCGGGTTCTAGTCCCGGTCGGGGCGCCGGATTCTGTCCCGGTTGCCCCTCTTCCAGGCCAGCTCTCTGCTGTGGCCAGGGAGTGCAGTGGAGGATGGCCCAGGTGCTTGGGCCCTGCACCCCATGGGAGACCAGGATAAGTACCTGGCTCCTGCCATCGGATCAGCGCGGTGCGCCGGCCGTGGTGGCCATTGGAGGGTGAACCAACGGCAAAGGAAGACCTTTCTCTCTGTCTCTCTCTTTCACTGTCCACTCTGCCTGTCAAAAAAAAAAAAAATACAGATTTGTGCCTCCTTTAAATGTGTGCGGTGCTAAAATCAGGTTTCATCCAACTTACATTGTCAGAATTTCTGTGGCCTGGAAAGCTCCGGGTCCCCAGAGACAGCCACAGGCAGGCGGCGCCCCCAGGTCCCTAAGACCTTGTGTTTGGGGTAAGTCAGGGAGTGTTTCGTTTACACCCTGGGAGACCCGCAGTTATACAGATCCCCAGAAACCCAAACATCTTTGCTTTTTAATTTTTATTACTTATTTTCATTTAATTTGCAAGGCAGAGAGGCAGACACAGAAGTTCTCCATCCGCTGCGTCACTCCCCAGAGGCCTGCCACAGCCAGGGGTGGAACTGGCTGGGGACAGAAACCAGGAACTGCATCCAGGTCTCCCCCATGGGTGGCAAGGACCCAAGGGCTTGAGCCGTCACTGCTGCCTCTGAGGACCCCCGTGAGCAGGCAGCTGGCCGTGGACTGGAGCTGGGCCCCTAGCCCAGGCCCTCTGACGGGGGGCCGGCGTCCCTCCCTGCTGCGGCGCACGCCGCCCTAACACCCGTGCGGCAGGTTCCTGTGCCTGGCCTGGCAGCTGTCCAGCCTCCCCGGAGCTCCCCCGCTGGCTCCTTGGTCTAAGCCCTCAGCCCTCTTCCCCTGCACGGTCAGCGACCTCAGGCTGGCCCCGGCCCTCCCCATGACCCCCACCCTTCACCTGGCATCCACGGGGTTTGTGCCTCCAGGATGCTTGGTGGACCCCCAAATGCGAGAACATTCAGTCCCCTGGGTAAAACGGCCTGGGGTTTGCATTGTGACCCACTTGCTTTAAGTCATCTCTCCTCTGCTACTATGCAAATGCTATGCGAACAGCTGTGGCGCCATATTGTCTAGAGAAGCAGGGCGGGGAACGCCCATGTGCGGGGCACTCTGCAGGGCCAGATGCCGCCCAGGGACTTCCCCTGCTCCTCCCACCATTCCTGCCAAGCTCACGGCTCTACGGCTGCAGACACAAAGGCAGAGGGGCAGCAGACATGCGGACAGGAGCTCTCCAGGCCTTCGTCCGTGGCTCTGTGCCGCAGCGTCAGGAGGCACCCAGCCAGGACTGAGCGCTGGAGCCCAGGCTCCCGCCCCTGACCCTGCCGGTGGATCTGGGGTCTCCAAGAACCGTCCCAGGAGCCTCCTGGCCCACCCAGATGCTGCTTTTGGATCAAAGGAGATGCAGGCCCCGTGCTCATGCCTACTCAGGGTTTGCCGTGTGCACGGCCTGGTCCCCACGGCCACTGATCTCCCTGCAGCTCTCCTTTGCCGGGAGGGGACAGGCCCGTGTCCTGAGTCAGCCCTGCACCGGCCGCGGCGGCTGCATCCACGCTCCCTGAGCAGGGGCTGACGGGGCAGATGTCCCCCACGAGGGTCACAGAGGGGCCGCCCCTCCCCGTGGCTGGTGGGGCCGAGTTTGGGCGGCTGGAACCTCGGGCTGCCGTCACTTCATTTCTTTCTGTTTTTAATTAAATTGCCTGGGTCACGGACACCTGGAGAGCCTTGGACGTGCAGCCTTGTGCTTTGTTAATGATACACCACCTGTTTGCTCGCCCGCGTGGTCACGTGACCCTGGCTCTGCAGAACGTCCTGTCTCACTGGCCTAAACCAGTTTGTGAGTGAACTGCTTGGGATGAGTGCCAGAAGCTCGCTCCCTCTCCCTCTCTCGCCTTCCCTCTCTCCTCCTTTCCCTCTTTCTCTGCCCCACCCCCACCTTTCTTGCCCCAATTTTAAGACTGGCCATCAGTCCCAAACTTGTCGGCAGCCTCTGAGTTAACTGCTTATGACAGCCAATCGCTCTGTTTCCATTGCAAGATTTTGCCCTGATTTCTGATAAGCGAGGATTTTGCTGATTTCTGACAAGGCTGGTGGAGGCCAGAGCCAACTGGGGGCACCAGCTCAGACCCAGAGGGGAGATTTCAGAGTCAGGGGAAGCCCACGGGAGACCCTGGGGGTCAGCGAAGCACTGACCCCTCTCCCACCCCGCCCCACCCCAGGGCAGGAGAGGAGGGGGCCGGGAGGCACCTCCGCGCCTCGTGTTTTCTGAGTTGATCAGGCTCCTGAAGAGGGCTGCGCGCCCGGCATTTTTAAGAGCTGCAAATGTTACCCATTGCCATGAAGAGCACGCAGAGGAAAGGCGTTGGGCACAGTGGCTCAGCCCGCTGAGGACCCGCGGTGCCGTCACAGCCCTGGGTGTGGCTTTGCTTCCTGGAGGCAGCTCCAGGCTCCCGGCTTCAGCCTGGCCCAGCCCTGGCTGTTTGGGGAGTGGACCAGCAGACGGAAGGTCTCTTTCTCTCAGCCTTTCACGCACATAAACACAAGTGCTTTAAACTTAAATAAACAAGTACAGAGCCTGAGGATCTGACCCCGTGTGGGTGGCCCGGCTGGCGTCACCCAGGAGAGGGACAGGGACGTCACAGAGGTGACAGCCACTGCAGAGGGGGAGTTTGGGGAGTGCTCTTCTGATGGGACCAGGTGACTGGAACTAGAGGAGATAGTGGGCGGGGTACAGGGATGGCCCCACCCACCGGGATGGCCCCACCCACTGGGATGGCCCCGCCCACTGGGATGGCCCCGCCCACTGGCATTGCAAAGCCAGATGCCCACATGCATGCCATCTCAGTGCTGGCGCTGTCACCAGGATCCCCGTGTCCCCCTCGCTGGGCCCCTCCGCACACAGCTCCTGGCAGCTGCCTTCTCTCCAGTCCGATTTCACTTTCTGGTTATCGCGGTGGGGTCCCCACATCGTCATGATTCCGTCACTTCTCCAGGGCCCTGACGACCAGGCTCGAGGTGCGCGTGCGTGCATGTGTGCACCTGTCCCTGCCGCAGAAGCGGCCTCCTGTGGGGATGACTCATTCTTGTGTGTTGCTCACTTGGGGCTTAGGAAATCCTTCCAGTGGCCCAGAGCCCTTCTTATCAACTTCTGATAGGAGTTTGCAGCCCATAAAACCCAGCTGCACACTCCCTGTCACTCAGTCACTTCCTGAGTCAAGTGTCACCCGGGTCCCCACCCCCTGCCAAGTCATAAACAAGGCAATGGCAGTGGCGTGGCAGCCTGGAGGCTGCGCGGGCCCTCGCTGGGATATGCCTTCCTCTGTTTTGTCTTTGAGCCCCACGAGCAAAACAGCGACAGACCATGCTCATGGGTGTTTTCCAGAACAATCCACAGCCTGGTCCCCAAAAGCTTTGGTAAATCAACTCATATTGGTACTAAAATCACTCGTGCCATTTTTTGTTGAAGATTTGTTTATTTATTTGAAAGTCAGAGAGTTACACAGAGAGATGAGAGGCAGAGAAAGAGAGAGAGAGGTCTTCTATCTGCTGGTTCATTCCCCAATTGCCTCAATGACCGGAGCTGCACCAATCCAAAACCAGGAGCCAGGAGCTTCTTCCAGGTCTCCCACGTGGGTGCAGGGCCCAAGCTCTGGGGCCACCTTCTACTGCCTTCCCAGGCCACAGCAGAGAGCTGGATCAGCAGTGGAGCAGCCAGGACTCAAGCCGGCGCCCATAGGGATGCCGGGACTGCAGGTGAGGCCTTTCCCAGCTCCGCCACAGCGCCGGCCCCTGTGCCGTTATTCCTAAGCACCGAGGGGAATGGGAGCGACAGAAACAACGTGACCTGAAGCAAGGCAGTGACTCGGAGTGAAAGATCCCCGCCTGCCCCAGCAGGGCTGAAGGTCAGTCTTTGGACAATGGCACAACGCAGTCCTGAGTACTGGCCACGGTTCCACTGGGGCAGTGGGGTACATGCCCAGCCCCTGGCTCCTTCGTCTCCTCTGGAAAACAGTGTGGCCCAAAGGAAGCAGATGCAGGGTCCACACCAAAGACACCAAGTGGTCCCCCGTGCCAATAAAATGTCCCACAACGGGACCCCTTCCTGGGGAGGTGGACTGATGATGGCCACTCTTAGAGCCGTTCTCCTGGTGGAGGAAAGCAGAGAGGGAAGATGGTCTTTGCAGGGGCCAGGGGCAGCCGACGCCCCACTCTGGTTCTTTCTGGCCCCTACCCGCCTCGCGCTCTCCTCCCCTGCCCCTCTGGTCCTGCAGGTCCCGCTCCTGCAGCCGCTGCTCCAGATAGTGCCGGGGGTGGGCTCCCACGGGGCAGGCTAAGTCAGGTCACAAACCTGTCCCAACTCCAAGCACACCCATAAGGCACGTCCAGCGTGACTGGTGAGGTTCTGGTTGGCAGAGCTGCCCAGGTGGCGGAGGCTCTGCTGTCACATGGGTCCCAGGGACCACAGCGTTGTGCAGGCAACAGGAGAAAATGCACCTGGGTGGGGAGGGGGCTCTGTGGCTCAGCGGCTTCAGCCGCTGCCTGCAGTGCCGGCATCCTGTATCGCTCCACTTCCAATCCAGCTCATTGCTAACGCAGAAAGCAGCAGAGGCTGACCCAAGTGCTTGGGCCCCTGCACCCACGTGGGAGACCCTGAAGAAGCTCCTGGCTCCTGGCTGTTGCGACCATTTGGGGAGTGAACCAGCAGATGGAAGACATAGCTCTCTCCTCTCTCTCTCTCTCTCCCTCTCTAACTCTGATTTTAAATAGCTTTTTTTTTAATGTACTTGGGCCCTGAGAGCGTCCACCGGGAGTGTCCCACGGCCACACAGGAAAGCACTGGACTCCCACAGGTCCTGGCCACCACGTGTGGTACTGACTCAGGACAGGAACCACAGCCACTCAGATGCTGTCTCCTGGAGAAGGAGCCCAGCTGGCAGGAGCGGTGGCCTGCTTGGCGAGCCGGACAGCTGGATCGACGCTGGCGTTCGAGCCGCAGCCAGAGTGTTCAGGTCCACGGTGGTGCCGGGCTCCCTTCTCCTCCACTGCTCTGCTCCTGGGCCTGGCGCCAGCATGGGCTCCAGCACCCGGTGTGTCGTGAATTAGCCTGTGGCTCACGCGGTCTGCTCGGGCTCAGGCTCACGGCAGCTCTCTGGTCACCCTGTAAGTGTCCCGAGGGCGGAGCGCTGGGCCCATTCTTCTGTGCCTTCGTTAGTTCTGTGTGCTAAGAAAACGGAGATGTCCAAGGGCCTCAGAGTCTAGGGGTGGAGGCAAGAACAGTGAAATCAACCCTGGGCTACGCAAGAGCGGTCTCACCAAACACGTGGGGATGCAATTAAGCCCCCACCCCAGGGAGACGAGAGGGCTCTGGACCTTAGGGGGAGGGGAAGTGGGCGGCAAGGGGAAGCCAGGTGTTCCCACCAGAGACCAGAGCCCAGCCCCGAGCTGAGGTTTTCTCTCGGGGTGGAGCCGAGTGGGGATGGCTGCACTTACAGGACCGGGTAGGAAACACTGTGGGCTTCACGGGCCACACAAGAACTGTGTCACACGTCGTGTGTGTGAACTCTGTCCTGTGTGTGTGTCCATGAACTGTGTCACACGTCGTGTGTGTGAACTCTGTCCTGTGTGTGTGTCCATGAACTGTGTCACACATCGTGTGTGTGAACTCTGTCCTGTGTGTGTGTCCATGAACTCTGACACACATCGTGTGTGTGAACTCTGTCCTGTGTGTGTGTCCATGAACTGTGTCACACATCGTGTGTGTGAACTCTGTCCTGTGTGTGTGTCCATGAACTGTGTCACACATCGTGTGTGTGAACTCTGTCCTATGTGTGTCCATGAACTCTGACACACATCCGTGTGTGTGTGAACTCTGTCCTGTGTGTGTGTGCATGAACTCTGACACACATCGTGTGTGTGAACTCTGTCCTATGTATGTGTCCATGAACTCTGACACACATCCGTGTGTGTGTGAACTCTGTCCTGTTTGTGTGTGCATGAACTCTGACACACATCGTGTGTGTGAACTCTGTCCTATGTATGTGTCCATGAACTATGTCACACATCCTTGTGTGTGTGAACTCTATCCTGTTTGTGTGTGCATGAACTCTGACACATATCTGTGTATGTGTGAACTCTGTCACACGTCTGTGTGTGTGAACTCTGACATACATCATACATCTGTGTGTGTGAACTCTGTCATGTATTGTCATATATCTGTGTGTGTGCATGAACTGTCACGCATCCTGTGTGTGTTCAAGGGTGCTTTTATAGCCTTTTAAAGACGTAAAAAATCATTTTCAGTCTGCAGGTCGTATGAAAACAAATGCAAACTAAGGCACAGCTCTGGGGTGGCTGTAGTAAAGAGACAGCCGAGGAGAACTGGTGGGGGTGTGGGGGTGGGGACCCCCGTGTCGGGCTGGAGAGGAAGAGGGACGGGGACCCCCGCGCCCAGCTGGACAGGGTGTAGGGGCAGGGACCCTCACGTCCGGCTGGTGGAGGTGCAGTGGTGCTGCCTCTGTGGGAGCAGCTGGTGGCCCCCAGAGCTGGACACGGCGCCCCCTGCCAGGCAAGCCAACCCCCAGGTAGGAGCACAGAAGCCGGGCCACACAGACCTCTTACCCGTGTTATCTGGGGAGACTGCGGGGAGCCGGTGAGTGGGCGTGGCCTGTCCTCGCATGCGGTCTGCTTTGCCCACACTGGGGAACCGAGTTCTGACGTCTGCTACAACTTGGGTGACCCTTGGACACTCTGAGCCGGGTGGAAGAAACCAGACACAGAGGACCAGAAATTACACGGTTCCGTTTATAGGAGACGCAAAGACCAGAAATTACACGGTTCCCTTTAAGGAAATGCCCCCAAGAGGAACATCCACGAAGGGAGCTTGGCCTTGGCCTCGGGCTGGAGGGAGCTGGGGAAACGGGAAGTCCTGCAGGTTCCTTTAGGGGAGGAGAATGTTCTAGAATTAGATCGCGGCCGGGATCGGGCTTGAAAAGGGCAAGTTCTGTGGCGTGAGAATTACGTCTCCATTCCTAAAATACTTTGTGTCTTTTTGTAAGTAGGTCAAGGGCCATGGTTTGCCATGCTGACAAAGGAAGGAAGCCACAGAGGGTGAGGGCCAGAGAGTTCCCCGCCCTGGAGGCCACCAGAGGCTCGGGCGGGGGCCTCCGAGCAAAGCCTGATCTTGGTGGGAAACCACCGGAAACGCTCGCCCACCGGCGGCTGCGGCATCACACACACAAAGGCCCGGCAGAGCCCAGATTCGGGCACCCGCGGAGGCCCCCGCTCAGGGGGCAGAGTCAGTGGGCTCGGGGACGGCTCGGTGGAGAGGGCAGGGACCAGGGGGCACACGGGCTGCAGCTGCTGCACCGGGGCCTGGCACACACAAGTCATCGAGTCCGGGGCCGGGAGAGCAACCTGGAGGACGGGGAGAGTGAGCGGCTCTGAGGCTGGGACCAGGCAGCGGCAGGTTACGGTCTGAAGCCCGTGGGCTCTGTTCAAGAGGGGAGAGGCAGCCAGAGAGGCAGGTTCCGGAGCAGTCGTTGGGTCAGGAACCGAACGCCCGGAGCCGGCCTGTCCAGGGAGAGCAAGAGCGGCAGAAGCCGGAGGCTAAGGACAGAGGGGTGTGTGTGTGTGTGTGTGTGTGCCCCCAGGAGGCTAAGGACAGAGACGGGCTGTGTGTGTGTGTGTGTGTGTGTGTGCCCCCAGGAGGCTAAGGACAGAGACGGGCTGTGTGTGTGTGTGTGTGTGTGCCCCCAGGAGGCTAAGGACAGAGACAGGGTGTGTGTGTGTGTGTGTGTGTGTGCCCCCAGGAGGCTAAGGACGGGGGGTGGTGTGCCCCCAGGAGGCCGGGAGGGGGAGAAGAGCCCAGCAGGAGAAGTAGGGAGAGCAGTGGGAAGCAGTCCCCACGCACCCTTCACAGGAGGGAAGGGAGATGATGAGAACGCAGCCCAGAGTCGGGTGCAGACGGAGGGGCACCCAGTCGGCTGCTCCAGTGTCCCAGGCGCTGGAGGAAGACGGTGTTGGGGCAAAAGGCAGTGGGAAGGCATGGGACGGGACGGGGCCCCCTCCTGACCTGCCACCTTGGGTTCAGCTAGAAGGGTTGACTGAGGGACTGCAGACACACATTGCATGGTTTTGTTTATCTGTTTCTTTGAAGGGGGGGGGGAAGGGGGAGGGAGAGGGAGAACTCCTACCCTCTTGCTCCTTCCCTGTCACAACTGGGACTGGGACTGGGCAGGGGCCGAAGCCAGGGGCTCAGGACTCAATCCAGGGACCCGACTACTTCGACCACCACTGCTGCTCCCAGGGTGCCCGTCAGCAGGGAGCTGGGGTCAGGAGCAAAGCCAGGAATCATGCCCGGTTCCTGTGATGTGGGACCCAGCATCTTAAACGGTGTCTGAGCTGCTAGGCTAAGCGGCTGCCTGCAGTTGCACATTTGAAGAGAATGACAACAACGTCTTTGTGTGCTTAGTTTCCTGTGTGAGTGTGGCCAGCAGCGGTAGTCTAATCTAACCTAGATTGTTGGGGCACAGCAGGTTAAGCTGCTGCCCGCAACACCTGCATCCCACATGAGCTCCGATTAGAGTCCCAGCTGCTCCGATTCTGATCCAGCTCCCTGCTAATGCGCCTGGGAAAGCAGCAGAGGATGACCCAAGTGCTTGGGCTCCTGCACCCGCGTGGGAGACCTGGATGGAGATCCGGGCTTCTGGTTTTGGCCTGGCCCAGCCCCAGGCACTGGGGCCATCTGGGGAGTGAGACAGAGGATGGAAGATCTCTTTGCCTTGCCCCCTCTGCCAGGGCTGAGCTGTCCCACTGGCTCCTGGGCACCACTCTCTGTCCCTGGGGTCCCTGTGATGAGTCCACCTTGTGTGTCCCCCGGCTGTTGTGACTTCCTGTCCATGTGTCACCAACCACCTTGGGTGTGCAGGTCTCCGAAAGGGTGCCCTCGAGCCCATCCACACAGGTAACTTTTTTTTTAAAATTTATTTGACAGGTTGAGTTACAGACAGTGAGAGAGAGAGACAGAGAGAAAGGTCTTCCTCCTGTTGGTTCACCTCCCAAATGGCCGCCACGGCCAGTGCTGCGCCCATCTGAAGCCAGGAGCCAGGTGTTTCTCCTGGTCTCCCATGCAGGTGCAGGGCCCAAGCACTTGGGCCATCCTCCACTGCACTCCCGGGCCACAGCAGAGAGCTGGCCTGGAAGAGGAGCAACCAGGACTAGAACCCGGTGCCCATATGGGATGCTGGCACCACAGGCAGAGGATTAACCAAGTGAGCCACAGTGCCGCCCCTGACACAGGTAATTTCTAGAAGCTTCTTTGCCAGGCCCCACTCCCCAGGGCCAGAGGATGCGGGCGTGGGGAGGGTGTTTGGGGGCTGACGACACCAGTCTGTCATGTGTGGGGCACAGCCAGGAGTACAGAGCACGATGGGAAAATTCTTAGCTCCAAGCCTGGACGTTTCTCTGGTCCAGACTTCTCCCAAAGGGAAGTGTGCACTCAGCATAGGGTTAGCAGCCCGGGCCTGGGTGCTCCTCTCTCCTCCCGTGCCCCTCCTGACCTGGGGCAAGTTCCCTCAGTGTCCTAAGCCTCGGTTTCCACACCAGCGACACCCGCACACGGCTGCTGCAGGCTGGGTCTCACGCAGAGGGTCTGGGGAGAGCTCAGGGGCCGGGGTCTGGCCGGCGTGCACCAGCAGAGCCTCTCTGAGATGGATTCCCTCCACCGGAGTTCACAGAAAGCAAAGGACAAACTAACAAAGCCGAACGTCCTTGCCCAGTGAGCGGCTTTCGGCCTCTGACACCCGATCCGTGGGCTTGCTCATCTCAAGCCATCCCCTGCATAGCTACAGTGTCCCCGCCCTGCCCCCACTCAGTTCACTTCCGATGCCCACGACCCTGGCGATCCCAGCAGACCCCACGCCTGAGGCCCTGTCCCTCGGGGCCGCCCTCCCTGCGGAGGCCACGCACAAGCCCCAGGCCTCCCGCACCCCTGACCCCACAACGCCCTCCTCGGGTTTGATCATTTGCTAGAATGGCTCTCAGGGCCAAGAGCAGCTCTCTGCTTACTGTTACTCATTTATGACACACTCGGGACCAGTCAGATGGAAGAGCAGGGAACAGGGAGTGGGGTGGGGGTCACGGAACTCCTGGGTCGTCGCTGCCCCCCCCCCCATGCCTCTGTAGGTTCAGCACCCAGGAATTTCCGGCTTGCCCAGCCACGTCCTCGCCTGGTGTCATGAACTCGGGCTCCAGCCGCTCTCCCTGTCCCCAAGGTGGGGTGAGCAGGGGCGCTGTGCGGAGAGAGCTTCAACCTCTAACCCTGACTGGGTCCATCTGCAACCGGCCAGTCCCAAGGGGGCCCAGCCTCGGGTCATCTCGTGAGCGTGTCACAGCTCTCCAATCCTGCCTTTTGTATTTCCAGAGTCCCAGGGGCCAGGGACTGGGACCGAATGCGTATTTCCCACCGTCAAGCACACTGGATGCTTGGTCAACAAGCCAGCGCCTCCCGTGCTGAGAGTCCAACCAGGTCCTGTCCGGTCCACAGAACGACACAGGACCTGTGGACGGACCCCGTGAGCTGAAAACAGAACGAGCCCCCTCCCCGCAGGTACACCTGACTTCCGGACAAGACCCTCCCTTGTCCAATCCTCAGTGCCAAGACAGTGCTTCAGACAAATTGCATTTGCTTCCGAGGTGGTGGTCAGAGACCCGGGTGGAGAGGGTGGGGACAGGAGGGAGACTTGGGGGGGTGGCTGCTCTGTGGGACACCGGGGCAGCAGGAGTGACCAGGAGCAGCCTGGAGAACCCAGTGCACCCCTGCCCGCTGCCCTGCAGCCACCGCTCGCTGCCCCCACTGCCCCCGCCGCCCCCTGCCCCCGCTGCCCCCTGCTGCCTCTGCCGCCCCCGCTGCCCCTCCACCCCCTGCTGCCCCTGCCGCCCCTGCTGCCCCCACCACCCCCCGCTGCCCCCACCACCCCCTGCTGCCCCCGCCGCCCCCCGCTGCCCCCGGCCGCACTCCCAGAGGCAGAGACGGAAGCTGAGCATCCCCCCCCCAGCACTGGGCCCCGGGGCCCGAGCCTTCAGCTCCCCGCTCTTCAAGGGCTTCCAAGAACCACAAAGACTTGGCCGCGTGGACAGAGGGAACACAGAAGAAACCATCACCAAGTTAGCAATGGGGTAAATCACATTCGCAAAATCCACACGTCTTAAAATTGCCTTTTTGAAGAATTTATTTATTTATTTGAAAGAGTAACAGAGAGGGAGAAACAGAGACAGACAGATAGACAGACAGACAGACACACACACACACACACACACACAGATCTTCCATCTGCTGGTTCACTTCCCAAATGGCGACAATGGCCTATGCTGGGCCAGGCTGAAGCCAGGAGCCAGGAGCCTCCTCTAGGTCTCCCATGTGGGTACAGGGACACAAGCACTCGGGCCATCTTCCATTGCTTTCCCTGGCCAATAGCAGGGAACTGGATTGTAAGTGAAGAAGCCAGGACTTGAACCAGTACCCACACGGAGTGCCGGTGTTGCAGGCGGCAGCTTTACCAACTATGCCACAACATCAGCCCCCGAAATTGCCTTTGTTAAAAGCTCATTTACATATCTGAAAGGCAAAATGCCAGAGAGAGAGAGAAAGGGCTCTTCCATCTGCTGGTTCACTCCCACAATGGCTGCAACAGGTGGGGCTGAGCCAGGCCAAAGTGAGGTACCAGGAGCTCCACCAGGGTCTCCCAGGTGGGCCGCAGGGACTCAAGTGCTCGGGCCGCTGTCTGCTCCTTCCCAGGAGTGTCAGAGGAAGCTGGATGGGAAGTGGAGCAGCAGGGACTTAAACCAGCACTCGGACATGGGATGCGGGCACTGCCAGCTGCGGCTCCACACGCTGTGCCACACGTTTGTCCCTTACAGTTTCTGATGCCACTGGGGTGTGGGGGGGCATTTAATGGGACAGCTCAGGCCTCCGGGTGTTGGGAGAAGACCATGGAGAGGTCCTTTGTCCTCAGGAGATGAAGAAACTCCCGGCACCATTTATTCCTGAGCTCCGGGTCAGAGAGGGGTGCCCGCACCCCAGCCTGCACCCTGCCCGTCAGGCGGCGGCAAAGCCACTGGTGCCGGGTGAAAGTTCTTTCCAAGGGCTCAGGCTTCAGCTGTGCTCCAGCAGCCTCAGAGTTAGCATCCCCCTGGATATAAACACAAGACAAAAATGTTTCGAGCTGGCATCAACCCCAAAGGGCCGGCCAGTGCGCTCCTGAACCAGGCAAAATCAACACGCCCACCAGGAATGCCAGCGCAGGCCACAGCGTGCAAGGACCGTGTCCTAACCACCAGGAATCTGCTGACAGCGCCGGGGCCGTTCCCCCCTCTCTGTCCAGCCTGGACGTTCAGCATGAAGCCAACAGGAAGTGTTGCAAGACTTCACTGTACAAAGCTGTTGTTGTTTTGGCCAGGGGTGGAGGGCGCCGAGTGCCCCGGGGTCAGAATCCCCCAGTCCTTGCGTCCGAGCACAAGGGAGCGCGCTACGCGGCTGCACGAGAACCTGCACACGCCAGCAGCAGGTGTCTTCCCGAGAAGGGGCCTGGCTGCAATTGGGACGCCGGCCTGGGCACGGTCACGGGCATTCCTCCTCCTGGCACTGTCCCCAGCCAGAATAATGAACGCCCTGGCCTAGAATGTGACCTGACCCAGGGCTGTAATTTCATGTTAGTGGCAGGGCAGGTGTGTCATGGCACTGATAAGCCGAAGACCGGCTCTGGCGGTTACCAGCTGGGTGCCAGTGGCTCACCACATCCCTGTGTCTGTATGTGATGGGGTCTCCCTGTCTCCAAAGGCCCTTTCTGTAAAGAAAGGAACAAGCAGGTTCTAAATCATGAAGGGAACACCATTTCGCCCTTGACTTTGAAAGCAGCCCCTTGAAGAGGACCTGAGCTGGTGTAGGACACACAGACACCCGAGCACCCGGCCCAGCCTCGGGGTCTGCAGCTGCGGGACCAGCAGGTTTCCTCGAGCTGCATCCCGGGAAGCACTGACCCTCTCCGTCCCGCGGATCTGCCCTGCCTGGCGCCGCGCAGCCCTCGGCCTCCCAGACAGAGGAAGCCAGGCGGCGATGGCAGTGGTAACGCCTAGAACTGGTAGTGAAAGTGCCGTGGCCGCCATCACCCATCGCCACCTGACTCTCAGGAATAAAAGTACAATAAGAACGGTCCCTCCTGAAAAACAGGTCTCTTCCTTCCTGGAGACAGCGTGTGCCGTGTAACCCACGCCTCCTCCACCTGCCAGCCAGAGATCGCAGAAGCGAGATCTGGGCCCAGCCGGGGAACGTGGCCCAGCCCAAGTTCCCGAGACCTGTGTCCCTCCTGTCTCATTTGAATGTTTTTTTGTTTCACCAAGGGCCTGTTTTTTTTTTTTCCAGAAAATTAAGCAAATATGCAGAGTTCACATACGCGCCCCCCACCCTGCACCTCTTCTCCTGTGACAGAACTAACATTTGCATGAGTGTGGTCCACCGGTTACAACCAATGAGCTGGTACTGATACACTGGCATTAATGAACACCAACTGTTTACCCTGGGATTCATCCCTGGTGTTGTTCATTCTGTGGGTTTTTGTTTTTTAAGATTTTATTTATTTATTTGAGATGTAGAGTTACAGAGAGAGAGAGAGAGAGAGAGAGGCAGAGAAAGGTCTTCCAACCGCTGGTTCACTTCCCAAATGGCCACAATGGTTGGAGCTGGGCCGATCCGAAGCCAGGATCCAGGAGCTTCTTCCCGGTCTCCCACCCGTGGGGGCCCAAGCACTTGGGCCATCTTCTACTGCTTTCCCAGCCCACAGCAGAGAGCTGGATCGGGAGAGGAGCAGCCGGGACACGAACCAGCACCCATATGGGATGCCGGCACTGCAGGTGGCAGGTTAGCCACAGCGCCGGCCCCCATTCTATGGGTTTTGACTAATGAACGAGGATTCGCATCAACCATGACAGTAGCACCCAGAATAACAGCCACTGTCCTAACCCTCCCCGTGCTCCTCCTCGCCAGCCCAGCCCTGGCGCCCACTGGCCTTGGGCTGCTCCACGTCCTTGCCTTTTCAGACTACCGTGCAGCTGGAATCCACACACGGCCCTTCCCGTGGGCTCTTCGTGTGCCAGCCCGTGCTTTAGCACCCCAGGTCTCCCCATAGCATGGTAGCTGGTTCTTCTCCATTACCGCGAACGCTCCGTTGTCTGGGGGTACCGCAGGCTGCGCATCCTTTGGCCACCTGCAGAATGTCTTGACTGCTTTTAGTTTTCAGCGATCATGAATAAAGCTACCATCTTTACTGCTTTGCCTTACACTGCCTCAAAATCCCTCAGGGCGGGGCCTTCGGGAGGGCAGTGAGCTGTCACTCATCCTGCACAGGAGTGCTGGCTCTCAGTCCCGGTTGCTCCACTTCCAACGCGGCTTCCTGCGAATGCACACCCTGGGCCGCAGTGGGTGACGGCTCCAGTGCCTGAGTCCCCGCCACCCACATGGGAGAGCTGGTCGGAGTTCCCGGCTCCTGGCTCCGCCAGGCCCAGTGCTGGTTGTGACAGGCGTTTGGGGAGTGAACCAGAAGATGGACGATTTCTCTCCTCCTTTAAAACAAATCAATAAAAAAAATTTAAGGGGCTGGCACTGTGGCCTAGCAGGTAAAGCTGCTGCCTGCACTGCCAGCATCCCATATGGGCACCAGTTTGAGTCCCGGCTGCTCCACTTCTGATCCAGCTCTCTGCTATGGCCTGGGAAGGCAGTGGAAGATGGCCCAAGTGCTTGGGCCCCTGCACCTGCGCGGGAGACCCAGAAGAGGCTCCTGGCTCCTGGCTTCGGATCGGCACAGCTCCAGCTATTGTGGCCAATTGGGGAGTGAACTATCGGATGGAAGACCTCTCTCTCTGACCCTCTCTCTCTCTCTCTCTCTCTCTCTCTCTCTCTCTGTAACTCTACCTTTGTAAATAAACAAATAAATCTTTCAAAAACATTTAAAAATCCTTTTGGGAGAACACAGACGGAATCTCGGCCCACAGACATTTCAGCTGCCGCGCGAGCAGGTGCAGGCCGATCCACCCTCGCAGCTGGGTGTGGCGCAGGCTGCTCTCAGCACAGCAGAACTGCCCGGCGCAGGCTTCCCAGGACGCAGATGCACAGCTGCATGGAAGTGTGGAAATCAGCTCTGAAACCTGATGACGGGACGGCTCAGGCCAGAGAGCATCCGCTGCTCCTTTTCGTTTTGTTTTCTTTTAAATCTGCATGTTAGAATCAAGATGTCCGTGTTTCTGGCTAAGGGGCCTGGAAATGTGCTGGGCTCCCCTGCCTGCAGCGCAGAGAGCACAGGGCCTCCCTTGGGGCTTTCTGAGCTCAACTTGGGTGCAGCTCGGCTGTGACCGTCCGCCTGACGTGGGTGCAGGACGGCTGTGGCCGTCCGCCTGACGTGGGCGCAGCTTGGCTGTGGCTGTCCGCCCGACGTGGGTGCAGGACGGCTGTGACCGTCTGCCCGACGTGGGCGCAGGACGGCTGTGGCCGTCCGCCTGACGTGGGCGCAGCTTGGCTGTGGCTGTCCGCCCGACGTGGGTGCAGGACGGCTGTGGCCATCCGCCCGACGTGGGTGCAGGACGGCTGTGACCGTCTGCCCGACGTGGGCGCAGGACGGCTGTGGCCGTCCGCCTGACGTGGGCGCAGCTTGGCTGTGGCTGTCCGCCCGACGTGGGTGCAGGATGGCTGTGGCCGTCTGCCCGACATGGGTGCAGCTCGGCTGTGGCCGTCCGCCCGACGTGGGCGCAGGACGGCTGTGGTGTCCACCCAACATGGGCGCAGGATGGCTGTGGCCGTCCGCCTGACGTGGGTGCAGCTCGGCTGTGGCCATCCGCCTGACGTGGGCGCAGGACGGCTGTGGCCGTCCGCCCGACGTGGGTGCAGGACGGCTGTGGCCGTCTGCCCGACATGGGTGCAGCTCGGCTGTGGCCGTCCGCCCGACGTGGGTGCAGGACGGCTGTGGCTGTCCGCCTGACGTGGGTGCAGGACGGCTGTGGTGTCCGCCTGACGTGGGTGCAGGACGGCTGTGACCGTCCGCCCGACGTGGGCGCAGGATGGCTGTGGCCGTCCGCCTGACGTGGGCGCAGCTTGGCTGTGGCTGTCCGCCCGACGTGGGTGCAGGATGGCTGTGGCTGTCCGCCCGACGTGGGTGCAGGACGGCTGTGGTGTCCGCCCGACGTGGGTGCAGGACAGCTGTGGCCGTCCGCCCGACGTGGGTGCAGGATGGCTGTGGCTGTCCGCCCGATGTGGGTGCAGCACGGCTGTGGTGTCCGCCCGACGTGGGTGCAGGACGGCTGTGGCCATCTGCCCGACGTGGGCGCAGGACGGCTGTGGCTGTCCGGAGAGCACCAGCAGGAGACCCCCGAGGTGCAAGGTGCCGAGAATCGCAGAAGCCAGCACTCCCGTCCGCTCTGCTGGAACCAAGCTCGGATCCCTGTTCCCTGGCCCCCTGTCAGCAGGGTGGCACTTCCTGCTGTTGATGACACCCAGGGAGTCCCAGCACCTGCTGGGGACTCTTCTGACCCTGCCCTCGGGGGGCACAGACTGGGCCAGGCTTTGCCGCCTTCAAGACCTGAGCCAGACTCTCAGAACCAAGCCTAAGATGATGCTTCCTAATTTTCATGTTTATCATGGCAAAATATAATGTTAAGCTTTTCTTGGTCACACAGTGTGAAAGGCTTTTCCCAAAGCTGAGAGGAAACAGCAGAGTAGGGTCCACCACTGTGGAGCCACCACTGGTTGCACTGCCCGCTGCAATGCCAGCTTCCCTGAGCAGAGAGCTGGTTCAAGTCCCGGCTGCTCCACTTCCGATCCAGCTCCCAGCCCAGGTGCAGGGCCCCTGCACCCACGAGGGAGACCAGGATGGAGCTCCAGGCTCCTGGTTTGGCCTGGCCCAGCCCTGGCTGCTGTGGTCATTTGGGGAGTGAACCAGCAACGGAAACTCAATCTCTCTCTGCTTCTCCTCCTGTCTTTCTCTCTCTGTCACTGCGCCTTTAAATAAATAAACCTTTAAAACAAACAAACAAACAAACAAAAAAAACCAACCTGACAGTGAGCCTGTCCCGACAGACCGCCCTGGGCCCCGGCTCCGGGGGGCAGCCCCTCTTGCTTCCCCCGGCCCCTGCCTACGGTGCGCCTCGCCCCCCATCACCGCCCTCCCGGAAACTCCCTGTGCTTGCTGTGGGAGCGCTCGTTCCCGGGAGTCCTGCCCGCCGTGCTCTGTCAGGCCCGGCCCCTCATTCGCATGGAGCTCTGCAGAGGCTGCTGGGGTCCGGGGAGGACAGGCGGCCCGGCTGGACCTCGGCTTCCCGGCCACTTGGGCCCTTTGTGGGGGGGGGCTCCCTCGGCTCTGTCCAGGGTTGCCTTCTGTCTGTGGAGCCTTCCCAGAGAGAGAGTTCTGACCCAGAGAGCTAACAGGTGGCTGCTGTTTCATGAAAAAGCTGGAGATGGAGCCGGGCGGGGGGGTGGGGGTGGGGGTGGACCTGGGTAGGGGAGGGGTGGATCCCCAGCACTGGCCGGGAGGGGCGGTCATGGCAGCCACCCTCTCCCCTCGCAGCCCCGCAGTCCCCAAAGCATCCCCTGGACACGGCACCCCGCCTTCTCCGGGTGGACGCCGAGTCCTGATGCCCACGCCCCTAAGCTGCTGTGCGGCCTTGGCCAAGCCCCAGCCGCTCTCGGCCCTGGTTACTAGGCACACTGTTATCTGGGAGAGCCGACTGAGGCGCCTGTGCCACCACGCACGGGGCGGGGCGGGGCGAGCTGGGAGGCGCTAACCACAGGCGTCCGGTGTAGTCATGGGCAGAATCCGTCTTCTCGACCTCGGCGGGGTGCCAGGTCCCCTGGAGTCGCCCTCCTGCGTGCTCCCCCCAGAATTCCTTTCACATTCGAGTACAGCGATGGGGGCATCAAGCCAAACTCGGAATAGCATGCGTTTTTAAACCAATAGCACTGCTCATTATTCTTTATTTTTAAGATTTATTATTTATTTGAAAGGCAGAGTTAGAGAGAGAGAGAGAGTTTGCTGGCTCATTCCCAGATAGCCACAACAGCCAGGGCTGGACCAGACCAAAGCCAGGAGCCAGGAGCTTCCTCTGGGTCTCCCACGTGGGTGCAGGGGCCCCAGCACTTGGGCCATCTTGTGCTGCTTTCCCAGGCGCATTAGCAGGGAGCGGATGGGAGTGGAGAGCCGGGACTTGAACCGGCGCCCATACGGGATGCCGGTGTTGCGGGCGGTGGCTTTCCCAGCAAGCTCCGGAGTCATGGATGTGAATGCTCTCGGCTGCAGCTGGAGCCTCCTCCCCGTTCAGCCGGACCCGACTCCTGCCCTGCTCGGGAAGGTTCTGGAAGCGTTTTCCCTCGACAGCGAAGGCCATGGAAAGAATGCGTTTCTGAGGCTGAAACCGCAAGGCCGTCTGTGGCTCTGTTGCTGGCATGGAGGGCGGAGCAGCCGCCAGCTCGGGCTCCTGGGCCTTTGTGGTCTGACCCGATCGCTTCCCTGGGAGATTGGCCTCCCCTGTGCGAGCCGGGCAGCCGCCTGGAGAGGCGAAGCTTCCGGGAGCTGCCTCCGGAGTCCTTTGGCTTGGCTCGGGTTCCAGGGCCGTGCACAACGCACGCCAGCGGAGGGAAGTGCCCCTCGGGGACCGGTCGAAAGCATCTTCCAGCCAGCAGGAGTCGGAGCGGTCGTTGTCCTCACCGAGGACGTAAATCATAATGGAATGGCCCGAATTCAGGATTTGCTCACAAGAAGTAGCAAGATTCCGGGCTGTCCTGGGTCGCGGGGCTCCCCCAGGGTCCCCATGTCTCCCAGCTCTGGCTGACTTTTAAAAAATCATTTTAAAGATTTATTTATGTATTTGCCATGCATCGTGTCAGAGAGAGAAGCAGAGCTGGGGAGAGACGGAGGAGAGATGGACGCAGCAACCTGGGCCGGGCCAGGCCAACCCTGTCGGGGTCTCCCACACAGTGCCAGGGGTCCAGGTCTGTGGGTCATCCCCCAGCGCCTTCCCAGGGAGGGGAGCAGGGAGCTGGATTGGAAGCAGAGTAGCTGGGACTCGAACCGGCACTCAGATAGGGGAGGCTGGTGTTGCAAGTGACAGTTTAACCCATTGCACTGCAATGATGGTCCCAGGTTTTTAAAATTTTGTCACAGTGAGATGTACTGTCAAGGTAGGAAGGCAGAATGTATGTTGCTTAACTGCGTGGGGTTTTTTCTTGCTTGATAATTTTTAAGAAGTCAAACATGCTGTGTAGTGCTCCATGCACTCTTGTCCTGGCCCCAAAGGCTAAGGACAGACCTGGCCTCCATGACACACCATCCCAGATGCCTCTTATCTCTCTCTCCTCTACCTTAGTGTGCGACTTTTGAGTCCGTGTTTCTTTTCCTCATAATCTCAAGATGGCTGCTCCAGTTCCAGCCTCACGTCCACACTCCAAGTAGAAAGATAAAGACCAAAATAAAGATGACAAGGCAATGCTTTATCACGAAAGCACAGGCTTTCCGGAAATCCCTGGGCAGACCTCCCACATGACTCAGGACTCGGCCCCCACCCCCACCCCAAGCTGGGAGTACGAGGATTTCCACAGAGCTCGGTCCCACCCTGGAGGAAACTGGCTGTCAGGATGCGGCAGGAGGGGAGAGCAGCTGAGTCCATCCTGAACGGGAGCCGAGAGCAGTGACTCCTGGGACGTCTGGTCTCGAGACCAACTCAGCACAGGAGGAGTGTGTTGTGCAAGGCTCTGGAACCCGAGTTCCACGGTGACATCCCAGCAGGGGCTGGGTAACGGTGCCCACGCCGAGCACCCGGAGGAGGCTGACAGGTCCTGAGGACCTGTAGGCAGGGCTGAGGCCGTGGGCGGGAACCCTCCCTACAGAAGGAAGGGGCAGACGGCCTGGGGCACAAGACTCCTGAAATCCTTCTGGATGGACACAATGCGTTCCCCCAGGATGGCCGCCTCCCCCAGGATGGCCGCTCCCCCGTCAGCGCCTGGCTTAGAGACGCCCCTGCGGCTCCGACCCCAGCTTCCTGCTCCAGGACCACCACCCCCACCCCCGCCACCCACGCGGGCGACCTGGATGGGGTTCCTGGTCCAGGCTGCCCAGGACGCCTGGGGAGCTCTCTCTTGCAGTTAAAATTGGTATAGAAGAGTCAGATGTGCATAAGTCACCCAAGCGTTGCAAATGATTTGGTGAACTGGAAGATTTTCAGGTTGTTTTCTCAAAAACGCCCGTTTTCATGACGGCGGCCTTGGGATCCTTCCTCACTCCTCTCCCTGGGCGTCCGTGGGGCACGGATTCCAGGACCCCCCACTGGCGCTCAGGTCGCCCAGAGCCTGCACCCGCCCCAGCACCGCCAGTCATCTTTGGGCCACTGTCACTGCCGGTCCTGCCTGTCACTGGCTGTCAGGCTGCGTTGTTTAGGCAGTCGGGACAAGGGGGCATCTCTGCTCGCTAGGGACGGACGGGCGTGCTCCCTCGCTGGACGCGGCCCAGGGGGCGTCGGGGGACCGTGCATGCGGGGGGCGCGGGGCACAAGGCCGGCCGTGCACCAACCTCGCGCGGCTTCCCGGAGGGCCGTGGGGCGGCCGCCCGCCAGCTCGGGGCCAAGAACTCCACCGGGGCGCAGGGGCTTCACGCCTACGACGCTTGGCCGTCACCGTTAGGTGTGGAGCTTTGAAAGCTGCGCACATTTAGTGTTGATCCAGGGAAGGTGACCGGGAGACTGGGGGAGCTGCAGAGGGGGCCTGTGGGGGGCCCGCGGGACGAGTGCCCGTCTGTCCTCACCCCCAGCCTCGCTTCTCACCGCCCGCGTTCCTCGGGTTCCCCTTCCCTGGAAATTCGCGGTGGGAAGAAAATTGAAAATGAACGGGGCTTCGCGGTGGCGCAGGCCGTGGGCAGGCGTGGGCGGCAGAGCCCCGGGCGACGCTCAGGGACCCTCGGACTGCTCCGGATGGGGGTGCAGAGGAGGTCGAGCATTTGCAGGAATTAGACTTGGAAGCAGACACGTGCAGCAGACCCCAGCGTGGGTGAGAGGAGCTAGCTCCCTCCCTCCCGCAGCCCTGGCCCGCCTTCCTGAGAGGTCTCATCTCCGGCACACGTTCTGTCCAAAACACCTGTTGCTCTGACGCACAGACCCACGCTCGCCAACCGCGAACCCTTTCCAGAACCGCTGCGATCTTTTTTTCTTTTAAATGAAAATCTTCAAAAAAAATTTTTTTAGGTTTATTTAAGAGGGAGACAGAAAGACAGAGAAAACCAGGGAAAACGCTCCCAGTTGCTGGTTCGCCACCCAGATGCCCGGCATAGTTAAGGCCGGGCTGGACCAAGCCAGGAACTCAACCCAGGTCCCCCACGTGGGTGGCAGGGACCCCACTGAGCTCTTGCGGCCGCCTTCCAGGGTCTGCACTAGCAGGAAGCTGGAGTCAGAAGCAGACCCAGGGTTGTTTTTTTAAAAAAAGATTTATTTATTTATTTGAGGGGCTGGCGCTGTGACGTAGTGGTTAAAGCCACTGCCTGCAGTGCCTGCATCCCATATGGGCACTGGTTCAAGTCCCAGCTGCTCCACTTCCTATCCAGCACTCTGCTGTGGCCTGGGAAAGCAGTGGAAGATGACCCAAGTCCTTGGGTCCCTGCACCCACGTGGGAGACCTGGAAGAAGCTCCTGGCTCCTGGCTTCAGATCAGCTCAGCTCTGGCCGTTGCGACCAACTGGGGAGTGAACCAGCAGATGGAAGACCTCTCTCTCTCTCTCTCTCTCTCTCTCTCTCTCTGCCTCTCCTCTCTCTGTGTAACCCTGACTTTCAAATAAATCTTTAAAAACAACACAGCTGTGTAGATTTTAAAATGTACCTCATTTTTTTGGAGCAGTTTCTTCCCCGGGGTGAGCTTCTGCATCCTTGGACAAGTAACTGCAGAGGTTTTCCTGTGAGGGTGAGGGGAGCTGCGGGGTCTCCCTCTGGTAGACGTGAATCCATCTGAAACGGCACACGGAGCATCAAAATGAGCCGGGCACACCCGAGCGAGGAAGCGCAGCAAGCGGAATGAAGAAACAGCGAAGGAACAGCTCCCGAGCCGGAAACAGCAGGCGCAGGTGTGAGGCTGCGGTTCACCTGCCGCTTCCTTACCTGGGATGGTGCGTGCTCAGTGCTCAGTACAGCACAGGCAGGTGCAGGTGGTGCAGGTCAAGGTCAAGGTGCAGGTGGTACAGCTGCAGGTGCGGGTGGTGAAATTCAAGGTCGAGGTCAAGATGAAGGTCAGGGTGAAGGTGCAGGTGGTAGAGGTGCAGGTGGTGAAAGTCAAGGTCAAGGTGGTGGATGTCAAGGTCAGGGTCAAGGTGCAGGTGGTAAAGGTCAAAGTCAAGGTGAAGACACAGGTGGTGGAGGTGAAGGTCAAGGTCAAGGTGGTGAAGGGCACGGTCAAGGTCAAGGTGATGATGCAGGTGCAGGTAATGGTGCTGAAAGACCCTCCCAACCACGTCAGCGTCGGATGTGGCACAACCCAGAGGAAGGCGACAACAAGGGAACTCGAGCTCTTCCTGCCGGAGCCAGCCCGCAAAAGCCAGATCCTAACCCAGCCTCCAGAGCCAAGTGCTGCCACTCACCGCCAGATTCAGGACGTGGGCCCAGGTTCAGGACAAACACTGTCCTGGGACAGAGGGGCCGGGGACTCTGGGGACTGGAAAACAGGATGAGGGCTGAAGGCATTGGGGGAGGGGTCTCGTCCGGACCCCTGGCGTGAACAGGTCGATGCAGGCACTCAGCAGAGAAGCTGGGAGCGGGATGAGAGGCCCGCCGGGCTTGGCCTGCATCGCCTCGGTGGAGCTGAGGCTCGATTCCCCCCGCGCCTTTCTCCGTGTGGTCCTGGGTTCGAGGTGGCTGGGAGAGGAGCTCGCAGGAGCTTTTGGAGGCCAAGTGAGGCGGTGGCCACGACGCCCCAAGTCGCTGTGATTTTGATGCCTGGCAGACAGACAGGTGTCAGTGAACCCCACCTCATCCCCCATCTGTCCCCTCCAGCCCTTCTCCAGCCACCAGCCCTACTGACCTGCAGCCCGAGCCCGACTCCTGGGGCTTGGCTGCGGAGCACTGAGACGGACAGCTCCTGGGGAGGATCTGCCTTTGCTGGGTCAGGTTCATGATGGAACTGCACCTCTGTTTGTAAAAACAGGGCAGGTCCTCACCTGTTGCAGGCATGCACTGAGGTGTTCATGGAGGAAACTGTGGGTGGGGCCGGCACTGTGGCGCAGCAGGTTAAGGCCCTGGCCTGAAGCACCGGCATCCCATATGGGCGCCGGTTCTAGTCCCGGCTGCTCCTCTTCTGATCCAGCTCTCTGCTATGGCCTGGGAAAGCAGTGGAGGATGGCCCGAGTCCCTGGGGCCCTGTACCCACGTGGGAGACCTGGAAGAAGCTCCTGGTTTCAGATCAGCACAGCTCCAGCCATTGCGGCCATATGGGGAGTGAACCAGCAGATGGAAGACCTCTCTCTCTCTCTCTCTCTCTCTCTCTCTACCTCTCTCTGTGTGTCTCTACCTCTCTCTGTAACTCTGTCTTTTAAATAAATAAATAAATCTTAAAAAAAATTGTGAGTAGGATTTGCTTTAGAATTATTCTAAACCACAGCCCATACTCACACACACACACTCACACACATTCACACACACTCACACACACTCACACACATTCACACACACTCACACACACATACACTCACACACACTCACCCACTCACCCACACACACTCACACACAGCCAGCACCAGCCCCCTAGCACCTCTAGGGAAGCTGCAGGCTGCACGGCCCAAGTGGGAAGTTCTTCCGGACTTCTTTAGGATGTGGCTTCAGACAGTCAGGAAACACTGAGGGTGGCGGGGGCTGCTGACCATAACTCACACCACCAAGAGGAAAGAATCCATGAACTCTTGCTGCTACTTTTGAACCTGAATAACATGCGTTAACACGTGTGAGTCAGTCTTGTTCTCTCTCTCTTTTTTTTTTATTTGACAGATAGAGTTAGACAGTGAGAAGAGACAGAGAGAAAGGTCTTCCTTTCATTGGTTGACCCCCCAAATGGCTGCTATGGCCGGAGCTATGCTGATCCGAAGCCTGGAGCCAGGTGCTTCTCCTGGTCTTCCATGCGGGTGCAGGGCCCAAGCACTCGGGCCATCCTCCACTGCCCTCCTGGGCCACAGCAGAGAGCTGGACTGGAAGAGGAGCAATCAAGACTAGAACCGACGCCCATATGGGATGCCGGCGCCACAGGCGGAGCATTAACCTAGTGAGCCACGGCGCTGGCCCCTCGGTCTTGTTCTTACAAACAAGGCTGGAAGAAATCTGTGACCTTGGAGTGCTGAGATGCATGCAAGCCAATGACTGTTTCCTAATGGTATTCACAAGACAGAGTTTCAGACGCAGGGATGGGCTTTTCAAAACACAGACCTGACTATTTGAAAGGCAGAGTTAGAGAGAGAGAAGGAGAGAGAGGTCTTCCATCCACTGGTTCACTCCCCAAATGGCCACAGTCGCCAGGGTTGGATCGAGCTGAAGTCAGGAGCCAGGAAATCCATCCTGGTCTCCCATGTGGATCGCAGAGGCCCAAGCACTTGGACCGTCTTCCGCTGCCTTCCCAGTTGCAGTAGCAGGGAGCCGGTCAGAGCAGAGTAGGCGGGACTGAAAACGGCACCTGGATCTGGGATGCTGGCTTTGCAAGCAGCGGCTTAGCCCTCTGTGTGGTGACACAGGTTCCTACGGATGCGCTTTTGACGAGGTCCCTAGGAAATCGGAATTGTGAGTACTGACTGATATGCAAAACTTCTCTTTTAGGAAAAATGTAAAAATCCTTCTATGTCAGGCATCATTCGGGTCAGGAAGATGACGGTGTGGGACTGAGGCCGTGCAAGGCAGCAGGTGGATTGCGGCAGCTGGGCCGCCATGCTGACCCCTGAAGTCCTAAAGCCCTCCCCCGGGCCAGACTACCTGGGAAGCCACTTTCCCTCATCCTGGCCCCCACCCCGGCTCTGTGTTTGGGTCACTTCAGGATCTCAGCTGGGGGGGCCCAGCTTTGGGAACACTGGAGCCAAGCTTACTCTTTTTTTAAAGGATTGTTAAAATTTTTTTGAAGCAGGAAGATGTCAAACGGATAATACGAAACAAGGAAAAAAATGTATATTGGAAAAACCAATTTATGGCTGGCACCGCGGCTCACTAGGCTAATCCTCCGCCTTGCGGTGCCGGCACACCAGGTTCTAGTCCCGGTCGGGGTGCCGGATTCTGTCCCGGTTGCCCCTCTTCCAGGCCAGCTCTCTGCTGTGGCCAGGGAGTGCAGTGGAGGATGGCCCAAGTGCTTGGGCCCTGCACCCCATGGGAGACCAGGAGAAGCACCTGGCTCCTGCCATCAGATCAGTGCGGTGCGCCGGCCGCGGTGGCCATTGGAGGGTGAACCAATGGCAAAGGAAGACCTTTCTCTCTGTCTCTCTCTCTGTCCACTCTGCCTGTCAAAATAAAAAACAAAAACAAAAAAACAATTTATTGGTAAAAATATGTGAAATGAGTCCAAAACCAGTAGAGAAAGAGAAGCAAGGGGAAAATGCTGCACAATGCTTCAAAGAAACAAAAGTGGCCCCTAGAGCCATCCGGGGAGTGAACCAGAGGGCGCAGGATTCCCTCTCTCTCTCTCTCTCTAACACTTTCAAATAAATAAATCTTTAAAAAACTGCCGGCGCCGCGGCTCACTAGGCTAATTCTCCACCTAGCGGCGCCGGCACACGGGGTTCTAGTCCCGGTTGGGGCGCCGGATTCTGTCCCGGTTGCCCCTCTTCCAGGCCAGCCCTCTGCTGTGGCCAGGGAGTGCAGTGGAGGATGGCCCAGGTGCTTGGGCCCTGCACCCCATGGGAGACCAGGAAAAGCACCTGGCTCCTGGCTCCTGCCATCGGATCAGCACGGTGCGCCGGCCACAGCGCGCCGGCCGCGGTGGCCATTGGAGGGTGAACCAACGGCAAAGGAAGACCTTTCTCTCTGTCTCTCTCTCTCACTGTCCACTCTGCCTGTCAAAAAAAATTTTTTAAAAATTAAAAAATTGGGCGTCTTTCCTCCTGCTCATTTGTCTTTTAAACCTGGCGGGAGAGGCCAACGTAATCCCCCTGATGCTTGCTCACGAGGTTAATCAGACACGCAGAATGGATGAACCCCCTGGCTCCAGGAAAACAATCAACCCAAGGCAGCAAAGACCCTCATGACTGGGGCGGGCTTGAGTTTCCAGCACCCTGTATCAGAGCGCTTGTGCCTGGTTCGAGTCCAGCTTCCTGCTGATATGCACCCTGGGGGGCAGCAGGATAGGGACCTGGGTCCCTGCCACTCACGTGGGAGACTGGGATTGAGTTCCGCACTCCTGGTTTTAGTCTGGGCCAGCCTGGCTGTTGTGGGCACTTGGGCAGTGAACCAGCAGATGGAAGATTCTCTCTCTCTCTCTCTCTCTTTCAAATGAAACAAATTTATACAAATTAAAAAACAGAAGATCCGTGAAGCCACTGGTGACCTGTCGGTGGCCCCTGGACCCGTGTGAGTGGCCCACCCCCTCCCTGTGGCAGCAGGAGTCCAATGCCAGCTTCACCGGGTGGCCTCTTGGCACAGCGGGCGACTGGGGTCTGATTTTCCCACTCTCGCACACTATCATACATAAAGCCAACTGGACATAAAGCAAATGCTTACGGTGTGCGGGTGCGTTTCTGACAAGTGTGACGACCACAGTGAGGACAGTGAGCAGGTGCATCACGTGCGCTGGTTTCCTCTCGCCCCGTGGTGCCACAGCGTCTGCGGGCACGAGTAGCGGCGTCTCCGGGAGCCACGCGCTCCCTTGGGGGTAGCGTGCACAGATGCCTGGCTTTCTCCTGACCCCCTTGCCCTCTTGATAGCCCTCCTGGCCCCCATCCAGCTCTCTCCCCCGCGACCCTGGGGACAGCAGAGCCCTTGGGAACACTCACAGGGCCGTGGAGCCCAGGACTCCTGGGGAGGAGTCTGGGGGGCAGGAAGCAGCAGAGCCAGGACCCCCAGGCTCCGAGAGACGTTCTGAGTTTGCTCACAGAGGTTTGGTCTCACCCCTTCTTTTCACGACTTCATGAACTTGAAAAGTTTTAAATAAAATACAGAGCTATTTAAAGTGGCGTTCAGATACCTCTTGAAATCAGTACTGAAATACCAAGAGCTGAGGTGTGGCTGTGTTACCTGCCGCACGCCTCGCTGGGGTCTCACCCAGGATGACTAAGGCTGCCTTGAGGGGTCTGGTCTCTGAGGGGCTCACAGGGGGCCCTGGGACACAGAAAGAGGGAGGGAGGCATTTTAGTCCACACAAGGACCTGGTCATTCATGTAAGCACTTTCTGGGGGTGTCCTGGTCTTGCCTCTATTTTTAAACCCCTAAAATGGGTCGGTGCTGTGGGATAATTGGTTAAGCTGGCCCCTGCAATGTCAGCATCCCATATGGGCACCGGTTCAAGTCCCAGCTGCTCCACTTCTGATCCAGCTCTCTGCTAACAGCCTGGGAAAGCAGTGGACAATGGCTCAGGCGCTTGGGCCCCTCCACCCACATGGGAGACTGATAAAGCACCTGGCTCCTGGCTTCGGCCTGGCCCAGCCCTGGCTGTTGCAGCCGTCTAGGGGGTGGGAAGGGAACCAGCAGAGGCAAGATCTCTCTACCTATCCCTCTCTCTCTTTTTCTAAAACTCTAAATTTCAAATAAATAACATAAATCTATTTTTAAAATAAGCCCCAAAATGTACTGCGTCCCAGCTGACCACGGGAGGGGAGAGAGAGGCCACATCGCATTAAATTTCAACTGAAAGAACTTCTGGCTCCAATTGCTTTGAGGGCTTTTTGGCTTTGTCTGATTGTGAATTGACTCTGGACAACACCCGTGCAAACTCCCTTTTGCAATGTCACACTGAAGTCTAGGGTTTGTTTGCATTTTCAGAATCTCTTCAGTCCTCTGAGGGTTTGTTTGCATTTTCAGAATCTCTTCGGTCCTCTGAGGGTTTGTTTTTATTGTGCTTTTCTGATATTTGTAGTTAGCGGCCGCAACTTGAACCGAAATGCCTGGTGAAGTGAGGGAATGAACTGAGGGTAAGACAAACAGTGTGGCTAGTCCCCGCTCCAGCGCTGGACAGAGCCTTAAAAGGACACGTTAGTCTGTGTTTCTCTTTGAGATATGACCTCATAATTGCAGGGACTGCACCAGCCGTATCCAGTGTCCTGGATGGAAGATTCCTCATTCTTCCCATATGACCGTACCCGGGGGGCCGGCCAACGGGACGGTGTGGCCCCACACTCTCGGGAGCGATGCCAACATGGTCGCACCCAGGACATACGGATTGTTGAGTTGGGCAGGGCAGGTGAGGGGGAGGTGCAGAGGTGGACAGAGGCCGGGGGAGGGGTGGCTAAGCCGGAGCTCCCTTCAGTGTGAACAAGATGTCAGGCGTGATGGCGGGGAGTGCTGTCCTTCTGAGGAGTTGCTGGGCTGGTGTTTAGGTTAGGACGCCCACAGCCCACCTTGGAGCACCTGGGTTCAAGCGCCAGCTTCGGATTCCAGGTCCCTGCTGACACAGCCCCCTTAGAGGCAGCAGGAGGTGGCCGAAGGGACCCGGGGCCCTGCCACCCCCACGGGAGACCCGGATGAAGGGACCCGGGGCCCTGCCACCCCCACGGGAGACCCGGATGAAGGGCCCGTCTCCTGGCATTTCAGGACTGAAGCAGCAGATGCAGTCTGTCTGTCTGCCTATCAAATAAGTGCAAATATTTACGAAAGGGATAAACAGGAGTGGGCATTGTGGCATAATGGGTGAAACTGGGACACTGGTGTCCCAGTCTATGTCCCGGCTGCTCCACTGCCAGTCCAGCTCCCTGCTATCGGCCGGGGAAAGCAGCTGAATATGGCCCACGTCCTTGGGCTCCTGCACCCACGTGGGAGACCCAGAAGTAGGTATGACATCTGTAATAGAACGCGGCTCCTCGCTGGAGTTCCATTTTCTGAGTCTTTTTTTCTGTTTTCAAGGTGGAATGTACTAGATGTCGTCTTGGCCAGATGATTACAGAAGCCGGAAAAGCTGGTGCTGCTGTTGTTACATAATATCGCTATCATTGGTGCATATATGTCATTTTTGTAACATTTACAATTTGAATTACACATATTTGCTTATTTGGAAACTTTAGCTGTGCTTCAACCTTGAAAAAAGGCATCTCGGTTTCCTGGGGTGAACCGGCGTTGTACAGAAATTAACAGCTGTATTTGCCTAGAAGCAGTAAACCTGGCTTTCTCTCAAGCGCGCACTCCTTAGCCAAGGTCTCCTCTCCGAGGCTGTGAGGGCAGAAACCCATAAAGCATTCCCAAAATAATGAACACAAGTGGCAAAGGCCACATGGGTCAAGGCAAGGGCGCGTGACAACTCAGTGCGAGAGGGCTTTTCCCTGTGGACATCACGCCTGGGACGACAGCCCCATCTCGGGTGGCGTCTGAGGGTTCTGGGTGGCCGGAAGTCACGGCTAATTCGCTGGTGCTGAGGTGGCCGAGCCGCTGGGCAGGAGAAAGCCCCTGTGTGTAGGAAACACGGCCAAGCGTTAGGCTGCATGACCAGCGGGCTGGCAGCTGACCCCGAGGTGGCTCAGGGGAAAAAGCTGTGTACTGTGCTTGCGACTTTCCTGTGGGTTTGTGGTCGTTAGCAAAAACACGACAGAAAGTTAAATAAATACGGCATCCTGTTATTTTCTTTTAAATATACGTCTTCAAGGGGCTCATTCTCGGCCTTAGAGAAAGAAGGCAGCAGAGCAGGAGCCTCCCCGGCCGGTGACTCATCCCCTCCACTCCGCCCCCGGCCACTCCAGGTCCAGGCCACAGAGTGTGCACGCAGCCCGCCGCGCTGCCCATCATGGCACGTAGGCACCGCACGTAGGCACCACACGTGGCCCTGCCGGGGAAGCTGGAGACGCCCTGTGTGGGGTTCGCTGCTGTCATGGAGCTGAGCCCCCGAGCCAACATCGCCGGGTGGGTGCAGGGCTCTCACCGGCCCCCACGATGTCACCACTCACCATGTCGGGGCGCAGCTGCCCGGGAGCTCTGTGTGCTCCTCTGGTAGCTGTCACGGGGTCCTCGGGCTGTGCGGGGCCTGAGTCACGGCCACAAGGACAGTGCGACATTGTGGGCTGGCAGTGGGACGCTCGGGGTGCTGCCTAGGTGCGGAGCACGGGGTCGAGGGCCACAGCCAGGCCCCCAGACCACTCAAGGCCTTCGCCTTCCGGCCTGTGCAGTGAGTCTACGGCTTGTGAAGCAGTGTGGAGCCAGCCGAGGAGGCTCTGGCCTTGACCTTGCAAAAGGCCACAGACGGCCCCCCAGAGCAAACCTGCGCTGGTGTGTCCGTGTCCCACTTGCAGTCCGGCTGCCCGGCAGCCCAGGGCAAGGCTTTGTTCAGCTTCTCCACCGGAAGAGAGTCTGTGTAGAAGGGAAAAGAAAGCCCCGTCCACGCCACAATAGGGGCCATTGTTCTGGGCTGCCCTGGCCTGGGCTCACCTTTTGTTTCACAATCGAACAGGAAGTGAGGGTCAAGGGGCTTTTGATTCCTCCCCTCCCCTCTGTTCTGAAGGAGAACAGTTGCTTTCTGGTTGCTCAAACAGGAGGCGGTGCCAGGTAGGGAGACCGGCACTCGGCTGGAGGCTCTGTGCCCGACACTGGGCTCTGGCCAGTAGCAGAGGAATGAGCCTTCGTCAACCGAATCCCACCTGTCCATGAGCCTCTGGGAGTGGAAGTTTAGCAAGTGGGGCGGAGCAGTTCAACCCTCTCTCTGGTGGATCTGTCAATCACCATCAGTGAGCGAAGTTTAAAAAATTAAAAAAAAAAAATTAAAAAACGGGTCCGGCGTCTGGTCTAGCAGTTAAGGGACTCGCATCCTGGGACCGGTGTTGTGGCATAGCGAGTAAAGCCACCCCTGAGACCCTGGCAGCCCATACAGGTGCCGGTTCCTGTCCAGCTGCTCCACTTGCCATCCAGCTCTCTACCAACGGCCTGGGAAAAGCAGCAGAAGGTGGCCCACGTGTGTGGGCCCCCGCCACCCACGAGGGAAACTCAGATGAAGCTCCTGGCTCCTGGCTTCAGCCAGGCCCAGAGCTGATGGCTGTGGCCATCTGGGGAGTGAACTAACAGATGGAAGATTCTCTCTCTCTCTCTCTCTCTCGCTCTGACTTTCAAAATAAATAAAACTAGGAAGGCAGGAAGAAGGAAGAAGGGAGGAGGAAGGGAGGGAGGAGCTCACGTCTCACGTAGGGGTGTCTGGGTTTGAGCGCCGGCTCTGACCCCAATCCCAGCTTGCAAATGCAGACCCTGGAGGGTAGCTGCGATGGCCCAAGCGGCTGGGTCCCTGCACCCACGTGGGAGACCTGGATGGAGCTCCTGGCTCCCAGCTTTGGCCTCGCTGTCTCTTTCCTTCTTGAACAAACTTTTAAAAAATAGTCTTGAAACTGCCTTTGCCCACGGGGCGTACCTTCCCAGCTCCTTCTGCATGCCTGAGCCCATGGACAGCACTGCATCCTACGTGTGCCCTACACACACACACACACACACACGTAGAGTTTATAAATTCACGTGACGATGACAGGGCCTGACAACACAGCATTCTGAGGATTCCAAGACCTGAGCGACCCCTCTCCCCGCTCCTCGATGATTTTGTTTGTACTTCCCCGAGATCCGGGCACCGACAGCCTGGGAGACGTCACCCCACACAGCCCTGGCGTGGTTGCGGCTGGGGAGCTGCGCCCGGGGGGCCCCCGGGGACTCTCTGTTCTGCTCCCCCTTGGTGGGCAGGGTGGATGTCGTGGCGCCAGCCCGCCACTTCCTGGTTGCACGCAGCCGAAATCAACTCTCTCCCCTTCTTTCCTCAAGTCTTCGTCCTCTGAGTCATTGGCTTCTCTTGAGGCAAGCACCCTGATTCAGGCTGGGTAATGCTGAGAGATTAACTACAACAATGAACAACAAAATAGAACGACATACTGTACTAAAAGCGCGAATGTGCGCTCTCTCTCTGAATGTATTTTTTAAATATTTTATTTATTTATTTGAAAGGTAGAGTTACAGACAGAGGAAGAGACAGAGAGAGAAGTCTTCCATCTGCTGGTTCACTCTCCAGTTGGCTGCAACGGCCGGAGCTGCACCGATCCAAAGTCAGGAGCAGGGAACTCCATCCGGGTCTCCCACGCGGTGGCAGGGACCCAAGGACTTAGGCCATCCTCTACGGTTTTCCCAGGCAAGTAGCGTGGAGCCGGATTGGAAGCAGAGCAGCTGGGACTTCCACTAGCGCTCCGACAGGGGACGCCGGTGTCACAGGCAGCCACTTGTCCCTCTGCACACGCCCACCCTGCTCTCACTGCATCTGGTCCTGTACTCGCCTGTCTCAGGCTGGGAGGTGATGCCGTGCCGGTGGGCTGGGACCGACCTCTGGGGGGCGCCGCTGAGGTCTCCCTGCTGAGTGCGAGCTGTGAAGACTCAGGGAGTGGCCGCAGGGCTCCACCAGCTCTCCTCTCTGCAGGCAGGCGCTGGGGTTTACACGGGGACCCATTCATCCAGCGGGAATGGGGATCAGGGTGCTAACCCCAGGGCTCAGCAGTGTGCAACCTCCCTGGGCATCACCTACTAGGAAAACTCACTCATGGAATCAAACCCTCTCACCAGATACCAATTCTTTGATGCACTGAAATGCAATACAGGGGCCGGCCTGTGGCGCAGCGGGTTAACGCCCTGGCCTGAAGCACCAGCATCCCATATGGGCCCCGGTTTGAGTCTGGCTGCTCCACTTCCGGCCCAGCTCCCTGCTGACGGCCCAAGTGCTTGGGCCCCTGCACCCAGGATGAAGCTCCTGGCTCCTGGTCCAGGCCTGGTTCAGCCCCATCCATCGTGACCATCTGGGGAGTGAGCCAGCGGTTGAAAAATCTCTCTCTCTCTCTCTCTCTCTCTCTCTTTAGTTCTGACTTTCAAATAAATAAATAAAATCTTGGGAAAAAAAAAAAGGGTCTAGTTTCTGAACTTAGAACTTAAGAAACAATTTAAGCAACAATTTAACTTTAAATTAACAATTTAACAGTTTAACAAATTAAACAAGAATTTTAAACCTGGAAAAAATGCAAATATGTAAAGTAATAAAAATAAATAAAAAGCTGAAACAGACAAGTCCACACGTTCAACGTTCAAATCACTCCCCGAGCAGGTGGGCCTGCCTCCTCAGGCCAGGAGGAGGAGCCCCCACCCCTTGCTTTGCCAGAGCTGTGTTTTCTGCCTTTTTGAGACTTGCATTGGAAATGATGCAAGCTGAGTTCACACAGCGTAGGAGAGAAGAGCAGGTTCCGGCCCAGGGACGGACACTGCAGGCAAGCGACGGCGGCCTGCACCCCGAGCACACGCCAGGGGAGCCCTCGTCCTGTGTCCCCTCATCGGCACCTGCTGGGGCTGCCTGGGACCCGGACTTCGTAAACATCACCCTCGCACAGACCCCAGGGCTCCCAGGCCCACCCCTGAACAGCCCCAAGGGTGTGGAGCAACAGGGATCCTCTCCTCTCCCAGACCTGGCCTGGGGCTGGTGTCCTCTGGGTCACTCAGGCTCCCCCTGGTCCTGGGGGGAACAGAGAGGGAGAGTGTGGGGAGAGACGAGACGCTCACGAGAGCTTCCTGTCTCGGAATGTTTGGCAGGCCGGAAATGACCGTCAGGGTGTGTAACGGGCATCGGGCTCTCCTGGGGACCGAGCCCTGGGGACGCGTGTCCACGCACCCAGCTCAGAGAGCCGGGTCTGGTGCCATCGCCCAACAAACAGGAGCACCTCCTGCCTCTGGTCAGGACAAGTGGCCAAGCCGTGCCCTCCTGGGAGGGAGCTAGAGGCAGGACAGGCGAGGAGGGGGCAGGGGACTGCGGCCTGGTGTTTACTGGTGTTTAGGGACGTCCACGCCCAGATCACTTAGAGACCTGCGCCAGAGGCCTTTTGTTAGTGCTCTGCAGACCTCACGCTCTCATTCCCGACCCCTCAGGTCTATCTGGAGGGCCTAAGAAAGCAACACCCACCCTCCACCCTCCCAACACGCACACTTTTTTTTTTTTTTTTTTTTTAATGCATTTTGCTAAAGGCAGCGGAGAACTGGGTTGTTTTCATTTGCCAGGACTGCAGAGCGCCCCGGGGAGCCCTGGAAGGCGTTTTCCAGAGTTAGTTCCAGAATAAACAAGGCTTGCAAAGGCCGGCCTGGCTTCCCCACTGCCCGCAGCCTCCACGTGGGCTCCCGGCGGGAGGAGCAGTCCCTGGCTCTGGGCGGCCGGTTCAGCCGGAGCAGTCCTCAGAGCAGCTGGAATCCGTGTCCCGGAATCAGCGCTGAAACAGGCGCCTTTGTTTTTCTTTAATTGCTGCGTGCACTTTAATGATACGGAAAAGCTCAACAGTAGATTTTTACGACCATTCGCGTAGGAAGTTCACCTTCCATGACCTGGGCTGGGGAGGGCACCAGGGGAGAATCAGTCTTTTTGGGGTCGGGGGAGCTTGATCACAGACCTTCTGTGGCTCAGAAATGCTTCTGGCCGCTTGGGAACTCCTGATGCCGCCACAGTGCAGCTTGAAAATCAAGGCATGGCCGTGGCATTGGGACAGAACGTCACCACCCGCTGCCTCACTGGTCCTGCTCCTGCGCCCGCGCTCCAGAGGGAGAGGGTGTCGGGCTGATGGCTATGGGACAGGAAAGCCCACGGTGCTTTGGACACACGGGTGTGTGTTGTAGGAGGCAGGAACTCGGCCTGGCTGTCTCCTCTGATGGTCTGGGCTTTGGGGATTCGGGGATCGCTAACTCTGTGAGCCTCCAGTTATGCAAACAAAAACTTGGGGGCCTGGAATGCAGGGTTTCCCACTCCGAAGGCTTCAAGGTTTGGTGTAGACGGCATCAGGAAGGCTTTGATGCCTGGAGGGGCCCCTGGGCTTAGCGCAGTCACACCTACCCCAGACAGCTCTGACACCTGGCACCGTTGCTGTATCACCTTCTAGGTTTTTCTTGGATCTATTTACTTATTTGAAAGGCAGAATTACACAGAGGAGAGAGAGAGAGAGAGAGAGAGGTCTTCCATCTGCTGATTCACTCCCCAAATGGCCACAATAGTCGGAGCTATTCTGATCCGAAACCAGGAGCCGAGAGCTTCTCCCACACAAGGACTTGGGCCATCTTCCACTGCTTTCCCAGGCCATAGCAGGGATCTGGATCAGAAATGGAGCAGCCAGGACTTGGACCGTCGCTCATATGGGATGCAGGCACTGCAAGCAGCAGCTTTACCCAATAAGCCACTGTGCCGGCCCCAAAAACCTTTTTTTAAAATTTCTATCCCAAAATACACAAAGGCGCACATGCACGCACACACACACACACACGCACACACCTCCACAATCTCACCGTGGAAGGCAAAATTATAAGTGGGGACCTCGTCCTAAGACACAGGAACTGACTTTACCAAAAAGAACGAGCTCAGAGAGGATTTTCCTCCAGACCTCCAGATTGGAACCCAGCATAGCTGACGCTCCGGGTGCAGCCTGTGGCGTCAGAGCCGAAAGCCCAGCCAGGCAGGGCCGGCCTTCTCTCCCACGGAGCGGGAGCTCACGCACAGGTGCCCCCACCCCGTGCTGATCTGTTCCACGGCAGTAGGATACGAGTACTCCCTCCGCCCGGAGCGTGTTAGTGGGGGCATTTGTACGTGAAGTGAGTGTCGTGTTTTCCCAGTACAAAACGAAATGCTGCTGTGGCTGCATGATAAGCTGCAAACTGCAGACTCTGCCCAAAAACCAAAAAATTGTTGGCGTTTTGATTACTACGATTTTGAATCTGCAGATCGGTTGGGGGAGAGCTGATGTTATCGGAGGTTGCGTCTGCCAGACACGGCGTAACTCTCCATTTATTTAGGGCTTCATGTCTGGGTAACTTTCTCCAGAAAGGTGTCACTCATTTATCCACTGGGCTCATTCCCCAGAACTGCTGTAAACGGCTTCGCTTTGACAACCTACTTTTTATTCCTCAGTGTTGGTGGGACGTGACAGAAACATAACTCATTGTATTTTCATTTTGCTGCAGCAACTTATCTAAAATTCTTCGTTGATCCATCTCACTGGTCCTTAGGATTTCCTAAGAAGCCAGTCGAACGTGTCTCTGAATGGTGTCTGTTTTACTTCTTCCTTTCCAGTTGTGCAGTTTCCTGTTCTTCGTTGTCTAACTGACCTGCCCAGCATCGCACACGTCGAGGGCACTGAGTGTAAGCGTTCCTGCTACCCTTGCAGAGAATGCTTCCGACGTCCCATCATTGAAGCTGACGTTCGCCGGAGTTGTCCTTGTTGCTTTTCTTTATGTTAAAGATATTCTCCGCTGCTTGTAGTCTCATAAGGCTTTTTGATTATTATCATTTGATTACTTTATATCATTTGATTATGATCATTTGTGCTTCTGCATTGATTGAGATATCACATAGTTTTTCCCCTTTAATCGATCGATGGGATAAATTACAATCAATTTTTGGGGGATCAGTTTTCTGTTTCTCCTCCATTCCTTGGTTCTGCTTACTGATATTTTGATTGGGACTTTCACAGACATTGGGCGGGAATTCTTCTTTTGTGCCATTCTTGCCTGATTTTGATATCCTGTTTAGACAAATTGATTTGAGCTTCAATAAACTTAGCTAAGGAACACGGACTGCTTGATTTCTACGACTCAGGAGAGCTGATGCAATGTTGGGGTTTTTCTTCCTTGACCATTGGGCAAATCGTATCTGGAACCATCTGGGCCCGACACGTCCTTGAGGAGATTTTATCGTCTGCTTCAATGTCTTCCAAGGTGTAGAGCCAGCCAGGTCTGCTATTTCTGCCCGAGTCAATGTGGATGAGTTATATTGCTCTAGGGACTTATCAATTCATGGTCCTAAGGGTATTTATAATGTCCATCATTTGGACTCTGCTACATCTGCGTTTCTGTGTCCTAGCTCAGTCCTGGCCTTTTGGTCTGTGCATTTGTGCCTTTCTCTTATTGTCTTCATCAATTTGCTTTCTTTTTTTTCCAGTCTTTTCAAAGAACGATTTTTTTGGCCATTATTCCTTTTTATTTTATCTTTGTTTTCTATTTTATTAATTTCTGTTCTTTTTTAAAAATTTATTTATTTGAAAGACAGGATGAAAGAGAAAGAGGGAGAGATACAGAGAAAGAGATCTTCCATCCAGTGGTTCACTCCCTGGGCGAGGCTGAAGCCAGCCGCCTGGACCTCCTTCCTGGTCTCCCATGTGCAGGGGCCTGGGTACCTGGGCCGTCTGCTGCTGCTTTCCCAGGTGTGTTAGCAGGGAGCTGGATCAGAACTGCAGCAGCCGGGACTCAAGCCTGCACAGTGGGTTCAGCTGCCACTTCTACCCGTTCTCATTCCAGGTTCTTGTTTTCGGTTCTTATTTTGAGTACTGCTTTCTTTCCACTTTCCTTACTTCCTTATTCTGAAGTCCATAATCTAACTTGTTACACTGAATGCTTGGCTCAAAAGCTAACAGTTTCTTCTTTTCTAACGTAAACCCTTAAGGCCGAAATTTTTGCTCTAACTATTGCTCTGGCAACGTTCCCCCGCTTCTAGAATAGACTCCACAAGTGTGTGATGTTTTCATCATTCACTCTCAAATACTTCCTGGTTTCCATCATGATATTTTATTTTATACTAAATTATTTTTAAACTTTTAATTCCTGAAAGCATGGGAAATTTAGATCCAATGTTGTTATTGATTAACAGTTCCAATGTAACCAGAAAAGTGGGTTGAATAATACTATCCTTTGACATTGTCTGAGCCCAGCGAGGTGGATCGGCATTTTTATCTCGTACTCATTCCTGAGAGACGCGTCCACCGCAGGCAGCACGGATGCGATTGTACGGAGAATGTCACTTCGGTTTGTCAGACATTACCGCACTATTCTCTGGATTGTGGCTAATCCTGACTAGTTACTTCATTAAGTCAGTGATCCTGGTGATTTACATGTTCCTCTTTAAAATATATATATTTAATCTTCTTGATTTTAAAAATAATTTATTTATCTTGAAAGTCAGAGTTACAGAGAGAAAGGGAGAGGGGTCTTCCATCCACTGGTTCCCTCCCCCAGTGACCCAAACTGGGCGAGGCTGAAGCCAGGAGCCTGGAGCTCCAATCTAATCTTACACATGGGTCCAGGCGCCCAAGAACTTGGGGCCACCTTCCATTGCTTTCCCAGGCCATTAGCATTAGCAGGCAGCTGGATCAGACAGAAGCAGAGCAGCCGGGACTCGAACCAGTGCCGTGTATGGATTGCCAGCTTTGCAGGTGTCGACTTCACCCGCTGCACCACAACGCTGGCCCTTAAATTTATTTCTTAGCAGTTTTATTAAGGCCAACACAATTCAGCTATTTAAGGTGATATAGCTCAAAGTTTCCAGTAACATTCAGAGTTGTGCAACCGACACCATAGCCAATTCTAGATCATTTTCATGCCTCAGACAGTGCTTCACACCCTGGGTTCCCCAGCCCCCCAGCTCTGGGCAGCCATGAATGTACTTGTCATGTCTCCAGGTCTCACTCCTCCGGGTAGTTCCTGTACACGGAATCAGGCAGTAGATGGGCTTCGTGACTGGTTTCTTCCAAGGCTCAACCACACTTTAGCCTGTCTCTGTCCATTCGGGCTGCTCTGCAAAATACTTTAGCCCGGGCAGCTGATTAGGCACAGAAACTCAGCTCCCGCACCGCAGAGGCTGGGAGGCCCGGTGATGAAGGCGACACTTGACTCAGGGTCCAGGCAGGCTCGCTCTCGACTTCAACGGGGCACACCTCTGCTGTGTGCTCACGGGGCAGGGGTGAGGGCGCTCTTGGGGGTTTGTTTATAAGGACATGGGTCCCAGTTAGAGGGCTGCACCCCTAGGACCTGCTCAGCTCCTGGCGTTCCCACCCCTTGACACTACTGCCCTGGGGATGCAGCCTCAGCGGATGAGCTCTGGGAGACCCCAGACTTGACCCCTCCTCCTGCATTGCCCCTGACTTGCCCATTCACCAGGTGGTGGGTATTTGGGTTGCTTTTACTTTGTGGCAAATACAAATAATGCCGCCATAAACATTTGTGCATGTGTTTTCTGTGGGCATGTTTTCACTTGTCTTGGGGCTGTGCCTGGTGCTGAGGTTTCCAGACCACACAGGCCCTCCGTGTCTAACTCTCTGGGGAACTTAACAACTGATTCAGAATCCCACTGGCAGTGACCAGGGCTCCCGCCTCCCCACAGCCTCAGCAGCACTTGCTATTAGGCTTTCGTATGATAACGCTGGCTCATTTCTACTCACCTAGCACCGTGCGTGGCACATGACATGCACTCAATATTTAATTACAAATATTATAATGATCCTCGTAATTACAGCATGCCATGAACCTCATGTGTGTGTGATGGTTCCACACATTATGGTTATATGCGTTATATGCAATAAGGCTAAAGTGTTATTATATCTTGCACCAGTCATTAAATGTTTTAGTTGAGCTATTCTGCTGTTTGGGCAGAAGGCGTGGAGGGGAGGCCGGTGACACTTCCACTGGTGATCATCAAAGCCGGCAGCTTGAGCCACAAAAGGCCACGTGAGTGACGCAGGACGTGCAGGCATCCCCTGGGCCCAGATCTAACGTCTCGATTAAGAAGACAGAAGATCCGTTCATCTTACTGCATTCCAGCTTTGCCCAGATGGTAACACCACACTTCCATGTTTGTCAATGACACTTTATAACCGGATGGGAGAAGGTGATCTAAGTTGATAAAGTCTGCTTATCTTCCATAGGTCTCTAATCTACATTGATTGTAAATGTGGGAAAATGTTGTTAAATTTTTTTCCTCTTTCCAGACTTGACATCATACAAGGCAGGTTATCACCATCGGACCAGATAATGATTTGTTAGTCAGTGGTGTTTTTCCAATCAAGGGATCTCACACAGGAAATCAAAATTTAAAAAAAAGTAGATTCTATCTGGCTTCAGCATTTTGGTTCCAGATAAAGAAAATTCATATTTTTAAAAATATTTATTTTATGTATTTGAAAGACTTACAGAGAGAGAGGGAGAGAGAAAGAGAGAAAGAGAAAGAGAGAGAATGTCTTTCACCCACTGATTCACTCCCCAACTGGCCGAAATAGCCAGAGCTAGACCAGGCCAAAGCCAGGAGCCAGGAGCTTCTCCTGGGTCTCCCACGCGGGTGCAGGGGTCCAAGCACTTGGGCTGTCTTCTGCTGCTCTCCCAGGCCATTAGCAGGGAGCTGGATCTGAAGTGGAGCAGCAGGAACTTGAATCAGCACCCGTGTGCGGTACTGGCGCTGCAGGCGGCAGCTTCACCCGGCAGCCCCTGTAAATTTACATTTCAAATAGAAGGGCCATTTTGGTGTTTGTCCTGAGGGCCAGGAAGATGGTGTATTAATCACTTTTTCTTTTGGGTCACTATGGTTCATTAGCTAAGACAGGAGACTTTTGAAGGAAGGGGGTTGAGCTTGGTTCGTGATTCTGGAGATTCACAGTCCATGATTAAGAAGTGTGAGGTGGGCCGGCGCCGCGGCTCAATAGGCTAATCCTCCGCCTAGCGGCGCCGGCACACCGGGTTCTAGTCCCGGTTGGGGCGCCGGATTCTGTCCCGGTTGCCCCTCTTCCAGGCCAGCCCTCTGCTGTGGCCAGGGAGTGCAGTGGAGGATGGCCCAGGTGCTTGGGCCCTGCACCCCATGGGAGACCAGGAAAAGCACCTGGCTCCTGGCTCCTGCCATCGGATCAGCGCGGTGCGCCGGCCGCAGCGCGCCGGCCGCGGCGGCCATTGGAGGGTGAACCAACGGCAAAGGAAGACCTTTCTCTCTGTCTCTCTCTCTCACTGTCCACTCTGCCTGTCAAAAAAAAAAAAAAAAAGAAGTGTGAGGTGGAGCAGGCACAAGGACCGTCAGACCTGCCAGGCCCACCTCCAAAACATCGTGGGCCAATTAAGCCCCCATCCTTAGCATCATTCATTCACTTATGACTTCGGGGGTTAAACATCTCCATGCGTCTGCAAGCCATATCCTACTCAAGTCATCGCTACTGGGGATTGGCTGCATTTAGGGCACTATGACATCATTTGTTTCCCTCCAGGTTCCTCCGGGCGATCTTCAGGATGCCCTTGAACTTGGTTACTGTGATTTATAGATCTCCTTCCTGAGTTTAATCCACACCTTGTGTGCACCCTCCTCCTAAATATAGCTTAGGCTGTATGTCTTAAATATATGTCTCCTGCACTTGGCCACATGATGGGCCCAGTCACTCCTGCTGCCCTCGCGACTGGTCCCCAACCCCCCGAAATCTCAAGTCACCCTGGCCACATTCCTCCATTATGCCACTCCTTCACTCGGTGCTTGGCAAGTTACAGGTCTGCATAGTCACAGATCCCATTCTTGAGCACCACTGACTTAAAAAAAGAAAGAAAGAAAGAAAGAAAAAAAAAAAGAAAGAAAGAAAGAAAGAAAGAAAATGACACAGCTGTCTGAGTCTATCCATACGGTCAACACAAACTCCACGCACTCTCTGCTGTGAAGTCCACGTGCCAGCAACAAAGCGGCATCAGGTGACCGGCACGTGAGTCTCAGCCGTGTGTCAGGCTGGGATCCCAGCACACCGAGGTGTGGGTCCACTGGGCCCTGGCAGCAGGGCTCGCTGGTTACCTGAGGGCAGTGTGTGCCTCCTGGTCTCCTTGGCCTTGACTTTCTCTCATCCTGTGAAAGGATTTCTGCTTCTCCCTTCCGCCCGGCGGAGACGCTCGTTCTCAAACACGCTCTTTCTTCCCAGCCGCTCGCTCCCTTACTCTGCAGCCAGCTGCAAACTTGGAAGGGCTCAGCAAACGTCCGTGTTGCGAGACAGCGATGGTTGGAGCAGAAGACTGGCCATGGTGGTACCTGGAAAGTCTGAGTGCCAGCAAACGCCACACACGGCAGCACACAGGGAGAGGGGGGACAACTGATCCGGGGGTCGTCTGCGTGCACTGTGGGGGTCACGACACAGAGAGCGCGTCTGCGTGGGTCTTGAGGACGCGATGCTGAGTGAAATTCTTTGCAGAGCATCGAACGCCGTTATCTTCGCTTGCGTGAGCACCTGGAGGAGTCAGATCCGCAGGGAGAGGAAACTAGAATGGCGACGGCCAGGGGCTGGGGAAAAGGAGGAAGGGGCCTGTGTGGGTGGGGTGGGGGGTGTCTACTGGGAATGGTGTCTAATGGGAATGGAATTTCAGGATTGGGGATGGTGTTGTGGTGGTTAAGCCTGCGATGCCGGCATCCCACGTGAATGCTGGTTGGAGTTCCGGCTGCTCCACTTCGGATCCAGCTCCCTGCTACTGCGCCTGGGAAAGCAGCAGAAGATGGCCCAAGTGCTCGGGCCCCGGCACCCACGTGGATACCAACATGGAGTTTTTGGCTCCTGGCCTGCACAAGCCCCGGCCGTCAAGGCAATTTGGGGGAATGAGCCAGTGGATGGAAGACCTCTCCCTCACTCTCTGTAACTCTGCCTTTCAAATAAAAAAATACATTTTTATATTAAACAAAGAATTTCAGTTTTACAAGACAAAAACAGTTCTGGAGATGGCCCAAGTGTGTGGGCCCCTGCACCCACTTGGGAGACCCAGAAGAAGCTCTTGGCTCCTGGCTTCGAATCAGCCCAGCTCCAACCATTCTGGCCATCTGGGGAGTGAACCAGCAGATGGAAGACCTCTCTCTCTGTCTCTTCTCCTCTCTGCAACTCTGCCTTTCAAATAAATCAGCAAATAATAAAGGTAGCTGACCTTGGGTATTTCGTTATAGTAACAAACACAGACAAGCACAGTATAACTCATGAATCATCACAGTTAAAACCCAGAACAATCCTTGCCCATTCTCTGTGAGTCTGGACAACCACCCCTGGCCCAGAGCAACGAGAAATTTACCTTCCGGATTCACCTTCCCAGCATTTCCTGGAGACAGAATCGCAGTGGGTCCTCTTTTGGGTCTGGCTCTACAGGTCTTTGAAACTCATCCAGATGACTAATGGTGTTTACCTTTGAAGTGCATTTATTTTAACTTTTTTTTAACGACCTCTGAGTTTTGTTTTTGATTTTTGTTTGTGGTTTGTTTGCTTGTTTTTTGTATCTTGGCTTAGGGACTTTCACTCTCCCAAGGTTCCCGGGTTTCTCTCCTGTGTATTCCTCTGTAAGTTTTATAGTCAGCGTTGCACAGGATGTGAGGTGAGCATCAGGGTTCCGACTCCCCATGAGGATAACCCATTTTTGCCTGCACAATTTGTTTGAAAGAGCTTCTTCCCAGAGCAGGCCTTTGGCCCAGTGGTATAGATGTGCTTACAAAGTGCCTGGGGTCGAGGCCTGCCTCTGCTTCAGAGTCCAACTTCTTGCTGGTGCCAGGGGGGCAGCAGGTGCTGGGGCCCTGCCACCCATGAGGGAGACTTGGACTAACTTCCAGCTCATGGTTTTGGACTGGCCCTGCCCTGGCTGCTGTGCACTGTTGGAGAGTCAATCAAGAGATGGGAGCCCTCTCTCTGCCTCTCTGTCCCTCCCAAATAAATAACTAAATAGCTTCTTTTCCATCATTTGAATTATTCTGGCCACTTTGTCAAAAAACTACCAGTTGATTCCACACACGAGTTAGTTTCAGTACGTGCTATACAGTTGCATGGGCTCTGTGTCTATACTTGCGAGAATGCCACGCTAGCTGAGTCCGGACGCTTAGCAGTAGATCCTGAAATCAGTTAACATCAGTCCTTCACCTGTGTCCTGCAGTGTCAAAGCCTTCGGCTTTTGTAGACTCTGCATTTCCATACAAATTCCAGGATCACTTTGTGTTTCCACAAAGAGCCTGCTGAGGCTTGAATTCGGATTGCACTGAGTCAGTTTGGAGATAACTGATAATGAAAAAATACTGTCTTCCCGTCCATGAACGTCCTGTCTAGCTATTTATTTATGTCCTAAAATTTCTCTTAGCCATCATTTAGAGTTTTCTGTCTACAGAGTTTATGCATATTTTGTTAAGATGATCCTGAGTATTTCATGATTTTGAAGCTACTGCAAATGGTATTTTTAATCCAAACTTTTGATTGTTCATTGCTAGCATGTACAAGTTTAATTGATTTAAAAAAATTTTTTTTGACAGGCAGAGTGGACAGTGAGAGAGAGAGAGACAGAGAGAAAGGTCTTCCTTTGCCGTTGGTTCACCCTTCAATGGCCGCCGCGGCCGGCGCGCTGCGGCCGGTGCACCGCGCTGATCCGATGGCAGGAGCCAGGTACTTATCCTGGTCTCCCATGGGGTGCAGGGCCCAAGGACTTGGGCCATCCTCCACTGCACTCCCTGGCCACAGCAGAGAGCTGGCCTGGAAGAGGGGCAACCAGGACAGAATCTGGTGCCCCGACCGGGACTAGAACCTGGTGTGCCAGCACCACAAGGTGGAGGATTAGCCTAGTGAGCTGCAGCGCTGGCCGTTTAATTGATTTTTGTGTGTTGACTTGGTATCTACAACCTTACAAAACTTTCTATGTCTCCTTTTAAAAATTGCTTTTAAATTTCTTATTTATTTAATTTATTTGAAAGGGGGGGGGGAGATCTCATCTACCAGTTCTCTCCCCAAATGCCCACAATAGTCAGTGCTGCACCAGGCCAAAACCAGGAGCCAGGAACCCTGACTGAGTGTCACACAGGGGTGGCAGGGAGCCAAGCACTTGAGCCAGCACCTGCCGCCTCCCAGGGTGTGCATTAGCTGGAAGCTGGCATCGGGAGCAGAGCCAGGGCCACACTCAGGCACTGCAGTGTGGGATGCAGGTGTCTTAATCATTAGACAAATGCCCGCCCATCACTCTTGATGTCTAGTGACATTTTCTGGTAGGTTCTTTAGATTTTCTGTGTTCAACACGGTGTTGCCCATGAATCAAAATTGTTTTCTCTCTTTCCAGTAAGTAATCTTCATTGTATCTTTCCTGCTTTACTACACAGACTAGAACCTCCAGTATAATGCTGAATAGGAAAGTGAGAGAGAATGGGAAAGGCTCAGGGGGAAGCACTCACTGTTTTGGTTTATTTATTTCTACTTCTATTTTATTTTATTTCATTTTATTTATTTAAGAAGAAGAAGAGAGAGAGAGGTTCCATTAACTAGTTCACTCCCCAAATAGCTACAACAGCAAGGGCTTGGCTGGGCTGAAGCCAGGAGCCAGGAACTCTATCCCCGTCTCCTGCGTGGGTGCAGGGGCCCAGGTACTTGCAACATCCTCTGCTGCTTTCCCAGGCACATCAGCAGGGAGCTGGATCAGAAGCAGAGCAGCCGGGACTTGAACCTGCACTCCCACGTGGGATGACAGCGTTGCAAGCGCTGACTTAACCCGCTGCACCAGAGTGCCGGCCCCGGCAGCCACCGTTCCACCAGGAAGTGCGCTCTCGGCAGCAAGATGTTTGCAGGCGTCCTTTGTCAGATCAAGTCGGTTCCCTTCTGCGCCCACTTTGTTGAGAAGTTATGAGTGGGCATCACGTTTTTCCAACATGTCCTCCTTTTTGGGGGGATGGGGTGCAGAGAAGGGTTAATGCCGCGAAGCTGAGACGGGTGTCATCGGCCAGGTTGGCCTTGGTTTGTGTCTGGGGACTTAGACTTCAGGAGGGTCCCCACGATTCCCAGGGCTGGTAAGTAAGAGGGGCTCACAGTGCCTGAACTGTTTGCGCAAGCAACGCGGTTTATGCTAAACACCTGCTTCTCTCCTGGGAGTCTGGAATTCTGGTGTGTGCTTGGCGGCCAGCCCCAGTGGAAACCCTGGCCCTGAGCCTCTGCCAGCCTCCCTGGCGCATGGCGTTGCACACACATGGCCACAGCGCATTCTTGGGGGCCTGAGCCCAGAGGGAGGAGTTCTGGAAGCTTCCAGCTTACGCCTGGTCTCCTCCAGTCTTCGCCCGCCCCCTCTTGCCCCTGTGTCTTTTCCCCTATTGAATCTGCTTTATCTTCTGTCGGTGTCATAAATCTTAGCAGTTAAGTGTGACGAAGCCGAGCCCCGCCAGTCCCCTCTAGACTTGAACCTGGCGGTGGTCTTGGGGACACCAACACAGATCTCACATGATTTCCCCCTGTAGACTCTGAGTCACGTTAATCGAAAATTAAATTAAACCATTCCTGAATTCCTGGGATAAACTCAACCTGGCATCATCCTCCCTAGCGACGGCTGGGTTTGATTTGCTGTTATGTTGGTACGGATCTTGTAGCTGAGATATTGGTCTATACTTTTTTTCACTATAGTGGTTTGTCTGGTTTGGATATCCGGGTAAGAGGGGCCCTCACAAAATGTGTTGGCCAGTGTTGCTTCTCCTTCCAGTGTCTGAAAATTTGGGAAAGTCTGGTATCGTTTCTTCCTTGAATGCTGGGTGCAGTTCTGTCTTAGTCTGCTGGGGCTGCTGCTCCCAAACGCCACCGCAGGGGTCATTTACAATGAACGGAAATGTAACCACAGGCCTATGAGGCCAAGAGTGAGGGGCTGGCTCCTGGGAAGGGCCCCCCAGCAGCACCGTCACAGGGCACAAGGCGCCGCAGGATGGCAGGGCAGAGAGAGGGTGAGAGAGCGAGCCCCTCCCCCAGTGAGGGGCCCACACCCATGGCAATGGTGCCCTAAACCCCTCTTGGCCACCTCATCCCCCAGACTCTCCAAATGGCAGCTTCATTGGGGTCTCCTATGTGGGTGGCAGGGGCCCAACTATTTGGGCCATTTTCTGCTGCCTTCCCAGGCACATTTGCAGGGAGCTGGATCAGAAGTGGAGCAGCTGGGACTTGAACCAGCACTCACATAGGATGCTGGCATCCCAGGCAGCATCTTAACCCACTGAGCCCCAATACTAATGACTTTTTTAAAAGATTTATTTATTTATTTGAAAGTCAGAGTTACACAGAGAGAGAAGGAGAGGCGGGGGGAGAAGGGGAGAGAGAGAGAGAGAGAGAGAGAGAAGTCTTCCCACTGATGGTTTACTCCCCAGGTGGCCACAACGGCTGGATCTGTGCCGATCCGATGGCAGGAGTCAGGTACTTCTCCTGGTCTCCCATGTGGGTGCAGGGCCCAAGCACTTGGACCATCCTCCACTGCCTTCCCAGGCCACAGCAGAGAGCTGGATCAGAAGTGGAGCAGATGGGACTCAAACCGGTGCCCATATGGGATGCCAGCACTGCAGGTGGTGGCTTTATCCACTATGCCACAGGGCTGGCCCCAGTGACTTTTAACAACCATTAATTTTTTTTTTTTGACAGGCAGAGTGGACAGTGAGAGAGAGAGAGACAGAGAGAAAGGTCTTCCTTTGCCGTTGGTTCACCCTCCAATGGCTGCTGCAGCCGGCGCGCTGCGGCCGGTGCACCGCACTGATCTGATGGCAGGAGCCAGGAGCCAGGTGCTTTTCCTGGTCTCCCATGGGGTGCAGGGCCCAAGGACTTGGGCCATCCTCCACTGCACTCCCTGGCCACAGCAGAGAGCTGGCCTGGAAGAGGGGCAACCGGGACAGAATCCGGCGCCCCAACCGGGACTAGAACCCGGTGTGCCGGCGCCGCTAGGCGGAGGATTAGCCTAGTGAGCCGCGGAGCCAGCCCAACAACCATTAATTTTAAGTTAAACTCCCGAATCGTAACTCAAGGTTAGGTCATGAAGTTGGAAACTAAAAAAGCAATCTCTGAAGAGCCAGAACGCAGAGTGCTTGCAGTGCAGGGACGCTTTCCCGAGGGAGGCCAGCGTGGCGAGCGCCTGTCCTGCTGCGCCTGCCAGCATCCACAGCACGTCCAGAGCCCGGAGTGAGCCCTGCTGGGAACCCTGGGCGCTGGGTGACAGTGATGTGTCCCGGAAGTTCATGGACTCTGACACAGGTGCCACGGTGGTGTGCGATATTGACAGTGGGGGAGGTGCAGGGGACAGCCAGGAACCGTCTGGACTTTCCAGGCAGCTTGCCACGAGCCTAAAACCGCTCTTAACAACTGAAGTCTATTTTAAGAGGCAGCAGTGGTGCCGGCGCTGTGGGGCAGCGGGTTAACATCCTGGCCTGAAGCACTGGCATCCTATATGGGCGCTGGTTCGAGACCCAGCTGCTCCACTTTCGATCCAGCTCTCTGCTATGGCCTGGGGAAGCAGCAGCAGATGGCCCAAGTCCTTGAGCCCCTGCACCTGTGTGGGAGACCCGGAAGAAACTCCTGGCCCCTGGCTTTGGATCAGCGCAGCTCCAGCCGTTGCAGCCAACTGGGGAGTGAACCATCGGATGGAAGACTTCTCTTTCTCTCTCTCTCTCTCTCTCTCTCTCTCTCTCTCTCTGCCTCTCCTCTCTCTAACTCTTTCAAATAAATAAATAAACCTTTAAAAAACCATAGAGACAGCAGTAACATCCCACGACGCTCAGGACACTAGATTAACGTTTAAACATGAAAAATTGAACGCTCACAGTTTCCTAGGTGACTTCTAAAAAAAAAATCCCCCTTGACTTTAATAAGCTTTTCCAGGAACAGTAAAATAAATCACTTACAGGAAGCCTGCGTTCACTTAGAAATGAAGCCGTTTGAGGCTGATTCAAGTCCCCGGGATATGAGTCAGTTATTAAATTAATGTGATCTGAAGGGAAAATGACCCCTCTTCCGACCAGCTCGCAAGCCCTGTGGAGACTGTCAAGGCTGGCGTTACGAGGGCCACCCAGCTGCCGCTCCTCTGAGTTCAGAGGGAGCCTGGTAAATAATATCAGAACTGAGTCATTTATGGTTGAATGACACAGAATGAAAAATGCATGCCTCTCAGGCAGTTCCTGTTGCCTAATATGGACTGAGACGCAGACGCTTTAACCAAAGAGCCCCACCTGGGACCCGGATGACCCTTTCCCTACAAGGATGCTGATCTAATTTCCTGATCACACAAAGGCATCCAGAAATCCTGGCCACGATCCCTGAGGACCTCGAAAGAGGCCCATCTTCTCCCGTGCTCCCAGACCGTGTGGGCCCGAGGCTGCCGGGTGCGCTCCGTGGAGTGCTCAGGGCACTGTGTCTTCCATTTGACACAATCCCCGGGAAGGTCATGGTGCCCAGCACTCCCACAGGTGGCTGGAGTTTATTGTATGGGCAGCAGAAACAAGGGAACTGGAAACACACGCCTCCTGTTAGAGCGGCGCTGGAATCTTTATAAAAAAGGTTTTTTTTTTCCCCAAAACCACCATCCATTCTGCTGTGAATTATAAGCCCAGGAGAGCGCTGCCTCGAAAAATTTCTGTCACCAGGTCCCAGGCCTTCCTCCCTGGCAGCAGGAGTGACATGGACGGACAATGTGCTCAAGAGTTTCGAGGACAGAGAAGTGAATTAACAGGCAGGGGGCCCTGTTGAAAGGAAGTCACATGACTCATCAAATGCCTTCAAATTGCAAAACCGACTGTGAATCACTGCAGCAAAGCTCCCGTCACCAGATCTGCGTTGTCTTGTGCCCCCTTGCTATCCGCTAACATATGCTTCTTCGGCAGCCAACAAGAACATTCGGCTGTGTGTGTCAGTTTGTTAGAAACATTTGTTGAAAAGCCAGCGTTGGCTCTACAGTGCTTTCCAATGAATCATAAGAGTCTACATGATAAAAGGAATTCTGCTTGGAGAATTGTCTTGGACGCAGGCCTCGGTGTGGTACAAGGCTGTGTTTTTCTGAACCCTTGAAAGAGGAGCCGGTGGGGGCATCGCCTGGGGACAGGCGAGGTGGTCGTGACGGGGAGGGCGCAGCCGTCCGAAGGGGAGGGCTGCACAGCAGTTGAGTATCTAAAAACCATTCGCAGTAAGTGGGATTCTCTAGGGACCAGACTGCGTGCTGTGTTGCTGGAGAATCTACCTCCCGCTGTTGAAGAACGGGAAACTGATCCAAGAAGGCTCCCAAGCCTGGACGACTTCCATCCCGAGCCTCGGCGTGACTGTAGGCGTCCGTCCAGGGCTAGCCACGGGGAACAGAGGGCCGGGAGTGAGATGGCGAGGGCAGATAAACACAGTATGGAAGTGTTGAGAATATTTTGTTTATTTAAGGGCAAGTTTTACTATCAGTCCTTGGGATATTGAAGCACACGTAAACAATAAACATCAATCTAGCCCACATAAACTTCGTGGGTGTAGCCGTGTGACCTGAAATCTCCCAGGATCTGCTCGCTGGCCTCGCACCGCCTTGCCGAACGTTCAACCTGTAAAAGGGAAACTGCAGGCGAGAGCGATTCTGAAAGCAACGGCCCCCTGGAACGAAGCTCAGAGGATCTCAACTGCCTTCTCCTTCCCAAGGGTGCAGGGAGGTTTTCCCACAGGCCTAGACGCGAGTCTGTGCCAGGTGTTTACTCCTCACGGGGCAACCTTGGGGGAGTAGCAGAGCCGAGAATTTATAACCTAAAGGCGTCGGTGCAGTGAGCCACGCCATGGTCTCCCCGCCTTCTGCACGCCGGCCTGCCCCCGGCGGAACGTGCTAGCCGTGCTGGCCACAGGGTAAGCTCGCAGCCTCTTCTGCGAGCCACTGGCCTCGGAGCTCCAAGCAGGATGTCACGCTCATGTTCGCTTTACTTCCCTCCTCCGGCCAGGCCTTTAAACCAACTTAGCTTACGAAGCCAGAATCCCCACGACCCGTTTTGGCCTCTGGTTGAAGTTCAATGTGTCAGACACGGGCTACCCTGGGGCACTCTGCCCTTCTCACCTGGGGCAATGACGCGGGGCTCTCACCCGGGGTTTCTCGGTGAGACAGGCAAAACTGGCAACTATCTGGGGACAGGTGTGTCTCCCGTGGGTCCTAGGTGGCACTTTTGGATTCCTTTCCCCCCCCCCAAAAAAAAATCATTAAAGCTTTGCCAAGGTTTAAAAAGTGAAGTGGGTGAAGTGACTTCATGTTTGAATGTGAGAGGCAGGTCGCCGGGTGGAGTTACTATGAGCAGAGGTGAGTCAGAGTCCTGAGCTCTGAATGTAATTACAGCTCATCCAGAAATGAGCACGTGGACGCCCGACCTTTACTCTCCACCGAAGCTGCCGTGTGCTGGCTTCCATGCGGACGGGGTGGCCGGTGGAACGAAATCCGGGGGGCAGGAGCCCGGCTCCTGCTCACGTTCTTGGCGATGTGATGGCTCTAACCGGACGTGGCCTTGGGAAACACTGGTCTCCCATCTATCAGGGGAACCATGGACGGCAGGGCCCAGCCGGTCTCCACCACCTCCGGTGCAAGAGCTGATGAGGACGGTCCAGGCTCTGGTCGTGTCTCTGCACTTCCCTGTTCTGGCCCTGCACCAGCTCAGCCCTTTATAGAACCCCTGGGCTCTTCCCTCTCGCAACCCCGTGCTATCTGCATTGCCTTTTGTGGCCCGTGCATTCGTTCCTTTAAAACGCCACGCGCACCTGCACCTCCTGTTCTGCTCGCACGCACCCTAGCTCTCCACCTCTCGCTCGTCCTATTTCAACAGCCTCACTTCGGCCTGGCTTCATCCACTTCTCAGTTCTCCCACACACCACTGCCGGATTTGGGGCCCTGAAATGCCTTTGGCGAACATCACGGCTTCGCTCAGAAATCCTGAAGTCTCTTCCCGCCACCTGCAAACTTCACAGCCTGACGTCCAAATATGACGTCAGCCCCGATCTACGCGGCCAGGATTCTCCCCTGCCGCCTGCCTGCTCCCGTCTCTCCGACAGCCCCTCTACACCACACTCGCTCCAGCTCCAGGGCTGGCTCTGAGCCGCCTCCCGCTCCTGCCTGGCCACCAAGGCCCACTGCAGGTGTCACCTGTCTGTGAAGCCCCCTCCTGTCACCCCGCTTTTTCAGTTCCTGACTTGACTGTATCACCGGCTCCTCTCCAAGCGCCCCTTGATCCTCCAGGCTGGGAGGGACCCCGGCACCCCCGCCCTTTGTAGCACTTTTCATTGTTGCTCGTGGCACGTGTCACCCACTGCCTGACTTCAGAGTCATTTCCCTGTTAGATTATAAGCTTCGGGCAGTAGGGACTGTGTCTCACCTATCTGTTTCTGTCCTGCAGCGCCCAACAGTGTATTATCTAAGACTATCTGTTGAATGAGTAAACAGAGCAGTAGGCGCTCCATCAGGACATCAGACATCTTGACCCCAAAGGACGGATGGCCTCAGCGCCCTCCCCACGGCCACTGCCATGCATCACCCTCCCACACCAGTCATCCTGTGTCTTCCAGAAAGATCCACCGTTATTCACCCAGAAGGGGTGCCCCTTGAGGTGCGACTTCACAGTTCTGTTGGATAGATGTGTGTGCTAGGGAAAAGAGACATCACCTATTTCCCTGCTCCCTCGGTGACACACGGCGGATGCGTCACAGGTCAGTCTTGGCAGGCCTCTGAACGTGCTGCTCAAAACTGGAAGGCGTCTGAGTCAGCGGTCGTCATGGCAGGGAGGTGACACAGGGACGAAGGACAGGGCGCTGGGTCCAGCAGACGGTTTACTGGAACACACGCGCCTTTCCCCACCCCCTGGAGCGCCCATCCCTCTACGAGCAACATCACAAAATTCCCGGTCACACACATCAGAACGTCCTGTTCCTCCCCACTCATCTCTTTCCAGCTTCATGCCGGTGCCTCCCGGTCGCCCACGGTTTTTTCCTGCCCTTGAACCTTTTTTGGTGCTAAAATGCCATGTGTTTCTTGTAACAGTGACACACGCGTCGTCATTGCGCCGGTTCTGTGTCATGCCTATTTCAAAGACTCTCGGAGTGCTTTATAGCCATCAGCTCATTGCCATGTTATTAATTGACATCAGAATTCCATCATGTCATTAGCAATTATTCCCTCCATGCAGGAAACTGAAGCTCGGGAAGATGAAGTAACCAACCCGAGGCTAGGACAAGGTCAAAATCAGGCCTGAGAGTAGAAATGGAGTCTAATCGGGTGTTAGCCGTGTAAGGCCACCTTCCTCTGTGATCCCCCGTGACAAGGTCACAGCAGCAGGACAGGAGAAAGCACGGCCCACCCAGCCCCGCCCGCACCACCATCTGAATGACCGCCGTGTCTTCCTCGGCTTCCTCCTGGGGGGACGTGGACCTGCCTCGGAACACTGGGCCCAGCCTTTCCCTTCTCCAGAACTTCTAAGCCACAGTCCCAGGCCTCGGCTGCTCTCTCTGCTTTGGGCACTGAGCCACAAATCAGACTGCGTTGCTCCTCAGCTCAGAACTGTCCCCTGCAGTCCCTGGCCACTCCAAGCGGGGACCGGCGTTGTGGCGCAGTGGGTTAAGCCACCGCCTGTGACACCGGCATCCCATATGAGCACCAGGTTGAGCCCTGGCGGCTCCACTTCGGATCCAGGTCCTTGCCAACATGCCTAGAAAGGCAGCCGACAATGACCCACGTGCTTGGACCCCGCCACCTACAGGGGAAGCCAGATGGAGCTCCAGGCTCCTCCCTGGCTTTGTCCTGGTCCAGCCCCGCGTGTCGTGGCCATCTGGAGAGTGAACTAGCGGATGGAAGACCTCCGTGCGTGTCACATTGCCTTTCAAATAAATTAAACAAATCCTCTTCTTGCAATTTTTTTTTTTTAAGGCTAAACCAAAGTCACTGTGTGAGGGTTTCCACGGTGTGGTCTCCGTCCTGTCTCTGTGCTCCTCGGCTGCACTCTGCCCCCGGACTTTGCACAGGCTCTTCCCCCCAAGCCTGGGCTGCCCCTCCACACGCGTCCAGGGGGCTCGCATGCCAAGGGCGGTCTTGACTCCAACGTCCCCTTCTCAGTGCCGCCTTCCTTGACCCCCCCACCCTAGCACACACGAGGTCTCGTCCTTACCCAGCTTTCTGCCCCGAGCCCTCGGCTCTGCCCAGCGCGTTTTGTTTGCTGTCACCGCCCAGAGCAGAGATGCATGTCTTGGGACAGCGGCGGGGGAGGGGGCCTGATGTGCAGCCGTGACCCGCCCACCCATCGTGACCTGGGCTCCACTGCTTCCCATACTACCGTTCGGGCTGTTCCAAAGTCCCTGTGCTTTGAATGACTTTAAAATTCAGAATACTATTAATTTCCGGTGAATAAGTCCAAGAAACATGGTGCTTGGGGAAGAATTAAGATGTTTTCCAAACAGCACAGAAAGCTGCCCGCAGCTCAAGAGCGAAAGAGCACTGTGCTGACGTCATTTTCCTGTTTGGTGAGCCACGGCAGCCAGCTCCGAGGATATTTTGGGATTTACTACGCTCTGATTCATGCACGCTGAGATTCCACACGATAATATGTTTCTTTAAACTGTTTTGGAAGAAAGTCTTTTCCAACCCAGTTCATATTTTTTTTACTTTAAAAAAAAAGGAGCATTTATCATTTCCAAGTTTAGAAGTTACTGTACGTAGAGAGTGCCTCGGCGGTTACTCAGATCTACAAGGGGGGACAGGGGGGCTCCGGGAACACAGCATCCCGCACGCGTGCCCTGCAGCCCAGCAGTTAGCCACCCCCTGCCTCGTTTTGTGCACGCGACACCTGAGGGTGAAGGGCCTGCTGCCCGCAGCAGCGGCTCCTGTGCGGGGCACCCTCTGTCCCGCACAGCCCAGGCGGCCGCGCCCCAGCTGCCTCAGCGCGTGAGCACGGGCACCCCCTCGCCGGAGGCCCCGCCCACACCACGGCGCCCGCCCGGGCCCACGCAGGGCTCTGCCTTCTCCCTCGTTCCCCGCTCCCGCTGCCCGTCCGCCCATGAGAACTACCCGCCTCAGCCATGGCCGCGGGGAGACCACGGTGGCCGGGGTTCCTCACGCGAAACCTGGGCATCCTGGGCGCACAGACCCCCGCTCCCCAGCTGCAAAGACCTGGCTTCCCTGTGGAAGGAGAGCACGCTGCACGCAGGCAAAAGGCAGTGTGCGCAAGCCGAATTATTTAAAATCAGCACACAGCCCAGCTGCCAGGGTGCCTGTGCCGTAGCCCTTGCCTGGGCTTGAGATCCGGCTCCAGATGCTGACTCCAGCTTCCTGCTTACGCAGACCCTGGGAGGCGCGGGAGTCCCTGGCACCCCCGCGGGAGACTTGGAACGGGCGCCCAGCTCCCAGCCCTGGCCATGGCAGGCATTTGGGGAGTGAATCAGACTCTCTCTCTCTCTCTCTCTGTTTTTTCTAATAAACAAAATGAAGAAAATTTTAAAATATATTGTGCTTTACACAAAAAAGAGTAAACTTGTATGTGATTCTATTTCTATGATATTCTAAACAGACAAAACTAGTCTACGGTACGGGCCGGTGCTGTGCCGCAGTGGGCTAAGTCACCGCCTGGGACACCAGCATCCCCCATCAGAGAGCTGGTTTGAGTCCCGGCTGCTCCACGTCCAGCCCAGCTCCCGGCTAACGTACTTGGGAAGGCAACCGAGGATGGCCTGAGTGCTTGGGCCCCTGCTGCCCACAACGGAGACCCGAATGGAGTTCCTGGCTCCTGGCTTTGGCCTGGCCCAGCCTGGGCTGTTGTAATCACTTAGGGATTATGGTAGAAAAAATCTAGAACATTGGTTGTCTTTGGAGCCGGAGCAGGGATGCACCAGGAAGGGGCACCAAGGACTTCCATGAAGTCATGTCTGGCTAGAGGTTTGCATCTCCCGTGTGTAAACATTCGTCAGAACCATCTGGTGGGACACTTAAGACTCATGCGCGTTTTTTTTTTTAAGATTTATTTATTTATTTGAAAGCAGAGTTACAGATAGGCAAGAGGCAGAGAGAGAGAGAGAGAAGTCTTCCATCCACTGGTTCATGTCCCAGATTGGCTGCAATGCCAGAACTGGGCTGATCCAAAGCCAGGAGTCAGAAGCTTCTTCTGGGCCTCCCACATGGGTACAGGAGCCCAAATACTTGGGCCACCCTCTGCTGCTTTCCCAGCCCGTAAGGAGAGCTGGACTGGAAGTGGAGCAGCCGGGACTTGAACCGGAGCCCACATGGGATGCCAGCGCTGCAGGCTGCACCACGGCACCAGCCCCAAGAGTCATGCATTTTATTGCATGTGAATTTTACCTCAAAGTAAACAAAAAGAAACGATAACCACACACAACTGCTGGACGCCAGTTAATGCTAGGCAGCTGATGTGTTCAGGAGCAAAGCGTATTACAGAGTGGGGAGCCTCCTATGAACACACTGGAAACAGAGACACTCATGCAGGCGAGAGCGGGATCCAAGGACAGGCTCCTGGATCTGCCAGCTTGGGGGAAGACTCGAGACTGGGTCCCATGGGGAGGAGACAGGGGCAGAGAGAGAGAGGCTGGGGAAACGCAACGGGGACGCAGGGGTGGGGAGAGCGTCATTGCCACTGCATCGTTTCTGCACTGCCCACCTCAACCCCGACGCCGCTGCACACATCACCCCCCACCCAGGAAAGTTAATGCAAATATTTAAAATCAACCAAGGCGGGAAGGGAAGCCAAGGTGGAGCAGTGACAAACAAACCTAGTTGTATCGCACTGAAGAGTGGGGAAGAGATATTCTCTTGCAAATAACATGGGAGGCAGGATTTGGGCTCTCATACTCAATTCAGAACAACTGTATCCAAATGTTACACTCCGGTTGGAAGACCTCTTTCTCACAAATACATGAATACAGCATGGGGAGGGAGGGGCAGGTTTTGTCGCTTTTGGAGATGGAGTGACCGGTGAGGACAGGGAAGGCTCGACCCTGTGCTGTTGCACTGGACTCCAAGGGGTCCCTAGCAGCTGGTGGCTCACACGTGCTCTCCGATGGGTCAATGCAGAGATTGTGTGTGCATGTGCGTGTGTGTGTGTGTGTGTGTGTGTGTGTGCAGGAGGTAATGGGCTCTCATCAATGTCCTGGCTTCCTGTTCTGACAGTGCCTGAGACAGTGACATTCCTGGAGCCCTGAGCGCACCCAACATCCGATCTGGGTTTCTAACCACCATTCTCCAAGGAAAGAATCAAGAGCTCCTCAGAAAGCAAAGAAAGTTGCAAAACAACCCAGAAACATCCTGCGGTGCCGGAAAATGCAGTGCTGAGGAAAGAGGGGGTCTCTCAAAAGGCCGCAGGAGCCGGTGTGAGGAGCATTTGACGAAAAACTTCAGCAGCGGAACACACAGGGGAAATGCTGGATTATCGTTATTCTAATGATATAATAATAACCATCATTATTCCAAAGAATAAAGTAAATATTCATGCACATGTCTGATATAAAGAGTTGAATTAATTAATAATGGGAGGGAAGGAATGTAGGAAATGTAAGGAAAAAAGGGGGGCATAGACAATCGCCCTAAGCGAAGGTGGCATCTTGGTACAGCGGGTTAAGCCACCGTCTGCAGTGCCGGCATCTCATAGAGGGCTGGTTCGAGGTGCGAGGCCGCTCTGCTTCTGATCCAGCTCCCGGTTACCGGCCTGGGAAAGCAGAAGAGGGTGGCCTGAGTCCTTGGGCCCCTGCCACCCATGTGGGAGACCCAGATGGAGCTCCAGGCTCTTGGCTTCAGCCTGGCCCAGCCCCCGCTGTTGCAGCCATTTGGGGAGTGAACCAACAGATGGAAGACCTTTCTGTCTGTCTCTCTCCCTCTCTCTCTCTGTAACTCTGCCTTTCAAATAAGTAAATAAATCTTTTAAAAGAAAGAAAGAAAGAAAGAAAGAAAGAAAGAAAGAAAGAAAGAAAGAAAGAAAGAAAGAAAGAAAAAGAAAGAAAGAAAGAAAGAACGGAGAGAAAATCACTGGGAGAACCATGGAAGCCACTGCAGGGGAGATCTTCCAGGTGATGGTCTAAGAAGCAGAATATTTGCATAATCTCAAAGTGGCTCCCTCAAAGCACTCAGTGTTTTCAAAGGGGAAAATAGTGACTTACAGTGGAGAAACCTGTCGGGGCCCCCTTAACGCAGTGGTCAGAGATGGCACCAGCAGTAATTAGAGTGGCACTGGGGACGGGTGATAGCTCTCCCGTGGTGTTTCTGTAAAACACACACAATCCCACTCTCATCTAATTGATGGCAAAGGGTCAAGATTGTAGAATACTGGGATGGAGCCCTACCCCAGGCTGGAGAGGACCAAGAAGACGACAGGACAGCTGCATGCGCTGTGGGGTGCTGGGTGGGATCTGCACCGGGAGACAGACATCAGTGGAAAATCAGTAAAACTCAAATGAGATCCGTACAGCGGAGGGCGGTGATTCATGTTAGCTTTCTGGTTTGGAGAAGTAATTGCATATTTGGTTTTCTAAGATGCTAACGTGAAAGGAAGCTGGGTATTCTTGGTACTATTTTGCAACTTTTCTGTAAGTCAAATTCTTTTAAAATAAAAAGCTAAAGGGGCCGGCGCTGTGGCGCAGCAGGTTAAAGCCCTGGCCTGAAGCTCCGGCATCCCATTCGGGCACCGGTTCTAGTCCTCTTCCGATCCAGCTCTCTGCTATGGCCTGGGATAGCAGTAGAAGACGGCCCAAGTCCTTGGGCCCCTGTACCCACGTGGGAGACCCGGAAGAAGCTCCTGGCTCCTGGCTTCAAATTGGTGCAGCTCCAGCTGTTGTGGCCATCTGGGGAGTGAACCAGCAGATGGAAGGCCTCTCTGTCTCTACCCCTCTCTGTAACTCTTTCAAATAAATAAAATAAATCTTTTAAAAAATTTTAAAAAATAAAAAATAAAAAGCTAAAAACTAAGATAGGTCGAAGGATAACTAAATGTGTTAAAATTCTAGTTATATAATTTGCTTGGTTGACAAAAGGCTGTACAGTGTTTCCACTTTCCGGTGTACCTGAAATTTTTAAAGCATGTTGACAGCACCCAAAATGAATTAAATTTAACTTTGGTTAGAACTTATTTTTTTCCTGACTGCACACAGAGAGCGAGTTGATGTGAGTGAAGTGGAGTAAAATCGCTTTGCTGATGTGCAGACGCAGGGCAGGAAAGGGACCAGGGGGTAAAATGTGAATAACAAAGACTCCAAGTAGCAGCAAGAGAAGAGCTGGGGAGACCTTCCGGTCGGAAGTGGGGTTCTCAGCGGAAGAGGATCACCCCTATTTTCGGGTTCGGGGTACTCACGATGCTGGTAGACTACTCCTGATGGGAGGTGTGTCTTGGCAGAGACGGGGCCCCTGCAAAAGTCCCTGCCACATCCCTCAGCCAAGGCCTGTCCTGGGAGTGCAGCTCAGCCTTATCAAGGCCCCCACTGATTAGAAGAGGGAGGAGGTGGTGGAGTCGGCTGCGCCAGGCTGGCAGGTGTTGGTACAGTTGCCTTATTTAATATTATTTAATTGCTAAATAAACTGATCTAATGAGTCAGCACCACCGTGCAATGATGTAACAAGCAATAAATCCGCACTGGTAACCTTTGGTGTCCTGAGCGAGTGTACATACTGTGGCCCATAGATTTATCACGGGTGTGGGAAACCCTGGGGTTGTAATGGAATCCACACGTGTTCCTCGGAGACGGCGCATCAGGGGAGGATGAAGGGAAAAACACGATCTTCCTCCCCTGAAGATCACAGCTCAGGAAGCGTCCTCTGAGATAATTCAGACAGCTCTGTTTCCCAGCACAGCACAGGAAGCGCCCGAGGTCCAGCCCTGCCCTGGGAGGATGTACGTGTAGGGAGCATTCCAGACCTGGTCCTCCGGGGAACTCGAGAGGAATCAGGCAGCGGCTTCGATCGATGGCTGCAAAGCTCCGGCTCTCAGCGAGCACTGGGAGGGCTCGGGAAGCGGTTAGAGGGCTGGAGGGGAGTGCAGCACCCTTCCACGCGGCCGGGTGTCCTTGTGTCAAACGTGGCTGTCGGGGTGCAGACTTGACGCTCAGAGGGGGGCTCAGCCCATACTCGGGACTCTGAGATTCGGTGTCACTAAGAATTTCTCCAAGCCTTCATCCTTTTTGGGGCATGCGTCTGGATCTTGGCTACGCATTATTTTGTATGCAAAAGGAATGCTTAGTGTTTCTAATTGAATCCCAGATGTCCACCATCTTAAATAATAATTTTCAAACACTGTACTAGCCAATATATACCCAGCACAATGGGCGGGCCTCGTGCACAGGGAGCACGTTTATGGCTCACTTCCTAACGCCGACTTCTCCCCCAGGGTGCCCGCAGACAGGACACAGAGCAGACCTACTGCTTACCGACATCCTGAGTGAAGGCGACGGCCCCCGGGCCCAGCCCTCCCGCCTCCTCCACAGCTTCCTTCTGTCTTGTTGGATTGTTTTCCACACACACTGACGTTTTGCCAAGGGTTGAAGTGAAAATCATTGCAGCCGCATTTATCCAGGAATTGCCGAGTGGTGTGGCCCGATCGCAGCACGCTCCTCCCTCTGGTCTTCAGGGAATGCGCGTCCTAGAGGAAAAAGTGATTTTGTGACAAAGCTGTCCTCGTGCAGATGTCAAAAATCTATAAATTCATCCAGAGCTTCTGCAATAAGAATCTGACGTGTGGGGGCTGGCGTTGTGGCGCAGCAGGTTAAGATATGGCCTGCAATGGCGGCATCCTGCATCAGAGCGCTGGTTCAAGTCCCGGCTGCTCCACTTCCGATCCAGCTCCCTGCTAATGCACCTGGGAAAGCAGCAGCGATGGCCCAAGAGCGTGGGCTACTGCCACCCATGAGGGAGACTTGGGTGGGGTTCCTGGCTCCTGGCTGTGGCCTGGCCCTGCCCCAGCTGTTGTGGTCACTTGGGGAGTGAACCAGTAGATGCAAGATTTCTCATCACTCTGTCTTTCAAATACGTAAATCGTTTTTAAAAATAATGTGTTAAATAGAAAAATCCAGAACATCTGAGAGAGATCCCATAACTGTCTTTTAATGAACCTTGATCCAGTCAGGTGACTTTTAAGGTATTTTGGCTCTAATTCCTTTTCTGAGCTGAGACAGTAAGTGAGCACACCTTTCATTCCTTTACTAACGTGGGAAGCGGAGAGACAGCGTGCCCATCAGACGCTTCACTGCTCAGGCGCCTGCGGCTGCTGGGGCTGCACTGGGCAGCGAGAAGTTCAAGTCTCCCACATGAACAGCAGGGCTCCAACCACTGAGCCGCCCTGCTGCCCCATGGTCTGCACTAGCCGGAAGTGGAATCAGACATGGAGCCAGCTATCGAGCGCAGGCACCGTAACTGCTAGGACACATGCACCAGGCCCCGTACTTTCTTGTTCAAAATGGATAGGTATCGTTGTTGAATGACTGACAGTTTACTGGGTGTGCCTGCGGTGGCGAGATGCACACCCGGATGTCATGTGACCTGTGGGCTGGGCCAGCGACTCGTCTCTAGGAAACGCCACGTTTCCTAAGAAAGGAAGCACGTCTCCGAGCAGAGCCTTTCGGCCTCTCACCTTTGGCAGCCCCTGGCCCCAGCAGAGGAGCCAACTGCTCCGTGAATTCAGGAAAAGCAGGATCCCCTCACTACTGCTCAAGATGGCTGCTTGACATTCGGACGTTTAAACTGTCTCTGTCCCTGTTTCCGATGACAAAATTGAAACATGCACTTTGAAGGGTCCTGGAGGAGTAGGCACTGCTCGTGCATGTTAGCGAGGGGTTTACATAGAATACAGACTCTCATAGAATTTGCCCTCTCCCACGTTCTAAATGGCAACCCTGTAAACCATCTCTTAGCTCCTTGCCCTTCCTCCAGAGCCTGGTGTACCCCGGGACCCTGCCGGCTCCTTCCAGGGGAGTCTGAAATGTACCCACTTCCCTCTGAAGGTTTGCTCATTAATTTAAATATTTATTGATGGAATTATATCTACTTGAAGGGCAGAGTGATAGAGAGAGACAGAAACGGAGAGAGAGAGCGATAAAGAAATCTTCCATCTGCTGGTTCATTCCTCCGATGGCCACAACAGCTGGGCTGGGCTGGGCCAGGCCAAAGCCAGGAGCCCAGAGCTCCATCCAGGTCTCCCATGTGGGTGGCAGGGGTCCGAGCACTTGAGCCGTCATCTGCTGTCTCCCAGGATGCCTTAGCAGAAAGCTGGACCAGAAGGGAAGCAACCAGGACTCACACCGGCACTCTGATAGGGGGTGAAGGTGTTGGCTTAACCCCCTCGGCCACAATGCCTGCCCCAGGGGTGATCATTTATTCTGTGACGTGACAGCAGATGGACAACAGGAGAAAGAACACACAAAGGTCATCGTGTGCTTGGTACGTGAGTGTCCCCGGACGGGAGGAGACTCAAGGAAGGGCTCAAGGTTGAAGCTTGTGCAGAGCTGAACAAAGGGCTCGGGGCTCAGGCTTGTGGGGGCGGGGAAACGGGGGACAGCGAGCCAAGGGGGGACGCGAGCCAAGGCAACAGCCACCTGCGGTGACCTCCATCTCTCCTTCCAAGGAAAGATCCCTTCTAGGCAGGAAACACAGGCCCCTGAGTCGGCACCTGCGGCCGACCGCGTGCTGGGGGAGCACTCCTTTGACAGCACATCAGCTGGTCAGCGCGTCCCTCTGTCCTGCGGCCTGCACTTTCTCCGAGCCATCAGTTCAAAACGTTCCGCCCTCCCACAACATCAGAGCCTCCCTCTGTGCACGCAAACCTCAATCTCGACTTCCCGCCTACAACTGTGCCTAACCGCTCCTGGGCTCTTTCCTCCCGCCTACAGGACCAGCGTGTCCTGCTGGGACCCGCGAACGCCCGGCTGGTTTTTCTTTCTTCAGGTTCTCTCTCCACTGCTCTCTCCTTTGCCCACACATCAGCTCAACCTGAAGAATAAACTTCACCTTTCACCAACCTACTTTATTTCAAAGGCGAACCCGAGTGTGTCACGCACACACGTGTGGGCCATTTCCTGCTTGTTCTTCGGCTCAAACTCTGGTGGGGGGCAAGTCCCAGCACGGACTCCTGTCACTGTCCCTTCGCTTTCTTCCCAGTTACAAGGGTTCACCGTGGCTGTCCCCACGGGGGGGATATTCCGCTCTGTCTCGGCTGACTCTGCCGCCTCTCTTCAGCCTCTGGATCTGAGCTCCGACGAGGGCTCTCTTTGGGGCAGTTTCCTCCCTTTCCAACCACCAATCCATGTTGTGATGCTAATTTTGTATTATTATGTGATTGGTGCCTTTCTAGAAAATCTATTTACTTATTTGAGAGGCACAGAGAGAGAGAGAGAGAGAGAGAGAGAGGAAGAGAGAGAGTGTGTGTGTTTCTACCCACTGGTTCACCCCTCAAATGCCCACAATGGCCCTGGACCAGGCTAGGTGCTGAAGCCAGCAGCCGGAACTCAACCCAAGCCTCCCCGATATGGGTGGCAGGAACCCAGTTACTGGAGCCACCACTGCCGCCTCCCAGGGCGTGCACTGGAAGGGAGCTGGAGCCGGCAGCCAGGACAGGGCACCGCACCCAGGTACTCCATGGTCGGATGTCGGTGTCTGAACCGCCAGGCTAAACTCTCCCTCCCGGTGATGGCCTTCTTCTCCCAGGAGACCCTCAGTTCCACAAGTGCACAGCCGATGTCACCATGTCGTCCTTGCTCATGTCCTTGTGTGCCATGAATGGCGCAGTGCCCGGCCCTTTATAGGAGGCCGGCTGACTTCCCGCCAGGAGATTACACCGGCTGTGCCTGCTCCAGACCCCGATCTCACCAACCTGCTGGCAGTCAGCACACTACGTTGTTTTAATCCAGCACAACTCCGAGACATCATTTAGCTCCTGCAGCCGTTTGTTCTGTGCCTTGACTTCCGGGGCACATTTCTGCCCCCCTACCTCTTTGGCCTCTTGCCATGGCCCTGGCTACTCACTCCTCAAACGCCGATGCCTCCCCAGTGCAGAGTCCGGCCCTTGTTGCGCTCACCTTCTCACTCCACCTCGCTGTCTTAAGCCCCAGATACCTGTAAGAATCTGATCAAAGGTGCGGGCACACTCCAGCACAGCAGGCCTGGGAAGGCAGTAGAAGATGGCCCAAGTCCTTGGGCCCTGGCACCTGCATGGGAACCTGGAGGAAGCTCCTGACTCCTGGCTTTGGATAGGCTTAGCTCCGGCTGTTGTGGCCATCTGGGGAGTGAACCAGTAGATGGAAGACCTCTCTCTCTCTCTCTCTCTGTCTCTCCTCTACTCTTTCAAATAAATAAATCTAAAAGAAAGAAAGAAAGAGAGAGAGAGAGAAAGAGAGAGAGAAGGAAGGAAGGAAGGAAGGAAGGAAGGAAGGAAGGAAGGGAGGGAAGGGAAGGAAAAAAGAGAGAAAGAGAGAAAGAAAAACCCAGAAAACACTGCTTCTAATTCCTGGAGGTGATGGGGCGCTGACAGCCCCCAGGGCCCAGGAGAGGATCCCAGGACCTGTGTTTCGCTGTCACCCACTTCTATCTGTGCCTTTGCCTGGTCCTCGGATCCACTCCTGCCTCCTCTTTGGCTCAAGTCCAGATGCCAGATACCTACTTGTTCTGTTTTCCTAGATGTCCCAAAAACACTGTCAACAAAGACACTGATTTATTTCCCCAAACCCACTGTTTGTCTTCCTGCCTTCCCTGTCTCAAGCTGTCACCCTGAGCTAGGCACCTGTTTTTAAAGAATTCAAATTTCAGGAACTGGCATTGAGGTACAGCAGGTAAAGCTGCCCCCCGTGATGTTGGCATCCCATGTGGGCACCAGTTCAGGTCCCCAGCTGCTCCACTTCCAATGCAGCTCCTTGCTTGCAGCCTAGGAAAAGCAGTGGAAGACGGCCCAAGTGCTTGGGCTCCAGCACCCATGTGAGAGCCCTGGTTCCTGCTTCGTCCTGGCCTAGTCCCAGCTGTTTCGGCCATCTGGGAAGCAAACCAGCAGTTGGAAGATGTCTCTCTCTCCCTCCCTCTCTCTCTCTCTCTCTCTGGGTGTGTGTGTGTGTCCCTCTCTATAACTAACTCTGCCTTTCAAATAAGTAAATAAAACTTGAGGTGCCGTGGAGTGAAATTTGCATTCTTTTTTTTTTTTTAAGGAGGAAAACTCCATTTTCTCAATCCAGTTTTCCAACAGGCTTCCCAATGAACGGAACATCTTTCCCCAAAACAGGCCAACACCAGAATGAAATAATTAAAATGTAGGCGCATCCAAGAAAGGATCAGTGAAATCATAGGAACAGTCCCCACCCTAGCCATCAGCACAACCAAGAGCGGACGAAATGTGCTGAGGGACCACGAACAAGATGAGAGTCTTGGCGCACAGTAAGGAGGAACAGAACCGCTCCTGGCCGGCCCTGGCCCCTCTCGGTGTCTCCCCTCACCTCTAGCCGCCCGATGTCCCAGTTCTCCTCCAGACGCTCTCCTAGCTGGCCTCCTCCTTGACCCCATGTTTTTTTGTTTGTTTGTTTGTTTTTGTTTTTGACAGGCAGAGTTAGACAGAGAGACAGACAGAGAGAAAGGTCTTCCTTCCGTTGGTTCACCCCCCAAATGGCCGCCACGGCCAGTGCTGCGCCGATCTGAAGCCAGGAGCCAGGTGCTTCTCCTGGTCTCCCATGCGGGTGCAGGGCCCAAGCACTTGGGCCATCCTCCACTGCCTTCCCGGGCCACAGCAGAGAGCTGGCCTGGAAGAGGAGCAACCGGGACAGAATCCGGCACCCCAACTGGGACTAGAAACTGGGGTGCCGGTGCCACAGGTGGAGGATTAGCCTAGTGAGCCGCGGCGCCGGCCTGACCCCATGTTTTGACCAGCCAACTCGCAGCTCTGTTCTGGCCGCTCCACCGGCCTGGCATGCGGGCCTACTCTGTTCTGACTTGGCGAATTCCTCCTGGAGGCCCAGAACAAACGAGCCATCTGTGGGAGTGTCGCCATCCCACTGCCCCTCTGCTGGAGCAGAGCCCAAGGTCTACCCTTTCAGCCACGCCTCCCCCAGCTCTGCGACGTCAACAAATGCTTCCCAGGCACGCGCTGTGTGTTCTGGGCCCCGCAGGTACTGAATGTTCTAGAATGAGACAGAATGAAGACAATAAGGTGGTCTCTGACTTCAAGGTATTTATAGTCCAGTAGAATAATTTTTAAAAGAAATATTACAATGAAGTGAAACGTGAGGCTGAGCTGAGTGAACAGCACGTTCTACTTCCTGTGTCTTGCGTTTTATTTGTCCTCCAGGGGGTTTGAGGACTGCCCTGTGTTCATTCGTATCCATAGCTGGCTTGGAAGCTTCCTGCAGGCAGGAACTCTGTTTTCCTGGGTCCAGAGACGCCTTGGGAGCAGCCTTTGGGTGGAGGTTGGGCAGAGAGAGACGAAGGGGGCAGGAGAGCGTTCCACTGGCGGGACACGCAATGCTAACGGCGACTGGCCTCCGCCTTGCCAGTAAGCAGAAGAAAATGCTGCAGCTCCAACCGATCATATCCTGTCTCCCTCAAGGAATTGGCCATGTCCTAAATACCAAAGTAGGCAGCTGCTTCTCTGTTTCCATGGCTTCCGCAGCCGTGGATTCAACCTCAGCTTCAAATATCCGGGAAAAATAGGAATTGTGTCTGAATTGAACATGCACAGACTTTCTTCCCTAACAATGCAGCGTAACAACTGCTCACTCGTATTTGCCTGTGTGAGTACTGTAAGCAGTCCAGAGAGGATTTGCAGGGATGGGGAACGTCCGGCCCTCGGGCCACGCGAGGCTCGGGAAATCCTTTGGTCTGGCCCTGCCAAGGCAACCGTAGGCGGGACTCAAAACCCAGCACAGCTATAACAGGCAAATGTTTAAGGTGACAATTTTGCATGGCCTGTGAATGATTTTATACGTATCCCAGTGGCCCTTGACGGAAACAAGCTACCCCATGGCTGAGTTAAAGCATACGGGAGGGTGTGCGCAGGTTACCTGCGGCTATTTTAACGTCATTTTGCAAAAGGGACTTGAGTACTGGGGATGGAGGGGCCCTGGAACAAATACCTGCCCCCATACTGAAGGAACCGATATCTGCTGGATGTACCAGAATCTTAAACAAGGAAGATAATTCAGTTGCCTTTTTCTCCTAACTTCGAGGCCAGCGCCGTAGCCTAGTGGGTAAAGCCCCCTGCCTGTGACACCAGCATCCCATATGGACACTGGTTCAAGTCCCAGCTGCTCCACTACTGATCCAGTTCCCTGCTAATGGCCTGGGAATCAGCGGAAGATGGCCCAAGTTCCTGGGCCCCTGCACCCACGTGGGAGACCTGGAAGAAGCTCCTGGCTCCTGGCTTTGGCCTGGTCCAACCTTGGCTATTGTGGCCACTGGGGGGTGAACCAGAGAATGGAAGACATCTCTCTCTCTCTCTCTCTCTCTCTCTCTCTCCTTCTCTCCCTCTCTGTCTCTCTCTCTCTCCTTCTCTCTGTAATACTACCTTTCAAATAAATCTTTAAAAAATAATAATAATTTAAAAACCCTAAATTTGAAGTTGAAATCAAGTATGACTTCCAGGTTCTTCTAGTAACAACTGAGAAGACCGTTTTGAAGAGGGGAATAAAATAGAAGCATCTCCAGCTAAACCCCAGGAGAGTGGTGACGATGTCGGGTCCAGAGCCCAGCCAGCGAGGGACAGCGAGGCAGCCGTGCGGGGCGGCGGCGTGGCAGCCGCCAGCTGTTACAGTAGGTGACTCACGGTCTCCTGTGAGTCACACAGGAGCCAAACGGCGGTTCTTGACCAGCACTGTAGGCGCTAAGATCCGGTATTTGCTTGTAGACCGTGGGAGCACAGAGCAGCAAGGAAAACACAGCACAACAGCTGGGAAACAAATTCCCTTCTGGCCTGCACAGGAAGGGCTCCTGCCAAGTCACTTTCTGTCCTCAAGACAGCGGAGGTCCAGAAAGGACATGTGCCTGTCCGGCCTTCAAGTTCAAGTACGTGTCTCTGCCGCCTCCCTTATCACTCTCCACCCCATCCCCCACAGAAAAAGGCCACTAAGCATTGACTCTGTTTTGTGACCAGCACGAACAAATACATCCATGTCGGGGTGAGCATTTGGCGCGGCAGTCAAGGTGCCGCCTGGGAAGCCCACCCCCGCACTGGAGGGCTGGGATCCAGTCCCGGGCTCCACCGGCAAGCTGACTTCCAGGTGAGGGCTCAGGTTAGGTCCCTGCCAAGTGAGGTGGGAGACCTGGACTGAGATCCGGCCTTTGGGGGAGCAAACCAGCAGGTGAAAGACCACCCTTCTATGTCTCTCTGCCTTAGTAATAAAATAAAAGCAAATAAATGAAAATTTTTTTTAATTCTATGTATATGTATATATGCTTGGACGGGCAACTTTCACAGTGCCATTTTAGTGTATTTGCTTTGCTCTTCCAATGTTGCAGGTTCAGCAGTTCTGAGAGTCAGTGTCAGCTCTCCCAGGGTGGGCGAGCCGCACACGCACCTGTTCCCGGCGCAGCTGAAATCAACATCAAGCCTCGCTCGACAGGCAGGGGATTCCGTAAGCCTGCGAGAACGTACAGTAGAATGCTCATCTCTGTTGATTTTACGAGAGCCAGGAACCACTTCGTTAGGGAGCTGTCCGATCCCTGGGAGAACCCCGCGGACCCCGTGGACCCCACCCCCCACCTGAGGGAGCTCCCGGGAAGGCAGCCTTCACAGACCACACGCGCCTTGCAACCCCGGGCTCACCAGTCAGTGCTTCCGTGCAGGCCATTTTCTTTAAAGATTTATTTATTTATTATTTGAGAGGCAGAGTTACAGACTGAGAGAGGGAGAGACAGTGAGAGGTCCTCCATCTGCTGGTTCACCCCCCGATGGCCGCAATGGCTGGAGCTGGGCCAATCCGAAGCCAGGAGCCAGGAGGTCCTTCCCAAGCACTTGGGCCATCTTCTGCTGCTTTCCCAGGCCATAAGCAGAGAGCTGGATGGGAAGAGGAGCAGCCAGGACACGAACCAGCGCCCCTATGGGATGCAGGTACCGCAGGTGGAGACTTACCTCGCTACGCCATAGGGGCAACCTGGCAATTTTTTTTTAAGCTTAAGAAAATGGCAAATCCATTTCTGGATGCCATCTTCTGGCAGCTCACTTTCCGCGTCGACGTTCGTTTCTGAGGCACACGCACAGGTTCTGCGTTTCAGGAACACTTTGGGCTGAGCTGGTCTTCTGTGAGGTGCTGGTTAACGACGCAAAGGTTGTGGAAAAGAGAATGAAAAGATGGGTTTGGTTTGTCATAAACAATTTTGAATCCATGCGCACAAACGATCTTCAAAAATTCATGGAAAATCCATATAATGAAAAAACTGTGCATGGACTTTAAAGTTGTTTTGCGCAAAATAAATTTACTTCTTTTTTGCATGAATTTTTTGAAATCCCCTAATATATCAGAGTGTTCCTATATAATATTACTCTAATAGGGAATATACAAAACTTATAACTGAGGGAAAATACACAAACATGCACATACCCAAGTAATGAACACGTTCTTAGTGACTTTTTTCCCCACTTACATCTCATTGGCTGGTAGCTTTTGGCGTAGTTCTAACCTCGTAGGCTTCCTGGCCTATGCTAAAAGGAAGACCAGAAAGCCAGCCAAAGCAGCTTAAAGCCGTAGAAGACAAAACGTCACGGGAATAAGGTCTCACTTCTCCGTGAATCCCTTGCAGGCTGCTCAGCTACCTGGAACCCTGCAGAGAGGAAGAGAAAGGAAAACAAAGGCTATCTCAGCAGTCAAGAGGGTTACCTCCCTACACCTAGAGCAGACCCGATGACAGGGAGAGCAGAGGTTGGGCAGCTTGCGCTGTGCGTGGACTGCAAGAGGAGTGCACGGGGAGCAAAGTCTGACACCCTCAAGAAACCTCAAGCAACTTCCACTGTTAAGGCTAGAACCCCCACCCCCACCCCCAGCACACAGTAGGCCTTCAACTTGCTTTCCTTGGTGCACCCTGGGCAGCAACAGGGTTCTAAGTGAGCCGCCCTCTGCAGACAGGTCGTACCGTGTGTAGTCAGGCAGAGTTAGAATTAGAACAACACTTTACTTCTTCTCCCTCAAAACGCAGACTCTGTTTCTTATGCGAAGAAGCAAGCAGCAGTCCCGAACGACTTGGTCATTCTAGAACACATTTGAGTTGGTTCTGCCGTGCTCCTGCGGGAAATGGTCAAGGGCAGAATCCTCCACAAAAGGGCAAGTTTTAATTTCCACTCCTTCGGAGGCGATAGGTGGTATTTCTTCATCTCATATGCAGGTGAATGAAAATTGCTCTCTGGGTACCCTGAGCTCCACATTTTACTTAATTCATTGTCAGGCTCCCCGACCAGAATGCCGCCTCTACGAGGGCTGTGTCGCTCTCCGCTGTGTGCCCAGACCCCAAACAGAGCCTGGCACAGGAGAGGAATCAGCAAGGAATGAATGAATGAGAGCAAGCGTTGCGTCTTCCGCAGGGTGCAAGCGATGTCTTGTCTAGACCAACAGGGCAGCACTTAGCGGGGCTCTCCTACGGGTTCTGAGGGCGTAGAGGGGCTTGCAGTCCGGGTGAGAGAAGGGGACATTAAAATAGAGCAGGTGTCAGGAAATAGGATATTCCAGAAGCTCAGCCCAGGGACACTCAGTCTAGGCCAGGGGTCAGGAGAGGCCTGCCCTGGAGCAGTGACCTCTAAACTGAGACCCCGCAGCACTGCAGTTGGCTCCACAACCAGAGAAGAGAATGCTTGAGGTGGAGCCGAGAGCGAGAGCGAGAACGGGAGAAGCTGGTGTGCACGCAGCCGAGGCAGGAAGCGGCCAGCAGGGGTGGCGGGCAGAGGGGGTGGCGGGCAGCCCCAGAGTGCAGGGGAGGACCCTGGCCTTCATTCCCCAGAGAAGTCATCCCAAGGCTTCAGCCTGGGCCAGAGCGGGAGCAGACTTGCATTTTTTAAAAAACATTTGCTCTCGATTAAGAGAAGGGAATTAGAGGTAGGCAAGACCGGTGGGGGAGATAAGGCAGGCGGCCAGAGCTGATGGCCCCTCCGATGAGGCTGGAGATAGCAAGAAAAGTGTGCCAGGAGCTGCTGGGGTCTAGACTGCTCCTGCAGGAGTGTGGTGTAGGTCATCCCACAACCCCAACAAAAAGAGAGGAACCAAGACAAAACTGAGTCTCGCGTTAAACTCTTATAGAGAATTTCGGAAACGTGATGAAGTAGTTTAACATGGGTGTTTTTTATTTTGTAGGAAAAATTGAGATAAAAATAACATAATGCAGTTGCCCAAGCAAACGTGAGAGTCACAAATAACAAAAACAGCAATCAGAGAGAATGGATCCTGATGGGCTGAAGGAGAGAAAGCTCGCGGTGGGGGACGTGGTTTTCATCCCCTCTTACCAAGGCGGAAATGGAGGCCCAGAGAGGCTAAGAATGAAACCCAGCCCTGTTCTTCATCCGGGACTTCCCGGAGGTAATCAGATAAGAAGAGATAGTGCTGGGGCTGAAACCGTCTTCTGAACACGGAGCCCGGTCCATCCGCCAGCACAGTCCCAGAGCCCGTCACCCCGGGAGGCTTTGGGTCACCTTGGGGGACCTTCCTCTGGAACACGGCTCCCTCTTGGGGTTGAGGGCACACTGTATGCGCAGGCTAGACCCTGGCCACGACGCGGGCTTCCGGTCTCATAAAACAGGCCACGATAACACTATCTGCAAAGAGCCAAAGGATGAGTTCAGAACTCTGTGTCACATCTGGGGAGCAAGCACCCAGACTTAGAGCAGGGGAGGGTCGGCGACATCCTCCTCCCCCAGTCACCCAGGTAAGACTCCTCCCGGTAACACCAGAACCTCGCTCCAGAACGCGCCCCCCGCGGGGCTGCCCTTGCCAGCCTGCCTCCCGCACCGTCTTTCCAACATGATAGTTACATGTTACATGTTATGTCATTAAAGAACTTGAGCCTTTGCAGGGTGGTTTGTGCTGTTGGCATCCCGTTAATTCGCACGGGACCCTGTGGAAGTCAGCCAGCCAGGAATCATCAACCCCATTTTACAAGTGAAGAGAACGGGGTCTCAGAGAGGTGATGTGAAGCGTGGAATCGTGCACAACTAACAGGGAAAGAATTGAACCTAGAATCCATGCTTTTAGATCCTTCGTCCAGGTTCCGGCATTGTGGCATAACCGGTTAAGCCTCTGCCTGCAATGTGGTCATCCCATATGGGCACCAGTTGGAGATCTGGCTGCTGCACTTCCAATCCAGCTCCCTGCTAATGTGCCTGGGAAGGCAGCAGAGGATGGCCCAGGTGCTTGGGCCCCCACACCTTTGGGGGAGACCTGGAGGAAACTCCTGGCTCCTGGCTTCAGCGTGGCCCAGCCCTGGCTGCTGCAGCCATCTAGGGAGTGAACCAGTAAATGGAAGACCTCTCTCCCCCTCCCCCCTTCTCTGTAACTCTGCCTTTCAAATAAATAATAAAACAAATCTTTTAAAAAAACAGACTTCTGGGGGCTGGCGCTGTGGCAGAGTGGGTTAACGCCCTGGCCTGAAGTGTCAGCATCCCATATGGGCGCCGGTTCTAGTCCTGGCTGCTCCTCTTCCAATCTAGCTCTCTGCAATGGCCTGGGGAAGCAGCAGAAGATGGCCCAAGTGCTTGGGCCCCTGCACCCGTGTGGGAGACCTGGAAGAAGCTCCTGGCTCCTGGCTTCGGATCGGCGCAGCTCCAGCTGTTGCAGCCATCTGGGGAGTGAACCATCAGACGGAAGACCTCTCTCTCTCTCTCTCTCTCTCTGTCTCTCCTCTCAATGTGTAACTCTAACTTTCAAATAAATAAATAAATCTTAAAAAAAAAAAACAAACTTCTGGCCCATGGCTCTTTCCATTAAATGTCTGATTTAATTCGTATTCCAGGTGGATGAACCTCACTGCTCTTTCTCCCTTTCCTTCTCCTACTACTTTGTGCATTGTGCATGGACTGGGGCAGATCAGAATAGCCCTCCTCATCGCTTTCTTGCACAAAGTAGTACTCCTAAACACCAGGAGTACATGGTGTTTTTATTTAACCAGTTAGTCACAGGTTGCATGAAGCAACTTCTGGAAAAAAAAAAAAAAAAAAGAAGAAGAAAAAACAACAGCGCTGCAAGGAGGAATCCCCACACGGTGCACGCGAAGAATTCCAGAGAGGGAAGCGAAGTCAGCACAAGTGAAGATGGCGGCTTCAGGATCACTGCTGTCAAGAGTGAACGCCCGGGGAAGTGCAGCACACCAGAGGCATGCAGGAGGCCTGCAAACCCCCCAGTCCACAGGGCAGCTGCCAGGGGCCAAGGCTGTCATTGTGCCATAGGGACCCCCCAGTCCACGTGGCAGCTGCCTGGGGCCATGGCTGTCATTATGCCATAGGGACCCCCCAGTCCACGGGGCAGCTGCCTGGGGCCAAGGCTGTCATTATGCCATAGGGACCCCCCAGTCCACAGGGCAGCTGCCAGGGGCCAAGGCTGTCATTATGCCATAGGGGACCCCAGTCCACGTGGCAGCTGCCTGGGGCCATGGCTGTCATTATGCCATAGGGACCCCCAGTCCACGGGGCAGCTGCCTGGGGCCAAGGCTGTCGTATGCCATAGGGACCCCCAGTCCACGTGGCAGCTGCCTGGGGCCAAGGCTGTCATTGTGCCATAGGGACCCCCCAGTCCACGTGGCAGCTGCCTGGGGCCATGGCTGTCATTATGCCATAGGGACCCCCCAGTCCACGTGGCAGCTGCCTGGGGCCATGGCTGTCATTATGCCATAGGGACCCCCCCAGTCCACAGGGCAGCTGCCAGGGGCCAAGGCTGTCATTATGCCATAGGGAAGGGCTCCTGCTGTCTCCGGTTCCTGGGTTGACGCCCTCTCTCTGAGGGAGTGCAGGGTCCCCCTCACTTTCTAGAAAGGTCTACAATCCATCTTCACACTCGCACCTGGGCCTGCGGGGCCAGATCTGAAACACTTTTTCTCTTGAACAAAGGAGCAGCCCCTCCCAGAGCCCAGTCCAACCTGAAATTCCAGCTCCTAATGAGCGTCTGCCCAGGCTCCCCACCCCCTCAGCACCACCTTTAACCCCTTCCTCCCCACAGGCCACACGACTCTGCCTTCGAGATCAAGAAACTCTTTAAAAAATATCTATGTACTCATTTATATAGAAATACAGACATGCGTTGAATTTGAAAGAAGTGCTCACATCATGACATTCCTCGTGTCTGCTTGTTAGAGGTACGTAGATGTAACGTTCCTCTCCATGCACACACATCCTTTGGACGAGAACCGAACAGAAAACTCCGTGAGGCAGAACTAAACAGCGTCACCTGTGGCCCCCGCCTGATTGACCAGCCTTTCTCACGCATGGATCTTTCTAGATAAAAAGGGGAATTAAGTCAGCGGTTCTGATCATTTTTCAGAGGTCCATCACAGGGACACTTGGTTGGTTCCCAAGGTACATCACATGTCTCTCAAATTACCTAAAATCTCTGTATTTACTCATTAAACTCCGACACACTCCCATTCAGGAGGGGAAAGTGTTAAGTTCCAGGCAGAGTTCATTTGATTCCCATTGTTGCAATTCAAGTGTCCTTTTAAGAATCTGTTGGGGGAGGGGACAGGCGCAATGCTGTGGGCACTGCACTCCAAGTCAGAGAGCATGGATTCACGCCCCAGCTCTCCTTTCCTACTGCTTGCTAATGTGCCTGTGAGGCAGACGTTGGCCAAAGTACTTGGGTTCCTGTGAGCCGTGAGTGGGATCTGGATGGACTTCCAGGCTCCTGGCTTCAGCTTGGCCCAGCCCGGTCTGCTGCAGCCACCCGGGGAATGACCTGGTGGCTGGGAGACCTCTCTGTCTCTCTCTCCCACTTTTTGTTGTTCTGCCTTTCAAATAAATTCATTTTAAAGTAAGTAAGTAAAAGTCGGTATTTAGATTCTAGAGTTTAAGTTCTCGTGATTCTTCTTAATCACACTTGATACATGTAATTAGAGCTTATTAGGGGGTGGGAGTTGTGGTACAGCAGGTTAAGCCACCTCTTGAGATGCCAACTACCCGTATCAGTGGAGTCCCAGCTATTCCACTTCTATCCAGCTTCTAGCCACTGAGCTGGGAAAACAGTGGGAAGATCACCCAAGTACTGGAGACCCTGCCACCCACATGGGAGACCCTGATGGAGTTAGTTCCTGGCTCCCCGCTTCAGTCTGGCCAGCCCTGGCTGTTGCAGCCATTTGGGGAATGAACCAGCAGATGGTAGATCCTCCCTCTCTCTCTCTCTCTCTCTCTCTCTCTCTCTCTCTTTCACCCCTTCTCCGTTTATCTCTCAAACAAATAAAACTTTTTAAAAGCTTATTCAATATGAAAAATTTTGGGTTCAAAATCCTGTGATCAGAAACACAGTGGACTCTGAAACAGAAATATTTTATTAAAGACTAACGGACATACTTCCTCTCTCTCTTTTGCCTATGGCATGAAGGAAGATTGACAAAGACAAGGCTAACGCTCACGGAGAGCAGAATATGGAGGAAATGAGCCAAAATGCTGTTAGTAAGAGGGTGAACGAGAACAACTTACTTGGCAATTAGAATCCAAAGATTGGATCATTTTCTATGATAATTCTGACCAGTTTATTGCAAGGAACTAATTTAAGACATGCAACAAGTTTTAGGTAACAGTTACTTGTTTCAGCAGCAAGAGTGGAACCAGCCATGTCTGCGAGGATCGAGAGAAGGGACTGCAGGTCCCTGGTTTCATGAGCTTGAGGCACTGGGCAGCCCAGGTCTCCCTCTCTCACTGCCGTTCTGCGTGTGCCGCCACGCGGCTTCATGGGAAGCGCACGCACTGGACTCCCCAGAAGCAGAGCAGATCACTCCAATAAAGTGTAGAAATCTACCAGTGAAGCCGCTGACAAAGATGCCGAGACCCAAGAACCACCTGAAACCTTCCAGATCCAGTGAGATATCAAGAAACAGCAATTTGCTACAACAGGTTTTTACATTTCCAGGTATTTGTTTTGTAAATAAGTGTAGCAATCACAAATAAAATATCTTAAAGGCATTTTTTGTTTTTAGTTATTTGAAAGTCAGAATTGAGACAGAGAGAGAGAGAGCAAGCGAGCGAGCAAACTATCCACTGCTTCACTCCCCAAATGACTGAAATGATCCAGGGCTGTGTCAGTCTGAAGCCGGGAGCCCGGAGCTTCTTCCAGGTCTCCCACGTGGGTGCAGGGGTCCAAGCACTTGGGCCATCTTCTGCTGCTTTCCCAGGTGCATTAGCAGGGAGCTGGATGGGAAGTGGAGCAGCCGGGTATTGAACCCGTGTCCACAAAGGAGGCTGGCGTGGCTCACAGGTTCCTGCGTGCGCTGATTCACTAACTGTTCACCACAGCTGTGAAGTGGGTGCTATGATTGTCTCCACTGTACAGAGGGGAAAGCGGAAGATTCAGTCAATGGCCCGAGAACACAGAGTCTGGGCATCAGCATCCAGAGCCACAGTGCACGCTGCTACAAAAATGCAGTAAGCAGGGGCCAGCACTGTGGTGTAGTGGGCTAAGCCTCCGCCTGCAGAGCCAGCATCCCATATGGGCGCCAGTTCAAGTCCCAGCTGCTCCTCTTCTGATCCAGCTCTCTGCTATGGCCTGGAAAGCAGTGGAAGATGGCCTAGGTGCTAGGATCCCTGCACCCATGTGGGAGACCTGGAAGAAGCTCCTGGCTTCAGATAGATCTAGCTCTGGCCATTGCGGCCATTTGGGGAGTAAACCAGCAGATGGAAGCACTCTCTCTCTCTCTCTCTAGCTCTGCTTTTCAAATAAATAAATCTTTTTTAAAAATAAAATGCAGTAATTAGATGCAACTGTCATCATGAAAACTTCTGTCATCTGGGTTGATACATAAAATTGTGGTTAAACAGAAGCAGAGGGGGGAAGGAGAGATGACCACCGAGGTGTGACGCTGCGGATGGGCAGCAGGGAGCTGGCTGGAGAAGAGCATTCTGGGCCAAGGGCAGGGTTTGGCTCCCAGTGCAGGGCTTGTCAAGGAGGGTGGGCCAGGAAGAGAAGGCAAGGGCTCCATGTTAGCTGTGGTCTTTACTCTGTGCCTGGCTTTATCTCAACTCTTGTAGTATTATTACTCCTGAGAGAAGTGCATTCGGGCCGAGATGAAGTGGCGGAGAGAGCCACTCTGCTCTCTGGCCGACAGGAGATCCTGGGAGCGAGACCAGGTGAAAGGTGACAGGTGCATCGGCTGCGGGGCGGCCGCGCTGGAAAAAAAGGGACAGTCGAAGTCAGGGCTTTGATTGCCAGTTAGATGTGAGGAATTGAAGGGACAGCGATGTGACAGACGACTGACTACACTGGAAACATAAATGCAAGTGTGTAAGCTCCAGAGGAACCCAGCTAAGTAAACCACTTCTCAGCAGACCCCCGGGGCTCCCGAGCAGGAGGTGCCTGTCTTCCTTCCTGATACTAACATTCCCACTCTCGAGTATTCTGCTTGCCCTCTCTGTGATTAGGTCACCTCAGAGTCAACAAGATATGCAGGGCAGAGAATTTGTTTTTCAACTACCTTTCCGTAATCAGATTTCCTTGGAATTTGTCAAGAGCCCAGGAACTCGCAGGAATATAAACAATTCTATAATCTTATTTTTTAACATAAAAGTAGGTTTTCAAACATAAACTTGGTTCTGATTCAGAAATGTAAACCCCATAAAAATTGCCATTTACGTCTTTCGAGACCTGATCTTAGTTCTTACCTTCAAGGGAGGAGAAGGCGCAGCTGGGTTTCCTGCTGCTGGGGAGTGGTCCTTTGTCCTGGGACTTCCATCCTCAAGTAGGCAGCTCAGGGTTTAAAAATACATCCAGGCCGGCACCGCGGCTCACTAGGCTAATCCTCCGCCTGCGGCGTCGGCACACCGGGTTCTAGTCCCGGTCGGGGCTCCAGATTCTGTCCCGGTTGCCCCTCTTCCAGGCCAGCTCTCTGCTGTGGCCCGGGAGTGCCGTGGAGGATGGCCCAAGTGCTTGGGCCCTGCACCCGCATGGGAGACCAGGAGAAGCACCTGGCTCCTGCCATCGGATCAGCGCGGTGCGCCGGCCGTGGCGGCCATTGGAGGGTGAACCAACGGCAAAAGGAAGACCTTTCTCTCTGTCTCTCTCTCTCACTGTCCACTCTGCCTGTCCAAAAAAAATCCAAAGGGAAGCTAGTCCTGCCACATGGATGTTCTAAGGATAATTTAACTAGCAGGTTGAGTCTTGGTAGAGAGACAGTGTACCTTTGTCTTATCTAAATGGCAACTCAATTCTAACTCAGGAGAGCAAGCTGCTAAAATAATTTTTCAAGGGCTGATTAAATTACGAGCTAATGCTCATGCATTTTGACAACTACTAAAAACATTCAGAAAAACAATTATTCTTGAAGAACCAGAAAGCAGCAGCTCAAACCCCCACGCTGAAGCAGCACGGATGACACGCCGGGGAGCCACGCGGTCCCGGAGTCGCAACACACGCGGTCTCTCCACAGGCTGCGTGCGACCCCCGGGGTGAGAGGCTGTTACAGCCTCCGTCGGACCAGAGAGAGGTGCAAGGTGAAGCTGGCAAGGGGGACGAGCCCAGGTGCACAGGCCTCCACGTCACCCAGGGTGACCCTGGGCCACTCACTGCTAGCCCCTGCCCCTCACCTACACCCGCTGGGAAGGGGCAGTGTCTCCCTTTGCTGACTCTGGGTTCCTGTACTCAGCTTGTCGTGCAGGCTGTGAACGCCTTAGGAGCCAGTAGCTCGTGAGCTGCTCTGTGAGTTTGTCCTGAGCCGGGTTCGGGGGTTAGAGGGTCACCCCCAAAAAGAGCACGGGGCGGGGCAAAAAGCCAGGGTGGAGAGGCTGGAAAAGAGCGCGTGTGTCCCTGGGATCGTTCTTCGTGTCACCACCTGGCACAAACGAGCAGGAGTGGGGCCAGGGTGTGCAGAGGCACGGCGGGCACGGCGGCATCTCATCACAAGACGGGACAACGAACGGCGTCAGGGCCCTGGAAGCAGTCGGAAGGGCAGGTACCTGGCGGCTCAGCTTATCAGCGGCTGAGTCCTAGAGCCAGAGAGAAGCACTCTCCTGAGGGAGAACAGTCAACACGCCGTGTGCGCACGCAGCTCAGGAATCCTCTTGGGCCAAGGACCGCGAGGTTTGGGCGAGCTCTGCGTGGGCCCGGCTCTCGGGCTGCTGGGCGGCCGTGCTTCGGCCTCCTCCCCTGTGAAGTGGGAACGGTGCACCTTCCTCCGAGGGGTGTCGCGGGGACTAAGGGACACTGCCAAGCCCTCAGGACAGTGCCTGGCACTTGGAAGCATTAGCGTCCATTACTATTGCTAGAGCTCCTACCATGATTCTTGTTTCTCCTCCAACTTCGGAGGTTTGGGGAAGTCCTGGTCCAAGGGCCTGGGCCGGCAGGAATGGACAGATGCCCTGGGGCATCGTACTCTTCCCGCCGGTTTGAAGCCACGCTTCCTCCCTGGGCTGGGTCTCTGAGGGTTTCCCTTGCCTTCCGGGTCCAACCTTGCACTTGGGAAGACGTGCTGAAATGCTCTGAGTGTGGCGGAGGTGTCCGTGCCGGCAGTTTCCCTGGTGGTCCTGTCTACAGCCAGGCTCATCTCACCAGCGCAGGTGCTGTCGGGCTCTCAAGCTGCCTAGCAACCTTGATGAACCACACTCACCGCACACATGAAGTACCAACTTGCCAGATGGGCACTGACGCTTCCTTTTTAGATTTCATTTATTTACTTGAAAGGCAGAGTTAGAGGGAGAGAGAGATCTTGCATCAGTTGGTTCAGTCCCCAAATGGCCACAATGGCCAGGGCTGGGCCAGGGCTGGGCCAGGGCTGGGCCGGGCCAAAGCCAGGAATCCAGAGCTCCATCCGGGTCTCCCACACGGGTGCAGGGGCCCAAGCACTCGGGCCATCCTCCACTGCTTTCCCAGGCACATTAGCAGGGAGTTGGGCTGGAAGTGGAGCAACCGGGCCTCTGGGCTCTTAGGGGATGCTGGCGTGGCAGGAGGCGGCTTCCCTCGCTGAGCCACAACTAAGCGTCTCTCTTTTCCGACTTTAGCCTCCCACCCCCCCCCCCCGCCCCAGTTCTCAGGGCCTCCTGCCGTCCCACAGTACTGTGTATGTGTTCAGCCAGACGCAAACACTTGGGCTTTCCTGAATCAGCCTTCTGTTTTTCACCCTTCTCCCGTTTTCACGCTGTTCCCTGTACCACCCTTACATGTTTATTCCCAGCGTTTCCCATGGCAACGCAGCCAGTTTAAAATTCTTCTATCTTCATATCTCTTCTCAGATAACTTCTTTATTTTCATTTCCATTGGATGTTCTCTTTCCCTCCTCCAGTGTTTTCCCTCACAGTATAGAATTTTTTATAAATTTGTTTTGATCACTCCTGCTAAATTCTAAGCTCATTACCAACTTTGTGGACTTCTCTCTTTCACTCTCAGAGCACCTGCCATAATATTTTGAATATGGCAAGCGCTCCCTAATCTGCAAGATGGAAGCCGGCGTTGTGGTGGCTGCCGTGTGGTTAAGCTGCTGACGCCAGCATTTCATGTGAGCACTGCTGAGAGTCCCTGCTGCCCCCGCGCCCTGTGAACGCACCTGGGAAAACAAGGACGACGGCCCAAGTGCTTGGGCCCCTGCACCCACGTGGGAGGCCCAGAGGAAGCTCCTGGCTCCTGTTTTCAGCTTGGCCCAGCCTCTGCTGTTGTAGCCATTTAGGGAGTGAACCAGCAGATGGGAGAACTTTCTGTATCTCCCTCTCTCTGTGTGTAACTCTGGCTTCCAAATAAATAAATAAATCTTTTTTAAAGAAAAGCAAATATGCAAGATGAATAGATACATAGCCATTTGTTTAAGTTGGGACAACTGTATTTTATTATAAAACCCAGGTCACTTTTTAAAGGTGGGCCTTTGGCTTTTCCTAACACTAATGGTGGCTGAGGCAACCATGGTGCTCCTTCCGAGAGAGCCACCACCAGGCTGGTATTCCGCATCCTATGGAGACCTCCGCTCCATGGTGTCAGAGGTGACACCACCCAGAGGGCACTGCCATGAATAGTATACACAGTGCTAAGGTTTCTCACTGCCAGTGAACACTCTTCCACAATATGATTTTTTTAATGCTTCTCGATTATTTATTTATTTATTTATTTATTTATTTGAAAGTCAGAGTTACACAGAGAGAGGAAGAAACAGAGAGAGAGGGAGAGATCTTCCACTGGTTCACTCCCCAAAATGGTCACAACAGCCAGGGCTGGGCCAGGCTGAAGCCAGGAGCCAGGAGCTTCTTCCGGGTCTCCCACGCGGGTGCAGGGGCCAAGGACTTGGGCCATCTTCCACTGCTTTCCCAGGAACATTAGCAGGGAGCTGGATCCGAAGTGGAACAGCCAGTTGGCAGTGGCTTTACCCACTATGCCACAACGCCAGCCCCTAATATTTATTTTCATAACATAACATAAAAAAATGTTTATTTCTTTTTCATCTCTTTGAACAACAGAGAGAGAGAGAGAGAGAGAGAGAGAGAGAGAGAAGTCGACAGAGAGGCAGAGCGACCCAGAGATCCTTTATCTGCTGATTTACTCCCCGAATACTCACAACAGCTAGGGCTAGGGCTGGCTGAGCCAGGAGCCTGGAACCCCATCCATGTCTCCCACGTAGCTGGCAGGGGCCCAGCACTGCAGCCGTCGTCTGCTGCTCCTGAGATGGCTGGCAGGAAGCTGGATCCTGAATGGAGTACTGGGGCTCGAAATGGCATTCTCATACGGGATACGGTATCCCGAGTAGCAACTTCCAACATCACCCACTGTGCCATAATGATGATAAAGGTCTAATGAACCGTGCTGTACATAATTTTCCACTTTTCTGCTTATTTCCTTAGGATAAATTCTGCAAGGCAAGAGGTAACATACAAAGGAACTGAATTCATGACCTAGCTGTCACAGGGCCAGCATTGTTGTGTGGCAGGTTAAGCCATGGCTGGCAAAGCCAGAATCCCACATGGGCACCGGTTCAAGTCCTGGCTGTTCCAAATGGCCTGGGAAATCAGAAAAAAAAAATGGCCTAAGTGCTTGGTTTCCTATATCCATTTGGGAGACCTGGAAGAAGCTCCTGGCTCCTGGCTCCTGGCTTTAGCCTGGCCCAGTCCTGGCTATTTGGAGAATTGCAGTGAATGGAAGATCTCTCGGTGTCTGTCTTTTCCTCTTTCTCTGTAGCTCTGCCTCTCAATAAATAAATACAATTAAAAAAAAAAAAAAAAAAACAGCTACGTAGGGGCCAGCACTGTGGTGTAGCAGATAAAGCTGCTGTCTCCAGTGCCAGCATCCCATATGGGCGCTGGTTCAAGTCCCGGCTGCTCCACTTCCGATTCAGCTCTCTGCTGTGGCCTGGGAAAGCAGTGGAAGATGGCCCAAGTCCTTGGGCCCCTGCACCCTTGTGGGAAACCTGGAAGAAGAAACTCCTGGCTCCTGGCTTCAGATCTGTGCAGCTCCAGCTGTTGCAGCCAATTGGGGAGTGAACCAGTGGACGGAAGACCTCTCTCTCTCTCTCTCTCTCTCTCTCTCTCTGCCTCTCCTTCCCTTTCTCTGTAACTCTGACTTTCAAATAAATAAATAAATCTTGGAGGGAAGTTATGGGGGGGGCATTGTAATCCATAAGTTGTACTTTGGAAATTTATATTCATTAAATAAAAGTTAAAAAAAAAGCTGCGTAGATTTTAAAATGTACTTCATTTTTTAGAACCATTTCAGATTCACAGAGAACTTAGAAGATAGTACAGAGAACCCCACACACCACACACCGCTTCTGCCCCATTATTCGTCTCTTACATTAGTACGGTACATTTGGTCTAACTAGTGAACCACCACAGATACATTATTTTTTAAAGAAATAAAGTTCATAATCCTTTCAGTTTTCTCAGTTTTAACCCAATGTTCTTTTCCTGCCCCAGATCCCACCCAGGCTCCCACCCAGGCTCCCACCCAGCATCCCAACCAGGATCCCACCCAGGCTCCCACCCAGGATCCCACCCAGGATCCCACCCAGCATCCCACCCAGCATCCCACCCAGGATCCCACCCAGGCTCCCACCCAGCATCCCACCCAACATCCCACCCAGGATCCCACCCAGGCTCCCATCCAGGATCCCACCCAGCATCCCACCCAGGATCCCATCCAGGATCCCACCCAGCATCCCACCCAGCATCCCATCCAGGATGCCACACAACGCCTCCTTCTTCTCCTCTTGGCTGTGACAGCCTCTTGGACTCCCTTGCTTTTAATGATCTGACGACTTTGAGCAGGACTGCCAGGTCCACTGTAGAATATTCTATTCCTCCTGTGAGCTGAGTGCTTGTGTCCCCACCACCATCTGCATGCTGACCCTGTGGCTGTTGTCTGTGCGTGGAGCCCTCACAAACAAGGTTAGTGCCTTACGAGGGGCCGTGAACACGATGAGACGGGCCTTCACCGGGCACTGGGTTTGCTGCGCCTTCATCTCGGACCTCCCAGCGCCCCGAACCGTGAGAAAGGAAGTTTCTGCTTTGTTCACAAGCTCTGGTATTTGGTTATAGGAGCCCGGATGCACTAAGACAGTCTCGCTACTGGGATTTATCTGAAACTTTTCTCGTTATCTGACCGGAGCTGCTGGTGTCTGGAAGGAAGACCAGCGCAGTGGCGAGTCTGTCCCCTGTCGAGGGGACGTGCTAGAACACCTTCTGTCACAGCTGATGTTGACCTTGGCCCCCTTGCTGAGAAATCACAGCCTTCTAAGGCCCGTAATCCGTGGCTCTCAGGAAAACAAAATTCTGAACACAGTTTGGAGGCTCAGCTCAGAGCATCATGCAAATTCTGACAAAAGCAGGAAACGATCGTATTCCTGCGACCCACGTCCACACACCCGTACATGGATGGGAATCCCCTAGGTGCGAGGTCAGTGGTGTGTGACGCATCTCTGTCGATGCTGCGAACTAGGAATTCAGGTGACAACGCAAAGTCGCACGGTTGTCCTTTCAACCACTGAGCACAATGTCTGAATAGCAAAGAAGGGTGCACACGTCACACGGAGCGAGGACAGCTACATGTCCCATGTGCCAGTGTAGCCTTTGATTCCCTCACTTGTTTAGCCAAGGGACCCGTCTTGTGTGCAGACGACCGAGCCACGCGAGGCTGCGACCTCCTGGTTCCATCCACCCGAAAAGCCTCGGGAGCTCTGAGGCCACCACAGCCTGCGTTTCATCATCGCCAGGACCCGAGGAGCAAGCTTAGTAAACGACTTATTTGTGCAGAGAGAACGAATTTCCTCTGACTCGTACATCCGACACCCACACGGTACCTCATCTGTGACGCTGGGAAAGAAAATTTTCAGAAGAAATTTGAAGCCCAATTAGTAGGTTTTAATTTAGTCAGTGGGTTTTCCATCCGGCTGTCACGGGTCTTCTGGAGGGTGGACGAGAACAGAGCTAAATGATGTGACGGGGCGTGAGACAGCGTTGGCCAAGGACGCACGGAGGATTTGGTCCCCTCTCAGAGGGCTTCCCCCCACTTTTTTCTCTTGCAGCGTGGACAGGGACAGAGAGAATGTACGTCACTCACTCTGGGACTAAACACTTTGTTACAGACAGCTTAAAGCAAGGAGCTTCACCGAAATCGATGGCGAAGCGAACTCTCTCCTGGAAAAACTGGAAATTGGTAGCCCTGTGGGAATCTGGCACATGAGGAGGCAGAGGGCGGGAATGATCCGTCCAGCTTTGAAAACGTGCCCGTGTTGGTGCATTTACACACTAGTGTGGAAACTGATAACCACATTCAACCAGCACAGACAAAATTAAAAACCCAAGAAAAAATAAGCCCATTATAAAAGAGACGGTTTTCGCTGGAGGCTTCGACTCCTGTTGTATCCGAAAGCAGAGGGGATTCCAGATGTAAGAGGGCTGAACCAGAAACCCCGTTTTCCGATTCGTGGAATGCCTCTTTCCAGTGCGCTATCAGCGAGTGCACCTTCCGCTGCTGTCCCGGCGTGCGTGTGAGCGGGACGCCAGCACCATCCTGCTGTCCCCCTCCCTGGGGGTGAGCTGCCTCCCAGGCTCCCTCATTCCCAGGCATTGTGTCACGCCCGTGAGCAATGTCCATGCTTGCTCTCCTGACGTCCTTCCTCTGCTGTACTTCTTCCTCTTCTGTGATTTGGGCTTTCTGCTTCCGGTGCAGGTACCACGCAGTCGCGAGCGGCTGTGGATGCTGGGTTCGAGCAGGGAGGTGTAGACTGGGTTCGAGCAGGAAGGTGTAGACGCGGTCCTTGCGCCAGTGCTGCTTGATTCCAGGTGATTATGAATTCATTACCTTTATGAGAGAAAGGTGATTGCATACCTATAAAACGTCTCAGCGTTGCCCTTTGCTCACACACAATTCCAGCTGCGTCTAATCACCGCGACTCGGATGTAACTGAACAAGCCCCAGGCGCAGCCGTTTACCACTGAAACATTCAGCCCTTCCAGGAACAGAACCAGAAATTTCTCCAGAAATGTGTCTGCAGACCTGGAATCTCAGGATGTCGGTGAGCATTTTACCGTGGACCGTGGTGCCCTCAAGTTTGTTTCCAAGCCATGGAAATGCCCATGGGAAAAAGTTGTGCAATGGGTAACTGTTAGTCACTTTATATTTCCTGATTCTCCATTTAATTCCCCTGGTAGCTGGCAATAACATCTGAGATTTAAGTTGCTGCAGGGTATTCGGGAAAACCCACATGAATGTCCGAGCTGAGGTCTGGCAAGCGCCGAGGCCTGAGTCCTGGTGACATAACAACATTATAGCTACAGATTTCATCAGACGGGGGAGGCAGGAAATCCCGGACACTGCCAAACACCCACTGAAGCTCACTTGCGTCTCAGGACCGTCGTTTGGGAAAAAATGGATTCTACACAGTTTCTAATTTGGCGAGCCTGCTGGAATAAAAATTTGGACCTGAAGTTTAAACACACTGAGACTTCTCTAAAAATGGGCCTGATGGGAATTTTTAGGGGGAAAAATGAAAAGGGAGCCTTGCAAGGTTCGTGTAAGGGGTCTTCCTTCGAGGGACAGTCCAGCTCCGTGAGGACGGGGCCGAGCTTCAGGAAGCACACGCTCAGCCTGGCCGACGGCCCAATCGGCCGAGGGGCCTGTGGGATGGGGGTTTCTCACCATGCTTCCCTCACACCCAAAAACCCAAAGGACATAATTTTTGATTTAAGACAGCATTGTGGGGGTTCGGCAATATGGCACAGTAGATTGATCCTCCACCTTCAGTGCCAGCATCCCATATGGGCGCCGGTTTGAGTCCCGGCTGCTCCTCTTCTGATCCAGTTCTCTGCTATGGCCTGGGAAAGCAGTGAAAGATGGCTCAAGTCCTTGGGCCCCTGCACCAGCGTGGGAGACCCAGAAGAAGCTCCCGGCTCCTGGCTTTGGATCAGCGCAGCTGTAGCCATTGTGGCCATTTAGGGAGTGAACTAGCAGGTGGAAGACCTTTCTCTTTGTCTCTACCTCTCAAATAAATAAGTAAAATCTTAAAAAAAAAAAAAAGACAGCATTATGTAAAATGGAATAGTGATCTTTATGTCTGCAAACTCGACATGTTCTGAATTTCATCCCATCCTGGATGCTATTTAATAGCTGGTAAGTTTTAATTACTTCAAGGTATCTTTTCCTGTGTTCTTGTTTTGTTTTTATTGTGGTTTTGATCTAAGAATTCTGGGACAGAGTTTGGTGATTTGTTAGAGAAACATGTATACTAGAAAATGAAGTCTATTGTTAAACTTTGCTTTTTTCTATTTACACTGGCTAATTTTTAAAATAAATTTTTATTCATTTGTTTTCATTTAATTTGAAAGGCAGAGAGACAGGGACAGATGGACAGGCAGAAAGAGAGAGAAAGAGAGAGATCTCCCATCTGCTAACTTATTCCCCAGTGCCCACAGCAGCTGGGCCAGGCCAAAAACAGGAGCTCAGAACTTGGCCTGGCTCTCCCTATGGGTGGTAGGGAAACAAGTGCTTGAGCCGTCACCTGCTGCCTCCAGGGTGTGCATCAGCAGGAAACCAGAATCGTAAGTGGAGCCAGGACTCTGATACAGGGTGCAGGTGTCCCACGTGCTGTCTTTTTTCTTTTCTTCTTCTTCTTCTTCTTTTTTATTTGAAATGTAGAATGACACAGAGAGAGAGAGAGAGAGATCTTCTATCTGTTGGCTCACTTCCCAAATGGCCACCATGGTTGGGGCGGGATTAAGCCAAAGCTAAGAGCCTGGAACCCCATCTGGGTCTCCCACATGGCTGGCAGGGGTCCGGGTTCTTGGGCCGTCTTCTTGCCTTCCCAGGCACATTAGCAGAGTGGAGCACCTGGGACTCACACTGACGCTTGGCTGTGGGATGCCAGCACTGTACGCTGCAGCTCAACCCTCAGCACCACCAGCCCTCCCAGCCAAGCTGCAGGTGCCTGCCCGTAAACCAGCTGATCTCACTGTACTGAAACACTCCCGGCGACCTACGTCAGATTCTTTGAGATTTAATTCTGTCACTTTTCATAATTATTGAGGCCACCATGGCATACGTCTATCCGCCGCATTTTCACCGTTTGAGATAATTTTATTATAGCAATTGCAGCATGGAGTGATGGTTTATTGTTGAATGTCCTGCTGTTGTATGGTAGTCTTATCTGCTCATATTTGTTGTGGTGGCATACATCCCATACATCTTCCCAGTCTCCCTGGTTTTCACCCCTGCATTGCTCTGACCCTGGCTAAAGGACCTTGACCCTTTCCTTTCTTTTTTGAAGTACTTAGTAACTTCCTGTGTGGCTTCCTTGCTCCTACACTGGCTAAGAATGTGCTTGCAATTCCAGTCTAGCAGTCAGAGATTCTTCCAGAGCCACTTCTCTGCTAAAGCCCTCCTGTAGCCCACCGTGACCATCAGAGCTCAGCTGAAGCTGCTCCCCTTGGCCCCAGCGCGTGGTACCCCGACCCCTCACCTTGCTCTCTCACTTTCTCTGTTTTTAAAATGTTCTAAACAGCTTTACGGAGGTATAATTTACATATTATTAATCTACCTTTTTAAAAAAAGATTTATTTATTTATTTGAAAAGGAGAGAGAGAGAGAGAGAGAGAGAGAGATCTTTCATCTGCTGGCCCACTTCCCAAAAGGCTGCAATGGCCAGGGCTGGGCCAGGCTGAAGCCAGGAGCCAGGAGCTCTTTCTGGGTCTGCCGTGGGGGTGCAGTAACTCAAGTACTTGAGCCACCATCTGCCTCCTCCCAGGTGCATTAGCAGGAATGTGGATTGGAAATGGAGTAACTGGGCCTCAAACTGTCACTCCAGTGTGGGATGTGGGCATCCCAAGTGGTGGCTTCACCCACAGAGTCACGACGCCTGCCCCTCAGCTAATCCTCAGTAACCTAACATTCTTTCTGAAACCGAGGCCAGTTTTGTAGCTTTTGCTGTCCACTGATGAGAAACCGGCTGTTGCTCACTGGCTTTGGCTTGCTGCATTGATCTGCTTACCACTTTGCAGTTTCACGTGCTTTGAGCTGATTCCGACTGAGATCAGAGCTGCCACTGTCTTCACCGGTTATGTCACCGTGTTTGCACTGGCCTTTGAAGAGAAGCGACAGCCCAGCACACGGAACCTGTGGATTCATAACTCTGAGATTGAAGTATCTTTTTTTAATTTGGACATTTTTGGTTAAGTTTTGGTTGGAAACTTAACGTAGGTGTGCGGCTGTGTAGCGCCTGGATTTTGTTTGTTTCTCAGAGGGCTCCTGGGAAGAGGCTCTGGAGCCCGCGAGCGACACTGGGCTCTCCTTTGTTTAGAAGCACGTTGCGTGCCCTTGCTTCCTCAGTGCCCGCACTGCTGGTCCTTCCGCGCTTCCCCAGGACCTCTGTCTTACCCAAGTGGGCTGCTGTAACGCACTCTCTTCGTCTTCCAGGATCTCTCCCCTTGTTATGGCTTAGTTGTCTGATTTGCCAAGAGTTTGGATTTGCTGCGTATGCAGCAAAGCTGATCCTTTGCTCCTTGTTTCACTTTGCTATTTTCAGTTTTGTTGGGGGTACAATTTTAAATGCTTTGTATAGGGGCCGGTGCTGTGGCATAGCAGGTCAAGTCGCAGCCTGAGGTGCAGGCATCCCACGTGGGCGCCGGTTCGAGTCCCGGCTGCACCACTTCTAATCCAGCTCTCTCTGCTATGACCTGGGAAAGCAGTGGAAGATGGCCCAAGTCCTTGGGCCCCTACACCCACATGGGAGACCCGGAAGAGGCTCCTGACTCCTGGTTTCAGATCAGTGCAGCTCTGGCCGTTGCAGTCAATTGGGGAGCAAACCAGTGGCTGGAAGACCCCCCCCCTCAAATAAATAAAAATAAATCTTTAAAAACAAACAAACAAATAAAAGCAAAGCTGCTCTGTTCCACGTCCTTTTCCAGGAGTTGGAGACACCTCAGGGACCAACCCAGTTCCTGCTCCCTGGGAACGCCCATTCCAGAGCCAGGTAACAAACCTGTGTATGGGCACGATGGGAAGTCAGGGAGGGGCAGAGTGGGACACAAGAGGCTGATGTCCACGAGTCCATGGAATGGTCACTGAGAGGGAGTGAGGGACAGAGATTCGAAGTGCAGTCAACATTGAGAAGACGTGGGAAGAGTGGCTAAGGACGGGCAACGTGCTGAGGTCAGAGTGTGCTTCGCCAAGTCCCAGGGAGGTGGGCTGGGGGCGAGGGCGGGAGGTAGGAGAAGCCATCAGACAGACGGGCCATGTCAAGCGGCTGTCCCCTGTCCACCTGGGGGAGCGGCCCTGGTCCTGGAGCACACCTGTCTCTGCTGCCTCACAACTTCTGCACTTTCAGCATCCTCTCGTAATTACCCCCTCCCTCCCAGGTGGTGGCCTGCGCATCACCTCGCCTTGTTCTCCTGGTCACAGCAACTCCTAACACTTATCACTGGCAACAGATCTGTTTACCTCTGTGTCACCTGCCCCACCACCCCAGCCAGCCATAGGTGCCACGTGGGACGCAGCCATGCTTGATCACCATGCACTCCTAGTGCCAACACAGGGCCTGGGACACAGCGAGTGTCAGGTGAGTGAGCTAAGACAACCTTCACTGGTCAAGCAGTTTCCCCACGTAGTTCAATTCCATGTATAAAAACATGTCTTTGGGGGCCAGGGTTGTGGCAGAGGGTTAAGCTGCAGCCTACGATGCTGCCATCCCATATGAGTGCTGGTTCAGGTCCCAGTTGCTCCATTTTGGATCCAGATCACTGTTAACGCCCCTGCGAGAGCAGCTGAAGATGGCCCAAGTGCTTGGGTCTCCTCGGCCATGGATGTTGTGGCCATTTGGGGAGTGAGCCAGTAGATGGGAGATCTCTCTCTCTCTCTCGCTCTCTCTCGCTCTCGCTCTCGCTCCCACTCTTGCTCTCTAACTCTAGCTTTCAGGTAAATAAAATAACTCTTAAAAAAAAGAAAAAACCCCACTTCTTTCATTTGCTTTTAAAGATTTTATTTATTTATTTGAGAGGTAGAGTTACAGACAGTGAGAGCGAAAGACAGAGAGAGAAAGGTCTTCCTTCCACTGGTTCACTCCCCAAATGGCTGCAATGGCCAGAGCTGTGCCGATCTGAAGCCAGGAGCCAGGAGGTTCTTTCGGGTCTCCCACACGGGTGCAGGGGCCCAAGCACTTGGGCCATCTTCTACTGCTTTCCCAGGCCATAGCAGAGAGCTGGATTGGAAGAGGAGCAGCTGGGACAAGAACTGGCACCCATATGGGATACTAGTGCTGCAGGCAGAAGATTAGCCCACCGTGCCACAGTGCCAGGCCCAAGAAAGAAGGAAACCACCTCTTTCTTAATGAGAGAAGATAGAAGAAAAGGAAAAGGCAGCCATGACCCAGTATGCCCCTCCCTCCCATCTCATTAACTCCACTTCCCATGTTTGTTACCAAATAATATGGTTGGTGTTCCTGGGATTCCCCTCTTGATATTTTTTATCCCATGACCTTAAAGTGTATCCCTACAGCTCTGCTACTTCTGTTATCACATATATCAAGTTCTTACCCAGCACAGTTTCCCAGTGTGTCCTCAATTTTTTCCACATATTCTCCATAACATTAACCTTATAAGGCATACAAATATTTCTAGTCTGCATTTAAGCAAGGAAAAAGTGAACTGTCTACAGCCAAGATGCAGATCAAAAGCTTAAAAAAAACGATTTTATTTATTTATTTGAGAGGCAGAGTCACAGACAGAGAGAGGGAGACAGAGAGAGAGAGGTCTTCTGTCTGCTGATTCACTCCCCAAATGGCTGCAATGGCCGGAGCTGGGCCAATAGAAGCCAGGAGCCAGGAGCTTCTTCCAGGTCTCCCACACAGGTAGAGGGGCCCAAGGACTTGGGCCATCTTCTGCTGCTTTCCCAGGTCATAGCAGAGAGCTGGATCAGAAGAGAAGCAGCTGGGACAGGAACCAGTGCCCATATGGGATGCCGGTACTGCAGGCAGAGGCTTGGCCTACTGTGCCACAGTGCCAGCCCCAATCAATAGCTTTGATTAAGCGGTTTATTCACCAATTTTGATTACTGTGTACAAGGCATTTGATTAGGTCTAGGGACACTGAGGACACTCGAGCAGGATAGACCCAGTCCCTCCCTCCCTAGAGTTCACGTTCTGTTGGGAGACCGCAGCTGAAAAGCTATTTCCCTAAGCCATGACTGCGTTACTGACGCACAGAGCAGCCGCCTGGACGTTGTGATGGTACAGCGGGACCTGAGCCAGTGATGGGGGTCAGGGAAGACTTTGCTGGTTGTCGCCCCAGCAGCCATTCTTCCCTTTTTCGTTACTAACAGAATCCCAATTTCGTTTGGATCAGCAACGTGTTGTCCCTGCCATTGTCTTCACTGATGAGCTGTGGGAGTGGGAGGTCCTGATCCAGGGCCCTCTTCATCCACAATTCCTGCTCCTACTTCTTGTCAGATAAGATGTGGTCACAGATGGTGACCAGGGGGACTGACGTCATGCCGAGGGTGGCACAGCCAAGAGAGAAGTGTCAGAGGTGCTGATCGTACCTAGGACCAGTGCGCCAAGAGAGAAGCATCAGAGGTGCTGACAGTACCTAGGACCAGTACACCAGAGGTGCTGACAGTACCTAGGACCAGTACACCAGAGGTGTTGATAGTACCTAGGACCAGTGCATCAAGAGAGAAGCATCAGAGGTGCTGACAGTACCTAGGGCCAGTGCGCCAGCCCTGCGCTTCCCACACCACAACTTCAGGGTCTAACACTGCTCCTGGCTTGCTCGCGCCAAACCGGGTGGGTTTCTATCCCACACAGTTGAATTCAAGGCCTGATTATTATTGCAACCTGAGAAGCGACAGGGAAAAGGGGGCTCATGAAGGAGTCTCTCCTAAATGCTGAGCACATTTGGGGCTATTTATTTAGAGGCAAGGAGATAGATAGGACAAGACACAGAGACAGAGAGCAAGACAGCGGGGATGGGGGAATCTCCTGGACGCGGAGACTTGGGTTGAGTCCAGGCTCCTGACGTCAGCTGGCCCTGTCCAGGCGATCCCCCGCCCCCCGCGGTCCTAGTCTCTGCCTCTGTGTTTTGTTTGAGTCACCATCTGCTGTGATGCCAGAGTCTGTGTTCACAGGAAGCTGGAGCAGGGCCTCAAAGCCAGGCACTCTGAGATGGGACGCCAGCATCCCCGCCAGTAGCTTCGCTGCTAGGCCAAACACTCACTCCAGAGCCAGGGATTTTGGATATCAGGAATTTACCACCCAGTTTTTTGTAGCAGAACCGTGCTCATTCGTTCCTAGACTGTCTATGGCTGCTCTCACACTACAGTGGCAGAGATGAGCGGCTGCATCAGAGACCGCACGGCCTGCACAGCCCAAAATGTTGCTCTCTGGTCCTATCCAGAAAAAAAAAAAAAAAAACCCTCTTGCTGATGGCTGGCCTTGAGTGTTAGTGGGCTGAGTCTGGGGGTTTGGGAGACACAGCCTGGGACCTGCCTGCCGTGGGTGCCGTGTGGAAGACCATGCACCACGCTGAGAGTCCGACCGGCGAGAGCTTCAGCAGATGGAGTAGGAAAAGGCCTGCCCTGAAGAAGGCGGCGAGGGAACACTTGTTTGTTCACATCTTGGCTGCGGGGGAAGAAATCTTCTCCCCAGAGAACTCCCTACACAAGCCCATTCCCAGCCCCCAAATCATCTGCGTGGTGACCCAGAGGAACCTCCAGCCAAAACTTCTGTCCACTGGCAAGCAGTGCCTCCAGGTGTCCAGCATAAATCAGCACCAATCCTTGAATTTTAAGCTTGCAAAGTACATAAGGTTTGAATCAAAAAGCACAAAACATACGAGAAAATAAGTTACTAAAAGTATAACTAAGCAGAAAGACTTCATAGGTAAAACCACAAAGATTGCAGATATTAGAGTTACTAGATATTAAATATAAAATATCACATTTTTTAAAGATTTGATTTATTTATTTGAGAGGTAGAGTTACAGACAGTGAGAGGGAGAGACAGAGAGAATGGTCTTCCGTTGGTTTCACTCCCCAAATGGCCACAACGGCCGGAGCTGAGGCAATCTGAAGCCAGGAGCCAGGAGCTTCTGCCGGGTCTCCCACGTGGGTGCAGGGGCCCAAGGACTTGGGCCATCTTCCACTGCCTTCCCAGGCCACAGCAGAGAGCTGGATGGGAAGAGGAGCAGCCAGGACTAGAACCGGCGCCCATATAGGATGCCGGCGCTGAAGGTGGAGGATTAACCTACTGCGCCACGGCGCCAGCCCAAAATATCACATTTATTATGATTAAAGAAATGAAACAACATATCAGAGAAGAGTATGAAAAGAGGAGAGTATGAAAAATGATCAAGTGGGCGCTGCTGTTATGGCACCGCAGGCGGGGCTGCTGCCTACGATACTGTTATCCCGTGTGTGCAGCCGTGAGAGTCCCGCATGCTCCACTTCCAATCCAGATCCCTGCTGCTCGTGTGGCCTTAGATGAGGCAGAAGATGACCCAAGTACTTGGACCCATGCACCCACAAGGGAGACCCAGGTGAAGCTCCTGGCTTCTGGCTTTGACTGGCCCAGTTTAAGGTATTGTGGCCACTTGGGGAGTAAAAGAGTTAATGTAAGATTCTCTCTCTCTCCCTCTCTCTCTCTCTCCCTCTCTCTCTCTCTTTCAAATAGGTAAATATTTTTTTAAAAAATGATCTGGGGTTGGTGTGGTGGTATACTGATTTAAACATCCGCCTGCAGTGCCAGCATCCCACATGGGCACCAGTTCAAATCCCGGCTGCTCCACTTCCAATCCAGCTCCCTGCTGATGACCTAGGAAAGAAGCAGAAGATGGCTCAAGTGCTTGGGCCCCTGTACCTGCATCAGGGACCCAGAGGAAGCTCCACCCAGCTCCAGCTGTTTCAGCCATCTGGGGAGTAAACCAGTGAAAGACCTCTCTCTGTCTCTCCCTCTCTGTGCCTGTAACTCTGCCTCTCAAGTAAATCTTAGAGAAAGTGATCGAGCATTTAGCCTAGCAGTTAAGACGCTTGTTGAGACACCGTGTCCCGCACTGGAACACCTGGGCTAGATGCTCACACCCAGCCCCTGACTCCAGCTTCCTGCTGGTGCAGACCTTGGGAGGCAGCAGTAATGGCTCACGTTGTTTGGTAACTGCCACCCGTATGAGAGACCTGGGTTGAGCACCTGACTCCTGGCTTCAGCCTGGCCCAACTCCTGCTGTTGCAAACATTTGGGGAGTGAGCCAGAGGACAGGAACTTGTGCACTTGCTCATTCTCTCTCTCCTTCTCCAATACATTTTTTAAAACTTTTTTTTCAAGTTCTGAGGGGGGCAGGCATTTCTTGCAGTGATTGCGGACCATTTGGGATGCCCGCATCCCGTATCAACTAAGTGCCTGTGTCCAAGTTCCAGCTCCACTTCCAGTCCGTGCATCATGGGTGGCAGCAGGCGATGGCTCCTGTGGATTCATTCTGAGAGGAGGAGCGTAGCGGGGGCAAGAGGTGCAGAGTCACCACACAGACCCCTGGAGCTGGGTGAAAGCAGGCCAGAGGCGAGCAGCCCGCAGACTCGCTTATTTCAGTTGGTACAGCAGCTTATATAGCCAAGGCAGCCAATCCGGTCAAGGGGCAGTTTATGCCCTAACCAATCACAGCCCGTTGCCAGGCAGGCTCTGTTGCCAGGTGGTTTCCCAGGTGGTTTCCGGAGCCATTCTGAGTAACTAACGCTGGCTTGCCAGCAGCCATATTGCCATGGCCTTCTCATTCCACCACAGGCAATGGTTCTAGTAGTTGAGTCCTGCCACCTATGAAGGAGGCCCAGAGTGAGTTCTGGATTCCTGGGTTTGATCTTGCCAAGCTCTGGCTGTTATGTGCACTTAGGGAAGTGACCCAGTGGATAGAAGTACTCTTTCTGTCCCTGATGCATCTCTCTGCCTTTCAAATAACATGAAAATTAATTAATTTACGACAACAAAAAACCATGCTGCTTGGAACACCCATATACAATATCAAAGTGTCAGGGTTCAAGTTCTGGCTCTGTTTCCATTTCCAGCTTCTGCTAACACATTCCCAAGGAGCATCAGGTAATTGCTCAAGTACTTGGGTCCTTGTCACTCACAAAGGAGACCTGGATTGAGCCGCAGGCTGCTGGCTGTGGTAACCTGCCCTGGCAGTTGCAGCCATTTGGAGAGTGAGCCAGTAGATGAAAGATCTCTCTTTCTGCCTTTTAAATAATTGAAAATAAAGTTTTTGAAAAGTTTGGGAAAAAATTGTCAATCTGGAGTTGTATACACAGGAAACTGTCTTCCAACAATGAGAATGAAAACAGATGTTTCAAGCAAGAAAAAAACCGATAGCATTCAACCAAATATTGTTCCTAAAGGAATTTTTAAAAGAAATATATTGTAGGAATCTAGAAAACTAAACTAAAATAACATCTGAGAGACAAAAATAGTGAACGAAAATGACATACAGTTAAATCTAAATATTAACTAAATAAATAGCAGCAATGTCTCATTATTGATACAAAACAACAAGAGGTTTACCTTCTAAACAAGAACATGGAAATTGGGAGGTGGATGTGAGTAAACATGTTCTTAAGTGTTCCTTTTATTTTTCAAGAGAATAAAAGATCTTAACTTTAGACTTTCCTATATGAAGCAGTTTATAATTTCTAGCATTTTTAAAAGATTTATTAGTTTATTTGAAAGACAAGAGTTAGAGAGAGAGGGAGAGACAGAGAGAGATCTTCCATCCACAAATTCACTTCCCAAATGGCAGCAAAGGCTGGAGCTGGGTCAGCCAGAAGTCAGGGGACAAGAGCATCGTTTGGATCTCCCACGTGGGTGGCAGGCCCCAACACCTGGGCCATTTTCTGGTGTTTTTCCCAGGCACATTAGCAGGGAGCTAGACCAGAAATAGAGCAGCTGGGACTCGAACCGGTGCCCAGAGTTACAGAGAAGGACAGGCAGAGGTAGAGAGACAGATCTTCCAGCCACCAGTTCACTCCCCAAACGGCTGCCAAAGTCAGCGCTGGGCCAGGCCAAAACCAGGAGCCAGGAGCTTCATCCAGGTCTCCCATGTGGGTGCAGGGTCCAAGCACTTGGGTTAACTTCTGCTGCTTTCCCAGGCACACTACCAGGGAGCTGGATTGGAAATGAAGCAGCCGGAACTCGAACTAGCACCCCTATGGGATGGCGGCACTGCAGGCAGCAGCTTTATCTGCTATGCCACAACTCCAGCCTCTCCTCCCCACCTCTTTTTTTTTTTTTTTTTAGATTCAGGGACAGCTCTAAAGAGCCCATTTTGTTCCAGAATTTCTCACAGAGTCAGCTGAGGTCTTTGTTGCACCTGTATCACAACTCAACTTTCTCCTCTTCTTGATTCCTCCTCTTCTTCCCCTCAGCACTCTATAATAATGTGCTCCACGCTAGCCTCTGTTTCCAAGACAGCTTCCCAAGGAAGCCAGTCTGTAACAGATACCCAGGATAGATGCACTGATAAGAAACTGGACATGTGAGATTAAACACCAAGAGAGAAGGTAACAATACAATTAGATTTTGGTCTAGCTCATAGAGAGGTCACAATAAAAACTTAGGATTTGAATGAGATGGCTACGAAACAGATAAAGATAACCTCAAAGATGCCTACAGGTCAGCACAGAGAAGAACAGAATTCTGGGAAGAACTGAAGCGAAGCATCGAAAAGGTATAACCATGGCATGTCATTGAGGCCAAATAGAAAATGTCAAAAAATTTGCAAGTGAACTGCTGTAGATAAGGAAATTCTGTTGGGGACATGAACGTGTACTAACAACATCCGTGTCCCTTTATTTCTACTCTGTAATACTTCCTTCTCTGTTGCTATGAGGTTCAGGGCATGGCACCAGCATTGGCTGGGCTCTGGTGAGGGTGCATCACGGGGTAGATGTTACCATGGCAGCAGTAACTCTGAGCAGGGTCACGTGGCAAGAGAGGATGCCCAAACGCAATCAGGAGCCAGTCTCATTCTCTTATACAACCCACTTGTGAGAACTAAGCAGGGTCTAACGAGAACTCTCTCCGCCCAAGGGTAGTGCCCCCAATGACCTAACTACTTTGCCCTAGGTCACACGTCTTTTTTTTTTTTTTTTTTAAGATTTTTGAAATTTATTTGAGAGAGAGGGCGAGACAGAGAAATCGTCCATCTGCTAGTTCACTCTCCAAATGGCCACAATGGCCGGAGCTGAGGCCATCTGAAGCCAGGAGCCAGGAGCTTCTTCTGGGTTTCCCACACGGGTGCAGGGGCCCAAGGACTTGGGCCATCTTCTGCTGCTTTCCCAGACCATCAGAAGAGAGCTGGATTGGAAGTGGAGCAGCCAAGACAGGAACTGGCACCCATATGGGATGCTGGCGCCGCAGGTGGAGGCTTAGCCTAATACGATCCTGCTCTAGCCCTTAGGTCCCACCTCTTAAAGGTGTCACCATCTCCCAACATTGCCACATGCAAGGCCAAAACTCCAGCACATGAACCCTTTGGGGGACATGCTCAAACTGTACCCAGACCATAGCTCACTCCATTCTTCAGTTTCACCCCAGCTAACTCACTTCCTCTGCTCCTGCATTTACTTCAGATGGAGCTGATTCTAGCCAAGGTTCTGCAGGTTCCTACCCTACAGTCTGGACTAGTGAGAATTAGGCACAGGGCTTCTGTGTTAGCCATTAAACACACTTTTTAAAAGCCTGAATGATCCTAAGATTTCATGCCTGTCATCACGCCACCGAGGAATCTCAAAACGAGGTCAACACAAAAAAGATAGAGCAGGTCCTGACCTGGATGACATCATCTGAACACCTGACTAGAGCAGGCCTGTAGCCACACCCTTAGGTTTTGCTGGTACTGAGCCACTGAATTTCTCCTTTTATTTATCTACTTTGAATTAGGTTTCTGTTTCTATATAAAAAAACTGATGATGAATTCCTATTCAATTTTATATTCTGCTGTGATGGTTAAAAGTTAAGTAGAATTCCCCAGGTCTGAAGCCGCAGTAACTGGCTATGTAACCTTGGACACATAACATAACCTCACCTCATAAACTTGGTATAAAAATAGCATGTACTTGGGGCCGACACTGTAGCTTAGTGGGCTAAGCCTCCACCTGTGGCACTGGCATCCTATATGGGCACTGGTTCAAGTCCTGCCTGCCCCTCTTCCGATCCAGCTCTCTGCTATGGGTTGGGAAAGCAGTAGATGGCCCAGGTACTTGGGACCCTGCACCCGCGTGGGAGACCTGAAAGAAGCTTCCGGCTTAGGATTGGCCCAGCTCTGGCTGTTGTGGCCATTTGGGGAGTGAACCAGTTGATGAAAGACTCTCTCTCTCTCTGTCTCTCTCTTTCTCTCTCTCTCCCTCCTTCATTCCCTCCCTCCCTCTCTTTAACTCTGCCTCAAATAAATAAAATCTTTAAAAAAAATAGCATGTACCTCAAGGATTGTTGTGAAAGATTAATAAATGTAAACTTATGGATCAGTACTTAGTTCTTAGTTAATAATATAAAAGTATTAGCTATTATTCCTAATCATAGAAGCTTCATAGATATATATTATTCTTATAAGAATATCCCATATTTTATTACTAACAGGCCAGTTTTTCACAATTATAAATCATACCATATTGAACATCTTTGGCTATAGTTTTTTTGTATTATGATTATTTCCTTTCCTTAGAGTGCTAGTGAAAATAATGATCCAAAGAGTCTATTCGGGGGCCAGCGTTGTGGTGCAGCGAGTTAAGCAGCCACCTGCGAAGTCGGCATCCCACATTGGAGCACCAGTCAAGTTCCTCTGCCCTGCTTCCGTTCCAGCTCCCTGCTAGTGCACCTGGGAAAGCAGTGGAAGCTGCTCAGGTCCCACCTGAGGATGGAGTTCTTGGCTCCTTGCCTCAGCCTGGGAGCCAGCAAAGGGAAGCTCTGTTTCTCTCTCTCTTTCTCTGTCTCCCCTTCTCTTTCTGTCGTTCTTTCAGTTTTTTTTTAAATAGTCTATCTGATTCTTAAAGTTTCTGAAATTTTTATTAATTTTAGAAGCAGAAGGACAGAGGGAGACAGGTAAACAGAAAGAACTCCCATCTACTGGCAAACTCCACAAATTCCCGCAGGAGCTGTGCTACGGCTGGGCGCGCTCCGCGGTCTCCCAGGTGGGTGGCAGGAACCAGCGACGTAAGCTCCTCCTGCTGCTCGCCAGGGTCTGCATTTGCAGGACAGTGGAGTCCGGAGCTGAGCTGGAATCCAGCCCAGGTACTCCAACGTGGGGCACAGGCTCCTAACCTCTAAGCTAAAAGCCCACTCCCTAGGAGGTAGAAGCTAGACTTTCTCTGAAGAGTATTCCTCCGTGTTTTTCATGTCAAACTGCTTGTCTCCATCTAAATATTATGTCCCATAATTTAAGTTTGTATCTATGGCCAAGATAGTCCTACGAGAGATACAAAAGAAGTGATAGTCTTTCCTGAGATCCTATATTAATCAGTGAGATAGGGCAAATGTATATGAAGTATTAAAGAAAACTTAGAAGCAACTAGAAGCCTGAAATGACTGGACATTTTTCAAACTTTTACTTTGAAAAATCAGAAATACATGGAGGCCAGCACCCTGGCTCACTAGGCTAATCCTCCGCCTAGCGGCGCCGGCACACCGGGTTCTAGTCCTGGTTGGGGCGCTGGATTCTGTCCCGGTTGCCCCTCTTCCAGGCCAGCCCTCTGCTGTGGCCAAGGAGTGCAGTGGAGGATGGCCCAAGTGCTTGGGCCCTGCACCCCATGGGAGACCAGGAGAAGCACCTGGCTCCTGGCTCCTGCCATCGGATCAGCACAGTGTGCCGGCTGCGCGCGCCGACCATTAGAGGGTGAACCAACAGCAAAGGAAGACCTTTCTCTCTGTCTCTCTCTCTCACTGTCCACTCTGCCTGTCAAAAAAAAAAAAAAAAAGAAGAAGAAGAAGAAGACAGAAATGCGTGGGACAGATGCTCACTATGTATTGAATGAATGCACGTAAGAAGTGTCCTGAACTGCCTTCTCATGCATCAGGATTCCTAAGTCAGTGAAAACTAAGTGTTTGTCCCATATTTCCCGACGGCTTGCGCTAATCACAGCTCCCTGAGGTTAATGATTGGTCACACCTGTTTTACAACAGAAGCAACAAAGGCATGGTCATCTATCTAGATTACACAAACATGCCCCTTTTATAAAGCAAAATCTGCCACCTTTACGATAGCAGGCATTCATAGCCATTATTTTTAAAGTGCAATCGGGAAAAAAAGATGGCTTCAACTCTACAATCTTAGACTAAGAAAGGGGTCAGAAACAACTCAAAAGAAATTATAGAATGGGCCTTTAGGCTAGTGGTTAAGAGTGCGGGTTCAATACCGCCTTCAGTCTCTGACGCCAGCTTCCCGCAAACCCTGGTAGGCAGTGCTGATGGGCGTGGAATGGATCCCAAGGCTGGGTTCCCGGCTCCTGACTTTGGCTCCAGCCTGGCCCGCAGTCACTGAGTGAACCAGTGGTTTTCTTTTTTGTCTGTCTCTCTGCCTCTAAAAAAAAATCAACAAATTTTAAAAATTATGTTAACAGATACATTGGCAAATCTAACTCAAGTATCAATCAATATTCATTGGTCCTTTGTAATTCATTTGAAATTAATATCCTTTCTTACAAAAGCAATATTGGACCCTGTTCCAAGTTCCAGAGGTGTCTCCACTAGAAATGGGTGGCTTCTGCAACGTGGTAGAAGACAAGGGATTTGAGGCAGAAGGTAGTATCAGTCCGTCTCTCCCCAAATGAGGCTGCCAGGCAGACCCCATTCCTGTGACTTTTGAGTGTCTAAAGAGCAGGCAGTCAAGCCTCTGTCTGAGTGACCACAGTCCCTGGAGCCCCGGGGGACGCCTGCACAAACTGTCCTCGCCCCGGCTAGCTGACCTCGGCCCGCCCCCGTCCTGCGCTGCGGAAGCCGAGCATCCTGAAAAGCTTTGAACAGGAACACACACCTGGCCTCCTCTCTCTCTGGTCCTTACACCAGCACTTGGCCTAAGTCCTTCTGTTTATCAGCAGCGCTTTCTCCTTACTCTGCTTCCCAAACTGCTCTGTTTCTCCCTCCATCTCCTTCTGAACCCATTATGTCCCGTCGTCCTATATACGACACCTATAAAAACTTTAACAGAGGGGCCGGTACTGTGGCGCAGCCCTGGTCTGAAGCGCTGGCATCCCATATGGGCGCCGGTTCAAGACCCTGCTGCTCCACTTCCGATCCAGCTCTCTGCTATGGCCTTGGAAAGCAGTGGAAGATGGCCAAGTCCTTGGGTCCCTGCACCCACGTGGGAGACCCAGAGGAAGCTCCTGGCTTTGGATCGACGCAGCTCCGGCCATTGCAGCCAATTGGGGAGTGAACCAGCAGATAGAAGACCTCTGTGTGTGTGTGTGTGTGTGTGTGTAACTCTGACTTTCAAATAAATCTTTAAAAAAAAAAAAAACTTAAACAGCAAGAAATATACCACTTGCATAACTTAGAAACAAAGATTTTCGGAGTTCTATTCTTTTGAGAAAAGTAATAGGTGAATGATTAAAGTGTTTGAACACACTTAAATTTGGCTTGAAAATGGCATAACTCTACTGCAAACGTTACTAAGTGTTCAACTGAGCAAAATTATATACATAACTGATAATGAGATATCAGAAACGCATTCATGGACGTGCGTTCTGGAACTAGGTTGCCATCCCATCCGAGAATGTGCTGTGCTTCAGATCATCAGTGTTCAAATCCAGCAGTCCTTTTACTAGGGGCGCGCTGTGGCCTGCACAGAAGCACGCGGTGTGCCCCACTGAGGCCTGATGAGCTCTGACACTGCTGCTCCTGGTTGCTTGCTGGCAAGTTGCGACCTGTGTTTCATACTTTTCCTGAACACTTCTTATACTAGTTACTAGAGGTAAACAATGTTGCACTCGTTATGGGAGGTAAACAGTGGTAGTGACCTTTGTTCTCTCAAATAACTGATACATCATGAATGCGTGGACTAGTCATAAATCTGTGAACGAAGAAGTAAGCTCTGCTAAGTGTGTTGGATTTCAAGAGACATCTGCTGAGTGCTTCTAAAATGATGCAAGGAGAAGCCGTCAGGAGGAAGCAGGTGTAGTGCTCCCAGGCCTACTGCTGCCAAGCGGGTACTAGATTCGACACGAGAAGCCGTAGTATTCTCAGACGGCAAGAACAAGGGTGCGTCAGAAGAAGCCTTGTCGTGTGACACTGACAGCATATTGTCGAAAATATCACAGCACGCTTTGCTGTTCTTCTCCTTTCACCAAAAATAATTGCTGAGCAGGTCATGAGAGTCACCTTCTAGTGCATTGTGTAACACGTAAAAGATAATCATGTTTGCCCAATGCCCTATTCATAGGACGGCTTATAAATATAAAAGATAACATATTGGCCTAGTGTCCTATTTATAGGACAACCTGTATTCTCATTTTTAATGGCAATAAAGGATAGATAAGCTCTTGATTACGATTTCCAACATATTATAATGCACCTGTGTCAATTGTGTTGAAACATCCACAAAATTAAAAACTTGGGACTTCATGGGTTAATAAACTGCACTATCCTTCTTCCAGTTTTAGTCCAGGAAGTCAGAATCATTCTTGATTTCCTCTTTTTTCCATTGCTCATGTGCAAGATGTCATTAAGTCCTGTCAAGTCTAGATCCAAATATAGACCTAGAACCATCTCTGCGATCTTTTTGCTTTGCTCCATTCCCACTGCCACCAGCGAAGCGGCAAGGACAGAGCTGAGGTCACCAGCCTCTCCCTTCAACCCCGCCTACTCCACCCAACCTTTTGCCGCACAAAAGCAGAATACTGCCACCCAGAACTGGCGCCAGCTGAAACTGTCCAACACGGCTGCTGGCCACGACCTCATTATAGCCTAAGTGTTTGGGTCCCCATTACCCACACGAGAGACTCCTGGCTTTGGCCTGGCCCAGCCTCAGCTCTTGAGGGCATTTGGGGAGTGACCCAGCAGACAGAAAATCTGCCTCTGCCTCTCTGATCAATGAAACCGCTTGCCTCCAGCCGCCGTCCAATTGTCCCGCCTCAGCACTCTCTGACAGCACCCTGCCTGTCATGACTTCTGTATCTGCCAGCTATCCATCATCTCTCTTCCCCAGGAGACTAAGGTTTCATGAGGGCAAGAATTATCCGCAGTGTGCTCGCCAGTGCACACCCGTGCTAGGACGGTGACTGACATGCAGCAGGCAACTTACTGAACACTGATTGAATAAATGAATGAGTTCTTTATGGTTCCTCTTTCTCAAAATTAAGTCCTCTAATTCTGTTTTTTCTACTAGAAGCTAGAGATTACCATATGCCACAAACACAACAAATTCTCTACATTCACAACTTCTTCACCAAACACTCCCTTCCTCCACCCACTGTCTCCCCCCATACTCCATACCCCATCTCTCTCTCTCTCTCTCTCTCTCTCTCTCTCTCTCTCTCTCCCTCTGTCTGTCTGTCTGTCTCATTATCTGTTAAATTCTTATTTATCTGAGAGAGACGGAGAGCTCTTGTCTGCTAGCTCCTTTCCCAAGGCCTTTGATAGGGCTGGGCCAGGCTGAAGAACCTGGAACACAATCTAAGACCCACATAGTTGAGCCGCCGGCTGCTGTCCCCCCGGGATGCACCTCAGTAGAAAGCTGGACTTGGGAGTGGACCCAGGACCTGAATCCAGGCCCTAGAAACAGGACGCCGGTGTCCCAGCTGGCAGCTTACGTGTGAGGCCAAACACCCACCCCTCCTAGCCTGCTCTTCCGGCTCCTCTGGAAGTCTCTTGAGTTAAAGCAGTTCCTTCTCCCCTCAGGCCTCGGGGACGCTGACTCCAGAACCTCCTTGGGGTGAGCACAGCACAAGGAAAGTGACTTGGGGGGGCTATACGGACGGAAAACTAAAGGAAAACCAGGAGATCAACTACATTAACTAAAAACTAACTCATCATAACATCATTATTCTGTGACGTGGATTTTGAAAAGTCTTTTCAAAGTGACGGTTGAGTATGTGTCTTGTCCTTGCACTCCAGAGAGAATTCTTGAGCTGTTCCTATCAGAGAGTTGTGCCGTGCTTGGTGTGCTTGGGGTGACGTCTGGGGCGTCTGCATCTCCCACCAGAGCGCCTGGGCTCACGGTCTGGTTCCACTTCCAAGTCCAGTTTCCTGCTTCATGCACAGCTGGGACAGCGTTAGGTGATGGCTCAAGTACTTGGGTCCCTACCACTCCACATGGGCGCCTGGGACTGAGTTCTAGGCTCCTCACTTCAGTCTGGCCCAGCCCCAACTGTTGAGGGCATCTGGGGAATGAGCCAGCAGATGGATAATATCTTTTGGTCTTTCTGATTTTCAAATAACTAATTTCTAAAAAACAAAATGAAATTAAAAGATTTCTTTTTAAAAAAATGTTCTGCAGGGATTTTATGTACACACCGTATTTTTCCTTAAGGAACCATGCCTATTGATCTTCCTGATCAAGGGCTTAGAGGTGAACGCTCATGAGCTTGTTAGCTTGCTTGCCTTCAGAGAAGCTAAGATTTTCCCTGCCCTTAGCACCCTGTCTCCCCACAGATCACTGGTGCCTAAAACTCCACCATTTCAGAGGCTTTCCTTTGCTGGAGGCTTCATAGCCTCTGCAGCAGGAATACAGCAGAGTCAAGTAAGACGTTTTACCTTCTGAATCTCTTATGGATACTCCCGGGATTTAGTGAAGCAATTCCCTGGACATAGTAAATCATGGATGATAATGAACAATTGAGAATTTTGGAATCTTGCAATAAAAGATGTTCAAAATCTCTCATAGAGTACATAAAACGATGGGAATAATAATAAAAACAGCTAGCATTTACAAAATACAAGTAGATTTTGGTCCCGACAGCACTGTAAGTGCTTTTACATGCATGATCTCATTTATCTGCCCTATAATCCCATGGAGTAGTACCAGGCATCAGGAGGCCAAGTAACTCGCCCAAAGTCATACTGCCAGTGAGTATCGGAGTCCAGATTCAAAACCAAACCTTCCGACTCCAGAGCCAGTGTTCTTCATTGCAACCCATTGTTCTTCATCCAGAATAAAATAATGTATCAGTTATGGAGGGACAAATCTGGAAAAATAGTGCCAAATTATTTTATAATTAAACCAAAGAAGTATCTAAAATATTTCTTCTTTTTTTAAAAAAAGATTTATTTGGTGCTGGTGCTGTGGTGCAGTAGGTTAATCCTCCGCCTGCAGCGCTGGCATCCCATATGAGTGCTGGTTCTAGTCCCGGCTGCTCCTCTTCCAATCCAGCTCTCTGCTGTGGCCTGGGAAAGCAGAAGATGGCCCAAGTGCTTGGGCCCCTACACCCGCATGAGAGACTTGGAAGAAGCTCCTGGCTCCTGACTTCGGATCAGTGAAGCTCTGGCTATTGTGGCCATTTGGGGAGTGAACCAATGGATGGAAGACGTTTCTCTCTTGTTTTTCCCTCTCACTGTCTATAACTCTACTTCTCAAATAAAAACATAAAATCTTTAAAAAATTTATTTGAAAGGCAGAGTTAGAGAGAGAGAGAGAGAGAGAGAGAGAGGCCTTCCATCTGCTGGTCCCCTCCCCAAATGGCCACAATGGCTGGAGCTGTACCCATCCAAAGCCAGGAGCCAGTATCTTCCTCCAGGTTTCCCACGTTGGTACAGAGGTCCAAGAACTTGAGCCATCTTCCTCTGCTTTCCCAGGTGCACTACCACAGAGCTGGATTGGAAGTGGAGCAGCCAGGACTCAAACCAGCACCCATATGGGATGCTGGTACCATACACAGTGGCTTAACCTATACCACAGTGCTGTCCCCAAAATGTCTCTTCTTTCAACATGATTTTACTTTCCATATATGCTGCATAGGCATCTGTAGCTTGTATCTATGTAACCTTATCTCATATATAATAATGGTAATAAAGAAGTGAAATATAGCCCTAAACTCTTTTAATGAAGAGTTTACATTAATATTTTTAATTAATTAATTAATTAATTTGGTAAGGGCCTAGAGCACACCCTACTGGTCAGCTAATAGGAAATACAGCATGTACTTGGGAGAAAATGCTAACTGCTTAAAGATGAAGTCAGATTAAGACCTAAAAGAAACTTGAAAAAAATTGTCTTGCAAGCATCTAGATTACATACCTGAGCAGTGTAACTGTAGGACACTCAAATACTTCTAAGAGCTATAAATTATAGAGATGGATAGAATTAGAAGTGCAGGAACCACCAACAGCATGAGCACTGCTGAGGGAGCTAGGCAAAGGGAAAGCCATTAAAGATAAACTCAGGGCCAGCGAGGCAGTGCAGCGGGTAGGCCACCATCTGCAGTGCGGCCATCCCCCACGGATGCCCCACGTCCAGGCTGTTCCACTTCCAATCCAGCTCCCTGATGAAACGCCAGGGAAGGCAGCAGAGGACGGCCCAAGTGCTTGGGCCCTGCACCCACACTGAAGACTAGGGAGAAGCTCCAGACTTCTGGTTTTAGCCTGGCCCAGCCCTGGCCATTGCAGTCATTTGGGGAATGAACCAGCAGATGGAAGATCTCTCTGTGTCACTCTCCCTTTCTCTCTCTCTCTAAATCTTTCAAATAAATAAAAATCATCTTTCAAAAAAACAAAATGGCTAAACAACAGCCTAAAACGCACACTTAGAAAAAGTAGTTTAGCCCTGGCACTAACACTTGAAACAACAGACTAAAAAATGGAAACCAGCCCGCTCTGTTACAGGCCAAGTATACTGCACATATACACTTTCACAGGAAAATCTTGGAGAACGTAGTACCCCACTCACATAGGGGAAACACGGAACGTCGCACAGACATATTTATGTGCTGGTTTTCAAATGGCTGCCGAGGCTGAACGCGCAGCAGAACCCTCTGTTGCGAGGTGGCCTCCCTCGCGGGGGAATCCTGCGCACTTCTCAGCACGTCTGCTTTAAAGCAAGCCACAGAAGTCACTGTATGTAAAATGTACCCATGCACAGCTGTTTCTAAAACATAACACGGGACACTTAACAAGTGACCTCTAAGAAAGAAATGCAATGCTTTCATTGGTCATTTTTTTTTAATTTAAGAAGTGGGGAGACAGAAAGCACTCCCTTGTGCTGGCTCACCTACGGGACGGCTGCAGTGAGCTGGAGCGGGGAGCCCAGCCTAGGTCTCCCACGGGAGTGGCACGGCTTAGGACATCGACTGCTGCCTCACAGGTGCACATTAGCAGAAAGCTGACATCAGAAGAAATACCAAGAGACTCCTCCACAGGATTAAATATCAAAACAGAAATACATATTTGACAAGACCCCTGGACAGCAGGTTTCTGATGACACACAACTTGTGACCAGCAATGACGTCAGGAAAGCAGGGCCTGTGATTCCTCTTTTCTGAAAGACGGGGAAGTGCAAAGTGACAACTTGGGTCACCATGATGCAGATCGAACGTCCTAAATGTTACGCTTATGTTCCTAGGGTGCCCGCACCCCACACCAGAGTGCCTGGTTTGATTCCTGGCTCCTCTGCTTCCTATCCAGCTCCCTGTTAACTGCACCTGCAGCACATGATGGCCACGTACTTGGGTCCCCGCCTCCACGTGGGAGACCTGGATTGAGTGTTAGGCTCCTGGCTTTGGCCGGGCCCAGGCCCTGAAGTTGCGGTGGAAGGAAGGTCCATTACTCTGCCTTTCCATTAAATACATCTTTTTATTATTATTATTATTTTGACAGGCAGAGTGGACAGTGACAGAGAGAGACAGAGAGAAAGGTCTTCCTTTGCTGTTGGTTCACCCTCCAATGGCTGCCGCGGCCGGCGCACCGCGCTGATCCGATGGCAGGAGCCAGGTACTTATCCTGGTCTCCCCTGGGGTGCAGGGCCCAAGCACTTGGGCCATCCTCCACTGCACTCCCGGGCCACAGCAGAGAGCTGGCCTGGAAGAGGGGCAACCGGGACAGAATCCGGTGCCCCGACCGGGACTAGAACCCGGTGTGCCGGCGCCACGGCTCACTAGGCTAATCCTCCACCTTGCGGCGCCGGCCCCATTAAATACATCTTTGAAAAACCAGCTAATACACATTCTTTGGTAAACGGCCTCAAAATTAGATGGACTGCGAGAGTTTTAGAAAAGTTTGGCTTAAATTTCTTTCTTGCTGAAGACAATTTAAAACAAGTTAGGTTCAGGAAATAGAGACCATTTTCTCTAAATCTCTAGTCTGTTAATCTAATCTGTTAAAAGTTGATGATTGATCACTTGACAAAATATGCAAATATTACTTCAAGTTGCCTAGCATTTTCCTTTTAAACTCTTCCCAAAATATTCGATAATATTGGTGACATAATGTGATTACAAAATATCATTAAGCAGACTATTAGATGAAACATTTGTGGGGTGTGTCATGTAATTCCTCCACAGCTGAGAAAGTGATATAGGAATATAATTGTCAACTAAACTCAGTAAATTAGCAGCTAAAACTGGGTTTTTCCAAAAACAAATACATCACATATTTATTTCGTCAGTTTAAAATAGATCAGAAGAAAAGACTATTCAAGTACTCCTCATGTGATTTTATTTTTATAATTTACCAAAACATTAGCACATCACACAGCAAGTATCCTGTTGATCTTCTTTCTCTAAAGGGCCGTGCTGGCTGGTTGCTCTGGTGACTATCGCGGCTTTGTGAATAGGTGAATGTCAAAGCAAGCCAATAAGGCCAAAGCAAAATCACAACCGCATTGTGGTGCCTGAAATAGTGTGACTGGGGCGTCTTTCAGAAACCTGAGCCCATCTGGGCTCCCACTCAATGGAAGCTGCGCTGTGAGTGAAGTATGAGAAGGCGCTCTCTGGCAAGTCTCGGGCCCACCTTTTTTTACCCTGACAGCAGCATGTGGGTTCGCCTGGAACACCCGTGACGGCAACACGGGGAAAAACCCGCACAGATTTTCTGCAGATCGAAAAAACCTAGTTAATTTGGTAAGAAAATCAGCGGTTAGCTGGGACTACTTCCCATCCTCCTCAAATAATGCAAAATCAGCGGCGGTCAGTGGAAGTTCACAGGCAGGTGGACCAGTAAGCTGTTAGCAGGTCCGGCGCAAAAGCGACCCCGTAGCCCCTGAAGGCCAGAAGGGGCCACGGGACGGAGGATGGAGTCAACGCCTCCCTTGCAACGCAGAGGAGGGGGACTACTCCAGACGCGGGTGGGAGGTGTGCTGGAGACCGCGGATTCAAAATTGGGCCTTCGAATCAATTAGAAAGAATGTAAGTAAGTGGCACTGGAGAAAAGGCAAATCGGTTTGCGGGGGTGCCGGGTTAATGGTTAACGGGATGGCGAGGCCGAACCTCACTCCCTCCGCGAAGGCACCTGCCGCGCGGCTGCGCCTCGCACCCGCACACATCGCGGCCCAGAGGGGCTCCCGGAGACCAGGGGTCAGCCGCGCCCGGCCTCCCGCAGCCGCGCCACTCGGGGAATTTGTTCTAGCTGCAGCTGGAGGGTTTCCGTCTGTTTGCTCTTTTTCTTACTTGAGTTACCCTCGGTTTGCTATCATTTGTGTTATTTATTTTACGGTTAAACTATAAGCCCGCGTTGCATCACCAGCGCCCTGAGAGACCTCCTCCCGGGCCGCCAGGGTGCCAAATGTCCAGGCCGGCCCGGGCTCCCGCGTCCCCGCGACCCTGGGCTCCAAGGGGCTCCTCCCGAGGCCGGCCCCGTGGCCCCGCGGGCCCAGCCACCCTCACAGTCCCCAAGGTCCCCCAAGGACTCGCTGTCCCCACGGCCCCGAGGACCTCACTGTCCCCACGGCCCCGAGGCCCTCACTGTCCCCAAGGTCCCCCAAGGACTCGCTGTCCCCACGGCCCCGAGGCCCTCACTGTCCCCACGGCCCCGAGGCCCTCACTGTCCCCGCGGCCCCGAGGCCCTCACTGTCCCCACGGCCCCTCTGCGGCCAGCACCGTCCTCGCCGTCCCATTCTGCCCCCTCACTCCGTCCCGACGGCCCTGTCCCCCCACGCACCGTCCCACTGCACCCCTGCCCCGCGCCTCGTCCACTCCCGGGTTTCCTTAGGAAAAAAATCGCGCAAGTGTCCTCCGCGGGGCCGAAATCGATGGGAAATTCCGCGCGAGGCACTGCTGCCCGCAGATTTCTGAGGACTCGCTGTCACGGGGCTCTCGGGATCGGCAGCCGCCGCCCGGATCCCGCAGGGGTGAGCAGCGCGGCCCTCTCGCCCGGCTCGAGGGACAAAGCCGGCGGCTGCCCAGCGCGCGCGCGCGCGACGCCCCGGTGGGCCCCACGCAAACGCTCCAGCCGCCGCATCACCCCTTTAAGAGGACCGCCGTCCTGATTGGCTGCACGCGGTGGGCGGGGCGGCGAGCGTCGACGTCACCGCCCGCGCACACGCTATAAATGCAGGCGGCGGCCGCGGCGACGGCGGCCGAGTGCGAGGCAGAGCGCGCGAGCGGCGGCGGGCAAGGCGCCTGCGCGGTGTCCGGGCCCCTGAGCCCGAGGCGCGGAGCCAGCCGGGACGGACATGCGCGGGAGGGCGCCGAGGGGCAGTCGCCGCTCCTGCGGGGTAAGGGGCCCGGCGCGCCGCGAGGGGGCGGGGAGGGCGGTGCGCAGCCCCGGTCCCGCGGGGCCCTCGGCGCCGGGCGGCTCCCCGGAGCCAGGGTGGGGGCGTGGAGGGCGCCGCGACGCCGACTGGGGCCGGCCCGCGCCGAGGTGCGGAGGGCGGGACCCGGGACCCTCCCCGCGCGGCGCGGCCGGGGCTGGGGGCGTCCGGGGCCCGCCGCCGTCCCGGCTCGGCGGAGCGTGGACGCCGCGCGGCCCCCCGCCTCGCCGGGCCGTGCACCCGCGCGCTGGGGACACGTCCCCGCAGCCCCGCGCACCGGCCTGCGGACCGGGCTTCCGGGGCGGTGAGCCCCGGGGTCCTCCCCGGGGCCTGGGGGGTCTTGCGTGGCCCCCCGCCGCCGTGTCGGAATCGCAGCCGCGTTATCCTGCGGGACACCTTGCGCCCGGGGAGCCGAGGCTTTTTGGGGGGAGGCTGCGGTGGGCTCGGCAGCCGCTGGCCCGAGGCTGGCACCGGTCCTCGTGGGCGGTCAGCCTCGGCCCCTCCGCCCGGCCTCAGCGGCGAGGGTCGTTCCCAGATGCGCGCTTTTAATTCAACCTGAGTTCCTCCGGGCCGGTTTGCGGACAGTAGGAGTGGGCTGCAGGCTGGTTGGGAATTTGGTGTATTTATATGTGTATCGTATCCTGGTGCAAATTAGATGACTCCTTAACCATGATTGGTGCTGTATTGGTGCTGGCTCCGTCTTTATTGGGATTTCATCATTGCTTGAAAGAAACCAGCCTCTTAGCCGATAAAAACGTGAATCGATTGTTAGTCATAAACTTAAGTGCAGGCAGAAGAGCGCCCGTGGCTTTCAAAGCGATGTGTTGGTGATTGAGGTCCACCTGCAGCACAGGTAGGGCAGGACTGGTTTCCAGGCAACTGTCCGGGGTGAAGAAAGGTGAGGTTTAAATGTGTTTTTTTTTTCTTCTTCTTCTTCAAGAGAACGGGTGTTTGCAAAGTTGTAAGCTTTTGCAAAGCTGTGAGGCTGCCGTGGGCGGATAGTGTCCGGGAGCCTGAGTTCCCAGAGCCTGGCCTTGCTTTTGGAAAGCGCATTTTTATTTTCATTGCATTTCTGTAAGTACGTACTTTGGAGTGAAATCTTACCTAAACACAGGCTGAAGGCGGACTGGCTGCCTGTTTGAGCACAAGACCCGATTTTGCAAAGTCCAGACAGAAGAAGCGGGCTTCTTCCCCACGGGCGGTGCTGGTGCAGGGACGCCGGCGGCCAGGGTCTGTGCCAGCCACCAGCAGGTCTGAAGGGAAACGCGGGGCGTAGAGGTCCCAGCGTGCACTTCAGGCTGCCGCCGCCTTCGCGTCGCAAGCTGTGTGTCCGGCCGGCGCTGGCTGATGGGCGGTAGAGGGCCAGAACTTGGCCGGGCGGACACTGACAGGTGTCTGAGACTGCAAACCCTTCCAGGGCCGGGTCTCCGCCGCGTGCCGCTCTGTCTACACAGCCTTGGACGCAGGCGATGTGGGTAGATAAACTCAGAGGAGCATGTTCTCTTGCTGAGGCTCGGTGAGATGGGACCCAGTCACTGATAAGGGTTGGAAAGCAAGTCTGTTGTCATTTCTTTATGGCTGTTATGAAATGTCTGCTCGTTTTTGACAGGTAAAGTCATTTCCAGTGACTGGTTTTTCCTACTCCTCAGTAGATAGTTCACAGCAGATGCTGGCCACTCCTGGGAAGGCCAGCTGCACTGGAGACTGCAGTGTTTGTGGGAAAACGACTGTTGACAGCCGCTTCTCAGAAGCGGACCTGGTGATGCTTCTGTCAAGGTGCCTCAATTACAGGTACAGTCTGACGCGCTTCAGACCGACCTGTCTGCATGCCGGGAGGCTGCCGTGGCGGCGAGCAGAGCAGGGGCAGGTGGTGCCAGGGTGAGCCCGGCGTTTGCATGTCTCGGACTCCCTCCACCAGCGCAGCGGCTGGGCCCTAGTCGGTGCGCGTTCGCGTCAGCCCCTCCGCGGTCAGGATCCACTCGGCACCCTCCCGCGTGCTGGGCCGCGCGGTGTGAAAGCCGGTGAGCGGGCGGCTCAGTGGCAGACACAAGCAGTGGCGGTGGTGTGGCGTCATTTGTGGTAGCGACATGCTTTGTGTAGGTGGGCAAGATGGCAAGTTTCGGGGTCCTAAATGAAGCCGTTGGCTTAAGAGGGAGCTTGGCTTGCGGTGGGTGATAGAGCAGGATTCTTTGTCAGAGGGCGGGGAGGATTCTGAGGTTGGGAGTTTTTACCTATTGATACTTTAGTCCAGTGTTCCTGAAAATTGACAGTTCCTGAAATTGGGCAGTATTGGTCTCTCAAGACCCCCATCTCTGAGACCTCAGTGAGTACCTCTTCAGAATGTGGGCTCTGGCTGCGTGGGTGGGAGGCCTTTTCAACTTGGGGACAATTGGAAGGTAGGAGGGCGCAGTCCAGGGTTGCTAAGGACAGCGCAGGAAACCGGTGTGGTCGGCTTCCCCCAGTGCCTGTAGCTGCCTCCTCTTCATCCTTTAGATTGCAGCTTAAGAAGTCACTTATTCAGAACATCGTAACCACCCGTGTAACACGTTCTCTGCCTCCTTGGTCTGTTACTGTCCCCTCGCTGTTACTGTCCCCTCGCTCTGATCCCCTCCCGTGTTAGCTTGAAGACATCACGGGGCAGCAGCCGCGACTCCGAGGTCGCATAGTGTGGGGTGCACGGCAGGCATTTGTAGGTGTTGTGGGCAGATGGACACGCGCCCTCTGTGCATTTGTGAGCTGAGCGCTGAGTTGGTGGCTGCTCCGGGCTCTGCAGTTGCCTGGCTCCGAGGTCTTGAGCGTGGCACCCAGCAGTCCTGGGTTTCAGTTCCCCCTTGCTGGACAAGAAGGTCAGGAGGAGCACTGAGTTTGCCTAAAATGAAGCTGTGATAGCAAGGATATGTCCTGAAGGCTCCATGGGAAAAGTACCAGATTAGACCGCGGAAGAGCCCCGTACCCTTTCTGCTTACAGCAAGATGTTTAAGCTCGCGGCCATCTCCTCATTTGCAAAATGGAGTTGATAACCCCTGCCTCGTCTTCACAGGGATGTGGTGAGGATCAGGTGAGGTGATGTCTAGGAAAGTGCTTTAAAATATATTTTATTAAATTCCAGGTTTTACAGTAGGGCTTGGTTACAATGCCATCATTGGGATCCATGCAGGGAGAGTGTATTAAAAGAAGGCCCTTGGGTATATGCAGTAACCCCTTTTATGAGTGAGGACAGGCCTGCATGGGATCAGATGCGTGTTGTGGTGAGTTGTACTATGGTGGGGCATCAGCGAGTCATTTCAGATAGAAGGCTTAAAAATGATCATATAAAATGGTCCTAGAGTGGTCAAATAGATCTTACTCATTGAGAAGATCTATACAGGCCACATGTACAATTAATTAATAACTTAATAGAATTTGAGGTAGTTGAAGTAAAACAGGGACTTTCGTAAGCTGCAGATTACCCAATAAATATTAACAACCCATAAATCCCCCAAAAGGTATATATCCGCTGCCCTTAAAAGCCAACCGCTGTGTCAGGCCAGGTCACACTCTGCTAGTTTCAGGAGCCCACGGTCTCGAAGAGCCGGGGCAGCGGGCGGTCCAGAGCCCGGACTCGGAGGGCAGGCCGGTGTTCAGGCCCTGGTGCTGCCACTCAGCAGGTCTGGCCTCACGTTCCTCATCTGAAAATGAGAGTAGTAACAGTGACATCTCCCTGGATTGTTGAGGATTAAATTAATTAAGGCACATAAACCACTCAGAACAAGGTCTGGCGAGTGAGGGTGCAGTGGAAGTTAGTGCTGATGGTGGCTTTGTGTTCATGGTGTGATCCAGGGTTGCCCGTCCCATGGTGGGTGGCTTTGTGTTCATGGTGTGATCCAGGGTTGCCCGTCCCATGGTGGGTGGCTTTGTGTTCATGGTGTGATCCAGGGTTGCCCGTCCCATGGTGGGTGGCTTTGTGTTCATGGTGTGATCCAGGGTTGCCCGTCCCATGGTTAGGCCTCTGTGGTCGCTCTCACTGAGATTAGAGTTCAGTTATCAGTCTGTTGAAGAGGAATACTCCTCCGACCTTCCTCTGTGTCTGTGTGCACGCATGTGTGGATTGCTCCGGATTCTAGGGCTGCAGGAAAGGACAAAGGACACACGGCTCCGTTCCTGCTCCCTGCCCTCTGCCATCACTGAGATCCTGGGGAAGGCTCTGGGTTATGGTGGGCGAACGAATGGGGTTTTTGTTAGCTTGCTGTTCCTTAAAATACTTAGCTGGAGAGTATTCCAAATTATTGAAGAAATTATGTCATTTCATTTTGATTTTGACAGTCTGAAGATAAATTATTTTCCTTGGTGCCTCCATTTTCACCTCCTACAACTGGGCCATTATGTGCTGGGCAGAGGCCCCTGGGGAACAGCGCTGCCGCGTGCTGGTTCATTTTCACCACATCCAGCTACCTTTGACTGTTAACGGAGATCAGACTTTTGCTGCGTTTATGCACTGTTTTTATGACGCCTTATTCTAGAGTCGTTCACACGCATCTCACTGAAAGGTGATCCTGCTTTCTTGGCAGCAGAGTATGGCGAAGGAGATTTTCTTAACTCGACTTTCCCTTTCTCGTCCTACCCCCAAATCGGAGCCTGTTAGAATGAAATCTGAAAAACTCTGAATTGAGGCCTTTGTTTCGGAAGAATCTGTGCAAACTGTACTTTCGCTTTTTGTAAATAAACCGGGTCACACAACATACCCTGAACTCAGAATGTGTGGATGAGCATCAAGGCAGTAAATTTTCTCAGATTATTAGTAAAATGTTTTTTAAAACAGCTACACTGAATGTTCAGAGGGGCGACTAGCCTGGCTAGAAGTGCTTTAGACACTAACCAAAATGAAATCAATGACTGTCCCCCTCTCTCCGAGTTTTCATTTTTACGTGGATATGAACATGCAGACGTTGGTGTATTCGGGGAGCATCCACTCATGGACTCTGTCACGCTCCTGAGTTCTTGAGTGAACCTTGCGTCTTCTCTGAGCACAGACGCACTGGGAGGGTGACTGTCAGATGTGGCTGGGAGACCATTTCTCACTCTGCATAAACAGAAATCAGGTTCTAGAACCAGATTCAAAGAAGGAAATTACATCACACTCTTAAATAAGGAAGCACTGGGCAGAACGAGATGAGTTGTATGACAAAAATGTGCCCCTCCTCCTCTTGTGGATTGCTTCTGAGATTTGCTAATGAGATCTGGTGGCAAGGTAAGCGTATCTGGGTTACTGCCTTAAGGTAGCCTGCTGTGTTGTGTTGTGTTTCTTTTCCTTTTTCTTTCCTTTTGGCAGTTTCAGAGAGATTATCCTTAAGCTAAAGGCATGTGATTTCACCTTAATGAAGAAAGTGCAGTGCCTTTTGGTATAACTTTCTTTTTTTAGGAAAGTGACCTTAAATTTAGAGGCAGAAAAACAGTAGGTGCGTTATAATCTGTAAGGAAAAACTAGTTGTTTTCCGAAAGCGCTGCTCCCCCAGCTGCTGTGAGTGAAGATGCGGTGAGAAACCAGGTTGGAAAGCTACTCTGTTCACGGTGTGCGTCTACAGTTCTGCTCACCCTGCGGATTGTCCGCTGGGGAATTTGGAACTGAATTTAATAAAAATGCCTTCCTGGTACATGCTCTAAACTCACTACATTGTTGCTGTCGTCTGTGTCTCGCCCGCCCGGGCACTGGGTGAGTTCACTGTGCCTTGCTCCACTGGCCTACGTGTAACTGAGTCTTTGTGTCATATTGGAGAAGGGAGATGGGCACTTCCCCACGAAGGCAGTGACCCTGTGATCTGCAGAGAGAAACGCGGAGTTGGACGCTGGTCACTGGTCGGTCCTGGAAGGTGTTCAGATGGGAGGGAGTTGGGACCAGCACGAAGTCGCCCAAGAACAGAGACTGCTCTGGTTTCCCTTAAAAGGCAGGGGGTTCAGGAGGTGGTGCCAGAGGGGTCGCCCTGAAGGGTGTTACTTCTAGGCATTGAGAAAGATGGATTCGGGTCATGTTGAGCGGCCGAGGAGGCTTTGTTTGGGAGTCTTTGAAGAGTTCGGAGCAGTGGCCCGACTTAGTGTGAACATAGGTGAGGAGCACTGACAGGCCCTGGTGGGGAGTGCGCTTGGGTGTTTCCGGGTTCCTGGCAGGAGGGTGCCAGTGGGTGGTAGGTGGATGGATTTGAGAAAGTGTAGAAATAGTTTATGGAACTTGCCAGTTGGGTGTATACCAGCCAGAACTTGGGTTAAAAACGGGTGCCTGCAGGAGTGTGATGCTCCAAGACCCTGAACTGCTGGGGGGACGGGGAGCAGGCTCTGCAGCGGAGTGAAAGAAGTTTGACTTAGAGTTTGGGATGCCAGGGGACTATCCACGTGGAAACCTCCCCTCCAGACAATAGGAGGCACACAGCTGAAGCCTGCGCCAGGCTGGAGTCATCAATTCAGAGCTGTCTGTGGGGAACGGAAGCTTTGGGAGTGAGCTGGGTGGGGGCCGGAGGTGGCAGAAAGGGTAGAAAATAGAAAGATGATAACCTCAAGATGCAAATTATTTTAGGGTTTTTCCCCTCTTGAATTCAACAAACAAGCAAACAAAAAAATCAAGTGGTACTTAACAGGAAAAGATAGTTCTCATCTAGGATCGGTATTTAACTCTCTCTGACACACTAAAAAGGCTAGTGTGTGAACTTGAGGAACCTTACCATTCCCGGGGTATTTGGATCCTGGTCTGCGCCACGCGGCACAGGTGAACACTCGCTTGTCCTGTTAGATGCTGATCTTCCCACCTCGGGGTGTTTTTGCTTTAATGTTTTGTTTTAATGAATTTTAAAGCAGAATTAGTTTCACAGTTATAAGGAGGCAGATTTAAAAAAAAAAAAAACTTGAAATGAAACAATGCAGCGTTAAATGATTTTCATTTCAGCAGAGTTTGTTTCTTTTCAGCTCAAGGTTGGCCAAATTGATTGACACCCCCTCGGCACCCGGAGTGCTGTGCACTGAATGCTGGGAGGTGTTGGGGGTGGAGGAGAGTTTCAGGTGGTTTCACACCCTGTTTGCAGTCTGAAGAGCAGGTTTCTGAAACTTTGCTCTGAACCCGTGGTGCGCGGTGCTTTTTGAGTCTGCAGTTTGAAATTATTTTCCAAAAAATAGAGAACATGGCACTCATATTGCCCTCCTCGCTTCTCCCATGCAAGCAGTAGGAAGTTGGGACAGTTTCATAACATGGCCCATTCACAATTCCCCATTGAAATTTAGAGGCAGGTCACCTTCTATGAATACACAAAGACACTATTGTGGTCAGAAGTGAGCTGGCTTAGTGAACACAATTCTTTTTATACTAAAAAAATTTTTTTCTTAAGAAAGCTAACAAGTAGGTGATGGAAACAATGAATAAAAAATAACTTTTTCTAGAACATATAAATAATTTTAAATGACCATTGAAATGTAAGTTTAGAATTCCAAAGCCATTTCAGAAGAGGCGATAGTTGCACAATCATTCTGTTGAAAGCTACGGTTCAGATGGCATAGGAGGCTGACGCTTGGTCATTGCTGGTAGTGCTCGCTGGCCTGCACACAGGTGGGGGTTGGGCCTCCAGAATCCCCCACAGCATTTTGCGTAATCTGGATGCACAGTCTTCACACGTGTGCTGTCCAGCTACTGCAATTCCTCTTCTTCCTGTCTTGCCTTTCATTTTTGTTACCACAGCCGTTCCCCATCGTCTTGCCAGTGCTTGTAGGATGCTTGGGAGGAGCACAGTGACCCACTGGGCTCAGTGCACCAGGGGGGAGTTAGCAGTGTGTGTTTGTTTTTTTAAACTGGTTTTAAAATTTTGTCTAGCTTTACTTGATGGTAAGTCTTAGTCATCTAAAACTCTCAAAAAGACCTCCCAACAATGTAGATTTCTTAAATGACTTTTTTTTAATCCTGTATCTTTGGGAGACTGGTATAAAAATATTTGAAATATTATTTTTGCCCTATTGTAAAATCTCTGCCTGCTCTGTGAGAACAGCTGCCCTTGCAGTGGTGAGTGGCGAGAATCGGTAACGGGCCCGTACTCCTTACTCAGTCACTGGAGTCTTAGCCTGTAGAACGTCACTGATTTTACATTCCTCTGCAGTGTGAAAGGTAATCGATACATGCAGAGTGTTTCTGTAGGTCCCTGTGCCTTACGCCTTTGTGTACGTTTAGTTGGCGTTGATGAGCAGGCGGCGTTAGGCAGGCAGGCAGCAGCGTTCACTTAGCACCTGCTGCTGATCCAGCTGACGATGAGTGCAGTCACTGGGGTACAGCCTTTGTCCTGTGGTCATAATCAACAGGCAGCAGATTTGTAAATAATAGTGTTGAAGTTGCTGAGCAATTACAGATAAAATCCGCTGTCCCCCCACCCAGCGCACTGTCAGAGTCATCTTCATGACACCCTCGGTTGTGAGCGGTGCCTGGCGCCTGGTGGCTGTGCAGATGTGTGGTGGAAGATAGGAAGGTCTTGTAGAGTGGAAGGTCACGGCTGAACACGTAGTTCATTGAACCTGAGGGAGGAGCCTGGGTTTATTGTAAGTAAACGTGTCTCTGAAGGCAGCAGGCGTTGATGATAATTGACACTTGTAGAAGAAATAATAGAGGGTGGCATTAAAAAGAAGCCATGGAGACTGCAGACTTAGAACGTCTGACAGGGGAGGGACTTCCTAAAGCTGAGGAGCTGCTGAGCTGTGCCTAGCCCTTGAGCCCCATGCCTGCTGAGCTGTGCCTAGCCCTGAGCCCCATGCCTGCCGAGCTGAGCTTAGCCCTGCGCCCCATGCCTGCCGAGCTGTGCCTAGCCCTGAGCCCCATGCCTGCCGAGCTGTGCCTAGCCCTGTGCCCCATGCCTGCCGAGCTGTGCCTAGCCCTGCGCCCCATGCCTGCCGAGCTGTGCCTAGCCCTGTGCCCCATGCCTGCTGCCCCATGCCTGCCAAGCTGTGCCTAGCCCTGTGCCCCATGCCTGCCGAGCTGTGCCTAGCCCTGTGCCCCATGCCCGCTGAGCTGTGCCTAGCCCTGTGCCCCATGCCTGCCGAGCTGTGCCTAGCCCTGTGCCCCATGCCTGCCGAGCTGTGCCTAGCCCTGTGCCCCATGCCTGCCGAGCTGTGCCTAGCCCTGTGCCCCATGCCTGCCGAGCTGTGCCTAGCCCTGTGCCCCATGCCTGCCGAGCTGTGCCTAGCCCTGTGCCCCATGCCTGCTGAGCTGTGCCTAGCCCTGTGCCCCATGCCTGCCGAGCTGTGCCTAGCCCTGTGCCCCATGCCTTGCAGCCCCTGCACGGAGGAGAGTGTCAAGAATGCACCTTCGAGTTTGTCTTGGGAGAGAGCGAGGCGGCTGTCCCACGCTGGCACCGAGGCCACTGACCCTGTAGGACCCATTGTTAGCGGATAATGGAAATTAGTATCTTCATATACGTAACTGTTTCTTACACAAGGAGTACCTGGAGAATATCTAACCTTGGCCAAGCCTGAGTGAACTACAGAATACAGTAAGAGCTGGGTTACGGGATGGTCTGGCCCAGCACTGGACTCTGTCTGTGGGGTTGTCGACGAGAGCTCTGCAGTGTGGGATGCAGTCATTGCAGAAATCGCCATGCAGCTTAGGAACAGCAAGCACGATCGCTTGTGCTTCACCCACAAGGACAGCCGCGCCTGCAGAGCTGGCTCACTGGGCTAGCGGGAGGCCGGTGGGCCTCCGCACCCGGCTGCGCTGGCTGGGCCACTGTCGGGCCCCAGCGAGCTGCCTTTGCTGGCAGTGGACTCTCGTTTTGCTGAACCGTTGTGAGTCCTGAATTAGTGAGTCCACGGATCAAGCTTTTCTGTTCTCCCCTCCCCTCCCCAGTTCTCTGTTAGCTGTTTACGTGGTCATTTATTTAGACTGTACTAACAGGCGTTGCTGACTGCTTTCTTTTATTCCCTTCTCTCCCCTGTGTCCCCACCCCAGGGTGTGGGAGCTGCTGGCTGACTCGGATCCTGGCGTCACGCACTGCAGACGTCCGAGTGAGGCACAATGTCAACAGCGGGAGTTGCTGCCCAGGAGATTCGGGGCCCGCTGAAGACTGCGCTTCTGCATAATGGCCCGGCCATGGGGAGCGTGAGGACCTGCTGGGGCCGCCGGAGAGAGCTTGAGAAGTAAGTGCAGAAGTACTGACAGCTGCACCTGTATCGGTACGTTGTGTTAAGGTGAGAATGCGAGAGATACTTGTTTTATGACCAAGATGTTCTCCTCTCCTTTCAGTAACTTCTTAAATATCGACCCAATAACGATGGCCTACAGACTGAACTCGCCTGCTCAGGGGCACCTGACAGCTCTCGGTATGTATGCTGAACGTTTACGTGAAGCTAGCCTTGGAGAGGAAGCGGCAGGCTGGGTTAACGTTGGCTTTTCTCCATTATCTTTCAAACGAGGAAAGCTGAACTATGTCCAACAACAGTGTGACCCTAGTGGCTGTAGGTTCGGAGGATCAGACTGTGGTACTCTGCCATCTTTATCCTGGGTTGCTGCTCGCTCATGAGCACCCTGGTAATGTTTCTGAAATGGAGAACACTCATCCCAGCTCTGAGGATTCCTCCCTTTTAGAAACCTTGGACAAGATCTCCCCTTTCTTACTAGCACTGTCTGTCTGCCGAAAGCGGTAGGTGAAAGTAGTACAAATGCTAATCAAAACTTGGCAAATTGTGTGCAGATAGGACTTTTAATGTGAACATTCTGTTCCTTAGATTTTTGTCAAGAGCTGCTTGTCAGTTGAGCGTGGTGCAAGCGAGTCCATTCACTGGCACTGTTGTGATGGGCTGGCAGTAAGGACCTTGTCTGAGCTCATTTGTGTCCTCGTGCCTTGTATGGTCGCATGTCTTAAACGGCAAGGCCGATGTCCTGTGGTGTTCACGTAAATTATATGCTGTTCATCCTCTGTGAATTTTGCACACGTCACAAACTTGCCTGAGATGTGTGGGTGTCCGCTGTGCACACGTCCAGAGAAGACACGAGAGAGAATTTGTTCTTTGAACCGGATCACGTGCATTAACAACCTCCTGGTCTCTAATTACACCTGTGGCTGTTGCATGGGTGTTCTCAGGGTTGCAGCAGTCGGGTGTTTCACCAGTAATTCGGGTGGAAAGCTAGGGGCTGTGTCGCACAGGTGGAGCGAGGGTTGATCTTTCATTGACATCTCGTGTTCATTCTAGGGCACACTTCGAAATCTCCGGTGAATGGCCACTACTTTGCAGAAAACGGTCCCTCTGCAAGACCCAGCCTGCCCCCTCTCATTATTCCCCCAAGTGAAGGCGTGGGGCAGCGTGAAGAGGATCAGGTTGTGTGTGGAGTTAAGAAGCTCTCGGTGAATGGCGTTTGTGCTTCCACGCCTCCACTTACACCCATGAAAAACCCCCCTTCCCTCTTCCCCGGCGCAGCTCTTGGGGAACGGGGTTCGAGGCCCCTTCCACCGCTGCCGCTCTCCGAAGACCTCTCTCTCGATGAGACAGACTGTGAGGTTGAGTTTCTCACCAGCTCGGACACAGACTTCCTTCTAGAAGACTGTACACTTTCTGACTTCAGATACGACGTCCCTGGCAGGCGAAGCTTCCGTGGCTGTGGACAGATCAACTATGCGTATTTTGACACCCCGGCTGTTTCTGCCACAGATCTCAGCTACGCGTCGGACCAAAACGGAAGTGTCCCACATCCAAATCCACCTCCCCCTCAAGCCCACCGAAGGTTAAGAAGGTCTCATTCGGGACCGGCTGGCTCCTTTCACAAGCCAGCCATAAGGATATCCAGCTACACACACAGAGCGTCTCCCAACTCCGATGAAGACAAACCTGAGGTTCCCCCCAGGGTTCCCATACCTCCCAGGCCAGTGAAGCCCGATTATAGAAGGTGGTCGGCAGAGGTGACGTCCAGCACGTACAGTGATGAGGACAGGCCTCCCAAGGTACCCCCCAGAGAGCCTCTATCCCAGAGCAGCTCCCGCACCCCGAGTCCTAAGAGCCTTCCGTCGTACCTCAACGGGGTCATGCCCCCGACCCAGAGCTTTGCCCCTGACCCCAAGTACGTCAGCAGCAAGGCCCTGCAGAGACAGCACAGCGAGGGCTCCGCTAACAAGGCGCCTTGCATCCTGCCCATCATTGAGAATGGGAAGAAGGTGAGCTCCACACATTATTACCTGCTACCTGAGAAACCGTCCTACCTGGACAAGTTTGAGAAGTTTTTTAGGGAAGCGGAAGAAACGAGCACAAGCGCCCACCTCCAGCCACTCCCTGCTGACTGCGCGGTGGTTTCAGCCGTGGAAAAGCTGGACTCAAAAACACGAGTGGATCTGGGCGGCCACGTGAAGCGCAAACACCTCTCCTACGTGGTGTCCCCGTAGCCCGTCGCCTGGGAGCCGTGGCTCTCGCCTTGCCAGTTTTGAGGGTCACAGCAGGATCTGTACGGTGAACTGTGTCGTAACGGAAAGGTTCGGGGCAGCTGTGAGCCCGCGTCCCTGACTGTCGGCGCTGGAGAGAAGCGAGTTCAGGTCGGCGACTCGAGCGGGAGGGCGGGGCGGCTCCTCTGCGTGCACCACACGCCTGTGTACACGTCGTGGCCCAGCCCGAGCCGTAGTTGCAGGTCAGCCAGTTAGGCTCTCTTGGAGTAGTAAGAACTCAAGCTGGAGAAACGACTCCTGAGACTGAAAGTCGAGCAATCAAAGGAGAAACAGTGTTGTTCAGATCAAAATCGTAGAAAGATTATTTTTGTTAAGTTTGAAGATATCTGGCTCAAGCCAGTTCTGTTCTGTCATTTATCTTGCAAGCAGTCTTACTTGGCAACCATGTGATCACCTGTGCGTGTCTCACATCTCAGAGTGAGCAGCCGAGAGAATTCGTCCACACTGCTCAGTCCCGCGTTCTTCCCCCAGACAGGCGGGAAAGCCTGCTGGGCCAGTGGGCTTCAGGATGTCAGTTTACAGGCTATGCGATGGAGAGTCACTGCGTGGGGGCGTGTGCTATATGTTTTTGTTTGTAGGTTTTTTTTAGACTGTATTAATAAACAAGTACAACACAAGCTGGCCTTGTGTTGCTGGTTCCTATTCAGTATTTGCTGGGGATTGTTTGCTTGTTAAGTAAAACACTTCTGACCAGTAGTGCAGTATGTCTTAATACCAGAGGTCACATCAGCCGTCTTTCTGCTTAGAAACTCCCACTGGCTGCCTCGCTGCCTCCCTGACTCTGAGCCCCAGAGCTGCAGTCCTGTCCTCACCTCCTGCCGTGCATGTATCTTGTGTAGGCAAGCGCAGAGACAAGGTGCTCCCTAACAGGTCCGTGATCACGATGTTCTCTTAACAGTCAAACAAGCCGTTTACAGTTTCAACTGCTGAGTGACATTTGAGCTATTTAAAGCTTATTATATTTTAGTATGAACTAAATGAAGGTTAAAACATGCTTTAGAAAATGCACTGATTTCCGCATTATGTGTACAGTATTGGACAAAGGATTTTATTCATTTTGTTGCATTATTTTGAATATTGTCTTTTCATTTTAATAAAGTTATAATACTTATTTATGACACCGTTGATACTGTTTCTTGCCTAAACTCTTATAAAATGTCTCAAGCAATTTGATAGCCTTATCTTTTGTTGTTGTTGTTAGATTTGTTTATTTTGAGTGAGCGAGAAAAGATATTCCATCCACTGGTTCACTCCCCAGTCAGCCAGGGCTGGGGCAAGCGAAAGCCTAGGAACAGAAGCTGTGTCGGGATCTCCCGCGTGGGTGCAGGCGCTCGGGTGCTAGAGCCGTCACCAGCTTTTTCCCGGGAGCAGTAGCAGGAAGCCGAGTGGGAAGCAGAGCAGCCAGGACCGGACCTGGTGCTCAGACACAGGATGAGGGCCTCCTAAGCAGAGCGTCACCCAGGGCCCCGCCACACCTGCCCAGCATTAGCCATTTTTACCTGCAAGAGGAGTCAATATACACGTGAAACTTGAAATTCTGTGAAATGACAAATAATTTGAGCAACTTTATTCAAAATATTACAAAAGCGAAAATAACTTAGTATTTACCTCTAACAATTAAGAGAGTGACCTCGGATCTGGTGTGAGCTCCCAGGACGACTCCGTGGGCGTGGGGAGAGGAGTGGCACACTGGCCCTGATGTCCATTTTCAGCGGTGGGTTTCTCGGGACCCTGGCCGGGGAAGAGGCTGGTGTGTTGAGAAGCTGACGGCCCGGCAGGCATAGGGGGCGAAGTGGCTGCCACTCAAAAGAGCCATGGTTATTTTTTGTTTGTTTTTAAGATGACAGTGGCTGCGGGGGGCAACAGATGGGAGAAGAGCAAAAGGAGACAGGGCGCCGGCTCGGGTGCTGGGGCAGTCGCAGTCCTCAGCCCAGGGCTGGCTGTAAGGATACTTGGGAGATGATAGCGGCAGGCCCTAGACCACCGAGGTGGCATGCGGGGCACACCCCCATCCTCTGCTCACCGCGGGGCGCAGGCGCAGGCAGGCACTTGTTCACTGATGGCGGTACTTACTGCTCTGCCGTCTTCTGTAGGTGTTTTGTTTTGTTTTGTTTTTTTGTTTTGCCTCTTCCTGTGCCCCCACTACCTTTTCTTTGTTTTGTGGTCAACAGATGGGGCTTCACACGTTCTTGTAAAATGAGATTTAAAAAATAAAAAGCTTTATCTCAACTTAAATTCCATTGAAGTTCAGGATTCAAAGTGGTGCCGGCCACTTAACCCATCCCCAAAGAACTGTGGGTCCTGGGAGTTTAACCCTTGTCAGCACAGCGTTTTGTGTGTTTCTATCTGAAGAAAAATGGGCACCTTCAACCCTTCGGAGATGTCTTAGATTAAGAAATAAAAAGAAACCACCCAGGCCTGCTAGGTGGATGCCCAGGGAGTTCCCCAAAACTTGCGCAGTCACCCTTGTGTGATGACAGCGAGCAGAAGCTTGGTGGCAGAGAAGGATTTGGGTGACATTTTCCTGTTTTTTTTTTTTTTTTTTTTTTTTTTAGATTTATTTATTTGAAAGGCAGAGTTAGAGTCAGAAAGAAAGGGAGATCTTCCATCCTCTGGTTCACTCCTCAAATGGCTGTAACAACCAGGGCTGGGCGGGGCCAAAGCCAGGCGGCTGGAACTCCATCCGGGTCTCCCACGTGGGTGGCAGAGGCCCAGGCACTTGGGCCATCTTCTGCCTCTTCCCTAGGCACATCAGCAGGGAACTGGATTGGAAGTGGAGCAGCCAGGACGAACTGGCACTCGGATGGGGGTGCCGGCATCGCGGGCAGTGGCTCCACACAGTGTGCCACAGCGCCGGCCCCTGCCTGTCTTTCTCCCTCCAGACACCCCCTAACAAGCAGATGGCACCATTTGGCCCTCCAGAAGGTCAACAAGCAAAGTGCAGTGAGCATCCCCCAACCCTGCCAAGACGCTTGCCCTTGCTGTTCCTGTGGACCGCTTCCACCTCCTGGCAGCCATTGCTTTGCCTGAGCTTTGTCTTCGGGATCACACCGGGGGCGGGGGGGCGGGGGGGGGGGCTGTTGTAATCTCCTGTTACAATGCTTTGAGAAACACTGTAGGATCTTGGTCCCAGTTGACGGTTTCTGTGGAGCGCTCCACTCTTGTCTGCATCCCATCTGGGCACAACAGTGTTGGCAGAGATGTGGCTCGACTTGATTTTTCCGTCAGACTCCTTTATGCAGAACCAGCTGAGATGCCTGTGGTCTTGGCTATTTCAGCTGTTAATCACCGTTCCTCTTTAATTCGGGCACTAACGAGGGATTTTTTTCCTTGCAAGTGGGTGTGCACGGTCTGCCTCTGTGGGCTTCATCTTCAGTGCTGTCTCATTCCTTTTTTACTATTTTAAAGATTTATTTATTAATTTGAGAGGCAGAGTTACAGAGAGAGGTCTTCATCCACTGGTTCACTCTCCAAATGACTCAGTGGCCGAAGCTGGGCCAGGCCAAAGCCAGGAGCTTCATCCGTGTCCCCCATGTGGGTGCAGGGGCCCAAGCACTTAGGCCGTCCTCTGCTGCTCTCCCAGGCGCGTTAGCAGAGAGCTGGATCAGAAGTGGAGCAGCCGGCACTGGAACTGGCATCCATATGGGATGCTGACACTATAGGCGGTGGCCCCATCTTCCATCCCTTGATTCACTGCCCAAGGGACCCCGACAGTTGGGGCTGGACCAGGACAAAGTCAGGGGCCAGGAACTCCAACCAGGTCTCCTACGTAGGAAGGACTCGTGCTTGAGCCATCACCTGCCGCTTCCCAAGTGCATTAGCAGGGAACTGGTTTGTAAGCAGAGCAGCCGGGACTCGAGCCAGCACTGTGATACGGCATGCAGGGGGTGGCCTAACCTGCTGTGCCACAACACTGCCCCCACCATTAACTTTTAGTAAAGCGCCAGGGATTTCAGCATCCTTCCACCCAACCATCAGCATGGACTGGATGCTTGTTCTTGCTCCAGTTTCAACAGAACCTGGGCTGCTTTGGCGGGGCTCTTTTCCAACTGATGTCTTATCCTTGGTGCCTCAAGCCAGGTCACGTCCCGGGGGTGTTGTACCGGGCCCGTGTGCGTTCATTCTGGTCCTCAACAGTGGTGAAACCATGCAGAGCTGCTTCATCTCACGCTTTTCCCACGAACCTTTTGAAAGCCCATCGCATTGTTCGTTCGTTCCACGTTTGCCTCCCTCTTACCTGAGTTTTCCCTTGATCTTGCAAGAATGTACCTGTTGCCTTCATTGTGCCTGGCCAAGCCAGTGTGCCCGCCACCACGCCGACGCCAGCCCATTAGCACACACTCCAGAGCGCCATTTGCCAACTTAGGTTTCAGCCAGCAAGTTGAGTCCACAGGCTCCGTGGCATGCGCCAACCCCAGCCCTTCCGGCACTCTGAGCTGCTGCAGAGACAGGGACAGCTGCCCCTCCTGCACTGCTGTCCCGGCGGTCCAGGGGAGGCGTCTCTTCCCAGGTGGAGGAGTCACTCAGCCTCCCAGGTCCTCATCAGCACACAGGTGACTGCCACAGCAGCTCTCTGCGTGGCACCTGACGGGTGGACGACGGGGTGCTGCTTTGTGGCCGGAAGCAGAAGCTGAGGCCGGGAGGCTCTCCTGTCCATCGCGTCGACATTGGCAGTAAAACTTGCCCGTTTCTAAGCTGCAACAATCAAATATCTGTTGCCTGTCCTCTATTTTTATTACATTCCCCAAAAACATGTTAGTGGAAGTTTAATGCTCGTTGCTTATTTCTCTGGGTCTCAAGGGATGTCTTCAACTATGTTTTGAGAACTAAGAACCTGGCCCAGCGTCGTGGCACAGCAGGCAAGCCAGAGCCTGCAACACCAGCGTTGCATGTGACAGTTTGGGTCCCAGCTGCTCCACTTCCGATCCAGCTCCTTACCAATGCACCTGGGAAGTCAGTGGACGATGACCCAAGTACTTGGGCCCCTGCCACTCACATGGGAGACCCGGATGGAGTTCCAGGCTCCTGGCTTCAGCCTGACTGAGCCGTGGCTGTTGCTGCCATTTGGGAAGTGACCCGGAAGATGAAAGATATCTCTCCCCCTCTCTCCCCCTCTCTCTCCCTCTCTCTCTGTAGCTCTGCCTTTCAAATAAATACATATGTCTTCTTAAGAAATAGCTAGTTTTGAGAGAATGCTTTCTCACAGAGACAGCCTTATTTTTAAAAGACCATTAGAGGCTTTTATTATTATTATTATTATTATTATTATTATTTGAGAGACAGAGGCCTCCCATCCGTTGGTTCATCCCCTCAACGCCTGCAACACCTTGGGCTGGGCCAGGCCCGAGCCAGAAGCCGAGAACTCAATCCACGTGGGTGGCAGGGACCCAAGTACTTGAGCCATCCCCTGCTGTCTCTAAGGCTGCACACCAGCGGGAAGCTGGACTCAGGAGCTGAAGCGAGACTTGAACTCATGCACTCCGATATGGGATGTGGGCATCCCAAGTGCCATTTTAACCATTGCACCCAATCCCGGCCCAATAGTCTTCCGGATCCAGTCATAGTTGACTAGCGGGAGACCCATATCCAGATATCTACTAGTTCAAGAATATTAATATAATGAGCTATTCTCTGATTGGATTATTTCGCTGCACGATTGTTTGGGAGTAGATGGAACTTCATCTTAAAAATAAACAAGTTCCCCAGCACAGTTGCGTCACACACAGTTTCTGTTTTTTACCTTTATCTTGACATAATTATAAGCTCACAGGAAATTTCAAAAATAGAAGTTCCCTGCACCTGTTACCACCATCCCCCAGTGATAACATCTGATTATCAAAGCCAGGAAATTGGCACTGACATAATACTCGTTTCCTGTAGAAATCATGACTATCAAAACTGTTAGAGGGGAGTGAGTGTGTGGCTTGGCGGTCAGACTCCCGTGCCCACGCGGGGCACCCGTGTTTGAGTCCCGGCTCCTCCTGACTCCTGCAGATGCGGGGGAGCAGCAGTTCAGGTGTCTCAAGCAGTTCAGTTCCTGTCACCCCCACAGGAGACCTGGAGTGCGCTCCTGGCTCCGGCTTCCGCCCTGGTGCAGCCTCCGCTGCTCTGGTCATTTGAGGAGTGGACCAGTGGATGGGAAGGCTCACTCTCCGTCACTCACACTCCTGTAATAAATGAACTTAGGTCCTGCTTTTTAAAATGAATTTAGAGGACCTGCCTTGTGGCATGGCTGGTAAAGCCATGGCCTGTGACACCAGCATCCCACATGGGTGCCGGATCGAGTCCTGGCTGCTCCACTTCCAATACTCTCTACTAATGTGCCTGGGAAAGCAGAGGAAGATGGCCCAAGTGCTTGGGTCCCTCACCCACATGGGAGACTCAGAAGAAGTTCCTGGTTCCTGGCTCCGGCCCTGCCCAGCCCAGCCTGGGCTGTTGTAGACATTTAGAGAACGAACCAACAGATGGAAGGTCTGTTTCTCTCTCTCTGTGTATGTGTGTGTGTGTGTGTGTGTGTTGTGTATCTCCCGCTCTCTCTCTATCTCTGCCTTTCAAATAAATAAATATTTTTTTTAAAAAATGAGTGAGAAGTTAGTTTTGGGGGCTGGCGTCCTGGCATAGTGGTTAAAGCTGCTGCCTACAAAGCTCATATTCTGCACTGGGGCCGCTTTGGGTCCTGGCTGCTCCTCTCCTGACCCAGCTCCTTGCCAGTGTGCCTGGGAAAGCAGTGGAAGATGGCCCACGTGCTTGGACCTCTGCGCCCATGTAGGAAACCTGAAAAAAGCTCCTGGCTCCTGGCTGCAGTCTGACCCAGCCCTGGCCTTTGCAGTCATCTGGGGAGTGAACCAGTGGATGGGAAATTTCTCTCTCTCTCTGCCTCTCCCTCTCTCTCTCTAACTCTGCCTTTCAAATAAATAAAATAAATCTTTTTTTTTTTTTTGACAGGCAGAGTTAGACAGTGAGGAGAAACAGAGAGAAAGGTCTTCCTTCCGTTGGTTCACCCCCCAAATGGCCGCTACGGCCAGCGCTGTGCCGATCTGAAGCCAGGAGCCAGGTGCTTCCTCCTGGTCTCCCATGCAGGTACAGGGCCCAAGGTCCTGGGCCATCCTCCACTGCCTTCCCCGGGCCACAGCAGAGAGCTGGACTGGAAGAGGAGCAACCGGGACTAGAACCCGGGGTGCCAGCGCCGCAGGTGGAGGATTAGCCAAGTGAGCCGCGGCGCCAGCCAATAAAATAAATCTTTTAAAAAATTAGTTTTGGGGCCGGTGCTGTAGCGTAGCGGGTAAAGCCACCACCTGCAGTGCCGGCATCTCATATGGGCGCCGGTTTGAGTTTGGCTGCTCCACTTCCATCCAACTCTCTGCTGTGGCCTGGGAAAGCAATAGAAAATGGCCCAACTCCTTGGGCCCCTGCACCCGTGTGGGAGACCCGGAAGAAGCTTCTGGCTTCTGGCTTTGGATTGGAGCAGCTCCAGCCATTGCAGCCAGTTGGGGAGTGAACCATCGGATGGGAGACCTCTCTCTCTCTCTCTTTCTTTCCCCCTCTCTCTGCCTCTCCCTCTCTCTCTGCCTCTCCTTCTCTCTCTCTGTAACTCTGACTTTCAAATAAATAAATAAATCTTTAAAAAAGATGGTTTTGCATTCTGTTTGCTAAAAACCTAAGAGAACTTCAAAAATAGAATGCCATGCAGAAATACATGGTGGCCACTGTATCGGAGGACACAGTGACCCAGGGCCACTGGGACCCGCCGGGACCTCCGGCAGGACTGATCTGCTGGGCTCCACTCGGGACACTCAGCCTGGAAAACTCATCCATGCTGTTTCCTTTGAGGCCTCTGGATACGCACAACCTCGAGGTTTCATGTGTTTAAAATCTGAAATGTGTAGCACGTCAGAGGTGAAGTATAAATTCTACTCTAGGGCTAAAGCTTTGAGATAGTCTTGTCCTTAAGCAAAGAAGTTTTGTTGAAACTGAAATACACTTGGGGACTGCTTTTCCTTGCAGATGAGGTCATTTGGCAAACACTGACCCTTTTCCTGGCCACATGGGAATCATACAACTTTTAAGAGAAGTTTTGGTTTTTGTGTGTGTATCGGGGGTTGGGTGAGGGGGGAGGTGAGTAGGAGAGAACAGAGAAAATTAAAACTTGTCCAAACTTTGGTTGCAACTGTGAACCAGTAGGATTTAGGCATGCAAATTTGGTTGTATCTGTGAACCAACGGACTTATGCACGCAAACTTGGCTGTAACTCTGTGAACCAATAAGACTCAGCCATGTTTCATGCGATCTGATTGTCGCAAGGGTGTGAATTTTCATGCTTGCTTTTCACTTGAGTGCATGGAACTTCACGATCCCTCTACCTAAGCACTAAGAATCTGTTATGAGAGCATGTTTAAACACACGCGCCTCTGCTTTCACGTTATCGGCCCGGAATCCTGAGTGGCAAACATACTTGGTGTGGATGTTTATCTATCCCTGTGGAAATCATTTGCATAGAGAAGCCCTGTAACTGTCACTCACTCTCCAGCATCCTCTGTCACACGGCAGTAGGTGGGGCTTGAGTGTGGGGAGGGGCTCAGGTGTGGACAGGAAGCACTCCCTTCCAAGTCCTGGTCTGCACCTGTCTTGGCAAAGGTGCTGCCGGCGGGCTGTTGGCTTGGCAGCTTCTCTCATGCCATCATCCCTGACCCTGTGATTCCAGGATCCTGCCAGGCACCCCAAGCAGGTAGACCCCTAGCACACCCACAAAGGCACATAAATCCACAGTTCCCCACCCCCTCCCTGGACCCCACGCACACCAAAGAGAAAACTCACTGGCCCCCAGGAACCGGTCCCCTCTCTGGAGGAAGCCAGCACCTTCATTCCTTGGAAATAATTCTGGATCTGCGTCAAATAAACATCGTAATCGCATGCCTCATGCGTGTTTCTTCATTTTGCAGTCATGAGGGTTTAGCCCAGCGCCTTCCCCTGGGACTGCCCGCCTGTGGGGCCCGCCCCTCTTGTGCAAGTCGGAATGAGTCGTGTCTTCCTGGCTGGGGCCCTGGAGCTGCCTCGGGCGCAACACACAGGAAGCTGTATTTTGTATATTTTGAATTCCTGGCTGTCCTGATGTTCTTGGCTGAACCAGCGTCCTTGTACACAGTGTTTCTACTCAGTAATTGATGGGAGTTCTTGGCGGAGCAGGAGCCGGTGGACGGTTTCTGCCGCTGGCTGAGTAATGGGTGCCTCTGCCTGCCAGCTGCCGGCTGCAGGGGCGACTGCGAGCGCCCACAGCAGCTCACGCGCAGGATGAGACTTGCCTGCGCCCCGCCTCGGCCCGCCCCGGGCCTCTAATTACACGTCTGGTGTTTGCAGGAGCCCAGGTGCCTGCGCTCGCCCAGGCTGGGAGCTTGAAGATAGCAGGGCCCGGTGTCACCACCGGCACGGGGGCCGGCCTGGGGCAGGCCCCTCCGAGCTTCAGATCCAAACCTGAAGGCCCACGTTCAGGAGATAACACACGTGTTGACCCAACCGGAGCTTCCTGTGTGAGTTTCAAGCCCTGATCTGTGCCCTTGCCTCTCGGTTTTGCTGTCGCCTCTGTGGCCCGGCCCACATGGGGCCGCAGGGTGGCGGCTCTGTGTCCACACAGTGTGGCTGTGTCTCGCCAGCTGTCCCATCACACGGGGAGTCCAGCGGCTAGCACTCGGGGGCAGATGGCCTTGACACTTGTCAGGAGCCTGCAGACTGCCAGGCACGGCACCGGGTACACGAATCACATCGTACCATGGTGTCAGGACCAGCCCTGGAACCAAGAGAGCCAGTGTCGCAGAAAGGCCCCTTGGACGGAGCACAGCAACACGGTCACTCCCACTAGGATCAAAGCTGCCTCGGCCGTTCAGGCCTGCTGCTTTCTTCCCCTTCAGTTAAGCTTCTTTAGTGCATTATACGTTGATTAGAGAAGCAGAGAGACAGAGAGACACACCGAGATCTTCCATCTGTGGCTCGCTCCTCCAATGCCTGCAAGGGCCGGCCCAGGCCAGACTGAAGCCAGCAAACGGGAACTCAGTCCGGGTCTTCCATGTGGGTGGCTGGGCCCCGAGTCCTTGAGCCGTCACCCGCTGCCTCCCTGGGTCCACAGGAGCGGGGAGCTAGAGTCAGGAGCAGAGTGGTGACTGGAGCCCGGGCCCTCCCGCGAGGGACGCGGGCATCTCCAGGCTGCAGCTTCCTGCCGCGGCTGCTCTGTGGACAGATACCACATCTGTTGATCCTGTCGGGAACTCCAGCTGTGTGGGAGGCTTCGGAGGCCCGCAGCCAGAAATCTGTTTTTGTTTTTGTTTTTGAAGCCACATTTTTCTCCCCTTCCAAGACTTGTTGATGCTGAATCAGTGCAATTGTTCCTTTTTGCAAGAATCTGCGACTTGAGCAAGGGTGGACTGCCCGTGGCATCTGGCCCCCGGGACGCCGCTCAGAAACACACAGAAACCGAGTCGCTCAACTGAACCTTCGCCTCCAGTTTCCTCCCCTAAAACCTGCAGCCGGCATCCGTGGACAACTCCTACTTACAGGAATTTTTTTTTTTTTTTCTTAAGTTGCTTGCTGAAAGCCCATGTGAGCCAGTAGCCACACTCGACTGGTTTTGTGGACTTCGGGTTTTCCCTGAACAGCTGTGGCACGGGCAAGGAGAGGTGCCCCCGTCCTCTGAGGACACATTATAATCCTGTCCTTGCTTGGTCCCCACCCAAGTGCCCAATTCCAGCCATACAAACTCCATGATTCTTTCTGAATCATACATAAAGGCCACACCCTCCGTCGCACATAAAACGCTGCTGTGTCGTGTACACACCAGCTGCGCTGATCAGGCTGTGGCGGACGTAGAAGACATCTACGTAAACGTGCTGGCGGTGTTCATCGCCTCACTTCTCCATGATGGGCTCCAGGTAGGGATTTCACTCAAGTTCCGAATTCGGGAGGAGTAGGTGTTTGGCTTAGCAGATGAGACACTGCCTGGGAAGCTGGCACCTGGAGCAGAGGGCCCGGGTTCGAGTCCTGGCTCTGCTTCTGATTCCAGCTTCCTGCTAATGCAGGTCCTGGGAGACAGCAGATGACTCAAGTGCTCGGGTCCCTGTCATTCGCTTTGAGTTCCTATCTCCTGGCGTAGCCCTGGCCAGTGTGGGCATCTGGGGAGTGAACCAGGGGATGCGAGTCCTCTGTCTGTCTCTCCATCTGTGTCCCTCAGATTAATAAAAGTATTTCAAAAAGAACTAAGGGGCGAGGCCGGCATTGTGGCAGAGTGGGTTAAGCCGCCGCCTGTGATGCCGCCGACCCAGATGAGCTCAAGTTTGAGTCACAGCTGCTCCACTTCCGATCTCTTTCTCTCTGGCCCGCCCCCTGCCCATCCCTGTGCCCCGTAACTCTCCTTTTCAAATAAATAAATAAACAAATCTTTTCTTAAAAAAAGTACTTGGGGGACATTGTCCAAATAAATAAACTGTTACATAAAAAATGAAGGGGTGGTGTCGCGGCACAGCAGGGGGAGCTGCCGGTTGGGACCCCCACATCGCACATTGCAGAGCCTGGGTTGGAGCCCAGCTCTCCCTCCATCCAGCTTCCTGCTCATTTGGACCCTGGGAGGCAGCAGGGACGGCTCAAGTGCCTGGGTTCCTGCCATCCATGTGGGAGATCCGATGCAGTTCCTTGCTCCTGGCTTTGGCCTGGCCCAGGCTCGGCTGTGGCAGGAATTTGAGTAGACCAGAGGATGAAGGGGTGTGTGTGTGTGTGTGTGTGTGCGCGCGCGCCCCTCCTCTCTGTTACTCTGCCTTTCAAAGAAATAGGTCTTTTCCCAAACAGCGAGCATTTGAGGAAAATTAGTATCAAAAAGGCCTGAAACTCAACAAATGAAGAGTAAGCCCACGGAGCATTTCACAAGCAAACCTCTTACAACCGTTCCCGGGCAGTGGACAGAATAGTATGTCCAGGAAACAGGAACAGCTGCGGGGGTGTCTAAGCACCGAATGACGGAGCGGGACGAAGTTCCGAGACATTTAGGATTTGGGAAAGAAATGGGGCGGCATAGAAGAAACCAGAACATAACAGAAGGAACGTCCCAGCCCTGCAGAAGGGCAAAGGCCTTCCCGTGGGGGGAGCTCCGTGAAAGCCAGAACCTTCCGGACAACAAGAGGGCGCACGCAGGTCCCCAAAGGGCACTGGGAGACAGGGCCACGCAGCCACGCACTTCACACCTCAGAGCACCGCAGGTGAACAGTGAGTCCTACAGAGAGCGCGACCCTGAGACCCCGACTCTCGGAGACCCCGTCCCCCGGAGACCCTGTTCCTCAGAGACCCCATTCCCCAGAGACAGCTACCCTCAGAGACCCCGACCCCTGGAGATTCCGTCCCCCAGAGACCCTGACCCTCGGAGACCCCGATCCCCGGAGATCCCGTCCCCCGGAGACCGCGACCCTCGGAGACCCCAACCACCGGAGACCCTAACTCTCGGAGAGCCCGTCCCTCAGAGACCCCGACCCCTGGAGATCCCGTCCCCCAGAGACCACGACCCTCGGAGACGCCGCGACCCCTGGAAACCGCAACCCTCAGACAGCCCGTCCCTTGGAGACCCTGACCCCCAGAGACCCCGACCCCCGGAGATCCTGTCCCCCGGAGACCACAACCCCTGGAGACCCCGACCCCTGGAGACCCCAACCCCCGGAGAGCCTATCCCTCAGGTCTCCTCTGTAAAGGGCGCCTCAGACCACCCCTGGCCCCACAAGTAACATTCCCAGAAGCGGGAGACAGGCAGTCCAGGGCACTGGTGAGTACCCCTGGTTGAGTTTAAGTGACTGTGCAGCACTAAAACATGAATAAGACGGGCCAGCGCTGTGGCGCAGCAGGTAAGGCTGCTACTTCTGACACCAGCATCCCATCTGGGCGCCAATTCAAGTCCCGGCTGCTCCACTTCTGATCCAGCTCCCTGCTAATGGCCTGGGAAAGCAGCGGAAGACGGCCCAAGGACCTGGGCCCCTAACCCACGCAGGAGACCAGGAGGAAGCTCCTGGTTCCTGGCTTTTGCCTGGCCCAGCCCCAGCCCAATGTGGCCATCAGATGTGAACCAGCAGATGGAAGATTCATATTCTCTCTCTCTTCCTCTCTCTAACTCTAACTTTCAATAAATAAATAAATCTTAAAAGAAAAAATGAATAACAGAAGAACCAGGATCCCAGATTAAATCAGGAAGGAGACTGAGAAGTGAAGTGAAAGCAGACCAAAGACAGGCTTGCCTTTCTCAAGAAAAAGAACTGATTAATTGGGGACATTATTGAATTTTATTAAGTGCATATTAAAAATTGAGAAGCCAAATTCCACTTCGAGTAATAGCAGAGAAACTGGCATCCGATGACCCATCTTGCCTACGACAATTACAAACTCGGGACAGAATATTTTAGAAGCACATCTGTCGGAAGGTTCTGGAAAGCAGACAGTGCCCTCAGAAGAAGGAAAACAAACGAGGGGCTCTCCGTGCATGGCCAGCCTCCTGCACCGGCTCCCTGACCCTCTGGGGGGTTGGGGGGAGAGCGAGCCTTCAACCAAACGGACAGTGGGATTTCAGGGCTGCCGGGGGGGGGGGGGGGGCTGGAAGTTGGGGGAGGGGCAGCCCAGCGCCCGGCACAGAGAGCCCCGGGACATTTGGCTGAGTCGCCAGCTGTGCGGCGCGGTCAAGACTCCAAGGGGCCCAGTGACTGCAAGAACATTCCAGAAACTGAGCGGAGGTTTCAGGGCTGCCCATCGCCCGGCAATGCAGAGAGAGGCTTCGAAAAGGCGGTGTTTGAGAAGCCACGGCCCCAGCCCAAACTGGAGGAAAAGGACATGCACCTGTCGTCCTACAGCCAGGAAGCGAAGCCCCAAGGTCAAGGTGAACTCACTTCCAGACAGAAGTGAGTGGCAGAGGCTGCTGTACTACTTCCACACTGTTCGCTCTGTGACCACAATTTGCAAGACGTGCAAAGAGCAGGGATATGCATCCAATAATCAAGGAGAAAAAGCAAACCGACTCACACAAAAAAGAAAGAAAAAGTGATTTTAAAGGGACAGGTGTTGTAGCACGGTGGGTAAAGCCACCACCTGTAGTGCTAGCATCCCATATGGGTTCTAGTTTGAGTCCCAGCTACTCCGCTTCCGATTCAGCCCCCTGTTAATGCATGGAAGATGGCCCAAGTCTTTGGGCCCCTGCCACCCATGTGGGAGACCCGGATGGAGTTCCAGGCTCCTGGCTTCAGCCTGGCCCAGTCCTGGGTATTAGAGCTATTTGTAGAGTGAGCCGGTGGATGAAAGTTATCTCTCTCTCTCCCTCTCTCTCTCTCCCCTCTTTCAAATAAACAAATTTTTAAAAAAAGAAAGAAAAGAAACAGACCCACAGGGAACCCAACTAGAATTCATTATCAAAGACTCTAAAATAATTATAAATACACTAAACAGTTTATGGGAAAAGCTGGATACAAAGGTGAAGATGTAGGACATTTTCAGGAGTGATGTAAAACCACTAAAAAGGTAGAAACCCTAGAACTGAAAAATATAGTATCTGGGGAAAAGGTGTGGTTTATGGGGTTGTCGACACACTGGTCGCTGTAAACAGAAGGATCGGTGGACTTCAGGCAGAAAGCAGAACACCGCACAGAGAAATGACTGGGACGTTACCCAGGCTTGCAGAAGCCGGACACACAGCCTCCGAGCCACTTGCAAACAAATGTTAAATGGCCAATGGAAAAAAAAAAAAATGAAAATTTAACATAAACTGAAAAGAAAACCAAGACCAAGAAGCAGACGGGTGGGGTGGGGGGGATGAATTCAATTCCTATTTAAAAAGAGGTATCCAGAGACGCTAACAAGTCCATATACAAAGGACCCGGGCAGCCTGTGTGTGGAGACCGCCCTGGAGTGCAAGTCACAGACCCAGCCCTGCCTTCGCTGTCTTGATTTCCCTTGTTGTGCAGCTGCTGGTGCTGGCTCTGCAGGGGCGGGACCGTGTCCCTGCCCGTCTCCCGGCCTCCTCTGAGGGTCCCCGGCGGACGCCAAGCCTGCGGGCCTTGCATCCGCACCGAAGCCAGCGAGGAGCAAGAAGCCACACCTGGGCCTTGCCGAGGCAGGGAAGAACTTCCGCAGACCTCTCCACAGTCTACTTCTGTTTCGTCGTCAAAACTGTGTCTGCCACGCGCGCGAGGCTGCGACGTGGCTCCTCGTCTGCGGAGGAGCAGGAGACGAGAGGGGGCAGGCGGCTGGCCAGCGCCCAGAGGCTGGTGGAGCCGCCCACATGCCCCTTCAGAGCACCGCGGTGTGCTGCTGGGCTCCGGTTTCCAGCCCCTGCTGCGGCGGACCCCAGGGCAGCTGCGATGGCTCCAGGGCTTGGGTTTCGGCCCCTGTGTGGGAGACCTGGCTGGAGTCCCAGCCCCGCCTACTGCAGGCCCCTTTGGAATGAAGCAGTGCATGGAGCGGTATCTGTCACTCTCCTTTCTCTCACTCTCAAATTATTTTATTTTTTTAAAGTAGACAAGAAAGAATATTAGCAATGAGTAGTCAGTAGCCAGGGAGTAGTATCTCCCCCAGGTGGAAAATAAGAGGATGGAAAAGACAAACTCGGTACAGTGGTTAAAACACTACCTAGGGGCCAGTGCCGCGGCTCACTAGGCTAATCCTCCACCTGTGGCGCCGCACCCCGGGTTCTAGTCCCGGTCGGGGTGCCGGATTCTGTCCCGGTTGCTCCTCTTTCAGGCCAGCTCTCTGCTGTGGCCAGGGAGTGCAATGGAGGATGGCCCAAGTGCTTGGGCCCTGCACCCCATGGCAGACCAGGAGGAAGTACCTGGCTCCTGGCTTCTGATCGGCGCAGCACGCCGGCCGTAGCGGCCATTTGGGGGGTGAACCAATGGAAGACCTTTCTCTCTGTCTCTCTCTCTCATTGTCTAACTCTGCCTGTCAAAACAACAACATCACCACCACCTGGGGACACCTGCACCCACCTCAGAGTGCCTGGGTTCAAGTCCTGGCTCTGTTTCCTGTCCCAGCCTCCTGGTAATATTATCCAGCTGTTGTGGCCATCTGGGGAGGCCTGCATGCCATAACGGAGTCCCTGGGTCCACATCCTGGCTCCACTCTCTTTTCTGGCTTCCTGCTAATGTACACCTTGGGAGGCTCAAGGACCTAGGTCCCTGCTACCTACCTGGGAGACCCAGATGACATCCCTGGTTCCTAGCTTTGGTCTGGCCCAGCCCTGGCCACTGCAGGCTTTTGGAGACTGAATCTATGGATGTGAGCTTTGTCTGTTTCTCTCTCTGGCTCTCAAATAAATAAAAATTATAAATTAGGGGCAGGTGTTATGGCACAGTGGGTGGACCTGCTGCTTGGAACGCCAGCATCCCATGTCGGAGCACCAGTTTAAGTCCTGGCTGCTCTACTGCTGACCCAGTTCCCCACTAATGTGCCAGGAAGGCGGTGGATGAGCCAGATACTTGGTGACTGCCACCCACATGTGAGACCAGGATGGAGTTCCTGGCTTTGGTCTGGCACAGACCTAGCTGTTGCAACCATGGGGAGTGAACCAGTAGATGGAAGACCCTCTTTCTCTTCCAAATAAATAAATCTCTTTTAAAAATATAAATTCTGGTGCAAAAACAATTTTGAAATCCATGCATAGTTCTTACATGCCATGTTTTTATGCTATGAAAAAAAGTTTTGCATCAAAAAAAATTTGCACCTATAACGTCGTACCTTTTTTTAAATAAAAAAGATTTATTTATTATTATTTGAAAGGCAGAGTTACAAAGAGGCAGAGGCAGAGAGAGAGGTCTTCCATCTGCTGGCTCACTCCCTAAATGGATGCAACTGGAGCTGGGCCAATCCGAAGCCAGGAGCCAGGAACTTCTTCCAGGTCTCCCACGTGAGTGCAGAGGCTCAAGGACTTGGGCCACCTTCCACTGCTTTCCCACCCCATAGCAGGGAGCTGGATCCGAATTGGAGCAGCTGGGACTCCCATAGGGGATGCCAGCACTGCGGGTGGTGGCTTTACCTGCTACGCCAGAGCACCAGCCCCAAACTCACACTTTCAATTCCATTTTCCATGAAATTTTTAATAAAAGCTTTATTTATTGATTGATTTGAAAGGCAGAGTACAAAATGAGAGGGGGATGTGGGGAAATTAGGCACAGGAGGCAATTCAAAGATGGTGCCTGCAGGGAAATCAGGCACACATGGCAATTCAAAGATGGTGCCCAAAGTCATTTACCACCAAAGCTGATTGGCCGCGCAGCATCAGGGGAGGTGACAACTGATGACGAGTGTACAGACATATGGCTGGTCCTGTAAAAAATCACCCTGTAAAATGACCTTTTAAGTAATTGGTTGGTCCTTATGCCCTGCCCCACTAATCCTGCGGTCTTGTGCTTTAAAAGGCTTTGCTACACATGCAATAAACGGAGTTCTTGCTTGCCTGACTTGACTCCCTGCTGCGTCTGACTGTCTCCGGGATCGGGAGGCTGGGGAATGGGCGAGTGGCGCACTTACCTTTCTTTGGACCCAGTCCATCCTCATTTGGGTGGACTAAGACCCAGCAGAGGGGAGAGAGAGATCTTCCATCTACTGGTTCACTCCCCAAATGGCCACAGCAGCTGGGACTGGTCCAGGCTGAAGCCAGGAGCCTGGATCGCCATCTGGGTCGTCCGCATGGGTGTCAGGAACAGAAGCATTCAGGCCATCGCCCATTGCTCCCCCAGCCGCATCAGCAATCCGGCACTCATATGGGATGCCAGTGTTGCAGGAGGCAGCTTAACCTGCTGTGCCACAACACCGGCCCTTCCGTGAACTTTTTGAAGTATCCCGTATACCCCCCAAATAAAGAGAAATTTAAATCTACACCAAATGTTACATTTTGCTTCCTTAAAATCTTGCATGACATGAAGTATCTACTGTGGCTCCTGTATTTAACATCGTGCTAGGGATCCGAACCAGGATAGAATGGCAAGAGAAATAAAACTGCTTGGAAAGAGAGAAGCAAACTGTATCAGTTACAGATATGAGTATCTCCATAAAAAGGTCAAACTATTCTGTAACTAAATTATGGTAGAGAGTTTTTAAAGACTGGATACACGATTAATATATAAAAGCATCTGCATTTCCACATGTCAGAAACACTCAGAAAGCAGTAGTTTAAAGGTATGGACAATATTAGAAGGAGCCGGTGTTGTGGCGTAGCAGGTTAAGCCGCCACCTGTGATGCCAGCATCCCATAAGGGCCCAGGTTCAAGTCCTGGCTGCTCCACTTCTGATCCAGTTCCTTGCTAATGCACCTAGGAAAGCTACAGAAGATGACCCCAGTGCTTGGGCCCCTACACCCGTGTGAGAAGCAGCTCTGGTTCCTGGCTTCAGCCTGGCCCAGCCCTGCCCATTGCAGCCATTTGGGAAGTGAACCAGCAGATGGAAAATATTCATTCTCTCTCTCTCCCTCCCTCCCTCCCTCCCTCCCTCCCTTCTTCCCTCCTTCCCTCTTTCCCTCCTTCTCTCTTTGTATTTCTGACTTTCAAATAAAAACAAATCTTTAACAATAATAAAAAATACATAAGAAGAGAGAGAAAGCAAGGAAGGGAAACAGGGGAAGGGGACTTAATACATTGACAACAGATGTGCAAACCCTTGAGGGAGAAATTACAGATTTTATTGGAGGACAGTGGGTATTAAAGAACAGGTAAATGAATGGAGGGTATTCTCTATTCCTGGACAAGTTAGCTATCAGAAAAACATCACTGTTATCCAAATTCGCCTGCAGATGCAATGCAATCCCAATGAAAACCCCAGCAGTGTGTTCTGGTAAGGTTTGATAAGGCTACTCTAACTTTCCTCTGTAGGAGCTGAGGCCGGGAACCGCCAGCCGCTCCCTGAGGTGCCTCCAGCAGCTCTCGAAATCCGACTGCGCAGCGTTGCACCTTGCACAGCTTGAAAATCATAATCCAAAAGCCGATTCCCTCCACTGCAGTGAATTCATGGGAGAGGTCACCTCGGGGATCAGGCAGAAGGAAACCCAGCCAGTGCAGTCCTGGCGAACAACCTTGACCTTCAATGCCCAGCCGCGTTTTCACCAGATCTTCACACACTGTTTCACATTAAAGATTTTTCAGCAACAATTTAAAAGCTGAGACAGGTGTTTGGCCTAGCAGTGAAGCTGCTGAGCGGGACGCCCATGTCCCCCATCCAAGTCCCTAAATTCCATCCCTGGTGTGGGTCCCAACTCCAGCTTCCTGCTAATGCAGACTCCGGGAGGCAGCGGTGATGGCTCAAGTCGTTGGGTCCCTGCCAAGAACATGGGGCACCTGGGCTGAGTTCCTGGCTCCAGGCTCCTGCTGGCCCAGTCCCAGCCATGATGAGCAATTGGAGAGTGATCCAGCAGACGGGAGTTCCCCTCTCTCTCCCAAGAAGAAGTCAAAAGTCTGACCATAATCAGTATTGTTGACTGGGATGGGGAGCAAACTGAAGCTCAACTTGGTTCTATCAATCAAACATCAAGTGTGCCTGCTCTTTGATCCAAAGAACTCTCTAAAAATATTTACACTTGCAAAAAAAAAGTACATTCAAATTTGTCCCCTAATAGATTGTCCTGAATAGTGCAGCCTGTACAAACAACAATACTCTGTCAATATCAGCAACAACAAAACCCTGATTCAAAAATGGGCAAAGGACTGGGCTGAGCGTTTGTCCAGTGCGGGCACACACACAGCTGACAGCCGCAGGGAACGAAGCTCACCACCAGCAGCCATCAGAGAAACACACACCAAAAACCACAATGACAATGGCCACAGAGTCCTGTGACCCCACTTCCGGGTGTGTGCGTGGAAGAACTGCCAGGGCGGGTCTCGGACAGGTCTGCGTGTCCGTGTTCACTGCGGCATCATTCAAAACAGAAGGTGCAAAGCAAGTGTCTACGGACAAACACAAAGGCAAAATGGGGTTTCAGGGGTCTTCAAAAAGTTGATGGAAAATGCAGATCATGAAAAGAGTATGCATGGATTTCAAACGTTTTCTTTGCACCAAAATAAATCATCTTTAATTCCATTTTTCCAAAAACTTTTTGAAGCCCCCCATTTCCCTGTGCAATTGAATATTATTCAGCTTTGAATGGAAGGAAATCCCGATACATGCTACAACACGGATGGCCTAAAGACAATCAGCCAGTCATAAGAAGTCGAACGCCGCAGAATTCCACCTGACAAGGTGCAAGGGCAGCCGAAGTGGAGCAGAGGCCCTCGTCCGATGCCCGGATGTTGGCTTTAGAAGCCCCAGGCCTTTCCTTGGCTTGCAGCTCCTCTGAGCGAGGGGAGTGACAAAGGTAAGAGACTCTGATCCCAGGAGTCCAAGGGCTCCTGCAGGCGACACCTCCGTGCCAGGCTCTCTTTGAGAGCTTTGCAGGGACCCCCAGGCCCCATCAAACAAAGGCGCACCCAACCCGCCCCAGCCCCAGGCAGACTGGAGCCCACCTTTGCCATTCCAAGGGACAGACACTATGGCTGACCAAAGGCAGGCCACGTGTGCTGGGGACCACGCCCAGGGCCACCCAATCCCCAGCTCTGAACTGTAGGGTCACTGCCTTAGCGCCTCAGGGAGTCGAGGAACGGAACTGTAGCCACTGGCTCCCTGCTCAGCGCCTTGCTGTGCACACCTGCCTTCTGCTCTTGTCCGTGGGCCCTGTGTCACGGGCCCCAGCTGTGGCTGGCTGGGTGAGCGGACCCAGCCACTCCTCCCGCCAGCTTTGGGGGCGTCCCGTAGCAAAAGCAGAGCTGGCTGCCAGGAGCTGGGCAGGGGGAGCCGAGGAGTTCACGGACACAGGGTTGAGAGCTGAGAAGACGGATGATGGTGATGGCATCCATCATGATGTGCTTAAGGTCACTGTACACTCAGCACAGTAAATTGACTCTTATGTGCATTTTACCAGAATTAAAAATAACAATTTTCTTAAAAAAAAGTCATTGAAAAACTTGGATGAAATGCATTAACAGAGGATCAGGCAGGTAAGTGGCCATGCAGCCATGCAGCGGCCTCCTGCCCAGACACCGCGTAGACGCAGGCAGCGTGGCCTGGTCAGAGCTCCAAGCAAACTGTGCCAGAACCACTCGTGCCAGACAATTCCCACAGCTGCTTCCTCGTCATTTATTTTAAAACAACTGGTGAAAGCAGGATGCACAATTTCTGTGTAAGTGCTGTGACCTCATGTGTGCAAACACAGAGAAAACAGACTGGGGGAGGGGCGGCGAAGGGGCTCCTGGGAAAGGAGGAGGGGCTTGGAGGCCGGGCCTTAATGAGAACTTTCCAGGCTTTACCATATTCGTGTATCCTTGGCGTCTTTCCCAATGAGCAGGTACTGACGCATCTGTTGTATGATTAAAATTTCAGATGTGTTTCAGAGCCAGGTAGCACTGAGCGGCGTGCCCCACGGACTCACCGTCTAATGACATGGTATTAGGCCCCGCCGGAGATAATTGACGCTGGCGTAAGCATGCCGGGTGGCTGTCTTTCCCGGATCAGGGATGTGAAAGCCCAACTGAGCATTAGGGAGGAGGGTGCCCTCATCAAGCTTGCGCACCTGGCTCACTGGATTCCTGCACAGGTTTACTGCTCAAGGCCAACCCAGCGGCAGGTCGGAGGCACAGCCATCAGATGATTGCCACCATCCTCAGCCCGTCTAGCAAGCTATCTCTTACAAGCTTCCTCCAGGTGACCTGCTGTCCCCAGTGCCAGCACTAATGGCTGACCACCCATTAGTCAGGGACCCAGGCTGCAGGCCCATCAGCCCGAGGCCTCCAACCTGCACATGGCGAGGGCTGGAAGGATGAACCCCAAGGACACATGTGCACAGGACCAAGGGACAAGTGTGCACAGGACCAAGGACAGGTGTGCACAGGGCCAAGGACAGGTGTGCCCAGGGCCAAGGACAGGTGGGCACAGGACTAAGGACAGGTGTGCCCAGGACCAAGGACAGGTGTGCACAGCACTAAGGACGGGTGGGCAGAGGACCAAGGACTGGTGTCCCCAGGAACAAGGACAGGTGTGCACAGGACCAAGGACAGGTGTGCCCAGGGCCAAGGACAGGTGAGCACAGGGCCAAGGACAGGTGTGCCCAGGGCCAAGGACAGGTGTGCATAGCACCCAGGACAGGTGTGCCCAGGGCCAAGGACAGGTAGGCACAGGACCAAGGACAGGTGGGCACAGGGCCAAGGACAGGTGTGCACAGGACTAAGGACAGGTGTGCACAGGGCCAAGGACAGGTGTGCCCAGGGCCAAGAACAGGTGTGCACAGCACCAAGGACAAGTGTGCACAGCACCAAGGACAGGTGTGCCCAGCACCAAGGACAAGCACAGGGCCAAGGACAGGTGTGCCCAGGACCAAGGACAGGTGTGCACAGGACCAAGGACAGGTGTGCACAGGACCAAGGACAGGTGTGCACAGCACCAAGGACAAGTGTGCCCAGGGCCAAGGACAGGTGTGCCCAGGGCCAAGGACAGGTGTGCACAGGACCAAGGACAGGTGTGCACAGGGCCAAGGACAAGTATGCCCAGGACCAAGGACAGGTGTGCACATGGCCAAGGTCAGGTGTGCACAGGACCAAGGACAGGTGGGCACAGGACTGACAGCGGCCATGTCCTATCCAGGTCCAGAAAGCACAGCTTTCTCTTTAGTGAGCGTTGGGAAGTCATTTTCCCTTGGAAAGAAGAAAGCTGAGCCATGCACGGATCCTGTGGCGTAGGAGGGTCTTCCAAAGAGTTCCTGGAGGGGCTGGCACTGTGGTGTAGCAGGTTAACCACCACCTGAGACGCCAGCATCCCATACGGGCATCAGCTCTATTCCAGCTGCTCCACTACGATCCAGCTTCCTGGAAGTGTGCCTGGGAAAGCAGTGGAAGATGATCCAAGTCCTTGGGCCCCTGCACCTGGAGGAAGCTCCAGTCTCCTGGCTCCAGCCTGGCTCAGCCTTGGCTGTTGCAGCCATTTGGGGAGTGCAGAGGGGTGGACATTTGTCCTAACAGTTAAGATACCTGTGTCCCAAATTGTTCTTTACCAGAGTGCATAGGCTGGATACCCAGTTCCTGACTCCAGTTTCCCGCTGATGCACCCTGGGAGGAAGTGGTGACAGCCTCAGTGATTAGGCTCTGCCACCCACCAGGGAGATGTGGATTGAGTTCTTGGATTGCACTGGCTGTCATCCGGATAGTTAACAAGTGCTCTCTGTCTCTGCTTCTCTGCCTCTCAAATAAATAACATTTTAAAAATTATTAAGTTCACAGAAAAATTAAAAGTTTATTTTGGTGCAAGAATCTTTTTCAAATTTTTAAAAATTTACTTAGGGGCCGGCACTGTGGCATAGCAGGTAAAGCTGCCACCTGTGGTTCTGGCGTCCCACTGGGCACCAATTCAGAGTCCTGGCTGCTCCACTTCTGATCCAGCTCTCTGCTGTGGCCTGGGAAAGCAGTAGAAGACGGCCCAAGTCCTTGGCCCCTGCACCCGTGTGGGAGACCTGGAAGAAGCTCCTGGCTCCTGGTTTCCGATTGGCCCAGCTCTGGCCATTGCAGCCATCTGGGGAGTGAACTGGCTGATGGAAGATCTCTCTCTTTCTCTCTGCCTCTACATAACTCTGCCTTTCAAATAAACATTTTTAAAAAATTTATTTACTTGAGAGTTACAGAAAAGAGGGAGAGACAGAGAGAAAGGTCTCCTATCCACTGGTTCACTCCCCAAACAGCTGCAATGGCCAGAGCTGGGCAGATCCAAAGCCAGGAGCTGGGAACTTCTTCCAGGTCTCCCATGTGGGTGCAGGGGCCAAAGCACCTGGGCCATCTTTCACTGCTTTCCCAGGCCACAGCAGAGAGCTGGATCGGAAGAGGAGCAGCCAGGACACAAACTGGTGCCAATATGGGATGCTGGCACTGCAGGTGGAGGCTTAGCCTACTAGGCCACAGCTTCTGCCCCAAGATTTTTTTTTTTTTTTTAAAGATTCATTTTATTTATTTGAAGGGCAGAGTTACAGAGAGGGAGAAACAGAGAAAGAGAGAATCTTCCATCTGCTGGTTCACTCCCAAACAGCCACAACGACCAGGGCTGGGCCAGGCCAAAGTCAGGAGCCAGGAGCTTCATCCGGCTGTCCCACGTAGGCATAGGGGCCCAAGTACCTGGGCCACCTTCTGCTGCTTTCCCAGGAGCATTAGCAGGGAGCTGGATTGGAAGTGGAGCAGCTGGGACTTGAACCAGCGCCCATATGGGATGCTGGTACTGCAGGCAGTGGCTTAACCTGCTGTATCACAATGCTTGGCTCCCACAAAAAGATGTTTAAATATAAGCATACAAGGGGGTTTCAAAAGTTCATGGGAAATGTATGTTATAAAAAAGCATGGATTTTTGGTGTTTTTGCACCAAAACAAACTTTTAATTGCATTTCCTCACCAACTTCTTGATGTACCCTCGTATTTGCCTTGATTGGCTTTACCAAAGCCTCCCCCCCGGCCCCCCCCCCCCCCCCGGGCAGACACGTGGAGTCGGAGGCGGCCCACCCCCGCCGGCGGCGCTTACAACGCTCAGATGTTATCGCTGTCAACCCCAGGTGTGCGTCTGGAGGCTGCACCTCCGTCACCCACCATGTTGTCATCTTTGACAACAAACTTTCCATCCTCACGATTCTTTTCAGCCGCATAAAAACCTGCAGGGCTGGGCTGAATTAATACACAGAATTCTTTAACCAGGAAAATATGAACGTGTCCACACGCAGAACTGCAAAAACAAGACCGCTGTAAGCACCGAGCCACTGGGGCCCTGCAGGGTCTGGTGACTGCCGTGGGCCCAGGCCCGCCCCTGCGAGGGCAGGAAGTGACGATGGTGACCCTGTTTGCATTCCTTCCTGCGTGCTGGGTCCCACGTGAGCCTCTGGATGGCCCGGGACAGCAAGCACTGGGACCGTGCAGAGTTCACCCAGCTCAGGTGTGACCAACAGCTTCTCACAGACGGAGCCCCGAAGCTGGGAGCCAGGGCTTCCAGGGCGCCAGGGCCCTGCCGCCTCCCCTCACTCAGGACAAAGGGCACTTTCCACAAGAGCGCCCAGAGGACCGTGCAGGCCGAGCTGCTGGAGTTCACGCTCGCCCGGTTCTGAGCGCGTAGAACAGGCACGCACCCAGCCTGCAGGACGGGGCCGGCGGCACGTTCCTGCACGCTCCTGGCATTCCTGCTCCTCATTGGAGAAGCGCTCTTCCCCGGCAGGGCAGGACAGGGGCTGGGTTTTCCTCTTCCCTTCACAGCAAGCGCCACCTCCTCGGGTTGTGGGCCGGGCTAACCTGAGATGACGCAGCCCACACCAGCCCACAGTCTGCGCTCCCTGCTGGAGACAGAGGGGCGGGCTGTGTGATGTCACAGGGTCGCTTCTCTGTCCAGGAGACTGGCCCACCTGGTGAGGCGCTCGGAAGCCAGCAGGGGCTCAGTCGGCCCAGCCCCTTCCCTCTCCTCCCAGAGCAGGCTGGCAGGCGCTTCTCCGCCCGACCCAGCCTCAGCAGACCCTGGGGGGGGGGGGGGGGGGGCTGAGCTGCCCCATCCCGGCCGCCAGCTGCTGGGAGGCGCTGAGCCCTTGTTCCTGCGAGAGGAATTTGCCTGTTTCAGTCAGAGCAAGTTTTCGAGCGGCTGTCCTTGCTGACCGCCAGGAGCTGGGACTAGGGCCCGTCTCCCCCCCAGCCCCCACCACAGCGGGTGCTTTGGATGGCCCCAGGCTAGGAGGCTGCAGGACTCACTCCCAACTCCGAACCACCCCTGCAGTGTAGACAGCAGCCCCCTTCAGTTCCCTGCAGGTGTGGTTAGCCCAGGAAAGAGGCCTCAGACCAGAGCAGGGTGGAGACTTCGTAGAAGTTACCAGGAAAGGCCACAAAAGGCCCACGCCGCCACCCTTGGTGCCCAGGAACTGCCTCTTCCTGTCGTCCTAGGGGCACAGGAATTCCAGGTCTCCCTCCTGTCCCCAGCTCTGCACTGCAGGGCGCGGACTCCGGGGACTCCAGGGGCTGTGCTGGAACTCGGAGCTAATGTGGGAGGCTCACACTCGTCACTGCTCCCAACACGGCTCTCGGATCCACAGCAACCGTCAGCACAGGCCTGCAGACAGCTCCAGGCCACCAACCTCACCTCCAACTCACCCCTCCTCCTTCCACAACCCCGCCTAACCTCGTGCTCAGGCCTGAAGTGTGGGGGAGTCCTTGGCGCCCCTTCCTGCCATGCCCACCCTGAGCCTGGCACCTGTGGTGACAGATCCTGCCCGCCTGCACCCCCCGGGATCCCCAGCACAGCGAGCCTTCAATCACTCTGGCTTCCCCCTCAACCTGGTCCTCACACTTCCAGCAGCTCCTGCCTTGGGGCCTTTGCACTTCCTGTCTGGAATGATCTTAACAGCACTTGCCTCTTTCACACCCAAACTTCTTCTTCAGGTTCCTCTAACCATCATGCACAAAATATTTACCACTGCTTCCCTGCCCACTTCCTTTTTCTCAATGGAACACAAATATAGAATGTGCCACCTCTGTCCCTCTCCCACATCTCTACGTGGTGTGAGGACAAACACTGTGCCTGTCTCTCACCGGCTTATTCCCAGCACCAGGGCCGGGCACACAGCAGGTGCCAGGTACTTAGGGTCTAAGTGTCAATGTCACTCCTCAGAGGCCCATGCCACCTCTACCACACACATCTCACCTGGCATTCTCTGCGGTCTTCCACAGCGCTCGTCAAAACGTGCAATCCTGCCTTGATCATTACAAATTTACATCTCTTGGAGCCAGCGCTGCGGCACAGCGAGTAAAGCCGCCACCTGCAGTGCGGCATCCCACATGGGCGCCAGTTCAATACCCGGCTGCTCCTCTTCCGCTCCAGCTCTCTGCTGTGGCCTGGGATAGCAGTGTGAGATGGCCCAAATCCTTGGGCCCCTGCACCTGCGTGGGAGACCCGGAAGAAGCTCCTGATCAGCCCGGCTCCAGCTGCTGTGGCCACTTGGGGAGTGAGCCAGTGGATGGAAGACCTCTCTGCCTCTCTTTAACTCTTTCAAATAAATCTTTTTTTTAAAAAAAGCATTTATCTCTGCCTTGTCCTGGGACCAGCCAACTACAGCTGTTCTTTCTGCAGTGACCAGACGGCTGCTGACACTCCGGGGTCACAGCGCGGCCTCCTGGCCACGGCAGCCACTGTGCAGACGCCCCGGAACCAAGTCTCAGCCACTGGCTGCTCTCCCCTGGCTGCAGGCAGGCGGTGTGGGGGGCTCTGGGGAGCACAAGGAGTCGGTGCCGTTACCTGAGGAAGGAACAAATGGCTGGGCCAGCCCCGGGCACCTCTCAACTCCACCTGAGGCCTCTTTCCACAACGGAACTGGAGGCGGGGGCTGCCGGGACTCCCCCGCGGCCAGCCTCAGCGGCCTGCCCCGGCGCACTGAGCGGTGGAGGACGGGAGAGCACGGCGAGCTCGTCCATGCTGCCTCTGCCTCCTTCCGTGCCTGCACCGCCCACTGGGCTTTTACTACGCAGCTGCAGCCACAGTGAGAGCTGCAAGCAAGCGGGTAACGAGCTGGGTTCCACAAGACACGCGAGACAGGCGGGGCCCCCAGCAGCTTGCTACGCGCCTTGTTTATTGTGCGAACAGGGCTCAGAAATGTACAGACACAAACTGCAGGCCAAGAAGCCCGTCGGCCGTGACTCCACAATCCACGGCGCTTCTCAGCCTGCATGCGGGCCGGCTGTGGCAGGCGTGAACCCCAGCAGGGGGCGCTCTCGCCCACGCCACTCTACTGCTCTAATCTTTAAGCACGAGGGGAGCCTTCACTTGATCCGCCACCTCCTTGCCACTCAGCGCCTCGACGATGGCCAGAGCGAACTCGAAGCTGGTCCCCGGACCGCGGCTGGTGAGAATCAGGCCATCCCGCTCCACGCGGCTCTCGGAGTAGCTGTAATGACCTGTGACGATGAACGGAAAGGTTACGTCCTCACGGGCTGTGCTGGGTGACACGTCACCACTGGCTGGCTCACATCTCTAGGGGCTGGTGCGGTGGCGTAGCAGGTTCAGCCGCCGCCAGCAAGGCCGGCCTCCCATTGACTGCTGATCGGAGCTGCTCCACTCCCTGTCCAGCCCCTGCTCCTGCGACCGGGAAAGCAGTGGAAGACGGCCCCAGTGCTTGGGCCCTGCACCCGCATGGGAGACCCCCGAGGGAGCTCCAGGCTCCTGGGCTCAGCCTGGTGCAGCTCTGGCTGTTGAGGATACTTGGGCAGTGAACCAGCAGGTGTAGATAAGATCTCTGTCTCTCCCTCTCTCTGTAACTATGCCTTTCAAATAAACAAATAGAAAACAAACAAAACAAAAACACATTTTTAAAAGCTACCCCACTACTAGCTAGCCATCCAGAACATTCCCACGGCTCTTAGAAGCGCTCAGAAGTCCAGGAAGAAGTTGAGGGCTGAGGGCAAGACACTCTGAAATGAAGGTAAAAGCCGCTGGGGAGACGGCACGGGGCAGGGGCAGGGGCTGCAGAGCGCTAAGCACTAACCAGTCACACTTCTACTTTGCAATAAATGTTGAGAGACAGCCCTGTGAATGCAGGGGAGGGGGAAGGAGCTGCCTCACTAACAGGCAGGACCATCACAGCCCACGCGGTGCGAGACCTGCCTGTGGGGGCAGTGGCCAAGCTCGTTTCTCGGGGGCCATTCCCTGGGCACACCCAGCTGGTTACTTTTCTGGCAAACAACTCAGGGATTCTCCCACACCGACCTCCGCAGCTCTCTCCCTCCACTGCAGGCACAAGTGGACTCCACCCAGGGCCAGAGTGCTTTCTGCCTGGCCGCCACCCCTGCCCCACCTGTACCTCTGCTTCCTGCCCCTTCTGCCCCGGAACGTGTCCCGCCCCCCCTCCCCAGGCCCAGCAGCACGGCTGCCCCAGGACACCCGCGACCCCTCCCTACGGCAGGCCCTCAGGACCCCATCAGGGCACTGGCTCTGCCCACTGACAACCTGCAAATGCTGTGTTTCCTTGTCCACTTTCCAACAGGGCAGGGTCTTCCCCTGTCCCAGAACACTGACAACACAGAGGTGCCCTTAGGTGCAGCCTCCCCCTGCACTCGTCGCCGGCTGCTCGGAGACTGGTCTGGCACAGCGCCCCGTGGGCTCGGCAGAACCCGTTCACGTGCCCCCCAAGAAAGCTCTCACCAACCCTCTCCGGCCCCTGGAGTGTGGCCTTGGCACAAACAGGGCTGGGAGGGACAACAGGGGGAACGTGGGTCCAAGTGGGAGCTGGCGGCCAGGACAGGCTGGTGACAGTGGTCACCAAGAGGAAAGGGACACTTGCAGTGGATCTCAAGGAAAAGGTGCCCAGGACCCAGGAAGGACCTGCCTGGAGACTGCATGCCCTTACCCTCAGTGGGGGGACATGGGGACAGCAGGGTGGCTTAGGGCAGGCGAGGCTGTGAAATCCTGCTGCCCTCTGCTGCACCAGCCTCCGCAGTGACCCCAGCTCCGACCACCGTGCCCACCGCCGGATGCAGGGCACAGGGCACGCTCTGAAACACCTCAGGCCCGCCTTCATCCTGCTCCCTGCCCCGTCTGAGCAGCGGCTCAGGAAACGCTTGTCCAACCACCACACAGAGAACATTCAGCTCACGAGCCCCTCCCAGCAGAAGCCACAAGACCACGTCTTTTCAAAGTGGCCTCGGTCTTCCCCCTTCCCTAGCAGGAAGTCACCGCGGAGGACAGCAACACCTCCACAGGCGCACTCAGGAGTCAAAGGGGACCCTTAGTTGGGGGGAGAAGCTTTTCGTAACTGGACCTCGTCTCGTGATGGCTAAAGCACACCGAGACAACGGCACACGTGGAACCAAAAACCCAGCTGGGCCAGGGCTCCCGGCAGCCTGGCCTGGGACGGCGGGCAGCACGTGCTGAGTGTCTGCCTCACGCATCGTCAGGGGCTGAACCTGGCTACCCAGGGTTGCAGAGGCTGAGGCTCTCTGCAAATCCTCCACCAGGAAAAGCCAGAGGTCCACGCTGGTCCACGGCCCCCACCTGGTGGTGGCAATGGTGAACAGCAACGTGCAGGAGGCCATCCCACCCAGGGGCCACGCTCCCCCAAGCCAGGTTCTGTGGCTTTAGGGCCGAGATCACACGTGCAAACAGGCCTAAGGTGCTGGATAAATTTCTCTTTAATTTGAAAAAGGTTTCAAGTAAAACTCCCAGAGCCAGGCGGCTTTTCAGAGGGAAAGGAACTGCGGAACTTGGGTCGGCTCTGCAGTAGGCAGCGTGTGTCTTTGTGAACAGCGGTTCAGCACCAGGCCCCACCGCCATGTTCACAGCACAGCTGCTGTGCAGCCACGGCAGTCCCACAGCTGCCCAAGACCTGCAGTCCCAGGAAGCCTGGCAGAGTAAACTTGGTCCATCTGCAGCTCTCGGTTCAAACCCTAGGTCTGCCACTCAGCAGCCGGCTAACCTCCCAGGGCCTTCCTGTTCCCTTCTGTGAAATGGGCACGCCAGGAACACGAAGGACCGTGTCACGGCCACTGCGTTCCCAGCCTGCAGCCCAAGTGGGCGGTGGCGGCAGGGACGGTGCGAGGCCACACGTGAAGTCACTGGTACCTGCAGCAGGTACCTTTGTCAGCTCGTGTGACAGAGGGGGAGACTGAGACTTGGTGAGACTGACAAGCCTGCCCCTTCCGCAGGGCTGGTGGGGACCTGGGGCCACCCCTCTGCCCGGCTCTCCACTGCTCAGCTGGGACCAGCACACAGATGCTTCCCAAACAGGCAGAGCAGAGCACACACGCGACAGCGGAGCTGTGACGGACGCACTCAAAACCTGCGACGTGGAGGACTTTGGTCTTCAGGCTAATCGCTCATCCGAGGGAAAAATTTCCTCCTGATCCAAGGTCACACCAAGGCCAGTGGAGGGCCTCGGCCACAGCACACGCCGGGCGGCCCTCACAGCGGTTCTGAGGGGTCTGAGGGGCAGCACGTCCAGTCTCTCTACCTTGGAACAGGACTTAGCGGCTCGACTCCACGCCTGGACACGTCGATGTATGTGGGAGCCCTGCTATGACACGGGACAGGGACAGAACGACACAGGACCCGGGCTGGGCCCGACTCGGGGAAGTCGCCTCGCTTCTCTGAGCTTGTTCCTCATCCACGAGGCCAGGAGGAAGACGCCTGCCTGTCAGGCACAGGGACCAGAGGCGGCCCGGGGGTAAGGCAGGGGAACGCGCTCCCTACACTGCGAGTCCGGCTCTCTCTACTCCTCATCAGCCTCCCGGCTTAGGAGACTGAGAGAAGGCAGGCTGGCAGATGCAGGGCGCAAGTGCTCTCCCCGGGCCTTCCTCAACGGTTCACAGCCACCTGACGAAGCCCGGTCCTGTCCTGCCCATTTCTCCCCGACCCTCTAAAGCCCCTCTGTTAGCTCAGATTAAATTCCCATATTTAAAATGCTCTTTGGGGGCAGGCATTGTGGCACAGCAGGTGAGCGGCTACTTGGGATGCCTGGGTTGGAGACCCGACTCTTCCACTTCCCATCCAGCTTCCTGCTACAGCACCTGGGAGGCAGCGAGTGACTCAGTACTCTGGCCCCTGCCACCGACGAGGGAGACGGGCAAGGACTTCCGGGCTCCTGGCTTCCACCTGGCTCAGCCCAGGCTGCTGAAGACATTTGGGGAGCAGACCAGTGGATGGAAGTTCTGTCACTCTGCCTTTCCAAGTAGGTGGGGGTGGGAATCAGTGGTATAGCTTTTTTCTTCAAATATCAATTTTTCAAACAGTTTTATTGACAAGTTAATATTTTCCTACATATTTTCAAGCAAATACTAGCTTGGATCAAATTTCAGACTATGCAGAGCGTATCACAATGTAAACTACGGACTGTGGATACCAATGATGGACAGCATGAGGCCATGCATCCTAACAATGGACCACTCCTGTGTGGGATGCACTTGGGGTGCTGGGGGGACAATGCGGGCTGGGCACCTGCCAATTATCTGCATTTTCTCCTTTATGTTGCTGTGAACCTAAAACTGACCTAGAAAATAAAGTTTATTGAATATAAAAAAAGTAATATGCAATAATAAATAACGCATCACTTTACTTTAGAAGGCCCAGAGATGCTGAGAGACATTTAAGGACATTCACTGGATTCCAAAGACCAAAAGAAAAAAAGAAAAAAAAGCAGAACACTACCTCCGTGTCCCTCCTCGGAGAGCAGTTACGCATGTCATGACACATCAAACGCCGGGTTAGCTCACGGCACTTAGACGAAGCAAGTGCGTGTGCTGTGGGCAGTCACGTGAAGTATGCCAAGTGACAAAAGCAAGCTGCATAACCACACTTAGGTCCCACTAGAGTAAAAATACTAAGCTGAAAAGGATGACGAATATGTGCAGAGAAAATTCTAGAGGGTTACACAAACAACTTCACACGAGTTAACTCTGGGAGAAAGAAGGGGGAGGAGACAGGGAGAAGCAGCCTGGCCTCACTTCACCCTCCACCTGTACTGTCTGTGGATTTACCAGGAGCAGAAATTGCTCTGATAGTCAAAAACTGGTAAAGTTTAAATGTCGGCTTGATTATCTGTAAATAAACTTATCACTGAGCACCCGGGCCTGCCACTTGGCCATTCTCTGAATGCAGAGAGCGGCATTCGTGTCACTTTGGACTGTGGGCAAAGGACACTGTGAAATGGCTGTCAGGATTTCACATCGACCCTAATTACACTAGCACTGCATAATCACGTTGAATCTGTGACCAGAAGGAATCTGCTGGCCTTTGGTTATGACCCCAGCCCCCAGCACAGAACACACCACCCCGCAGCCCCTGGTGGCCACGCGTGCAGAGGAGCTGAGACTCCCCCAGCTGCGCGGACCGTCCCTGCCCAACGGCTGACACGGCTGGGAAATGCCCAGTCCGCAGGAGAAGCCTTTTTGTGCATCAACTTATAAGCAGATACTTACTCCCATTCATCATTTTGTCTTTAGCAAGTGGGTGTGTGGTGACTTTGCTTCCAAAACCTATCTCATGAGCCAGCAGAGCCGTGGGACCTGGAGATACAAGATTAACACAAGATGTAAGTGCAGGTACAGAAAACGCGTGCGTTAGAAACTGCAGCAGCCACAGCATCTTCAGAGTCAAGCGGCTCTGCCCAGAAGGGCGGCTTCTGAACCACGGGAGAGCTGAAGAGTATGTCTGTAAGAAACCATCTGCTGGGCACATCCGGCGAGACTTCAACTCCCTCCACAACCACGGAGCCAGGAGAATGCCCCCCGATGCCACGGGAGCGCCCCGCAGGACACCGACGCACCGCGAGTACCGGGACGGCTGCGCTCCCCTCTCACCGCTCCCAGCAGGAGGGACACACTAACACCATCGCACCTCTAGACTGCACGGCTGCAATTCTATTTTTCTACCAGAAAATGGAGTAGCAGATGAACATCCACCAACCCTCCCGTCCAAATTCACCGGCGGCAGGCTTCCTACAGGGACAGCAGGCCGCCCCGCCCGGGGGGAGACGGCCTGGCGGTGTCCGAGAGGTCACGGGACCCAGGCGAGCAGCCACGCGGAGGGCAGCCTGTGCCTCTGCAGTGAAGTCTCTGAACGATGCAGGCACCAACTTGAGATTTATCCACATTTATTCACCGAAAGTGGTCAACTCAGGATCACAAGCATATTTATACTCAATGGGCTCAAACAAGGACTAAAACCAAAAAGGCTTTTTACTTTTAATTGTTCCCTTACTTTAAAGGTTTGAAAAACGTTCACCTTTCTTCTCGAAGCCATACCTAGAGGAGCAGACTCCAGGGCAGCCTGCTGTGACAGCTGAGGGCAGGGGGCTGGCCGACGTCCCCTCGCACAGCCTGTGTTTGCTTCCACAAACCTGACGCCTTGGTCCTCCTGACCTTTCATTTTCCAACATGATTCCCAGGAAACGGTTATGTAACACACCTGCGGGCTGCTCAAGCCAGAGCTGCTGTAAACACGGACCAAACAAACTGCACCTGATTACATAAGCGCTCTACCTAACGCGAGCTGCTGGTGTCACTCCAAACGTGAGGTGCTGGTGTCACTCCAAGTTCTAATTTTTATTTCTTAGGTCAAAAGCCTCAAACACACGCGGGTACTTCAGAAAGGTTATGAAAAAAAAAAATGGAATTAAAAGATAATTTTGGTACAAAAATGTTTTGGAAATCTGTGCAGTGTTTCTATCACACACATCTCCCAGGAACCTTCTGCAAAGCCCCGGGCATGCTTTGGCCTTACTTGCATTGTACCAAATCTGCGCTGTCCAGTCTACCTGAGCGGACTCCCGAGGCACCTCTAATTCTTACACGGCAGAGCCGAGGGATAAGAGAGCCCCCGTCTCCTCTGTAAAGGGAGCGCAAGCAGAGCGGGCAGCGGGCGGGGCTCCAGCTCCAGCGGCCTGCTCCCCTCCCTCCCCTCCGGGTGAGGAAGCTGGGGAACTCCCCCACACCCTCCCTCACTCCCGGACGCCGGCACTTCCCGCTGGCTGGCCCGCCGTGTAAGTCCGTGATTACTGTCTTCTGGGGCTTCTGTCTATTTTGAAAAAGAGGCAAGGGCTGGTGCCACGGCTCACTAGGCTAATCCTTCGCCTGCGGCATCAGCACCCTGGGTTCTAGTCCCGGTCGGGGCGCCAGATTCTGTCCCGGTTGCCCCTCTTCCAGGCCAGCTCTCTGCTGTGGCCCAGGAGTGCAGTGGAGGATGGCCCAAGTGCTTGGGCCCTGCACCCCATGGGAGACCAGGAGAAGCACCTGGCTCCTGCCTTCGGATTGGCGCAGTGCCATTTGGGGGGTGAACCAACGGAAGGAAGACTTTCTCTCTGTCTCTCTCTCAGGGACACTAAGCAGCCCGACTACTAGAAATTCTGCGGGGTGAGAAAGCTGCCGAGTCAGCACCGCGGCCCTGGGGGAGGGGAGGACTAGCAGGAGGCCCCGCGGCAGCCAAGGGGAAAGCCACCAGCGCCACCTGGTGGTGACTTAGAAAAGGACACCTGGCCACTGCCGGTGTCTGAGGCCCTGCTTCCACCTGAAGCCAGTCAACTCCTCCGCCCGGCCCCTACTCAGAGCAAACCTCTGTCTTCTTTTCAAGACAGCCTCTCTTCTGTGTCCACCTTTCTCACGCAGTATCAGCGCCTAACTTGCATCTTTTCATCCAAAACCTGCACTTGTTGCACCTGCTCTGCTCCCCTCCACGGCCCTCACCTCACTGCCAGAGTCAGGGTGTGCAACAGGACGAACACGCCGCGAGAGCACGAGTACCAGACGAGGCCGATGCCGGGCCAGCTCGCTGACACGCAGCGCGCGCCTGCACCACGGCCTCGGGCCACAAAGCCGGCCAAACCCATCCTCCCTTCCTCTTCCCCAGCTCCTGGGGGCCCTTTGGCTTCATTTGGGCTACGTGACATCACCACCTGTCACGTGACCCAGTAGACCTGGGACATCTCTAGCACGCATGCCACGCCCACAGGACGGCACTGTCACACCCTGCTGTCACTTCTGAGAAGGAAAAAGGCCAATAACATCTTCGAAGCATCTGTTCTGACCTGACTCCCCAGAGGGAATGCTACAGTGACCAGTAAGGTCACGGGGATCCTCGCCTGTGACTTCTAAAGAGCCTACGCACTGAAGTAAGACGTCAGCGTACGATTCCAGCCAGCCAGCCATGTGGGCAAACATCTCAGAGACCTGCAGCAAGGCAGGCCCTGGGGAGGTCACACTACGGAAAAACGCAGGCTGGTGGAACATTATCCGATACCGGAGCAAGACCGGCTTGAAAACAGCACCAGAGGGCAAGACGTCACGTTTCAAAGATGTGGGGACCTCAGAGGAGCGTGAGCGAGCCTATTCTAAGTCACGTGGCCGACGATACAGTGCCCGAGATCAGAGCCCACTGAGAGTCGGAGATCGCCAGGGAGGTGGCGGGAGGCGGCGCGGGCCTCCCCTCTGCAGGGCAGCACAGGGCAAAGCTGCTGTTTCTGCTGACGATTCCTGCTGACGCTGCTGGCACACACGCTTCCTGGCGCCAGACCTGCCGAGACAAGCTGTTTACTGAATTCCAGAGGGCCTTCCTCTCCTCCGAGGTCAACCAAACACGGAAAATGCAGAGCTGCAGAACGGACGCCGGGGCAGAGAGGTGGCGCACAGCTGCCCCCTTCTGAGGGGACAGCACCTCCGTGCCCCCAGCTCAGCAGACCCCACAAGGAAGGGCAGGAAGGGCAGCCCCCAGGCACGGTACCTGCGCAGATGGCCGCTATGAGGCCCTTCCTCTTTTCTTGTTCCTTCAGGATCTCCTTCACGGCCGCAGACTGTCAAAGAAACCGAAACACGTCAGGCTGCCATGGGGCCGTTACACCAATCCCTTGCTTGGACACTGCGGCAGAACCTCAGTTGAGCTTAGCTCACGAGACCAGCGATCTACCGTCCTAGGACCACTGGTCCATCACTAACCTAACAGTGACCACATGCACGGTGTGTCTGGACCCCTGGCCCGACAGAGGGTTTGTCCTAAGGGAACCTTATCCCTCCACCTTCAAACACAGGAAGGAAAGAGCGACTTTGTTGGTTTGCCCCTTGCCTTCCTGTTTCCCAGGGTGAGAGTGGGCAGGAGGAGGCAATGTGGGGTCTGGGGTGCTTCCAGATGGCGGAGCAGTCAAGGCCAGCGGGAACACTGCTCTCCCGTCTGCTGGGCAGGCTGAGCCCCCGACAGTAGCGGTGCCAGCCCTCACGGCTCCCTGCAAACCCCAGGGTCGCGGGCGGCCGCACGGCAGTCCAGGCTGGACCCTTCGCCAACACAAAGCCCAGTGACTCTGCTGCTGGCGCGGGAAACAGGCATCTCACTGGGGGCTGCATTCACAGAACCTGTTCGTGAACAATCACTCCACCAGTTCAGTGCACTTCCACGGCAAGTATGACTAGAAATGCCGACTGCAGTAAGGCTAGAACACGCATGTTCCTCTGGGTGGTCTCCATTTTATCCACAGCCCCTCCCTGAAATAGCTGAGCTACAATGTAACCAACAGAGTGCACACTTCCTCAGTCTTCCCGCCTGTGTCCCCAGGCCCCGCCCCGCTGCTTTTACCTCAGACAAATTCTGTGCACCCAGGTTACCTCCCGGCAGGACGACCACATCATACGGGCCCTGAAACAGTTCAAAAAGGAGAAAAAACACGGTGACAATCTAACCACGCTTTCACATTTTACACGTGGGACTCGAGCAAAATACAGGCAGGAACCTGTGTAGGTACACCTGTCAGTGGGACCACAGTGAGATAACGGTGGCCCCGACACCGCTGTCGTCAGCAGAGGACACAGGCTCCTCATGGCCGGAACACGTAAGCGTGGCCACGCTGCAGAGCGACAGGTGCGGACAGTGTCACTTGCAATCAAACACAAAAACACAGGTAACCCACATGTATGGTCAGGTCTCATGTGTGTGCACACAGGGACTCAGATAAGACACAAACACATGTAATCTATGTGTACATGTGTATGAACATGATCCACCCGCTCGCATGTGCACACAGGTGCTCATACACAAAACACGGATAAAACATGAAATAAAACATGAAGTCTTTGTGCATGCATACCAACATGTACTATATGTGTACGTGTGTATGGACGTGACACACCTGCTCATGTGTGCACACAGGCACTCACAAAGGGATGTTCTGTGGGCTGGGTGGAGGGAGACGGGCAGGACGAGACGGGGACACCTGACACTCGGACTCTACCGTGTGAACTGTCTTCAACACGCATGTGCACAAGAGAAAATTTAAAAGGCATGGAAAAATATTTTTAACTTTATGAAAAATGGAACTTGAGGAGAAAAATGATGCGATATTTTAGTATCTCCGACACTAAAACACCTAGAGAGCTCATTAATGTCAAGCCCTGGAGACACAAAATGGAAACTGCTTGAACAACACTTGACGATGCTCAAAGTTTTAAGAAAATTGTTAGTCATTAAACAAACTACAAATGAGAACTTAGTATACACTCAGTACAACACACACTTTTTAGAACTAAGATCGTAAGCATCTTACTGTTGTTTTAAAACCAAACAAAACCCAAAAATAAAATATGTGACGTATAGAATTTTTCTGGAATCTGGAATGAACAATAAATACCTACGAAAGATACCTGCTGATGGGAATACCCGGCACGACAGGATACAAGAACACTGAGGAACAAAGCTACTTCTACTCAACAACCCAGCTGTGAGGACCAGTATTCTAACTCTTGACAACCTGGCGACGGACTACCTGAGGCCAGCTCCGCATGGAAGCAGGCCCCACCCCCCCTCCCTCCATGCAGCTGCTCCAGGAGGGCACAGCCCACCTCCTGTCCCCCGAACTGGGCAGGGAAACCAGCTCCATCGCCCTTGCAAGTTACAAACCATAATTCTAGATACTGAAAAAGTGACACAGGTTAAGCAGATCTCTTTACTTCTTCCTTAATCCCAACACTAATCAAGTCTGAGCTGCTCCACGTGAAATGAATCACAGGCCATCTGTGTCACTATAGAGAAAAAAGTAAAAGGTCGCTTAACAAAGGGGAGCAGAGAGAGGATTTAGTGCATTAAAAAGTTAGAATAGGGTGCTGGCATCGGGGCACAGCAGGCTAAGCCATGCCTGCAACGCTAGCATCCCATATCGATGCTGGTTCAAGTCCAGGCTGCTCTCCTTCCAATCCAGCTTCCTGCTAATTCACCTGGGAAGGCAATGGATGGCGGCTCAGGTCCCTGGGCCCCTGCCGCTCATATAGGAGACGGGCATGGAGTTCCGGCTTCAGCCCCAGCTGTTGCAGCCATTTGGGTAGTGGACTGGCAGATAGAAGATCTGCCTCTCTGTCTCTCCTTCTGTCACTCTGCCTTTCCAAAAACCAGAAGAGGAGGAAGGATGCCTGTGTAAGGAAAACGCTTCCTCCGGTGCCTCAGCAAGGCATCCCCCCCGCCCCCGCCCCCAACACGCCAAGCACCGTGGCATCAAGGAGTTCCACAACGACGGAGTGGAAAGGTGAAGCCCCTGCCCTCCCAGTACAGTTACTGGGAAAGACATTCAAGCAAAGTAAGTTTCTAAAGTACGTCTGTGCTACCAAGTCTTAGACGTATTCACAAGACATTTCAGGAAACTAGTAACAAAGTCAGATGAATCATTCCACAAATGGAGAACAAACCTCTTTTTTTGCATCTTCCAGACTGGCATCAGGACAAATGACAACGTCACGGCTACACTGTACAGGGTCCTTCCCAGCCAGACCGGCAACAGTGACCTTAATCTACGAGAAAGAAGTCATCACGATATTTAAGAACACCGACACATTTAGAATGACATTTTCACAGCTGCCCTACATTTTAAAATAACTTGACAGGAAATACTACAAGCCAACCACACTGAATTTGAGCTAATATGTTAGCTAAACGTATTTAATAACTAGGTCTATCCCCATTCCCTGACAGTCCCAATTTACAGCTGCTGTCCTAGCACCATGTCTGGCTGAACACCCTTTCTCCTACAAGCATTCCAGTTGGGCAATACATTATAGGACCGTCCCATTAATAACTCCTTCTAATAATCTTACAAGGTTACTATTGCCATTTAGAACTTTATGATTTCTTTTCATTTGAGATCGAGAGAGAGAGAGAGAGAGGCCACCAATCCACTGGTTCAAATGTCTAGGGGTCGGAAACTCAATCCAGGTCTCCCACATGGTGGCAAGGACCCAAGTACTTGAGCCACCACCTGCTGCCGCCTCCCAGGGCACAATAAGCAGGAAGCTGGACTGAAAGTGGGGGTGGGGCTCAAGCCAGGCACTCTGACACGGGACGCAGGTGTGCAACATCTTAACTACGGCACCAAACACCCACTCTTTCGTGTTATTTTCAAATAGAAATTGGGGATGGGCCGGCACCGCGGCTCACTAGGCTAATCCTCCGCCTAGCGGCGCCGGCACACCGGGTTCTAGTCCCGGTCGGGGCGCCGGATTCTGTCCTGGTTGCCCCTCTTCCAGGCCAGCTCTCTGCTGTGGCCAGGGAGTGCAGTGGAGGATGGCCCAAGTGCTTGGACCCTGCACCCCATGGGAGACCAGGAGAAGCACCTGGCTCCTGCCTTCGGATCAGTGCGGTGCGCCGGCCGCAGCGGCCATTAGAGGGTGAACCAACGGCAAAGGAAGACCTTTCTCTCTCTCTCTCTCTCACTGTCCACTCTGCCTGTCAAAAAAAAAAAAAGAAAGAAAGAAAGAAATTGGGGATGGCGCTATGGCGTAACACCACTGCCTGCAGTGCCGGCATCCCATATAGGCACTGGTTTGGGTCCCGGCTGACCCACTTCTGATCCAGCTCTCTGCTATGGCCTGGGAAAGCAATGGAAGATGGATGGCCCAACTCCTTGGGTCACTGCACCCATATGGGAGACCTGGAAGAAGCTCCTGGCTACTGATCAGGACAGCTCCAGCCATTGTGGCCAATTTGGGAGTGAACCATCGGATGGAAGACCTCTCTCTCCTCTCTCTGTGTAACTCTGACTTTCAAATAGATAAATAAATGAAAAGAGGTAGAAATCCAAGTTAAAGCAAGGAAATACTACTTTATCTTGTCAAAATGTAAAAAGCTGACAAGAGGAACTTCCTGTCCTGCTGGTGGGACCGCCAGTTGGTGCACTGGAAAGCGATTCGGCAGCATCCAGGAAGGGTGGTCCTCTGACCTCGCCATCCCCACTGGGGACACAGCCTGGGAACCCTCCTACAGGAGACTCACAGTGACGATGCATGACAAGGACGGCCAGGCTGTGCACCTGCATGCGGGGCAACACTGTGGGCGATTCTGAGCGAACTCAACAGACCTACGCACACCCAGATCTGAACACACTCTGGGCTCCACTGCTGGCTCCGGGTTCTACTGGCTTCTTTGGGGTCTCCATGCCTCAGTTTCTTTAGCTGTAAAATGAGGGTGGCAGCTTCCAACTCACAGGGTGGCTGGGAAGTTTAGTGAGAGCACTTGGAATGCAGCCAGGCCGAGCAGGTGCTGAGGAGTTTGTCCCCCCTGGCTGTTCGTGCAGACACAGTGTACACCCCTGTGGGAGCCTGCAGGGTGAGAACAGCCCAGCGCCACTCTAAAGACACGCATGGACGCACGGATACCAACGTGACAGCAGCGACCTCTAGGAAGTGAAGGCGGCACAGGACTGAGAAAACAGACAGGGCCGCGGGGTCATCTCTTTGAAGTGGCTGCTCTGTAAGAAATGGGTTTGTGGGTAGGAGTTTGGCACACCAGTTAAGATACCACTCGTGGGGGCCGGCACTGTGGCGTAGCAAGTAAAGCCGCTGCCTGCAGTGCCAGCATCCATTATGGGCGCCAGTTCAAGTCCCAACTGCTCCACTTCCAATCCAGCTCTCTGCTATGGCCTGGGAAAGCAGTGGAGGATGGCCCAAGTCCTTAAGCCCCTGCACCCACATGGGAGATCCGGAAGCTCCTGGCTCCTGATTGGTGCAGCTCCGGCCATTGTGGCCATATGGAGAGTGAACAAGCGGATGGAAGACCTTTCTCCCTCTGCCTCTCCTCTCTCTGTGTAACTCTGACTTTCAAATAAATAAATCTTAAAAAAAAAAAAAAAAAAAAAAAAAAGATGCCACTCGGGCACCTCGTACCACATCACAGTGCCTAGGTTTGGGTCCCTGCTCTGCTCGCCACCCAGCTGTCTGCTGGGGGTACCACGGAAGGCAGCAGGGCACGGCTCTGGTACAAGAAACCCAGGCGAAGTTACAGACTCGTGGCTTCACTACGACTAAGCCCTGTCTGCTGGGAGGACTTGGGGAATGAACCAGCAGATGGAAGACCTCTTTCAAATAAATAAATAAAAATAAAAAAATAGAAAGGGTATACATCGTGGTACAGTGCGTTGGGATGCCCACACCCCATACAGGAACGTTGGTTCTAGTCCCAGGTACTCTGCTTCCAATCCAGCTCCCTGCTAACGGGCCTGGGAAGTAGTGGGTGACCCAGGATTTTAGCTCCTAAACCTACATCAAGAGGCCCGATGGAGCTCCAGGCTCAGCCTGGCCTAGCGCTGGCTGTTGCAGGCATCTGGGGGTGAACTAGAGGGAAGATTCTGTCACTCTTTCAGGTAAGTAAGCAGATAGATCTAAAAAAAATATGAAATGGGTTTGAAAGAAATATGGCAAATGCTAACAAGTATTAAATATGGTAGTGGATAAACAAATGTTTATTGTTACAGTCTTTAATTTTGCATACACTTGAAATATTTAGTAAAGAATATTCAAAGTAAATTTTTAAAAATCTTAAAACTTGGGGCAGGCAAGTCCTGGGCCAGCTCCCTGCTAATGCGCCTGGGGAAGTCAGCAGAAGATGGCCCAAGGGCTTGGGTCCCTGCACTCACATGGGAGACCTGGATGGAGTTCCGGGCTCTTGGCTCTGGCCCTGCCCAGCCCAGGCTCTCACGGCCAGCTGGGGAGTGAACCAGTGGACGGTCCGTCTGTTTCTTCCTTCCTGTCTCTCTGCCTTTCATGTAACTAAAATACATCTTTTAAAAAAACCTTGAAACTCTGCACACAAGGAGGGCTAGGAGAGAACGGGGACTCACCCCAGCTCGCCTCATGACGTCCACAGGGATGACCGTCTCCATCTCCTCGGCTCCTTTGGCCAGGATGACCAGAGCTCTTTTTGAAGCCATTTTGGTATTTTTCAGCCTTAAAAAAATTAAAAAACCTTGCAATGCAACCCTGAAATTTTCACCTTGAAAACCTCAAACGTTGACGTTTAGGAACTTTCTCAGGCAACGGAAGGAGTGTTTCCTAGGCCAAAGGTTCTGACAGACATCGCGCAGTACATCCGGGGTTCAGACCATTTCCCACAGCGGAGGGGCACTGCTGTGTGAGACACACTCGGCCAGGCTGGTGCTAACGCTGAGTGTGAGACACAGTCGGCTAGGCTGGCGCTAACACTGAGTGTGAGACACACTCGGCCAGGCTGGTGCTAACGCTGAGTGTGAGACACAGTCGGCCAGGCTGGTGCTAACACTGTGAGTGTGAGACACAGTCGGCCAGGCTGGTGCTAACGCTGTGTGAGTGTGAGACACACTCGGCCAGGCTGGTGCTAACGCTGTGTGAGTGTGAGACACACTTGGCCGGGCTGGTGCTAATGGCGCGAGTGTGAGACACACTCGGCCAGGCTGGTGCTAACGCTGTGTGAATGTGAGACACACTAGGCCAGGCTGGTGCTAACACTATGTGTGAGACACACTCGGCCAGGCTGGTGCTAACACTATGTGTGAGACACACTCAGCGAGGCTGGTGCTAACGCTGAGTGTGAGACACACTCGGCCAGGCTGGTGCTAACACTGTGAGTGTGTGACACACTCACCGAGGCTGGTGCTAACACTGAGTGTGAGACACACTCGGCGAGGCTGGTGCTAACGCTGTGAGTGTGAGACACACTCAGCCAGTCTGGTGCTAACGCTGTGTGAATGTGAGACACACTCGGCCAGGCTGGTGCTAACGCTGTGTGAGACACACTCAGCCAGGCGGGTACTAACGCTGTGTGAGTATGTGACACACTCGGCGAGGCTGGTGCTAACGCTGTGTGAGACACACTCGGCCAGGCTGGTGCTAACGCTTTGAGTGTGTGAGACACACTCGGCGAGGCTGGCGCTAATGCTGTGAGACACACTCGGCGAGGCTGGTGCTAACACTGTGAGTGTGTGACACACTCGGCAAGGCTGGTGCTAACGCTGTGTGAGTGTGTGACACACTCGGCGAGGCTGGTGCTAACACTGTGAGACACACTCGGCCAGGCTGACGCTAATGGCGTGAGTGTGAGACACACTCAGTGAGGCTGGTGCTAACAGCGTGTGTGACACACTCGGTGTGGCTTGTGCTAACACTGAGTGTGAGACACACTCAGCGAGGCTGGTGCTAACGCTGTGAGTGTGAGACACACTTGGCCGGGCTGATGCTAATGGCGCGAGTGTGAGACACACTCGGCGAGGCTGGTGCTAACACTGTGAGTGTGTGACACACTCGGCCAGGCTGGTGCTAATGGCTCAAGTGTGTGACACACTCACTCGGCGAGGCTGGTGCTAACACTGAGTGTGAGACACTCAGTGAGGCTGGTGCTAACAGCGTGTGTGACACACTCGGTGTGGCTGGTGCTAACACTGAGTGTGAGACACACTCAGCGAGGCTGGTGCTAACGCTGTGAGTGTGAGACACACTTGGCCGGGCTGATGCTAATGGCGCGAGTGTGAGACACACTCGGCGAGGCTGGTGCTAACACTGTGAGTGTGTGACACACTCGGCCAGGCTGGTGCTAATGGCTCAAGTGTGTGACACACTCACTCGGCGAGGCTGGTGCTAACACTGAGTGTGAGACACTCAGTGAGGCTGGTGCTAACAGCGTGTGTGACACACTCGGTGTGGCTGGTGCTAACACTGAGTGTGAGACACACTCAGCGAGGCTGGTGCTAACGCTGTGAGTGTGAGACACACTCGGCGAGGCTGGTGCTAACACTGAGTGTGAGACACTCGGTGAGGCTGGTGCTAACAGCGTGTGAGACACGCTCAGCAAGGCTGGTGCTAACGGCGTGAGTGTGTGACACACTCACTTGGCAAGGCTGGCGCTAACGGCGTGAGCGCGAGGCTCCTTCGGAAAGTCAACAATGGAGAGTTTATCTCAGCACCAAAATGTCTGTAGTCCACGGGCGTGAAGGACGCTGCACATAGTGACAACGAATTGCAAATCCTGAAAAACACTACGCGTGGACTCCAAAACGCCGCTGGCGCCCACGTCAACTCATGGTCTCTAACTCTGTCCCCACGAACGCTCAGGGGCTCCTGGTTCCCCGTGGGAGTTTCCGTCACGTTTTCCTCAGTTTCTTCCCTCACGATCCACCGCAGAGCAAGCGCCCTCCACACGAACCCGACACGGCCCTGCGTGACCGCGGCTCTGCGTGGCCGCTCCCCGGGGCGGCCCGAGGGTCACGGCGGGCCCCGGCCACTCGCCCCCGGGGGCTTGGGACGGGCGGGGCACACTCAGCACGGGGGCGTCGCCCACGGCCCGGGCTCCCTGGCCGCGGATGCCCGGCGGACCGAGACGGGAACGCCCGCCCAGGACCCCTGCGCGCGCGGCCCGCCCCGCTCGGGACTCGACACCACGGACGCCAACACCGCGGGGCTAACGACCCCCGCACTGCGGACGTGCTCGGCGTGGACACTGCGGCCTCCCGGCGGCCGAGACGCGGTGCTGCGTCCGCCCCGGCGTCCCCGGCAGCAACGCCGCGCCCTCCCGCGCCCTCCCGCGCCCGGCCCGCACCCCATGTCTCTTCCTGCAGACGCGACGCCGCGGACCACTCACCCCGAGCCCACCTCAGGCAGACGCAAGTACGCGCACGCGCGCACGCACGTTCGCCGGGCCCCGCCCCTGCGCCCCGCAACGCGCAAGCCTACGTCGCCCTGCGTCACATCCGGCCGAGTCCATCCTGACGGCGACGGGGGGGTTCCATCTCGTCCGCTCCGCACGCCGCCCCCCTGCTGCGGATGGCACGGCCCTGCCCGCCCCGGCCGGGGTCACCTCGCGCTGTGCGCGCTGCAAGGTGGCGCCGTCCCGCGCCTCGGGGCGGCTGCGGCGCGCCTTAGGCCGGCGTTCTCGTAGTCTGTGGTTCTCTTTCCCGGGCTCGCCCCTGCGGGGGCCCGCGACCCCGAGTGGCGCTTCGTTCACGCGCAGTGACGTCATGGTGTCTCCCCGGCGGAGCTGATGTCGCGGCTGTCAATCCAACAAGCACGGAATGGGGTCGTGTAGGGTTTTAAAATGTCGGTTTCAGCCGAGACGGCGGGCGAGTGCGCTGCGCGGCCGTGCCTGTGGGTGCGACGCCCGCGGGGCGGCCCAGTGGGCTGTCCTGCGCTGCCCCGCACCTCGCCCGCACCCCGACGACAGGTGGATCAGGGCGCGGTGTAACCCCGCACGTGCGTGTGGGGGGAAGGAGGCCACAGCCCGAGGGAGGGAGGACGGCAGGACCCCCGCCCGCGTCCGAAATGCAGCCTGGGGGTCCGTTTCGGAAGCAGCCCTGGGGAACTGACCGGGGGAAGTGGGGCCTCAGCCGCGTGGACCGCTTCCCCGGTGCGGTCCCGGGACCCCGAGGCCCACCGGTGCTGTAAGGGCCAAGGCCAGGGGCACCGTGAGGAGCCTGGCCTCGGGGCTGTGATGCCCACCGAGCCCACCTCGGATTCCCACCGACAAGAGTGACTGGAGGGCAGAGCCCCCGGTGGGGGAATACATTGCCCAACTCCGTGTTCTAGAATAACGATCAAGCGATGTTCTAAGTATGTCGGCGTTTCTGTAAGGTTTCAATTTAGATATTAAAATCATGTTTATTTTCAAGAAATAACTGTTAGCTTACAAAAAATCCATGTATTCCGTTTGATCCTTACAAGGCAGTGAAAATGTTTAATAAAAAAAATTGTTAACAGTGTGGCAGGCGTTTGGTGCAGTGGTGAAGATGCCACTCAGGGAGTGGAAGCCACGGGCTGCGACCCTACATCTTCTATGGGCACCGGTTTGAGTCCAGGCTGCTCCACTTCTTTTTTCTTTAAGGTTGATTTATTTATTTGAAAGTCAGAGATACACAGAGAGAGGGAGGCAGAGAGAGGTCTTCCATCCATTGGTTCACTCCCCAACGGCTGGAGCTGCTCCGATCTGAAGCCAGGAGCCAGGAGCTTCTTCCCAGTCTCCCACGCGGGTGCAGGGGCCCAAGCACTTGGGCCATCTTCTACTGCTGCTTTCCCATCACTGCAGAGAGCTGGATCGGAAGTGGGGCAGCCGGGTCTCTAATCTATGCCCATATGGGATGTCGGCACTGCAGGCTGCGGCTTTACCCGCTATGCCACAGCGCAAGCCCCAAGGCTGCTCCACTTCCCATCCAGCTCTCTGTTATGGCCTGGGAAAGCAGTGGAAGATGGCCCGAGTCCTCGGGCCCCTGTACCCGCGTGGGAGACTGGGAAGAAGCTCCTGGCTCTGCTCTGACACAGCCCCAGCTGCTGCAGCCACTTGAAGAGATCCAGCAGGTGAGATCTCTCTTTCTCTCCGTCTTTCCCTGTAACTCTGCCTTTCAAACATAATAAATGAATCTTTTTTTAAAGATGCCACTTGGGATCCCCATTTCAGGAGTGCTTGGGTTCAAATCCCAGCTCTGCTTGATTCTGGCTTCCTGCTAATGCGAATCAGCACGGGAGGGCCCAAGTTCTTGCCACCCTTATAGGAGACCTGGATGGAGTCTCCCGGCTTCAGCCTGACCCAGCCCAGGCTTCTGGAGCCATGGCTATTTGGGAAGAGGACCAGCAAATGGGGAATCTCAAAATATTTTTTCAAATTAAATGTCTAAGAAAATTGAGTTTTCAAATTAAATAAATCAATCCTACAGCCGGCGCCGCGGCTCACTAGGCTAATCCTCCACCTTGCAGCGCCGGCACACCGGGTTCTAATCCCGGTAGGGGCGCCGGATTCTATCCCGGTTGCCCCTCTTCCAGGCCAGCTCTCTGCTGTGGCCAGGGAGTGCAGTGGAGGATGGCCCAAGTGCTTGGGCCCTGCACCCCATGGGAGACCAGGAGAAGCACCTGGCTCCTGCCTTCAGATCAGCACGGCGCGCCAGCTGTGGCGGCCATTGGAGGGTGAACCAATGGCAAAAGCAAGACCTTTCTCTCTGTCTCTCTCACTCACTGTCCACTCTGCCTGTAAAAAAAATAATAATAAAAAAATAAAATAAATAAAAAAAATAAATCAATGCTACAAAAACTCGAAAGGTTTTAGGCAGATGGAAGGAAAATCTGTCGTTCCCCATAGTAAACCCTTAAGGGGGTTTAGGGTAGTGGTCTGCTGGGGCAGGAAACAGCCACAGCACAGTACAGACGGCTCAGCAGGGAGCAGAACAAACCAGAGTTTACACTCCTGAGATACCGGCATCACCGTCAGGTCTGCAATGGATCGGGGTCAGTATTGCTTTTGAAATGATTATTATTTTGAGACATACAGAAAATAGAGTGTTCCCATCTGCTAGTTCACTCCCCGAATGCCCGCAGCAGCCGGGACTGAGCCGGGAACTCATATGTCGGTGACAGGAACCCGAGGATCTGGTCCATCACCTGGTGCCTACCGGGGCCTGCATCTGCAGCAGTCAGGAGCCAGGCATCACACCCAGGCACCCCTGTGGGACGCAGACACCAAGTGTCCGACCACTAGGCCACACACTCTTTCATCAAACGGATATGTTACATGTACTTTTAAAACTCCAATCATTGCATGTGGTAGACTGAATTATTTTTCAGAAATAGTCACTCTTTTCCCTCCCATCTGCATGGGTGAAGTGCGCTTCCTGTTGTTTAACTTTGGGTTTGATCTTGTTTTAGCTCTTGAAATGTTCTTAAAATTCTTCTAACATGTCATACTGTACATATTTATGTTGTACAGAGAGGTGCTCCAGTACATGTTCAGTGTGCACTGATAAAACCAGTATAATCACATTTCCATTCTGTCTGTTTTGAACCTTCCAGGTCATCCAGTCTCATTACTCATAAAACATACAGTAGGTTATTGTGAACTACAGTCCCCTACTGGGCTCTAAAAGACAGATACTTCTTTTTTTTTTTTTTAAGATTTATTTATTTATTTGAAAGAGTTACACAGAGAGGAAGAGACAGAGACAGAGAGAGAGAATATCTTTCATCTTCTGGTTTACTCCCCGAATGGCTGCAATGGCCAGGACTGGGCCAGACTGAAGCCAGGAGTCATGAGCTTCTTCAGGTCGCCCATGTGGGTGCAGGGCCCCTAGCACTTGGGCCATGCTCCACCACTCTCCCAGGTGCATTAGCAGGGAGCCGGATCAGACGTGGAGCAGCCAGGTTGGGAACCAGCGCCCATGTGGAATGCCAACATGACGGGTGGTGGCTTTACCCACTACACCAGAATGCTGGCCCCAGACAGATTTTCTTTAGAGACATTATTTATTAGAAAGACAAAGTGACAGGGAGACAGAAAGACTGGGAGACAGATATCCTATCTGCAAGATTCACATCTCAAATGGCTGTAATAGCCTGGGCTGTCCCAGGCTGAAGTCAGGAGCCCTCTTGGTCTCCCACATGTCTGCCAGGAGCTCGGGCTGAGCCATTATCCACTGCTTCCCAGGCAAACCAGCAGGGAGCCGGAGCAGTGGAAGAGCCGGACTTAAACAGAGCTCCAGTGGGGATACAGGCATCCCCAGGGGTTGCTTAACCTGGTGTGCCACAACACCCAGCCCTCGAACACTCAGTACAGTCCCACCACTTGTGTTTCAGAACCTGCGTCCCTCCTGCTGGCCAGTGGAACCTTCACAGAGGCCTGCCACGGCCTGGGAAAGTACTGACCTGCTGATCAGGCCTGCCCTCCTGGTTCCGAGTTGCCGTAGCGAGAGTTTCGCCCACGGCAGCCGGAGCAGCCTCTCCACCCGAGTTGAAGAAGGACACTCGGGGAACAAAGCTGCCCCAGCCAACCTGCACGGCCAGCGACCTGGAGCAGAGCGGCCATGGCGAACGGCACCTCACAGTGAAGCCTGTGTTGCCCAGCGGCAGCAAACTGACACGGCTCAGCTGGTGCCCAGAGCAAATATTTCCAACTCTAACTTATTTCTTCTGCTAACTATCTCAGTATTTTTTTTAAAAAAAATTATTTATTTTTAAGGCAGAATTAGAGAGACTGATTATCTTCCATCCACTGGTTCACGCCCCCAATGGCTGCAATGGCCAGCTGGGCCAGGCCAAAGCCAGAAGCCTGGTCCTCCATGTTGGTCTCCCGCGCGGGTGCGGGGCCCCAGGCACTTGGGCCATCTCTGCTGCTTTCCCATGCACATTAGCAAGGTGCTGGATCAACATGGAGCAGCGGGGACTTGAACCTGCACCCGTACGGGCTATCCACTTCTCTCTGCGCTACGATACCAGGCCCTTTCTTTTTTCAAAGAGCATGCTAATAATTGTCATCTTGCCTACTGCCTTCAGCTGCTGTGCGCTGGCCGTCCGGCAGGTATTACGGTAACTGGGCTTCAGCCGCTGTGCGCTGGCCGTCCGGCAGGTATTACGGTAACTGGGCTTCAGCCGCTGTGCGCTGGCCGTCCGGCAGGTATTACGGTAACTGGGCTTCAGCCGCTGTGTGCTGGCTGTCCGGCAGGTATTACGGTAACTGTCGATTCAGAGGTGAAGACAGGTCCAGCCGGGTGCGAGGACTCGAGTCCCCGCAGGCTTGGTCCAGCCCAGAGACCCTGACCCAGGCTTCACACTCCGCCCACCCGAAATTCTTCCTCACTACCAGGTAATTAGCACTTCTGACTCTCCTTACAGTTCACACAGATTTCTCAACACACGTGTCTAGGACTAAGTCAAGAAATTCAGACCACGTACCAAGAAGCGTTGCTTGAGTCCCGGCAATGAGGACAGCTCATGGCTCAGCCCGTTTCCAGGCAGAAGCGCCCGGGCCGCCCACTCCCTCCAGTCTGCCTGCTGCGAGACGCACAAACTACCCTGGGTTAAGGAATCAGGGTCCGCGGCAATCACATTTCAGACGCTCAGCACCCGACAGCGGGCTGGCCGCTGCCACCCACAGCCTCCTCCCGGTTCCGAGGCCCGGCTGCCCCCAGAACCACCGGGGTCACCCCGACCCCCGGCCCCAGGCCTAAGTCAGGCTGCGGCACGTCCGTGCGCCTGCCCCTTGATTTCACGGGCAGCACTTTGCCTCCGGGCATTTTCTGGCCCTGTGAAGCCCGTGGACCCCTCCCGCGTGTCGCTGCCCGACCCCCGGCAGGTGCTCAGGAACCACTCAGTATTCTACTCTGAATATTGCTACACGTTAACGCTTTCGTGTTTTTTTAACCAACTTCTAATCCTAATCTTAGCTCTGGTACCTCACTCGTTTCACCGGACGAGGCACCTGCGTTCCAGCCTCACCGGAGAGGTGGGACTTAAACCAGACTTGGGGGGCACTAACAACGTACTTCTCGACACCCCACAAAAGCTGGGTCAGGACCCCCCCCCGGAGGTCCCGCGACACTGAGAATTTCCACTCGGCAGCACCTCAAAGGTTAGGTCGGCGGCACCGGAGAAGAGTGGGCGAGCCCTGACCTTTCGAGGCGGTGCTGGCGCGAGGCGGGAAATTCTGACCCTGCGGTCTGCAAGGAGCCCCGAGAACGACCCGGCCTCGGCTGCCACCGGGCGCGAAAAGCCCCCCGAGCGTGGGCCTCCCAGCACCACTCCCACGGCGCTCCGCGCGCCGGAAGCGGACTGGCGGGCCCGCAGTGACGTCATGCTCACTTCCGGCGGCGCCCGCGATTGGCCGAGCCCGGCCGCAGTGGGCGGGGCGGAGCATGCGCGGCAGAGCCGGTGGGTGCGGCGCGGGGGTCGCGGCTGGGCGCAGAGGAGAGAACTGGAGCGCGTGGAGGGTTGCGTTGTTCAGGGCGGAGCGTGAAGGGCGTTGCCGTTCTGTGGTCCCGCAGACTTCCCCCGAGTCCGAGGAGAGCGTGCCTGGTGCGGGGCCGGCGCCCCGAGCGCCTCGCGGTCGGTCAGCCCCCGCCCGCCGGGGTCTTTGGCGTCCGGAGGCGCCGGCCAGTCTGACGCGCGGCTCCCCTCGGCGGCGCCCTCTGGAAACTGGGCCTTGGGCAGCGTGTTCGCTTTGCGTGTCCCTGCCGGGCGTGTGTGGTCGTGGGTGTCGCGTGTCGCGGTGAGAGAAGCCGAGCCCCAAGCAGACCCCGCCGGGTCCCGGCCTCCCCTGGGTTTACTGAAATGGGCTGAGTTGAGGCTGTAGCGCCCGGGCCGCCCTCCACGGGCGACGTCGTGATGCCAGGCCCACTAGCCCACTGTGCCCTCGTTTGTTTTATTTTTGAAGGATTTGCCATCACAGAAAAGTCCCAAACTCGGTACTGCAGAGCAGCCAGGGACCTGCCGTGCGCTGAGCACGCACCTGTAGCCCCAGCTTTAGTCTGTAAGACCCTTTGCCCGGAGCCCCTCAGGCAGCCTGGGACGTCAGAGGGAGCGGCCTGGCTCCACGCTGTGCGATTTGCAATAAATACCGACTCCCCCCACCCGCACCCCCCGTGTCAGCAGTTGCTCTGCAGCCTATCAGGTGAGCGGACGGAGTTGCGGGAGTTCAGGAGTAATATCCGATTATTTAGTTTCGATAAGAGGTCCTCCAGCCTGCCCTGTGGCTCAGTGCGTTAAACCGTCCGCATCCGGTGTAGACAGCCCGTTGGTTTCTTGATTGCTCCGCTTCCGATCCAGCTCCCTGCTAATTCGCCTGGGAAAGCAGCAGAAGGAGGCCCAAGTCCTAGGGCCCCTACACCCATGTGGGAGACCCGGATGACGCTCCTGGCTTCCACGTGGCCATTTGAGGAATGAGCCAACAGAAGGATGCCCCCCCCCCCGCTTCTACCTCTCTAATTTTGCCTTCCAAATAAATAAATAAATCTTTTTAAAAATATGGGTTATCAAGCTTTTAAATACTTCGCACTTGCAAGATGGCAATGGCTATGGCTGCCCAGAAGTACGCAGGACCCCCTGCGATCGCAGCTGAAGCACTGGGCCCCTTCTCAGTACTTCTGTTGCAGCCCTGAATTCTGACTCTGCTCTCGGGATGTTTTCAGATCCCAAAGCCTGGAAGCAGCAGGAGCCACAGCAACAGCCTCTCGGTGGGCAGAAGGATTCCTCTCCGCCCAGCGGCACACACTGGAACCCAGATTCCTCTCCGCCCAGCGGCACACACTAGAGCCCAGCGGAACTTCCTCGGCCCCACCGCGGCTGCCTTTTAACTGTGCTGGAGGTGTCTCTCATCTCAGTGCAGCCGCCCCCAGGCTGAGGACCAAATATTCTGGTGGTTTTGGGTGTCTGCAGCGAGCGGGTCTGCTGATCTAGGCTGTGAGGCCCACGTCGGTGGTTAACCCCACAGTGGGTATGCGACCACGTGGGCATCTACCCAGTGCAGCTCAGTACGCTTTCCTCCTGGCTGCCACGCTCTTACCTGCTGTGCCCTCGTCGTTCTGTCTGCTGGGCGAGGCCCTGCCGTTTCCTCTGCTGTGTCGCTGGACTCCTGCCAGTCCCTCCTCACACGCGCCCTCCCATTACAGAATCAGTGACTTCTGTGACCAAGGCTGTGACAGCTCTTGGGTGGTGCCGCGGCTGAGCCTCACGGGGCTCAGCCTTTGGTTTGAGACGCCTTTGTTGCTCTCCTGGCGCTGCTGTGCGTGCCGGGGCTACCTCAGTGAAGAGTCCTGGCTCTCGGAGCTTCTGTCCGGTGGGGGAAAGACAGACAGTGAACAGGTCCACTCACAGACCCCTGCCAGGCGGCGATGGGGGCTGTAAATGAAAGATGGAGGGGCAGGAGAGAATAAAGGGTGTGTGTGACCCTTCGTGTTCAAGGCTTGCTTTTTGTCCAAAGGAGGAAACCCAAATAGGAGGGGACAAGTCACAGCGAGAGGAAGAGCGTCTTGGGCGAGAAAACCAAGTGAAGGCCTGGCGCAGGCGTGTGCCTGGCATCTTGGCAACAGCGAAGCCGGCTTGAGGGGAATGATGGATGCAGCGCGGGAGTAAACGGGCACACCTCGCAGCCTTGCACGGGGCGTTCAGGAAGTGCTGTGCAGTTTGATGCCTTGGCAAGAGCTAGAGGCTAATATAATGACAACAATGAAACAGATTGCTTGAGGAAGCATGTAACAGAGCCTGTAGATATGTATATCTGTGTGCGTGTGTGTGTGTATAAAACACTACAGGGTCATGTGTGTGCATGTGCATAACCACAGGGTCATATGTGTATGTGTGTATGTATATAACCATAGGTCATATACGTGTGTGTCTATAACCACAGGTCATACATGTGTGTATGTATAACACCACAGGGTCATATGTGTGTATGTATATAACCACAGGTCATACGAGTGTGTATGTATAACACCACAAGGTCATATGTGTGTATGTATAACCACAGGGTCATATGTGTGTATGTATGACCACAGGGTCAAATGTGTATATGTATAACACCACAGGGTCATATGTGTGTATGTATATAACAACAGGTCATACGAGTGTGTATGTATAACCACAGGTCATACGTGTGTGTATGTATAACACCACAGGGTCATATGTGTGTATGTATATAACAACAGGTCATATACGTGTGTGCATCTATAACCACAGGGTCATATGTGTGTATGTATATAACAACAGGTCATATACGTGTGTGCATCTATAACCACAGGGTCATATGTGTGTATGTATATAACCACAGGGTCATATACGTGTGTGCATGTATAACCACAGGGTCATATGTGTGTATGTATATAACCACAGGTCATAGACGTGTGTGTATGTATATAACCACAGGTCATAGACGTGTGTGCATGTATAACCACAGGGTCATATGTGTGTATGTATATAACCACAGGTCATTCGTGTGTGTATGTATAACCACAGGGTCATATGTGTGTATGTATATAACCACAGGTCATACGTGTGTGCATGTATAACCACAGGGTCATATGTGTGTGTGTATGTAACAACAGGTCATACGTGTGTGCATGTATAACCACAGGGTCATATGTGTGTATGTATATAACCACAGGTCATATACATTTGTGTATGTATAACCACAGGTCATATGTGTGTATGTATGTAACCACAGGTCATACGTGTGTGTGTATGTATGACCACAGGGTCATATGTGTGTATGTATATAACCACAGGGTCATATGTGTGTATATAACCACAGGGTCATACATGTGTGTGTGTGTGTATGACCACAGGGTCATATGTGTGTGTATAACCACAGGTCATACGTGTGTGTATAACCACATGTCATATATGTGTGTATGTATGACCACAGGGTCATATGTGAAGTCTTTACAACTTAACAGGAACTCTGGAACTCTCAGCGCAGCAACATTTAACTGGAAAAGGAATCTTAATGAGCGCCAATGGTTTACGCCACGCTCTTCCATCATCCTGGGAACCCAAGAGAACAGGAGACAGGTTTTGTGGAAGGAGAACCAGAATGATTTGTGAGTGAAGTTACTCGGTAGCTGATAGTGGTTACTGTTTAAGATATCACAAAGAAACAAAGTGCGTCTCCTGATGTTGTCTTCTTATGTGGAGGAGTAATACTGAATGTTGGGGCTGCTGTGGCACAGCTGGATAAGCAGCTGTGGTGCTGGTTCAAATCCCGGCTGCTCCACTTCTGATCCAGATCCCTGCGAACGCACCTGGGAAAGCAGTGGAGGATGGACAAGTACCTGGGCCCCTGCACCTACTTGTGAAAAGCTGATGAGTGTCAGGCTCCTGGCTGTTTTGACAATTTAGGGAGTGAACCAGCAAATGGAAGGCGCGCTCTCTCTCTCTCTGTCTCTCTCTCTCTCGTTTCCATCCCTCCCTCCCTTCCTCTCTGACTCTGCCTTCCAAATAAATAAAATAAATCTTTAAAAAAATACTGAGTGTTAGCTGACAAAAGCTGCGTTCATGAAGCAGTTGGATACGATTTGCGTACTTACTGAAGTTAATAGCACTGCCTTCCGGGTGCCCCAGATGAATGCCAGGGGTGGGGAGCTGGTACCCCACAGGCGGAGCATCTGCCCAGTCACGTCCCTTTGGGGGTGATACTGCTCTGTCACGAGTGTCCCGGGCAGCCCAAAGGAGGCATTCCCCTGTAGCAGCGTGTGTCCCAGCTCTCTCCAGAAGTTCCCAGTACAGAAGACTTGCTGATTTAATAGTTTTGGGTTTGTTTGCACGTACATGTTTGTTCGTTTTTTTTTTTTTTTTTAAGATTTATTTATTTGAAAGTCAGAGTTACAGAGAGAGAGGAGAGGCAGAGAGAGAGAGACAGACAGACAGACAGACAGAGAGGTCCTCCATCCGATGGTTCACTCCCCAGATGGCCGCTGTTGTTTTAAGGTTAGCCTATGGGGCTGGCACTGTGGTACAGTGGGTTAACGCCCTGGCCTGAAGCGCCAGCATCCCATATGGGCACAGATTCGAGACCCAGCTGCTCCACTTCCAATCCAGCTCCCTGCTGTGACCTGGGAAAGCAGTAGAGGATGGCCCAAGTCCTTGGGCCCCTGCACCACATGGGAGACCTGGAAGAAGCTCCTGGCTCCTGGCTTCAGATGGGTGCAGCTCCGGCTGTTGCTGCCAATTGGGGAGTGAACCATCGGATGGAGGACCTCTCTCTCTCTCTCTCTCTCTCTCTCTCTCTCTCTCTTCTCTCTCTGTGTAACTCTGACTTTCAAATAAATAAATATTAAAAAAGAGAGATCCGCCTAGTACCCTCTAAAAGTGGTTACTGGAAGGCTGTCAGTTGTGCTGCTTGTCACATATCTCGAAGGTGACCTTGACCTTGGGTCTCTGGCAGTCATTCACATAGATGAGATCCGGTGTGGTTTCCCACTCAGCTCCCCGACCGCTGCCTTCAGTCTCATTCATGGCGGCTGACTCAGCACGTCTTTCTATTCATTCACAGGAACCAACCACGGGGAGTAGCTTCTGAGTCAGTCGTAGCTCCTGGCCGCGTGTTCAGGCGGCTGTGGAGGGAGAAGACCTGGGTTCCAGCCGTGGCCTCTCTCTGCCCAGGAGAAGGTGGGTGGGAACGAGTATCCTCTGCCCCCAGCCCATCTGGGTCTAACCCAGGTATGGCCCACGCCAGCCGAGTGAGCCTGACACCCTGTTTCTCCCTGACGTCTTAGGTCCCCCGTCTGCAGACAGGGCTCACAGGACCTGCGCACCTCAAAGGCTGACTGTGAGGTGGAGGAGGCAGGGGAGGCAAAGCCTGTATAGACACCGATGCTTCCACTGGTCCTTGCTGGGGTCCTGGAGTTCCCTCGGTTTCTCTTCCCTCCAGGTTAGAACAGGAACCGTTCTGCCTCACAGAGAGAAGAGGCAAATCAAATACGAAGTGTTCGGTGTGGCGTCTGCAGGGCAGCCCCTGTGGATAGCTGTTGCCAGAAAGCCCAGAGGGGCGTCGCGGTGAAGGTGAGGAGGGGAAGCTCGGGTGTAAAAGGGGCCTTTGTCTGAAGATAGAGGCAGTGACAGAGTCGGAGGCAATGAAGTGGAAGTAGCTCTTCCTGGAGGGAGACCGAGTTCCCAGGGCTGACACCACTGGCAAACGCACTAGCAGCCGCTGACTCCATCTGGGGCTTGAGCCCGCGCAGTGCCCAGGCGCCCGGGCAGGCACAGACAAAATTCAGGCATCCTCTGAACTGGGACGAAAGGGGCCGCCTTTGATTTCACTAACCCTTACGAAATCTAGCGTTTTCTGCCCCTTTGAATGCAAAACTCACAAAGCGCAGCCGAGGCTATGGTACACGCGGCTTCCCCCCCCACCCCCCCCACCCCCCCAGAAATCAGTCACCGTCACATCACTTTACGGTTCTCACAGGGACTCCAAAAATGCCACTTAGACTCGAGTAATTTCAAGTCATGACAGGTACGTGTTAATGAAGAAGTTCATGTATTACCACATGATGAGTTGGTTTTAAAATTGCTGTTTGATAGGGGCAGGCATTTGGCACAGGCGTGAAGACGCCACTTGGGATCCCTGAATCCACATCAGGTCTGGGTTCCAGTCTTGGCCCCACTCCTGATTCCAGCTTCCTGCTACTTCACACCCTGGGGGGCAGCCGGTGATGGCTCCAGGGCTTGGGTCCCGGCCACTCAGGTGGGAAACTTGGATGGAGTTCTTGGCTCCTGGCCTCATCCTAGCCCAGCCCCGGTCATTGTGGGCATTGGGGACTGAATCAGCAGATGAAAGATCTGTCTCTCTGCCAACAAATTTTTTTTTTTTTTTTTTTTTTTTTTTGTGACAGGCAGAGTGGACAGTGAGAGAGAGACAGAGAGAAAGGTCTTCCTTTGCCGTTGGTTCACCCTCCAATGGCCGCCGTGGCTGGCGTGCTGCAGCCGGCACACCGCGCTGATCCGAAGCCAGGAGCCAGGTGCTTCTCCTGGTCTCCCATGGGGTGCAGGGCCCAAGCACCTGGGCCATCCTCCACTGCACTCCTTGGCCACAGCAGAGAGCTGGCCTGGAAGAGGGGCAACCGGGAAGAATCCGGCACCCTGACCGGGACTAGAACCTGGTGTGCCAGCGCCGCAAGGTGGAGGATTAGCCTATTGAGCCACGGCGCCGGCCGCCAACGTATTTTTTAAAAATTTAAAATTCTATTTGGTAGTTGATTCCCTTTGTATTATATTTTACATTTATTTTTAAAACTTATTTTATTTATTTGAAAGAGTTATAGAGACAGACAGAGACAGAGAAAGAGATCTTCCATCTGCTTGTTCACTCCCCACATGGCCGCAATGGCCAGAGCTGAGCCAATCCATAGCCAGGAGATTCTTCCAGGTCTTCCACGTGGGTGCGGGAGTCCAAGCACTTGGGTCATCTGCTGCTGCTTTCCCAGATGCATTAGCAGGGAGCTGGATCAGAAGTGGAGTAGCGGCCAGCGCTGCAGCTCAATAGGCTAATCCTCTGCCTGCGGCGCCGGCACACCGGGTTCTAGTCAGGGCGCCAGATTCTGTCCTGGTTGCCCCTCTTCCAGGCCAGCTCTCTGCTGTGGCCCGGGAGTGCAGTGGAGGATGGCCCAAGTGCTTGGGCCCTGCACCCCATGGGAGACCAGGAGAAGCACCTGGCTCCTGCCTTCGGATCAGCACGGTGCGCCGGCCGTAGCGTGCCGGCCGCGGCAGCCATTGGAGGGTGAACCAACAGCAAAGGAAGACCTTTCTCTCTCTCTCTCTCACTGTCCACTCTGCCTGTCAAAAAAAAAAAAAAGAAAGAAAGAAAGAAAAATAACTTTAAAAACAAACATGAAAAACAATTTTTCTTAAGATCTACATATTTACATTCATAGTTTATATTAAATACATATAAATTCCGTATATCTGTATATATTTGATGTAACTATATTTTATTTTTTAATTCTTTGTCATTACTGTCCACAAAACACAAATTATGTGATACTCTCCATTATAACACATGAAATGAGAGTGAGGAAGATGACTGTACAGAGCAAACATATGGTAATTGAGGAGTTCTGTGTGTTTTTATCCCTGAGACATTGTTAGTCCATGAAGGATCATGTACAGGGACAGACTCTGCCTGAATGGCTAAGCTGCCTGCGCCCCACCTGGCTTCAATCCCGGCTCAGGCTCCTGACTCCAGCTTCCTGCCAGTGCAGACCCTGGAGGCAGCAGTGGGGGCTCCAGTAATCGGGTTCCTGCCACCCCTGAGGAGTCCCAGGTTGCAGTCCCTTCTCCTGGCTTCCACTGGCCCAACCCTGGCTACTGCAGGCGTCTGAGATGTGAACCAGCAGACAGGAGTGCCCTTTTTTCTGCCTTTCTCTACCTCTCAAAAGTATTTTAAAGGAGCATGGGTACATCTGTAATCAGAATCAAATTCGGTCATACTGTTTTTTTTTTTTTTTTTTTGACAGGCAGAGTGGACAGTGAGAGAGAGACAGAGAGAAAGGTTTTCCTTTGCCGTTGGTTCACCCTCCAATGGCCGCCGCGGCTGGCGCACTGCAGCTGGCACACAGCGCTGATCCGAAGGCAGGAGCCAGGTGCTTCTCCTGGTCTCCCATGGGGTGCAGGGCCCAAGCACTTGGGCCATCCTCCACTGCACTCCCTGGCCACAGCAGAGAGCTGGCCTGGAAGAGGGGCAACCGGGAAGAATCCGGCACCCTGACCGGGACTAGAACCCGGGGTGCCAGCGCTGCAAGGCGGAGGATTAGCCTAGTGAGCCGCGGCGCCGGCCCAGGACAGCTCTTTAGAGAGGCTGTCTCTCTTCCTCCTTGCAAGTGTCTTCTTTGTCATGTTTGCAGTTTAGGGTCAAGTGTATTCGCTGGAGAAACTCAACATGAGGCCCATAGTCCCTAAAAACTGGACAGAATCTGCTCCTTGGTGTGGACTGGGGTGTTGAGAAAGTGATGACACAGATACAACTCATGCTGCTGAAGTGTTGTTGATGGCTTGTTGGGATTGTGTCATCTCATTTGGGAAGGTTTTCTGGAAGGGATGAATTTTTGCTTGCGCTTGAGAGATCAGAGCGCTAAAGGGGAAAATGCAATGTCATATATATATATATATATATATATATATATATATTATTTGATGGGTAGAGTTACAGACAGTGAGAGAGAGAGACAGAGAGAAAGGTCTTCCTTCCATTGGTTCACTCCCCAAATGGCCGCCACAGTCGGTGCTGCGCCGATCCGAAGCCAGGAGCCAGGTGCCTCTTCCTGGTCTCCCATGCGGGTGCAGGGCCCAATCACGTGGGCCATCCTCCACTGCCCTCGTGGGCCACAGCAGAGAGCTGGACTGGAAGAGGAGCAACTGGGACACAATCCGGCGCCCCGACCGGGACTAGAACCCGGTGTGCTAGCGCCATAGGTGGAGGATTAACCAAGTGAGCCACGGTGCTGGCCCCGTGTCACACTTATTTTGAAACAAATGAAAATCATACTAAAAGAATTTCACACCCGTTGCTAGCTTAGACAATAGATAAATCTGGGTAGCCATAGAATTTGCCTTAGCTGACCATGATGGTTTTATCACACAAAATTCAGCAATGTGAGCTCTTTAAAAGCCTACATGTGGTCGAGCGCTTCCTTGGGTAGAATAATTCAGAAGTGGTTGCTTTCGTCTTACTCTTGGCTGGAAGATCTAATCTTGAGAATCTCCTAGCTCAGTGAAGACTTCTGTGGCACTTGGCGTACAACCTTGAGAAAGTGAAGTAATTGCTGTGCTGGGAAATGAGCTACGTCACCTGCAGAGGAGGAGTCGCTCTGCCCACAGCCTATCCAGAAACGTGGATGAGTGAGTAGCATGCGGTTAAATATTCAGTCTGTGAAATGGCACGTTGCAGTATTAAACACAGGATACCACATGTAAATGAGGTGGTCCCCTGGTTAGATGGTGACGTTGAAAGTGTTAGAAGATGATCAGCGGTCTCTTTTTTTTTTTTCAAAAAGCTTTGAGTTTATTTTTTATATGGGAGGCAGAGAGAGGCAAACCCCTTCCGTCCACCGGCTCACTCTCCAGATGTCCCAGTCCAGGTCTCCCGTGTGGGCAGCAGGGACCCAAGTACTTGTGCTATCTCCCCCTGCCTCCCAGGGTTTGCATCAGCAAGAAGCTGGAATTGGAAGTGGAGCCAGGACTGAATCCAGGCTCCGTGATGTGGGATTTGGGCCTCCCACGTGGCAGCCTCCGTTCTGGGGGGCAATGTTCTTCCAGTAGCCCATTCTGTCCACGCTGGGGATGGGCACCCCGAAGTGGCCTAGGTAGAGGGACTCTCAGCAGCCCTCACAGTGTGAGTGCATTTCCCCTCCTGCGGCCCTCCCTGCCCCGCCCTGCCCAGCCTGACTGACCGCCAAGGGTGGGAAGGGACCTTGAACACACGAGGTCTCGTCGTAGCAGTCGCTGTTGTCTTGAGAGCTGCGTACCAGGCAGTGAGCTCAGAGCTTAAAGTTCATTGTTTCACTCGGTCGTCACTAAATGGGGTGGCTTACGGTGTTCCTGTTCCTGTGAGGGTCGGAAAAAGTGAGCCGACAGAGGTGCAGACGCCTGCTCAAAGGTTACCCAGCCTCAAATGGCAGAGCCTAGATTCAGCCTAGGTCTGCCTGTGTGGGCTCCGAACCACAGTGCTAAACCCTACTGCTTCTGGTACATAGGGCACGTGCGTGCCCATGTGTGTGTGTGTGTGCCCACGCGTGTGTGCTCACATTGTGTGTGTGTGTGGTAAAACCAGGGATTAAGGGTAGCAAGTCAAAGCCACCATGAAATCCCACTTCATACCCACTGAGGTGGCCAGGAGTTTTTTTTCTAATGGGAAAGTACCAAGTGTTAACACGATGTGGGGAAATTTAAACCCCGTTCCTTGCTGGTGTGAATGTGAAATGGTGCAGCCGAGTGGAAAACAGCCTGTGACTGCCTGCAAAGTGAACACAGCCACGCTCCTCCCCCGTGCTGCCTCTGAAAATGTATGTCTACACAAAAACGTGCACTCATCTGTCCACAGCGATGTTATCCGTAACAGCCAGAGGGCGGGCGTATTTGAGCCTGGCTTCGAAGCCCGGCTCCCCTCCTGAGTCCAGCTGCCCACTGACGTGCGCCCTGGGGAGCAGCAGGTGGTGTCTCAAGCGCTTGGGTTCCTGCCGCCATGTGAGAGATCAGATTCCGTGCGGGGTTCCTGGCTTCAGGCGGGCTCTGCCCTGGCTGTTGCAACCACCTGGGGAGCGATCCAGTGCCTGGAAGAATCTCTGTCCGTCTCCATCTCTCTTCCTTTCAAATAAAATGAAAAAAAAAAAAAAAAGTAGCCAAAGGTGGAAATAGTCCAAATGTCCATCAGTTGAGGAATGGATAAACAATATGAGGTTTATGCACACAATGCACTATTTATTCAGCCATGGAAAGGAATGAAGTACTGACAGACCACATATTATATGACTGCGTTTTTAAAAAGATTTATTTATTTATTTGAAAGGCAGAGTGACAGAAAAGAGAGAGAAAGAGAGAGATCTTCCATCCATTCGTTCATCTCTCAGATGGCGGCAATGGCCAACTCTGGGTCAAACCAAAGCCAGGTGCCAGAAACTCCATCCACCTTGGTCTCCAACATTGGTGACAGGGACCCAAATACTTGGGCCATCATCTGCTGCCTTCACAGGCACATCAGGTGGAATCGGAGCGGCAGGGACTTGAACTGGCACTCCAATAAGAGATGCCAACGTTGCAAGCAGCGGCTTAGCGCAGCACCACGAGACTGGCCGCGTGTGACTGCCTCTTTATGAAATGTTCAGAACAGGCAAGGGACAGGAAGCAGATTAGTGGGCGTGGGCGCCGGGGGACAGGAGAATGGGAGTGACCGCTGACGGGCATGGGATTTCTTTTTTTTTTTCCTCTTTTTTTTTTAACTTTTATTTAATAAATATAAATTTCCAAAGTACAGTTTATGAATTACAATGGCTTTTTCGGGATTTCTTTTTGACCGGTGGAAAAGTCTGGAATTGGATAGGGGTGGTGAACACACTAAGATCCACCCAATTGCGCACTTTTTTTTTTCTATTTTAGATTTATTTATTTATTTATTTGAAAGGCAGGGTTACCGAGAGGTAGAGGCAGAGAGAGAAATCTTCCATCCACTGGTTTATTCTCTGAATGGCTGCAATGCCTGGAGTTGAGCCAATCCGAAGCCAGGGGCCAGGAGCTTCTTCCCAGTCTCCCACACAGGTGCCAGAGCCCAAGGACTTGGGCCATCTTCTACTGCTTTCCCAGGCCATAGCAGAGAACCGGATCGGAAGAGGAGCAGCCGGGACTAGAATGGCGCCCATATGGGATGGCCGTGCTGGTGGTCCTGACGGTCTTGGCCACTCGCACTTGACAGGTTCCCCTTTGAGTCCCTGAAGCAGCCTCCCCTTCCTCCTCCCCTTCCTCCTCCTCCTCCTCCTCATCTTCTGCCTTCTTTCTGGCCTCTTCTTCCTCCACATTTTTCTTTAAAAACATCTGAGAGCAGTAGGTGTTTAGCCTAACGTTTAAGGCCCCTGCATCCCACATCAGAGCCCCTGGGCTGACCCCTGCCTTGAGCTTCCGGCTCCAGCTTCCTGCCATGCAGACCCTGGGAGGTGGCAGAGGGGGCTCCAGTAGCTGGGTGCCTGCCCCTCACGTGGGAGACGTGGCCTGAGCTCGCAGACCCAGCGTTGTGGGCACGTGGGGGTGAACCAGCACACAGGAGCTCACTTTCTTATGTGTCTGTCTGTCTGTCTCTCAAATGCAGATATTTTAAAATTTGAGATCGTGACTTTCTAAAAATCCCTCGCAGGTTTCCCCCACTCAGTCATGTAAATGCTACTCTTCCCTCGCCTCTGTCTCTCCATCTTGTGCCCCGGCCCCTGTCTCCCCTGCACGGCAAGGAGCACAGTGAACAGGATCGGGCTGTCCAGGGCCCCGCGGCTCTGTCCTGCTGTCTGAGCAGACCTGCAGCCTCAGTTTGCTCGCATGTGTAATGTTGCCCCAGGAGTGACCACAGCAGGACCTGGGACCTCCGCTGTACCTAAGGGACGCTCGCTACGGCACCGCTGGGATCATGGGGTTAGTACGGCAGGTTTCTTCTCTTGATTCTCAGATACTTTAAGGACATTCTACAAGCTTTGCACAGAGAGCTACTGTCAGCAACCGATTTCCATTCCCGAAGTCCTCTGGACAATGTCCCAGTGACAGAGATGATTCCAAGAAACGGTCAGAAGTGCCATTATCAAGAGGGTGCAGGGGCTCTGGGGGATTTCAGGGTCAGAAAATATCAAACAAACCACTTCACAGGAGGAAATCGTGGCGGGGACTTCCCACGAGGCTCCGCCCCGGCTGAGTCACTGGTCCCGGGGTCTGACCTGCAGCCGTCCTCAGCAGCAGAACACCCTGGACAGCGAGGAGCGGAGCGTCCTCGGAAGCCCCGGGGTCTCCAGGTTTGTCCGTCTGGGGTGGACGGGGGTGAGGGGACTGGGTGGGGAGAGCGCAGTGGCTGGGCTCCCTGACACATCTCTACCCTGCTTCTTCCCTTCTCGTGGTCACAGCTCCTCTTAAAGATCGAGACCCTGGCTGAGGAGACGTTCACATTCCTTAGTTTTGCTGGAACACGGGCTTCAAATGCCGCAGCAGGCAAGCCTGGGTCTCCATTTAAGACAAATGTGATGAGCAGGAGAGCCGAGAGCTCAGCTAGGGGAGCAGAGGTCACGACACTGCTTCTCACCGAAGGGGGCCTCTGGGGGCCACCGAGACCCTCTCCTGAGGACTCCCTTGTGGGGCAGCTGGCACCCTTGCCGTGGTTATTTCTGCATTTGGGCAGGACTGCTGGGAATCGCACTGGCTGGCAGGCGTGCACGAGGCTACAGGTCGTGTCTATACTGGCAAGCCTGCACGAGGCTACAGGTCGTGTCTATACTGGCAAGCCTGCACGAGGCTACAGGTCGTGTCTATACTGGCAAGCCTGCACGAGGCTACAGGTCGTGTCTACACTGGGAGGCGTGCATGAGGCTACAGGTCATGTCTACTGGGAGGTGTGCACGAGGCTACAGGTTGTGTCTACACTGGGAGGTGTGCATGAGGCTACAGGTCGTGTCTACACTGGCAGGCGTGCACGAGGCTACAGGTCGTGTCTACACTGGCAGGTGTGCATGAGGCTACAGGTTGTGTCTACACTGGGAGGTATGCACGAGGCTACAGGTCGTGTCTACACTGGCAAGCCTGCACGAGGCTACAGGTCATGTCTACACTGGCAGGCATGCACGAGGCTACAGGTCGTGTCTATACTGGCAGGCGTGCACAAGGCTACAGGTCGTGTCTACACTGGCAGGCATGCACGAGGCTACAGGTCGTGTTTACACTGGGAGGCGTGCATGAGGCTACAGGTCGTGTCTACACTGGCAGGCGTGCACGAGGCTACAGGTCGTGTCTACACTGGCAGGCATGCACAAAACTACAGGTCGTGTCTGTGAATTTGCTGCTTTTCTGTATCATTCCGTCATCGTCCGAGTGATGGTCCTATGGAATATGAGAACAGATCGTGGTTGGAATGCAGATAATTCTGAAAGGAGAAACCACCTCAGCCCTGGGATTTTTGCCTTTTGCAGAGGGACATTTGTGAGACCAACTCCTTTGAGTGGAATCCTCTGGGGCTCTGCTCGTGTCCGCTCTATGCAAGACTTCATCATGGGAGGCAGCTACTACAACGTGGTGGCAACCGTGCTGCTGGTCATGAACGTGGAGAGAGCGAGATCGGTGCAGGGACCCTGTGCTAACTGCCCAGCTGGTGAGTACCGGGCTAACGGGCACCCTGGTCTGCTCTGGGGAGAACGTGCGTCTGTCAGTGCCCAGGGCTGAAGCCCTCCTGTGCCGTGACCTTTCCTTCATTCACTTGTACGTGTGTATGGGATGCTGCACACTGGTTGTGTGAACACAGCCACATCGGTGAACCTCCTGTGCCTGGGGATCACGAGAGAACCTGTCTCTTAGGACCTCAAGGAAGGTCCCCCGAAAGGGGAGCAGGGCACACCCCAGGACCTCGATGAACGTTGGTTCTGTGTCCGAGCCCCTGTGCTCAGACTGTGGGCACGGCAGGGGGCCGGCAGGTGCAGAGGGCTTCACGGTGGGAGAAGTCAGGCACGTGTCATTTCCAGTGAACCGTCCAGGGCCATTGGGCTCCCCTTGGACCCACTCATGGTGGGCTCCTGGATAGTCAAGAGAACCATTCAGTTTTACTCATAGATGGTGAAAACATTCCCTCGCAAAATTGATTTTAAATTGTATGTATCTATATATGTGTACATACATTGTTTCTAAGTCTGTGATTACGCTAAGCAAAATCTTGCAAATGTGTAATTTCAAAAAAGCAGTCAACAAAATGTTTATCACTGTGACCTACAGAAAAGGAATCTTTTTATTTTATTCTAATTTTCTTGAAATGTCATAATACTTTGAGTGACGGTCATCCATTGTCAAACATGCACAGCTGTTTTCTGCTTTTTTTTAGGTACTTTCTGTGGGAAAAGCAGGAATCCGATTTTTGTTCCCTGTCCTCCCAGTAGCCTCTCCTGTGGCAGTGGACAGCGGACCTGTGTGCTGTGCAGGCGCTGTGAAGGTACGATTTCAAAAGACGTGATGCTGTTCATCAGGAAAGAGAAGTGTTTATTCCCTGCTTACTGACTGGTCCCTACTGAAAATCTCAAGCATCAGTGATATTGATTCCCCTGTCAATGGGCAGTTCTAGCAAAATAGAATAATGCAATTACTTATAGATTGAGCTTGTTAAATATTAGGGGAAACATTTGTTTGATGAGAGAAGTTCTTTTTTTAGTGGAGAATGAATGTTTTGGAGATTTATTTACTTACTATTTGAAAGGCAGCGTGACAGAGAGAGAAAGAGAGATATAGATTGATAGATAGATATCTTCCACCCATTGGTTTACTCTCCAGATAGCCACAACAGCTAGGGCTGGGCTAGGCTAAAGCCAGGAGCCAAGAACTCCATCTGAGTTTCCCATGTGGGTGGCAGAGACTCGAGGACTTGAGCCATCATCTGCTGGTTCGCAAGCACATTAGCAGGGAGCCGGATTGGAAGAGTAACCAGGACTCGAACCATCACTCCAGTATGGAATGCAGGCATCCCAGGTGGTATCTCAACTCACTGAACCATTATGCCTGCCCTGGGAATGAAACATTTTAAATTATTTATTTATTTACTTCCGAGGCGGAGAGAGAAAAAGAGAGCTAGCTTTTTAAAATTTTTTTTAGATTTTATTTATTTATTTATTTGACAGGTAGAGTTACAGACAGTGAGAGAGAGACAGAGAGAAAGCTCTTCCTTCCGTTGGCTCACTCCCCAGATGGCTGCAATGGCTGGAGCTACGCCGATCTGAAGCCAGGAGCCAGGTGCTTCTTGCTGGTCTTCCATATGGGTGCAGGAGCCCAAGGACTTGGGCCATCTTCTACTGCTTTCCCAGGCCACCGCAGAGAGCTGGACTGGAAGAGGAACAGCTGGGACTAGAACCGGCGCCCATATGGGATTCCAGCACCACAGGCAGAGGATTAACCTAGTGTGCCAAACGCTGGCCCTGAGAGCTAGTTTTATACCCTGGTTCACTCCCCAAATACTTGCAGCAGTCAAAAGTAGGCCAGGCTGAAAGTGAGAGCTAGAACTCAATCCGTGTCACTCCCCTGTGGCAGGCAGGAATCCAACCCCTTGAGCCACCCCCACTGCCAGGACGCTGGAGTTGGGAGCAGAGCTGGGCCTCAGGCTCAGGCACTCTAGTGTGGGGTGTGGACATCCCCCCCCCCACCCCCAGGCCAAACACGCCTCCTGCGACAGAGGCTTCTAACTGCAAAAGTCTAAAAAGGTCTTCAGTAAATGTTGCATTCAGAAGTCACCAGGAAGCTATAAGGAGAGTGAGCATCACGCATCAGGATGTATCCGGATTGGGAGGTCGAGGGTCACAGTGTGCTTGGGGTTTTGCAGGTGTTTTCAGGACCAAGAGGCCGTGCTCCCCGACCAGTGACACCGAGTGTGAATGCATTGCCGGGTTCCACTGCCTGGGGCCGGGATGCAGCATGTGTGAACAGGATTGTGAGCAAGGTCAAGAGTTCACAAAGGAGGGTAGGTTTGTTCCTCGTAATCTGGCCCAAGTTCATATATAAACACGTCATTAGCTTAGGTCTTCATCCTTTGAACAGAAAGTAAAAAGTAGATTTGTAGAGCCTTAAAGTAATAAGTAATGAATCATTGCGTTGAGCGCCTGGTAGTAATATCATATTTTAATCAGGAAAACATTTCCATTATTTTCCTATGTGGAAACCAGAACATTGATTAATGACCAAAACCATGCATCTTCACATATTCTAGACACATAAAATGCTCGAAGGAAGAATAAAAGCCAAGAATCTTAGGGTTTTATTTTAAGAATTGTTGAACAGTTTGTGCAGGCTGTAGCATGTTAGCGACTTTACTATGTCCAGTCCATTGCAGGAGCAGTTTTGAAATGGAGAAAATGCTTATTTTGTTACTGTTTTAATTTTCATGCAAGGTTGCAAAGACTGTCCCTTTGGCTCCTTTAACAACCAGAAAGGTGGCATCTGTCAACCCTGGACAAAGTAGGTATTACTTCCTTATGTTAACGAATGCCAATTCCCCTCTGCTTACATGATAAAGGCTCTGAGTCAAACTTTTTTAAAGAACCGGAAGAACTGAAGCTCTAGACCTATAGGACGCACTATTAGGAGTGTTGGGGCAGAGTAGTCACTTTCCCCAGAACTAACTCCCAAAGCACTGAGATTTCCCAGCGAGGGTCTGCCCCCTCCACCTCGGCTGGTCTCTGTTCTGTTTCCTTCTCGCTTTCTTGGCTGCCTCTTGCCTTCCCCGCTGACTAGCCCATTCTCATGTGTTCACTGGGAGTGACACAGAAGGGTCAAGTATGCCTCTTACTTTCTGACTACGCCATGCATCCCGGTGTACCCGGCCACCACAGAAGGTGAAAAGCTAGGACAGCGTGACTGCTGGCTTGTGGGATCTGCACCGCAGCTGCTCAGACTGTGCCCTGAGGACAGGTGCTAGCCTCGGGCCCTGTGTTGCCCCTCCGAGGCGGCACCGGTACAGGTGTGAAAAGTGAGCGTAAGGAGACCTTTTGGGCAGATTAGTGCAGCCCTGCGGTCGGTCAACACTAGTTCTAAGAATTTGGGCCTCATGTTTTCTATGCCTTTGTTGTTTTTCCCTTTGATTTTCTTACTAGAAAATAATTTTTATTATACTTTGCAAATGGGTTGGTTTATAACAGACTGGAGCTGTTCAGAGGGCATAGGTGAGCCTGCCTGAGAGCGGGTGAGCTGGGCTTTAGAGGACAGCTAAAGGGCAGAGGGAAGGCCTAGCAACAGCACTGGTGAGGAAGATGATGGTGAGTGGGGTGCTGATGGTGGTGAGGATGGTTACGATGGTGATGTTGGTGGTGATGTAATGATGCGATGGTGATATGATGGTGATGATGGTGATGGTGGTGATGGTGTATGATAATGCCCATGGTGACGATGAAGGTGATGATGGTGATGATGGTGGTGATGATGGTGATGATGGTGGTGATGATGGTGATGATGGTGGTGATGATGGTGGTGATGATGGTGATGATGGTGGTGATGATGGTGGTGATGGTGGTGATATGACGGTGATGATGGTGATAGTGACGGTGATGATGGTGATGGTGTATGATAATGCTCGTGGTGACGATGATGGTGATGGTGTTGATGATGGTGGGGGTGAGAATGATGTTCATGACAATGGTGATGATGGTGATGGTGATATAATGATGATGATGATGGTGATGTAATGATGAGGTGATGGTGATAGGATGATGATGATGGAGATAATGGTGGTGAGAGTGATGATAACAGCTACCCTCTATGGAGTGTGTCGGCCATATACAAATATGTCACTGGGGTTCATTCATTTGTCTTTCACCATGGGCCCAGGAGCAGGGGCAGGCTTTGTTTTGTAGATGAGTGACATATCACAGCTTGCCCAAGGTCACTTGTCAAGTGGCAGGCCCAGACTCAAATCCTGATTTTTCTGAAGCTAATACCAGAATCCATAACTTACACATTCCTTCATGTGTACCAGAGATGGTCAAATATGAGTGAGAAGTTGGAGGTGAGAGACTCCAGCCTTCATTCTGTCGTCATGGAAACAGAAGGAGCCCAGTATGGCTACCAGGACTGGAAAGAAGGAAGGACCCAGTTAGGAGGTCGGGTGGGGTGAGCCGAGTGGAAGCTGAAGGAAGCCAGACACTCGCGTGAAAGCGTTTCAGAATGTCCTCCCGTGGCCTGTGACCCCAGGCCCACAGATCTTTGTCCCAGGCTGCCTCATCGGTAGGTGATGTCAAAGGTTTCACTGGAGTCTTCCGCACGTTGATCACTTGCACTCTGTTCCTTGGCCTCTCTAAGCTGTTCAGGTGGGAGGCCTGTGCTTGCGAATGGGACCAAGGACAGCGATGTGGTCTGCGGACCGACCGCGCCCGGCTTCTCTCCAGGTGCCTCCTCCACCACTTCGCCTCCGCCTGCAGGTGAGCCCGGAAGCTGCCTTACTGCTCCAGTCAGAGCGGGTGTGGCACGGCTGCCCCTGGTGATGTCTGGCATCTCCGCCTGCGGTGTGCACCCCGATGCACCTTCTGGCACTCTGCCTTCAGAAATCCACCTGGTCTCTGGCATTTGCCGTTCAGCCTGACGTACACACGAGGAAGCAGCGTAAGCTGAGACTCAGCCCAGATGGGGTCCAGGAATGTGAATGCAGGGCCCCACTTTATTAATTATTAATAAATGTCATTAGGGGATTATCGAGCCCCATACTTACCTTAGAAGGGCAAAGCCGCTTAATTTTTGTGGGCTTCCCAGAAACCTATCAAGTCTTTTTAAAAACTTTTCAAGGTCACTAAGTTAGCAGGTTGGAGATGCCCACGGCGCTGCCTCCTAGGGCGCTTAGGAGTCTCCGGTGTGGGTGCAAGCGTGCGTGCGTCGGCTGGAGTGCGTCTGCACAGCTCTCCCCTCTGCTCTTTCGCAGGGCACAGTCCACAGGTCATCCCCTTCCTCCTGGCGCTGACGTGGGCTGCGGTGCTGTTCCTGGTCTTCTTCCTTGTGCTCCATTTCTCTCTGGCCAAGCGGAGCAGGAAGAAACTCCTGTACATCTTCAAGCAACGTAAGACGCGTGGAGCTCTGCCCAGGCAGGGCTCTTCCTAGCGTAAAGGAAAAATGTTCTTCTAAGCTCCAAAAAGGTCATGAAGCAAGATCAGCTTCACTCCCAGGGCCAGGGCACATTTGGCAATAGAGACAATGACAGTGGTCACAGTTATGGAGGTCACGGAGGGACATCTGGCAGTGGGAACGGTGATGGTGGTCACCACTCCGAGGTGGGGGCAGTGGAAGGGCGCCATTGGCATCTAGTGGGTGGGGCCTGGGATGCTGCCGCACCCTAGTAGTGCACAGGACAGCGCCGCTGCCAACAGTGCTGGGGCAGAGAGCCGGGAGGTGGCCAAGCGTATGCCAGGGTTCGGGGGCAGTGACAACTTAGGGCCACTGATTGATCAAATGGCTGCATGTGCCTGTGTGCGTGTGCAGTTGTGTCTGCAGCACACTGGCCAAGAGGAGTCAGCCGAGGCCGGTCACCCGGTCTACACCGCTCCTCGGGTGGTGAAGGACCTTAACCTGAGTCTAGACTTGTACTTGAGGAAGGCACAGAGCGCTAGGAGCGAGTTTGAAGTGGGTTTACTCCAACACAATGTGGATTGAATGAAAAGGTTCAGCGTGGATTTCATTCATTCGTTCAAGCAGGATTCTAGTAAGGAACACAGCGAGGCCTGGAACGAGGCAGGCCTGCAGGCAAAAGCTGTTGATGTTTGTCCGGCAGAGTTCATGGATGGCAGCAACCCGTTTTTATATCTTTGTGGAGAACAAAGGACGAGATAACAGGCTAGATTTGGTAAGAGAGATTCCCATACAGGAGTCGCTTTCAGAGGGCAAAATTGTGCCCCAGACTTCATAATCAGACCAGTGAGTGATATTTGGAGATTGTTTACACTGATTGGGAGGAAAACATTAGTGAAATCTTATCTGAAAAGGTACGACACTAACTTGTTTAAAGCTTCTTTGAAAAGCACTATAGGCCGGCGCTGCGGCTCAATAGGCTAATCCTCCACCTGCGGCACTGGCACCCCGGGTTCTAGTCCTGGTCGGGGCGCCGGATTCTGTCCCGGTTGCCCCTCTTCCAGGCCAGCTCTCTGCTGTGGCCAGGGAGTGCAGTGGAGGATGGCCCAAGTCCATGGGAGACCAGGAGAAGCACCTGGCTCCTGCCATCGGATCAGCGCGGTGCGCCGGCCGCGGCGGCCATTAGAGGGTGAACCAACGGCAAAGGAAGACCTTTCTCTCTGTCTCTCTCTCTCACTGTCCACTCTGCCTGCAAAATATAAAAAAAAAAAAAAAGAAAAGCACTATAAGACTGTTCACACTGTGCTGTTTACAGAGCTGAACTAGAGCTCAGCAGACTGCTGTGGGGAGGGCGTTCAGCCCAGCGCTGAGGTGCCCGCGTCCCACAGCAGGGCACTCGGCTCACTTCCCTGCTCTGGCTCCTGGCTCCAGCTTCCTGCTGTGCAGACCCTGGGAGGCAGCAGTGACGGCTCAAGTGGTTGGGTTCCTGCCGCCCATGTGGGAGACCTGGATAGTGTTTCTGGCTGCTGGTCCCAGCCCAGGCCAGCCCAGGCCAGCCCTGTCCTCTGTGGGCATTTGGGGAGTGAACTAGCAGGAGGCAGCATGCTCATTCTCATAGTCTCTGTCTTTTTGTTTCTCAACTAAGTAAATCTTAAAAATTAAAAGAAAAGCGCCCCCCCCCCCGAACCCCTCACAGTAAGGTGAACACCTGCCTGGCCCCACCCAGGTCGGCACGCAGCGCATGACCTGCTCTGGGCAGCCCGTGGCGTTCCACTTCCAGGTCACGGCCCTCGCTCCCCACAGCTGCCAGCCGCACCCAGAGTTCTCCAGTATCCACTTCCTTGCTCCTCTTTGTCGTTTTGCTGCCCAACAACACAGCACCCTGGGCAGCCGTGCCTGTCACAGCTGGCGTCACCACCAGGCTGCTGTGGGACTCCACTGCCTCTGCCCTCTGCTGAGTGAGTGGATCTCGTGGTTCTCGTTCTGCTGGTGGTGGACACGGACTTGTTTCCAGGTTGGGGCTGTTACAGAGAGCGATGGTGCGATATGTTTGGGTATCTCAGGACACATGAGCCTGTCTGTGTGTCGGTTTGTTTTGGAACCTAGGAATAAAACTGCTGAGACACGAGGAGCGCGTGTTGTGGTCCCCGCTCCACGTTCCTAACACTTGGTATCAGCAGACTCTAAAACCTTTTAAATCAATTTTTATTTATTTGAAAGAGAGAGAGAGAGAGAGAGCGTGAGAACACTTCTTTCTGCTGGTTCACTTCCCAAAGGCCTACAACAGTTGAGGCTGGGTCCTACCAAAGTCAGGGGCCCGAAACTCCGTCTGGGCCTCCCACGTGGGTGGCAGGAACCCAAGCACTTGGGCCATTTCCTGCTGCCTCCCAGGGGCATTGGCAGGAAGGTGAACTGGAAGTAGAAACAGGCTCGAACCCAGGTGCTCCAGTATGGCATGTGGGCATCCCAAGGGGGTCCTAGCATCTGCACCAGACGCACACCCCCATCAGGCTATTTTTGTCTGTCTGATGGGAGGATATAAGTAGCTTGTTGTAGTTTTGTATATTTCTTTTAAATAACTTTTTTTTGAGAGGCAGACACGTATACACAGAGAGAGAGACAGACGGACACACACACACACACACAGAGCTCCTACCTTTTGCTTTCCTCCTGAAATGCCTTCAATGGCTGGCGCTAGACCTGAGCTGGACCCAGGAGCCAGGAGTGGGAGGCCAGGGCAGCTGACAGTCCCTTGAGGCACCGTCTGCTACTGCTCAGAGCCTACATTAGCAGATGGCTGGAGTCAGGGGCCAAGTCCATGCACTGAACCCAGGTACTGCGACGTGGGGCTAAGCTACATGCCACCCACCCCTTTACAATTATTAGTTTTTATTTATTTGAGAGGCAGAGAGACAGGGGGGCGGGGAGAGCGAGCGAGAGGGAGAGAGCACTCCCATCTACCATTTCATTCCCCAAATGCCAGGCCTGAGCTGGGCTGAAGCAGAGAGCTGGGGACTTAACCCCGGTCTCCCAGGCGGGTGGCAGGGACACAGCGCTTGAGCCTCACCTGCTGCCTCACAGGGTGTGCATCAGCAGGAAGCGGGAATGGGGAGTGGAGCAGCAGGCGCTCTGCTACGGGATGCAGGCGTCCCAAGTGGCTCCTTAAACGCTAGGCCGACTGCGGCCCTAACTGTGGCCCGGGCTCTGCTGGCTGTTTGCATTTCCTCTTTTGAGAAGCCCCTAATGGCCTGTTGAGCACTTCCCCCGGGTTACCCGTGCTCCCCTCCGGATCTGTAGCTCCTCCGTCCGCGGTGCGTGTGCTGCCCATGTCTTTTCCTGGTGCTGCTTTGTGCTCCCATTCTTCTGTGAGGCCCCACCTCTAATGTAAACCCCAAAGCTGTCACTGAATCCTGGTCTGCTGCGTTATCCTCCCATCTCACCCCAGAATACAGCAAAGTGCTTTACAGGAATGCTTTTCAGAGCATAAATGGGTAGTTAGGGAGTTACGATGGAACTGTAATCCACTGTTTAAAATTTTAGGTATTTTAAAAAAGATTTATTTATTTGAAAGACAGAGTTATGGAGGGGGGAGACAGAGAGAGAGAGAAAGACAGAGACAGAGACAGAGAAAGAGAGGTCTTTCATCCGCTGGTTCACTCCCCAAATGGTCGCAATGGCCAGGGCTGTGCAAGGCTGAAACCAGGAGTCAGGAGCCTCATCTGGGTCTCTCATGTGGGTACCGGGCTCAAGGACTTGGGCCATCTTCCGCTGCTCTCCCAGGCGCATCAGCAGGGAGCTGGATCAGAAGTGGAGCAGCCAGGAATTGAACCAGAGCCCATGTGGGATGCTGGTGTCACAGGCAGTTGGCTTTACCTGCTACGCCACAATGTCGACCCCTTTTAGGTAATTTTTAAAAGCTAATTTATTTTTATTTATTTGAAAAGCAGAGCGAGAGTGAGATAATTTTCTACCAGCAGGTTCACTCCCCAAATGCCCGACAGCCAGGGCCTGGACCAAGCTGAAGCCAGGGCCACGAATTCAATCCTAGTCTCCGTGTGGGTGGCCGGGACCTGCTGTTTCCAGGATGCACGTTAGTGGGACTGGATAGGAAGTGGAGGTAGAACTCGACTCCAGACACTCCGATACGGGTATGGGAAGCCGGGCTCCCAAGCTTGTCCCGCTGCACCACGGTGCCTGCCCAAGGCCATTTAAAAAACTTTGTATTTCGCAATATAGTTTTCCAGGAAATTGCAAATACAGTAAAATCTTAAATAGTACAACATCAAAGCCAGGAAATTGACATGGCACATTGTGTGCATAGTTGTAGGTCATTTTATCATGTGTGCAGGTCTGTGTAAACATCTGCACAATCAGAACACAGAACCATCAAGCTCTCCCTCTTGCAGCCCCTCCCCTGCCACACCTGCCCCCTCTTCTCCCACCCTGCCCCCCACCTGCCCCCACCGTGCTCCCCGCCCCCCCACCTTGCCCCCTGCCCTCCCACCCCGCCCCCCCACCTTGCCCCTCCCCTCCCACCCCGCCCCCTACCTTGCCCCCTGCCCTCCCACCCCGCCCCCCCACCTTGCCCCTCCCCTCCCACCCCGCCCCCTACCTTGCCCCCTCCCCTCCCACCCCGCCCCCCCACCTTGCCCCTCCCCTCCCACCCTGCCCCCCCCGTGCCCCCTCCCCTCCCACCCCGCCCCCCACCTTGCCCCCTGCCCTCCCACCCTGCCCCCTGGCCACCAGCAGTCTGTTTCCCCTCTATACTTTTATCCTTTGGGGAATGCTACACAAATGGGATCAACTAAGGACACTTCAAAGAGTTTGTGGAAAACAGAATTAAGAGACAGATGCATTTATTTTGATGCAAAAATTTGGAATTCATGCAGTTTTTTTCATGACATCCACTTTCCATGAACTTTTTGAATACTCCTCATGTGCTTGGATTTCCAGGTTTTTGGCCCCCAAATACACTTATTTTTTTTTTTAAGATTTATTTATTTATTTGAAAGGCAGAGTTACATAGAGGCAGAGGCAGAGAGACAGAGAGAGAGAGAGAGAGAGAGAGAGAGGTCTTTCATCCGCTGTTTCACTCCCCAATTGGCTGCAATGGCCAGAGCTGCGCAATCCAAGGCCAGGAGCCAGGAGCTTCTTCCGGGTCTCCCATGTGGGTGCAGGGGACTAAGGACTTGGGCCATCTTCCACTGCTTTTCCAGGCCACAGCAGAGAGCTGGATGGGAAGAGGAGCAGCTGGTACTCGAACTGGCGCCCATATGGGATGCCGGCACTGCAGGTGGTGGCTTTAACCCGCTGTGCCACAGCACCGGTCCCCTTACTCATTTTTAATTCCATTTCCCCCACAGACTTCCTGAAGTCCCCTGGTCGCTCTGTGGCCTTTTCAGGTTGGATTTTCTCCTGCAGCGTCCCGCCCTGGGGGTCCACTCGGGTTGGTGTGGGCCTCAGCAGCTCCCGCTTCTCACTGCAGAGTAGCCTTCCACAGTGCAGCCAGGCGCAGTCCGCCCCAGCCGTGTTCTGGTTGTTTGCAGCATTTGTTACATAGAAGGCGGCTGTGGACACTCGTGGACAGGGCTGGGGGGACAGAAGTTCCCACAGCTCTAAGATACATGTCCCAAGGTGCAATTGGTTTGTTTCATTTTTTAATAGAGGAATTGTACCATTTTACACTCTCACCAGCAGTCCTTGGGAGACCCAAGTTCTCTGCATCACTGCTGGCATTTTTTTTTTCAAAGTAGACATCCTTGTCTTTTTTGTGATCTTTTTTAAAGATTTGTTTGTTTATTTGATAGGAAGACTTACAGAGAGAGAGAGAGAGAAAGAGAGAGAGAGAGAGAGAGATCTTCTTCCATCCACTGCTTCTCTCCCTAAATGGCCACAAGAGCTGGAGCTGGGCCAGCCTAAAACCCAGGAGCCAGGAGCTCCTCCCAGGTCTCTCATGTGGGTGCAGGGGCCCAAGGCCTTGGGCCATCTTCCACTGCTTTCCCGGGCGCATGAGCTGCACTCTAACCTGTGCCCATGTGGGATGCCAGTGCTGCTTATCCCGCTATGCCACAGTGCCGGTACCACTGCTAGCATTTAAAAATTGCTTATTTATTTGAAAGATGGGGGAGAGAGAGAGAGTATTTGAGCCGCCACCTGCTGCCACCCAGACACGTTAGCAGGAAGCTGGGTTGGGAGCAGAGTAGCTGGGACAAATGGGCACTCCCATACAGGCTGCCGGTGAGGACGCAACGACGGCTGTTTGACCCACGAGCCACGGCACTGCCCCTTGCAGCACGCTGTCACGCAGTCTCTAATGTCAGACGTTCTGCCGGGCGGCGGCGATAGCTCACTGGCCTTTCGTCTGCACGTGCCTGGGGCGAACGTCTTTCTGAGGGTTTATTTTCCAGTTTGATATCTTGGCCAGTGAACAGTTCCTTCGCGTCTTTTGCCCATTTTTCTGACTGGATTATTTGTTATACTATTGAGATTGGAGAATTTTTTTTTTTTAACAGGCAGAGTTAGACAGTGAGAGAGACAGAGAGAAAGGTCTTCCTTCCATGGGTTCACCCCCCAAATGGCCGCTACGCCCCAATCCGAAGCCAGGAGCCAGGTGCTTCCTCCCGGTCTCCCATGCGGGTGCAGGGCCCAAGCACTTGGGCCATCCTCCACTGCCTTCCCGGGCCACAGCAGAGAGCTGGCCTGGAAGAGGGGCAACCAGGACAGAATTGGCGCCCCGACCGGAACTAGAACCCAGGGTGCCGGCGCCGCAGGCGGAGGATTAGCCTAGTGAGCTGCGGCGCCGGCTTTTTTTTTTTTTTTTTTTTTTTTGACAGGCAAAGTTAGAGAGAAAGGAAGATCTGAGAATTCTTTGAGTCCGTTGTATCTGTGGTTTGTAAATACTCTGTCCCTTTCCATCCTCTTCATGGCTTTTCCAAGACAAGTGTGTGGTTTCCATAAAGTCTGATTCATGCCTTTCCCCGACTTAGGGAGTCATGTGTAGGAACTCCACCGAGCCCCAGGCCCCTAGGATGGAGAACCTTCCCGTGTTATTTTCTGAAGGCTTGCTAGTCTTGGGTTGCAGATTTTTTTAAAATAATTTTAAAAAATTTATTTGACAGGTAGAGTTATAGACAGTGAGAAAGAGACAGAGAGAAAGGTCTTCCTTCCATTGGTTCACTCTCCAAATGGCCGCTACAGCTGGCGCTGCGCCAATCTGAAGCCAGGAGCCAGGTGCTTCTTCCTGGTCTCCCATGCGGGTGCACAAGCACTTGGGCCATCCTCCACTGCCCTCCCAGGCCACAGCAGAGAGCTGGACTGGAAGAGCAGCAACCGGGACTAGAACCTGGCACCCATATGGGATGCCGGTGCCTCAGGTGGAGGATTAACCAAGTGAGCCACTCTGCCGGCCCTGGAGCCTGGAGCTTCTTATGGGTCTCTTGTGCAGGTGCAGGGGCCCAAGGACTTGGGCCATCTTCTACTGCTTTCCCAGGCCACAGCAGAGAGCGGGATCAGAAGTGGAGCAGCTGGGACTTGAACCTGTGCCCATATGGGATGCCAACACTCCAGGCAGAAGCTTAGCCCTCTATGCCACAGCGCCAGCCCCTACTTTCAGTTCTTGAAAAAAAACACAGTGCTACTTCCTTCTGGCCAATGTGGTTTCTTTTCTTTCCTTTTTAAACTGAAAGCTATTTTATTTATCTATTCATTTTAACTTTATTTGAAAGGCAGGGAGACAGAGAGAAAATGTCAGCGAGATCTTCCATCCACTGATTGACTCCACGGATGTCTGGGGGTGGGCTGATCTGAAGCCGGGAGTGGGGAGCTCCATCCAGGCCTCTCACGTGGGGGCAGGGACCCAAGCTCCCCAGCCTTCATCTGATGCCTCCCGGGGTGCACGTTAGCGGGAAGCTGGATCAGAAGCAGAGGAGCAGGGACTCGAACCCGGGCAAACCAATGTGGGGTGCGGTGTCCCCAGTGGTGTCTTGGCGGCTGCACCGAGTGCCCGCTCCTGTGTGTTTCTGATCAGGAATCTGCTGTGGTCGGCCCTGGCTCCCCTCCACCATGACGCTGGCCTCCCTCTGGCTGCTCCCGAGAGATCCGCCTCCATCTTTTGTTCTCAGCACTTGGCTCTGAAGTGCATTGCTGTGGGCTTCTCCGGGTTAGTTCTGTTTGTGTTCACTCTGCTTCTGGATCTGTTTGTGTTCACTCTGCTTCTGGAATCTGCAGCTTTGTGGTTTTTGTTTGTTTTGTTTGTTTGTTTGTTTAATGGCTTTTGCCAGGAACATTTCAAATATGAGTTCTTCAAATACCCATCGTCAGGCTGAGTCTCCTTCTCCTCCCCTGCTGGGACCAGGGACGGGCCCCAGCCTGGGTCCCAGCCCCGTGCGCCCCGGTGCACGTCCTCAGGCTCCCCTCCAGGTTGGGTAACGCCTCTGCCCTTGCTCCTCTTCATTCTGCAAATGAGTCCATGGAAGAAATGTCGTTTCCAGGTTGACACTTGATTCTCTTCTGTATTTTTAAATTCTTTTTCATTTGTTTCAAACGTGTTCCTAATCGCTGGTAGAAGCATTTTTACGACCAGTAACTTAAATCCTCTCTTGTAATTCCTCCATCTGCGTTGTGTTCTCCTCTGTCAATTGTCTTTTCTCGTTCAAACTTCCTTCCTAATACTAAAACAATAGATTTTTTATTTCTTTTTTTTTAAGATTTATTTTTATTTATTTGAAAGGCAGAGTTAGAGAGAGAGAGAGAGAGAGAGAGAGAGAGAGAGAGAGAAGTATTTCATCTGCTGATTCACTCCCCAAATGGCCACAAGAGCCAGGACTGGGCCAGACCAAAGCCAGGATCTGGAACCCCATCTGGGTCTCCCAATTGAATGGCAAGGATTGAAGCACTTGGGCCATCTTTGCTTTCCCAGGTGCATTAACGGGGAGCTGGATCAGAAGCGGAGCAGCTGGGATTTAAACCAGTCCTGTAGCTCAGGAGAGCGGCCTCTCTGGGTCTCTGCCTGTTGGCATCTCTAGGATGCTGGCTTCTCTGGTTCCTGGTCTGTGGCGTTGGAAGCAGAAAGTGGACCCAGGAAGCTCACTGCCAGGTTGTTTCTGGGGCCCGGAGCCCTAGCTGGTGTGCCGTCTTCTTGGCACCTCTCAGAGCCTTCTTGTGGGTGCTGTGCGGAATGGCCGGGCTTCTCCATGGTGCTGAGCAGGAAGGCTGTGGGGACGCGTGGCAGCTCCCTCTTCACAGAGGCACCTATCCACCCTGCAGTTCATCTCTGGCACGGCTTCAGAAGATACCCGTCGCTCTCTCTGACAGTCATGCTGCCCTTTTATACATTCTGGGACATGGTGTGGTTGGCTGGTTGTGCTTACAGTTCTATTCTTTTGAGACAGAGAGAGTCAGATTGATGGAGAGAGAGAGAGACCCCATCCAGTGGTTTACTTGCTAGACCCCTGCAGTGACCTCTGCCTGGGGCTGAAACCAAGAGCCAGAAACTCCACCCGGCCTCCCACGTGGGGGCAGGAACCCAAGGAGTTGGGTCACCGCCACTGCCTCCTGGGGTGTGCAGCGGCCGGAGCTGGATCAGGAGCAGTGCCAGGTGTCGCGATCAGCCTCTGTGACAGGGGGCGATGACAGCTTAACTGCTACACCTAGTCCTTGCCCCTGAGTTTGCTTCCAGTGGTAGCAAGCATGAAAATGGAGGAGGGCCTTCTGCTTTGTTGGGCTACAAAGAAAAACTTGCTTAGGGTTGACAGTTGCTCAGCAGGGACACAAATACTTCACGTGAACAGCAGACCTGGGAGCTGACGCACAAACCAGCTGCTTACTGGTGGGGGTTTCCGTACAACCTGGAAGCCACAGTATCCCGTTCACAAGAAAGGTCTGTAGTCTGAGTCGCCGTCGGGGCGGAAATACGTGCTGGGCATGGAAATTTCAGCTGTGTTTGGGGCTGGCTAATAGTGGTGTGCGCTCAAGGCTTTCTCTAAGCCATCGTAGAAAATGAGGAAAGGTTTTTAATAGAAGGCTTTGGTGGGTGGAAGAAGTCTTAGATAACCCAGAGGGGGGCTCGTCTCGCTGTCTGCCTCGGGGAGGAGTTTATTGACGCTGAGGGAGGGAGAGGGTGCTCCCTGCTGAGACGCCCCTCGGCCACTGGGTGTGGAAGGCGAGGGTTGCGTGCTGCACACAGACAGCAACACGCGCGCACTGTTCAATTGTTTTCCAGCGTTTATGAAACCGATACAAACTGCCCAAGAGGAAGACGCCTGCAGCTGCCAGTTTCCGGAGGAAGAGGAGGGCGGATATGAACCGTGAAGTGGGAGCCCCACGGGAAGCACGGGTGATTGCGTCTCTGATGTGAAAACCACCTGACAGGACAGCCACGACCACCTTGCCCAGTTTTTTCTGAATGCCAACCAACTGGCCGTCAAATTTGCACCACCCTTAGCAGATGCGGGGGACAGAGGGGGCATTTTCTAGAATCTTCTTCACAGGAGGGGCTAATTTTGTTTTGTTTTTAAATCCAAAGAAAATGAGAGTTTGACTTCTACCGCATGGGCTGATGGTTCGGCTAACATGGTCATCACGATTCAGGGCAAGTTGTGTGCTGACGTGGCACGTGACAATCAGCCATAAGATGTGGACGGGTTCCTGCTGTTGCCCCTCATTCTGTCTTTTAACACAATGACCCCCTCCCCTGGAGGGTCACGGCGAGGTCAGGGGGTCATCAGTGTGCTGGTCCCCTCGTCTTAGGAATTTTGATTGTTTTCCTTGTTCTGAAGCAGTCTGTTGCCGTGAGTGGTGATCAGGAGCCCCGGAGTTCAGTTTTGCGTCTCTGAGCTTCATGAAATCCGTGCGGTCCTGCAGACTCCCGCGGCCTGCTCTGGTCTCTCAGGGTTGTCTCTAGAAGGCCCAGTCGTGTTGTCGTCTGTGACTTGATGCATTCGCTTTGCATAATTTATTAACCCCGTCCCTGTCAAGGGATCTTCAGGTCGTCTCAGGCGTTTGCAGTCATGAACAGTGTCGCTAAGAATGTTCTCTTACGCGTCTCTAGGAAAACTTCTGGAGTTTCTGGATCACGTAGGGCACGTGAGCGCCCAACCTCAGGGGCTGGGCGTGCCTCAGCCAGGACACACCAGGACCACAGCCACATGACGCCATCTCTCAGGACGCCGGCCGCTGTGGGTCCGGTGGCCCCACTCTCCTGCCATGAAGTTCAAGGGCAATCGCAAGCCTTTCTGATGAGGTGGACAGCTCAGCAAGATGCCTGAGGGGCTGACTCTGAGTAACAGTGAAGCAGTGTCGTTCACAAAGCTCCTGCCCCGAGCCCTGCTAGCTTGGAGACGTGTAAACCCGTGTAAACCCGTGTAAGCTTATGTAAACCCGTGTAAACCCGTGTAAGCCAGTGCCTCTGCCATCCTGCGTGGCCCTGCCACAGCTGCGCCCAGGCTGCGCGCCCGCCCTGGTCTGGAGTCCTGAACGTAGGTCGCCCTAATAAACTCCATTCTTAGCTGGGGTTCCTGTGTTCGTTTCCGGCCCCAGGATTCCTGCTCCGTTGGGGGAACGTCCGTGCTCTGACAAGACAGACATACTGAATGGCCCCCAAATCTCATAGGTGACAGCACAGCAAAGGTCATTTCTTGGGGCCATGGGTGCTGCTGCAGACTGGCTGTGGCTCTGTCCTCTGAGTTCACCCAGGGGTGAGCGGGGGGAGCAGCTTGTACTCAGAACGCTGACCCTTTGTAGTTCTCCAGTTGGCTGATGCCAGTGTCTAGAGCGAGTCACGCAGCCACGCCAGGCATCCTACAGAGGCAAGGGGTCGTCATGGCACAGGGAGGGGCTGAACCAACGGTCCTCGAGTGTGCACCTCCAAAGGCAGGAGCCAACAATCAGTCTCTTTCGTACGTAGCTTCTTTCGAGCGTCTGTTACCGTGACAAGACACCAACTCATGCAGTGTGCTGTTGATCCACGTCGCCCCCTCCAGTATACCAGACGCCCTTACTCTGGGTCATCCAGTGGGTATAAAATGGCATCGCAATGTGGCATTGTTTTGAATTTTTGTTTTCTAATGAGTATCACATGTTTATATACCAGTTATGCTTCTTTTTTATGAAATATTTGCTGATCCCTTTTTTGGCCTGTTTTTAAAAATTAGTTGTCTATGGGGCCATTGCTGTGGCGTAGTGAGTAAAGCCGCTGCCTGCAGTGCCGACATCCCCTAAGGGTGTCCGTTGGAGTCCCAGCGGCTCCACTCCCCATCCAGCTCTCTGCTATGGCCTGGGAAAGCAGCAGAAGATGGCCCAAGTCCTTGGGCCCTTGCACCCTTGTGGGAGACCTGGGAGTAGTTCCTGACTCCTGGCTTCAGATCGGCGCAGCTGCAGCCATTGTGGCCATCTGGGGAGTGAACCAGCAGATGGAAGATCTCTCTCTCTCTCTCTTTCTCTTTGCTTCTCTATAACTCTGCTTTTCAAATTAAAAAAAATTCTTAAAAATATTAGTTGTCTGTTTCATATTCATTAGGATTATATATTCTAGACAAATAGTCTTTTAAAATCTTTTTTTAAAATTTATTTATTTGTTAGAGTTACAGAGGTAGGTAGGTAGGTAGAGAGAGAGAGGTCTTCCATCTGCTGTTCACTCCCCAAATGACTGCAACGGCCAGGGCTGCGCTGATCTGAAGCCGGGAGCCAAGAGCTCTTCCGGGTCTCCCATGTAGGTACAGGGGCCCAAGCACTTGGGCCATCTTCTACTGCTTTCCCAGGCCACAGCAGAGAGCTGGACTGGAAGAGGAACAGCCGGGACTAGAACCGGCTGGATCGGAAGTGGAGCAGCTGGGACTCGAACTGGTGCTCGTGTGGGATGCCAGCACTGCAGGCGGAGGCTTTACCCGCTACAGCACAGCGCCGGCCTCTGATCTTTATTTTTGAATTTGAGAAGCATAGAGAGAGAGAGAGAGTAGAGAGAGTGAGAGAGAGAGAGGACGCTCCATCCAGCACTTCAGTTCCCACGTGCCATGGCAGGAGTGGGCACTGATTGCAGGTCTCCCAGTGGGTGGTAGGGTCCCCGTGACTCACGCTATCACTGTCTTCCGGGGTGGGCATTAGCAGGGAGTGGAGGCATGAGCTGGAGCTGCTTATTGAATCCTGGGACTCCAAATGGGCTGCGGGCATCTTAGCCAGTGCAACTGCTGGGCCAAACAGCTGCCCCTACGTAATAACCTTTGGTCAGTTGTAAGTCCAAGGATAATTCAAAAAGTTTGTGGAAAATAGAATTAAAATATAAGTTTATTTTTGTGCAGATTTAAAAAAATATTTATCTATTTGAAAGAGTTGCAGAGTGAGAAGGAGAGTCAGAGAGACAAATCTTTCATTTGCTGGTTCACTCCCCAAATGGCTGCAATGACCGGGGCTGGGCCAGGCTGAAGCCAGAAGCCAGGAGCTTCTCCCAGGTCTTCCATGCGGGTGCAGGGGCCCAGGGACTTAAGCCATCTTTCCGCTGCTTGCCCAGGTGCATTAGCAGGGAGCTGGATCAGAAGTGGAGCAGCTGGGACTTGAGGCCGGCGCCGTGGCTCACTAGGCTAATCCTCTGCCTTGCGGCGCTGGCACACCGGGTTCTAGTCCCAGTCGGGGTGCTGGATTCTGTCCCGGTTGCCCTTCTTCCAGGCCAGCTCTCTGCTGTGGCCCGGGAGGGCAGTGGAGGATGGCCCAAGTACTTGGGCCCTGCACCCCATGGGAGACCAGGATAAGTACCTGGCTCCTGCCATCGGATCAGCGCGGTGCGCCGGCTGCAGCGTGCCGGCTGCGGCGGCCATTGGAGGGTGAACCGATGGCAAAAGGAAGACCTTCCTCTCTGTCTGTCTCTCTCACTGTCTACTCTGCCTGTCAAAAATAAAAAAATAAAATAAAAAAAAAAAAAGTGGAGCAGCTGGGACTTGAACTGGCGCCCATATGGGATGCTGGTGCTGCAGGCTGCGGCTTTACCTGCTGCACCACAGCGCCGACCCCGAGTTGTATGTTTTGTGTTTTGTCTCTGAGTTTAGACTGTCAGGGATTGGTTGTTGGGTTGTGCACGTGGGTCACGCGCACCCCAGCACCGTGTATTCAACACTGTGTCTTCTCCCTGTGGCCCTGCAGGTGTGGGGCTGCTCCGGACGCTGTTCTGCTCCATTGTCAGTTTGCTCATCCTGTGCCAGTGCCACACCATCCCTGTTACACTCCCCAATGCCCAGAACCAGCCAGAGCTAAGCCAGGCTGGAGCCAGGAGCCAGAACTCCGTTCGGGTCTCCTATGTGGGCCCAAGCACTTGGGCCATCTTCCACTGCCTTGCAGGACGTGCAGCAAACTGGACTGGAAGCACGGGGTAGCCACGACTCTGATCTGGGGTGCGGGCGTCTCCAGTGCAGCTTAACCACCGCACAGCGCCCGTCCCCAGTGCTTATTTCCCCGGCGCGGCCTCCTGCCTCACGGATGGCCCGGCCTCCAGTGCCGTGAGAGTCTGTTTCCTTTTGCACGTGATCTGTTGGTGGTTTTTGAACTAAGCTTGATCAGATTACGACGTTTTCTTCTATTCCTGGCTTGTGAAGAGGGCTTCTTTCTCTTTTTCTTCCATGAATGGGTGTTGAGTTTTATCAAATAGCTTTTTGGAGGAAACATACATTGGAAGGCAGAGAAAACAACTTGTTCGTGATGCTAAACGTTCTCAAATGGTTTCTCTTGGCTTTGGCGGGTGGCCACGTGGAGAGAAAATTCTGACCTGGGGAGGCTGAGCTTATGGCACAGGCTGCGTGACGCCTTTATCACGGGATTTGAGGGCACTTCAAAGATGCAGGGGGAATGGAATGAAAAGGTAAGTTTATTTCGGCACAAAAATTTCTGAAATCTATGTGTTTTTTCATACTACACATTTTCCATGAACTTTTTTGACGACCCCTTGTATTGTATTTTGATAAAATGTGTGTAAAAGTTACAAATGAAAAACAGGAACATGGGCCTGCGCCGCAGCTCACTTGGCTAATCCTCCACCTGCGGCGCCGGCACGCCGGGTTCTAGTCCTGTTGGGGCACCGGATTCTGTCCCAGCTGCCCCCTTCCAGTCCAGCTCTCTGCTGTGGCCCGGGAAGGCAGTGGAGGATGGCCCAAGTGCTTGGGCCCTGCGCTCACATGGGAGACCAGGAGGAAGCACCTGGCTCCTGGCTTCGGATTGGTGCAGCGCCGACCGTAGCGGCCATTTGGGGGGTGAACCAATGGAAGGAAGACCTTTCTCTCTGTCTCTCTCTCTCTCATTGTCTAACTCTGCCTGTCAAAAAAAAAAAAAAAAAAAAAAACACAAAAACCAAAAAACAGGAACATGGAGTATGAGTCATCTTTTCCCCAAAAGACAGTTAAAAAAAAAAAACTGAGAAGAATAAAATAATCCCATTTGGGGGTTAATTTAAGAAATTCAATAATTAGAATAGTTCAGTTTCATAGAAATAACTATTTCTGTGACCAAAGTAAGTTAATATATTTAGGAATATACAAGTTGATCATTTTCTAAGGGCTTGAAAACAAGCTCGGGTAGTTTCTGAAACAAATTCTGATTTTCTTCTTAGTGGAAGAGATCACTCTGATGGAAACTCTCGACCTGAGTGGTTCTGGCTGCTGAGGTGGTGTCTTCCTCCGGCGCCGTTTGTGGGCAGGTGTTGCCATCTGTGGGTGGGATGAGCTCAGGGACCACAGAGCAGGTGCAAGGTGACCGGCGTGTGGTGGGGCACAGGGAGTGATCATTGCCAGTGTTTCTTTTTTTTTTTTATAATCTGTTTTTATTAGAAGTTTTTCTGCTGTCTCTTTTAAAATATTTATTTATTATTTGAAAGGCAGAGTTACAGAGAGGGAGAGGGAGAGAGAGAGAGAGAGAGAGAGAGAGGTCTTCCATCCGCTCGTTCACTCTCCAGATGGCTGCAACGGCTGGAGCTGCACTGATCTGAAGCCAGGAGCCAGGAGCTTCCTCTGTGTCTCCCACGTGGGTGCAGGGGCCCAAGGACTTGGGCCATCTTCTACTGCTTTTCCAGCCATAGCAGAGAGCTGGATTGGAAGTGGAGCAGTTGGGACTCCAACTGGCATCCATATGGGATGCCGGCACCACCAGCTGTGGCTTTTGCCCACTACGCCACCGTGCCGGCCCCAAAGGTCATCACCAGCTGTCTTAAGGGCTCGGTGGGTGCTTGGCCTAGAGGATCATACGCTCAGTTGGAACATCGCCAGCCACACCTGAGGGTCTGGGTTCAAGTCCAGGCTCTGCTGGTTCCAGCTTCCTGCTAATGCACACCCTGGGAGGTGTAGGTGATGGCTAACCCCCTGCTGCCCATTCGGGAAAACTAGATTGAGTTCCAGGCTTGTGGCTGGCCCAGCCCAGGTTGTTGTAGGCATTTGGGATCCAACAGCTGGGAGCTCTCTGTGTCTGTACACTTCTCAAATAATTAACAGCGATGCATAAAAATTTAGAAGTAACTATTCTACTTAAAAAATAGGACTCTATAATAAAACATATGTATCATTTTAGCAGAAAAAAACTTGAGCAAAAAACTGGCTGTATAAAGTTTTATATATTTTGCTTTTGCAGCATCAAATCATAAAGGCTGGAGACGAAGCCACGCCCCATTCTCTAAATGGCGGGAATTCGGGCTTTAGTGCCGAGGGATATAAGCCGTTTGCAGTGCAGGATTTCCTTTCCGCCTCCAATCGACTTCTTAAGCACATCCAATGGATGCTGCTTTTATATCCGTATTGATTCAGATCGTTGTCTTTCAAATCAGTTAAACCGGCAAAGCCTGTCAGACCACTGTCCCCCGGGGGGGGGGGGGGCCCCCCCCGTCTCCTCAAATCCACTACGGAGGCAGATCGTGACACACTGTGACAAAGTCCCAGATGGCAGACCCTCACCTGGCCCGAGCCAGGGTCTCTGCTCTGCACTGGGAGCCCCATGGCAGACCCCCAGCCCGCCAGAGCCAGGGTGTCTGCAGAGGTCTGCTCTGGGAACCGCGTTAGGACACAAAGGAACCAGAAGGACCTGTCTCCCAGCAGACCACTGGCAGTCAAGGGCAGAGCTGCGTCACTGCAGACCTACTGTGCGCCAGGAGCGACTGCCCTCTGGCCCTCACAGGCTGGCACAGTCACTGTGGGTACCCGCGTGCTGCTGGGGGAGCCCCCAGGAGGAGGGGCGGGAGCAGGGGTTCCCAGCATGCCCGGTGGAAGGTTCCTACTCAGTGCCGCTCTGTTCAGCCCCGGGCTCAGCCAGCGCGGGAGAGGCCAGGGCTGGGGACTGAGGAGATGCAAGAAGCCGCGGGGCGGGCAGGGACCAGGCACCGCGATTTTATTACTCCGGCCAAGAAGCCCACTTGAACCCGTGCACACGGGCAAGCCGGCGAGGACTCCGATCACAGCTGCGTTTAGAAAAATCAGAAAATGGCGAGAGAGGTGAGACGAGGTGCGGAAGCCAGGGGAAGAGGCTCCTGTAGGAATCCCAGTGCGAGAGCAGAGAGGGGACGGGGGAGGGACTGCGGGGGGCAGGGGACGAGACCCTGGTTCTGGCCTGGGCAGCTGCCACAGACCCTGGAGGAGCTGGGGAGGGGAAGAGGGTGGTCCAGTGGCCGCACTGGATGCTGAGGACGCCCCCGCTGAGGACTTGCAAGGTCACCAGCGGAGTCAGAGGGGCCCGGGGGCGGGGCTGGGTCTCCAGAATCCAGCAAGTGTAGGGGAGTTGTGGAGACTGGGGGCGGTGGGGGTCTTGGGATAGGTTGTCAGAGATAGATTACCAGCTGCCTAGTTAATTTGACCTTCAAATAAACTAGGAATAATTCCCCAGTGTAAATACGTCCCATGCAATAATTAGAATAGGCTTTTATTAGAAATTGTGCCTATCTGAAATTCAAATTTAACTTGTTATCCAAATTTTTATTTGCTAAATCTGGCAAACCGAGCTAATGGCAGCCTTTGGTTCTGTTTTCATGAGAGAGGCTGGAGCAGGGTTGTGGGTGTTAGAGAGAGACCCAGATGGGGCACACAGGAGCTGGGGCCCCGGGGGGCAGGAGGGTGCGCGGAACCCCAGACGCTGTAGGCTCCTGGGCGTCGGGGAGGGGAAGGGAGGGAGTGCCTGCCAGAAGGTTGCACTGGCCAGGGCTTGGGGTAACAGGATCATGGCAGAGGCCTGGGGCACTTGAGGGGCCTTCCCCCTGGGGGAGGTGGGCCCCCATGCGGAAACACCCCCACTCTCCCAGGGGGCTCAGGAGAGGTGGCGGCGCTCACCTGTGGGCTGGCTCTCAGGAGGGCCTGGCGGGAGGTCTGTGGGACTCGGAAGTTGGCGAGAGCAGCCAAGGGATTCCACGCTCAGATCTTCACACATGAACGACGTAGCTTTCAGAAAGGCCACTTCACTACGCGGTTGATCTGAACCGAGGCTACGTGGCTCAGAGACGCCTTACAGCCCAGGGTGAGGGGCGTGGTGGTTCAGCCCAGGGTGAGGGGCGTGGTCCCCAGCAGGTTAAGCACCTCTTGGGATGTCCACAGTTGAGCCCCAGCTCAACACTTCCCATCCTGCTTCCTGCTAATGCATCTGGCTAATGGCAGCAGATGATGGCCTGAGTGCTTGGGTCGCCGCCACCCACACAAGAGACCCAGATGGAGCTCCCGGCTCCTGCCTGGCCCAGCCCTGGCCATTTTGGCCATTTGGGGAGTGAACCAGCAGATGGAAGATCTCACTCTCCCCCCCTCTCTCTGCCTTTCAAATAAATAAATATTTTAAAACCAAAACCAAAACCCCAGGCAAGAACCATATGCCAGGTACAGGCACTCCCATGGAGCAGGAGCCCAGTGGTGGGTGGGCAATCCAAGTGGGGACCAGTATGGAGCAGCTGGTTTTGGCTGTAGCCCCTGCGAGGGCAGAGAGCCTTCCTTCGTCCCCACCTCCCTTGGGGCCGCCAGCTCAAACTCAAGTCTGACAACTGGAGGGACTGCGATTCTTCCGACAGAATCGAAGGAAAAGCACTCCACACATTGAACTTCACTGCTTGCTTATTTGACAGTGAAGCTGTGTCTTTGTGTCTCCTGAAAGAGAAGTTCCAGGATGGCTTATGCAACATTAACGAATACGTTTTGCAGATGTAATGACTGTTCTCTGAGTACTCCTGGCACAAGAGCACTCTGGGAAGAACGTGTTTTTGAAAATAGAATTTTTTTTTTTTTTTTTTGACAGGCAGAGTGGACAGTGAGAGAGAGAGACAGAGAGAGAAGGGTCTTCCTTTGCCGTTGGTTCACCCTCCAATGGCCGCCGCTGCAGCCGGCGCACCGCGCTGATCCTGGCAGGAGCCAGGAGCCAGGTGCTTTTCCTGGTCTCCCATGGGGTGCAGGGCCCAAGCACCTGGGCCATCCTCCACTGCACTCCCTGGCCATAGCAGAGAGCTGGCCTGGAAGAGGGGCAACCGGGACAGAATCCGGCGCCCCAACCGGGACTAGAACCCGGTGTGCCGGCGCCGCAAGGTGGAGGATTAGCCTATTGAGCCACGGCGCCGGCTGAAAATAGAATTTTTTTTGACAGGCAGAGTTAGACAATGAGAGAGAGACAGAGAGAAAGGTCTTCCTTCTGTTGGTTCACCCCCCAAATGGCCGCTACGGCCGGCGCTGCACCAATCTGAAGCCAGGAGCCAGGTGCTTCCTCCTGGTCTCCCATGGGGTGCAGGGCCCAAGCACTTGGGCCATCCTCCACTGCCTTCCTGGGCCACAGCAGAGAGCTGGACTGGAAGAGGAGCAACCGGGACAGAATCTGGCACCTTGACCGGGACTAGAACCCAATGTGCCGGCGCCGCAGGCAGAAGATTAGCCAAGTGAGCTTTGGCGCTGGCCTTGAAAATACAATTTTGCTTCTGACTACAAAAGGATTTTTTAAAAGATATATTTATTTTTGTGAAAGGCAGAGTTACAGAGAGAGAGAGAGAGAGAGAAGGAGAGAGAGAGATCCATCCATCTTCTATCCGTTGGTTCACTCCTCAAATTGTTGCAATGGCTAGGGCTGGGCCAGTCTGAAGCCAGGAGCCAGGAGCTTCTTCCAGGTCTCCCACGTGGGTGCAGGGGCCCAGGCACTTGGGCCATCCTCCGCTGCTTTCCCAGGCCACGGCAGGGAGCTGAATCGGATGTGGAGCAGCCGGGACACGAACCGGCATCCATATGAGATGCTGGCACCACAGGCAGCAGCTTTACTCGCTATACATCAATGCTGGCCCCAAAAGGGTGTTTTTTTCAATTGCTCTTAGAAAGTTTCACCGGGGGTGGCCGTCTGGCTTAGCAGCTGAGACCCCTGTGTCCGTGTCAGAGTGCGGGGCTCAGTGCCTGGCGCTTGCTCCTGACTCCAGTTTCCTGCCCGTTCACATGCTGGGACACAGCAGTGATGGCTCACGTAATGGGGTTCCTGCCACCCACACGGGAGACCTGGATTGGGAAGTGAACCAGCTGGTGAGAGCTCTTTTTTCTGTGTTTCAAAAAAAGGAACCCTATTTCCACGCAGAGCTGCAGAATTCCTTAATTGAAAGGGAAAGAAAAGACGGGGACCAGAAGGAGACAGTGGCTGTTCCATGGCTGTGTCCCATCAAACCAGTGCCGGGGTCTCCTGGCTTCTCGCTGCCATGGTCTCAGTTTACCAGCCACACTCCTAGAAGTCACAGACAGCATGTGGGCCTGGAGGTATTGACAGTCAAATGTGCTGGGGCTGGCATTGTGGCGTAGTGACCAAAGCTGTGGCCTGTGACACTGGAGTCCCGTCCAGGCACCGGTTCATGTCCCGGCTGCTCCACTTCTGGTCCAGCTCCCTGCTAATGCACGTGGGAAAGCAGCAGAGGATGACCCAAGTGCTGTGCCCCTGCCACCCAGATGGGAGACCCAGAGGAAGCTCCTGGCTTCGGCCTGGCCCAGCGCTGGCCATTTTGGCCATCTGGGGAGTGAACTAACAGATGGAAGACCTCTCCCTCTCTGTGTCACTCCGACTTCAAAAATAAATAAATAAATCTTAAATTAAAAAAACCTGGAAAATCAAATGTTCTGGAGGGAATGGCATCCCATATATGTTTTTTCCTGCACTGAATTTAGAATTGTTGAATTAAAAGCCCAATGGAGTCTCAGAAATAAATATCTCTTACAAAATTCTAGGCCCTCAGTATCCCGCTAGCTATTTATATTTTGTTGCTGTTGTTAATATCATAAAGAATCTAAATGCTTGGAAGAAATTTCTAAAAACTACTCATCTTGGCAGATTACAATTTTTTCTGACATATTACACAGAAAAATACATAAAAATATTTAATATTACTCAATATGAATATTTGATGAGAGTTAATATTTAATATTGCCCACTGTCCCAGCCCTGGTCTTCCTGCCCTGCCCCTCCCCCACCAGCCACTGTCACCTGTTTAGCTGCTCCCCTCTCTGAAGCCATGTTCAGCCCATCTGAGTCCAGTGGGCTCGGGCCACGTGTCCAGCCGTGTGCATCCACACGGAGCCCTGGAGTTGTATGTGGGGTGTCGTGTGCTCGGATGAGACAGACCTTACAGCCAGAGTGCTCTTGTTATTTTTAAAGTCATGCGTTTATTTTTGTTTCCAAGGCAGAGACAGAGAGACCTCCACGTGCTGGCTCACTCCCCAGGTGCCCCCAACTCCCTGCACTGGACCAGGCTGAAGGCAGGAGCCAGGAACTCAGTCTGGGCCTCCTGTGCGGGTGGCTGGGGCCCAGCCGCCTGAGCTGTGCACCTGCAGCTGCCCAAGGTGCACACCTGGAGGAAGCTGGAATGAGCCAGGACTCAAATCCAGGCTCTCGGATGTGGGATGCGGGCAACCGGGCATCGTCACCACCGTGCCGCATGTCTGTCCCCATCTGTTGTCAGAGCTTCCACTGAGGTCAGGCCTTCTCAAGGTTGGAAAAAGAAAAACAACAAAAACAACTTACCCTGGGAATGGGGCGTGGGCATTGCTTGCCTACGAACGCTTCAACTGTGGTTTCCACCTGCTCATGTCTGACCGCAGCGGCTTCTGCTCGCTGGTACCGCGCAGTCATGCTAACCTTGCCTTGCTGTGCACGGCTCTGTGTGTGAAACCTCATCAGGAACTATGTAGGCATGCGCAGTGTTGTATCAGTTCCTGTGGCCGCCATGTAGCATTGGAATATCCAGTCAAATGTACGCATGTAGCCAGAGAAGGGAGACAAAGAGGCTAAAAACATACACAAGGAAACAGCCCTCTTTGTTGGAGGCTCACTCTTTTTGGATACGAATCCAGCTGGGCCTTAGTCAGGCATAATAATAAGACGGCTTCCTGGCCTTGGGGTCTCCTCTCTGTTCACGAATCCCGCTACGCTGCCTTTTTATTAGACAAGTAACTTTCCGTAGACAACTAGTGTTGGAACCTGCTGGGCCACAGAGGCCTAAACCCCCAGGCCAGATGGCATTGGGTGCAGACCACCACCTAAGGGCTTATTGCTGGCAAAGCTCCTCCCCTGGGGCATTCCAAACTGCTACACCTGAGATCATTGAGAACTTCACCAAGGAGCCCTCCCTGCCCCACACGGCCCCGCCCACCTCAGCAGGGTCCACCTGGCACTCTGCACCTCCCCCAACAAGCCCTGTAAGAAGGGACTGTGGCATAGCCGGTAGAGCTGCCACATGCAGTGCCAGCATCCCACATGGTCACCAGTTCGAGTCCCGGCTGCTCCTCTTCCCATCCAGCTCTCTGCTGTGGCCTGGGAAAGCAGCAGAGGATGGCGCAAGTCCTTGGGCCCTGCACCAGTGTGGGAGACCCAGAAGAAGCTCCTGGCTCCTGGCTTTAGATTGGCCACTTGGGCAGTGACCAGAGGATGGAAGACTTCCCTCTCTCTCTCTCTTTCTCTCTCTCTCTCTGCCTCTGCCTCTCTGTAACTCTGCCTTTCAGATAAATAAATAAATCTTAAGAAAAAAAAAAAAAAGGGACTCTGTCCACTGCTAAGCAGAAGGAAGCCTGGCTTCCAAGCCCCGGACCACTCTCTTTACCCCCGCTCTGTCCCTTCTAGAATAAAGTCTTTTCTGCTTTAACTGGCCACCTCCTTGCCTTCTCTGAGCCCTAAAATCCTAAGACCTAAGAGCAAATCGATTTCAAGAATCACGAAACCCTCACGTGGCCTTCGCCGTGCCGTGACACAAACGGGGGACTGCTGGCTCCAGCCTGCGGTCGCCGCTCATTCTCCTCACCAAGGTCAGTGCTGGAAGCTGCAGTCTCCGCTGCCCATCCCGGGCACTGCAGGAAGCCGTGCCCCCCAGAGGGGCCGGGGGGCTCTGCAGAGGCCTTGCTGGGTTTCCCCACCCAGGCCGTGAGCAGTCCCTCGGGCAATGAAGCTTTGGTAAAACCCCAAAAGGACAGGGCTCAGAGCGCAGCCGCACAGCTGAGGGTCCTGGCGCTCGGCCTGGCCCGAGAGGCCCTTCACGTGGGTCCCCATGATGTCCTCTAGGAGCAGCCAGTGGCTGCGCTCCCCTGAGCCCTGGGGGCCACCTGGGGAGTTAGAGGACCTCCAGGTAGAGGTGTGGGACCTCCAGGTGTGAGAACTGAACCGAGGGAGAGGCCGGGGCTGCTGCGGCTGCAGAAGTGACCCCATCCCCACCGCAGGTCGGCTCGGGCTGTGTCGGGAGAGGACGGCACCGCAGCCGGGGCTGAGTCTGGGTTGGCTCTTCCTTCTCTATTGTCAGAGTCTGCGGCCCAGGAAGGGTTCGTCCACGTCCAGTAGTGCCGTTGAGGACAAGGTGGCGTTCTCTCAGTGTCAAGGAAAACTTCCAGTTTTTCTGTGCTTTTCCGGGATAATCAAGGTAAGGTGTTCAGTTAAAACTGCCCCCCCCCACCCTACTCCAAGGGGCTTTGGGTCCCCTAGGAAGTTCCGGGAGGGATTTCAGGACTTCTGCCCCCAGGAAGCCTCCCCGGAGCCACATCCCAGAGAGCAACATGGGAGGAGGAAGGGAGGGCCCCGCCCGTATCCACAGGTGCTCCGGTCCGAATCAGGCTGGGCTGAGTTCCCGGAGCCGCTCGCCTCGCCTGTCAGGTGTATTCTCGTCATCAGACCCGGCTGGCTGCTTCACTGCTAACAACAACCAAAGCAGACGAAAGCTGCCGAGCCCGGTCCAAGCGAGGCAGCGGACGTTTTCCTTGCTGATTCCACACACGCCGGGTCTCAGAGCAACGAAGCTCCTTGATTAAGGAGGAAAATGACATTAGAAAGGGCATTAGGGGAAAACACCTGCCACCGGACAGCCCCCAGGAATGGTCGACTCAAAAAACAGCCAGATAAAGGCAAATGGAGCGTTTGAAAGTAGGTGATGGATACAGGTGACAGATTAGGTAGATGATTGGCAGAGAACGGACGGGTGATAGGTAAGTAGATAGATTATAGGTGGATGATGCATAGGTAGCTGGATACATGATAGACAGATGACAGAGAGATATAAGTGTGCATCAATACATAGAGGGAGGTATAGAAATAGGAATGGATGAGGATGGGTGCATGGATAGTGGATGGTGGGTGGGTGGATGGTGGGTGGATGGTGGGTGGGTGGTGGATGGATGGTGGGTGGGTGGGTGGGTGGATGATGGGTTTGTGGAATACAGCATCTAACCCTGTAGACATCATGAGGCTTCACCTTCCTCTGGATTTTGAAGCTGAATGTACAGTCTAGAATCAGCTGATCTTCCAGAATTCTATCTTTTCCTGCTAGGAACTGAATCCAGCCCTCCCAGGTAAGAAGCCTGGGTGTTGCCCCAGCTTTGCCCCCCAGCCCCAGCACCACACCAGTCCACATCTCCGGCACCCTCTGCTTGCACAAATGTGACGTCGTTGCTTTGCTGCCCGAGTTGCTGGGTGGCTTCTCCACGCTCCCGGGGTGAAGTTCAAAGTCCCAGGTCCCCATGCAAGTCTGTGGTCTGCAGGCTTCCCTCAAACTGCTGGTGCTTCTGCGCACTCCGCGCTGTTGCACGGCGCTGGGCTCGTCACAGGCGCTGCCCTCTGCTGGAAACGCCTGCTCTGCTCTGAGTGTGTGCGTCGCCCCCAGGCCCCAGATCCACGGGTTACACCCTAATCCCCAAGACGGCAGAATTGGGAGGTGGATGTGGGGGTGACCAGGCTGTGAGGGTGGCGCCCTCGTGCCTGGGTTCAGGCCCCGAAGGGGCTCCTTTACCGCGTGAGGACACAGAGGCATCGTCTGTGAGCCCCGCAGTGGCCCCACTGGACGCTGCATCTTCCGGGGCCTCGATCCCGGCTTCCCAGCGTCCCGAGCTGTGGGAGCACATTTCTGCTGCGTACGAGGCACGCGGGTTGCGGTGTTTCGCGAGAGCATCGCCCTTGTTGACACCTTGTTTGGCAAAACCTCTTCTTCCTTGGCCATCTCTGCGTGGCTGGGACACCGCTCACTCGGCACAACCACCTTCCTCGGCTGGCGCTGCCGCAGCCTCCTCCCAGCCCGGCGCTCCGCCCCTGCTCCCTCCCCGCCCACCTTCCCTTCCCCACCGGAGACCCCCAGAGAAAATCTCCAGTTCCTGGGCAAGTGCTGGGCGCCAGAGGGCACTTCATAAATACTTCCGGAATATTCTCCAAGGATCCTTTTTTTTTTTTAAGTAAAGATTTATTTTATTTATTTGAAAGTTACAGAGAGAGGTAGAGACTGAGAGAGAGGCGCGGGGTGGGGGGGTCATCAGTCTGATAGTTCACTCCCCAATTGGCCACAATAACCAGAGCTGTGCCAATCCAAAGCCAGGAGCCAGGAGCTTCTTCTACTGCTTTCCCAGGCCATAGCAGAGAGCTGGATTGGGAGAGGAGCAGCCGGGACTAGAACCGGTGCCCATATGGAATGCAGGCACTGCAGGCCAGGGCTTTAACCTGCTGCACCACAGCGCTGGCCCCTCTGTCACCCCTTGAAGTGGAGAAAATACCTGATATTCCATCCTATGAGGACCACGAGGGGAGAAGGGTTCTTTCTCCGATTCAGCCCCTGGTTATCTGAGAAAACAGCCACCAGTTTTCGCCTACGGATCCACACTGAAGAGGCAGCTGTGCAGTGGGGCCGAGCCGGTCCTGTTTAGGTTGTGTCGATGTGGGAAGGCGTCGGTCAGGGTTTTAAGCAGATTCATTTTTCTCACCACATTCTTGTCTCACGGTGGTTTCTCTGGGGATACCCTGGCACAGCTCCAGGAAGAAGCAACAAGGCCACATCAGCCTGAGGTTGACAGTTTGCCCATGAATTTCCACGGGCTGTTTATAGAGCCCGGGCAAGTAGGGCTGTGGCTGCAGCGCCTGCATCCCACGCGGGCACTGGTTTGAGTCCTGGCTGTTCCACTTCCGGTCCAGCTCCCTCTTAATGCACCCGAGAAAGCAGTGGAAGAGGGCCCGGGTTCTTGGGCCCCTGCAGCCACTTGGCAGACCTCCAGGGGGCTCCGGGCTCCTGGTTTTGGCCCTGCCCAGCCTCGGCCGTTGTGGCCATCTGGGGAGTGAGCCGACAGATGGAGGGGGAATCTCTCTCTCTCTCTCTCTCTCTCTCTCTCTCTCTTTCTCTGCTTCTCGCTCTGTGACTCTGCCTTTCCAATAATAAAGAGGTTTAGCTTTCATATTTTACACCTGTCAATCACAGCCTAACTTGTAGAGATCTCGTTCAGACGGCTGCTTCCCTCTCCCGGGCCTGACGTCAGCACTGCCCCTTGCCGAACAGGACTCGGGGGCTCCCGGTCCCTCCCAGGCTGCCCAGGACGGGGGCTCCACGTGCGCCCCTCATTCGGCGCAGCCAGCGCTCGGCTCTCGGTGATCATCTGGACTTCATTCGCCAAAGCTGACCAGGAGCTTGTGACTCCCCCACCGTCACCGCGCGGCTGTCATCGGTGCGTTTGTGGACAGCGGGCACGTTGTCCCAGCTCAGGGCTTCCACCCGAGCTCTGTGGCTCCCGAAGCTGAGCTTTTCAGTGTTGTTTGCCTTCTCTTCCCGAATGTTCGTCCTGGATGTTCCTCCTGATGTTGGGTGAGCACTGTGGGTATTGGTGTTTCCGCAAGGAGGAGGCTGGCGTTGTGGCGTAGCAGGGCCCCTGGTCCCATGCAGGCCACACAGAGGAAGCGCCTGGCTCCTGGCCGCGGTCTGGGCCAGCCCCTGGTCATTGCGGCCATTTGGGTGTGAACCAGCAGAAACAAGATCTCTCTCTCTCTCTCTAACCCTTTTAAAACAAACAAATAAATATTAAAAAAAGAAAAAAGAGTTGGGGCCGGCACTGCAGTGTAGCAGATAAAGCCGCCACTTGCAGTGCCGGCATCCCATATGGGCGCCAGTTTGAGTCCCGGCTGCTCCACTTCTGATCCAGCTCTCTGCTATGGCCTGGGAAAGCAGTGGAGGATGGCCCAAGTGCTTGGGCCCTGGCATGCGTATGAGAGACCCGGAAGAAGCTCCCGGCTCCTGGCTTCAGATTGGCTGAGCCCCAGCCATTGCCGCCATTTGGGGAGTGAACCAGCGGATGGAAGACCTCTCTCTCTCTGTCTCTTCCTCTTTCTGTCTGTCAAATAAATAAATCTTAAAAAAAAAAATAATTGATGCAAGGAAGTCCGGTTTATTTGGGAGGCTGGCAATCCGGGGAGATGTGAGCCCTCCTGTCCCCAGGACCATGTCACTCGCCCGGGTGAGCAGGGGAAGAAGGGAGGGGCCCGAGACGGCCAAGCCTCGGGCAGGCCGTGGGGCACCGGCAGCGTCACAGCGGCCGTTTCCTGCTGGCTCGCGCGTCCAGTCCCCTGCACTTGCTGACCGGAGCCCGGTTCCCCTGCAGGTTCCAGCCCACTTCCTCAAGGCTGGTCTCTGGAATTCTTGAGGGATCAGTGCTTATCTGTTAAGTGAAATGCTAAGTCTGATCAGCTTCAGAGCCAACAGTCAGCTGTTTTAATTTTAATATCTATTTATTTGGAAGGCAGAGTTACAGAGAGAGACCGAGACAGAGAGAGCTCAACTGGAGGTTCGCTTCCCAGATGACCACCACAGCCAGGGCAGGGTCAGGAGCCGGGAGCTCCACCTGGGCCCGCCTCCTGGGTCGTAGGGGTCCAGGGCCATCTTCAGCTGCTCTCCAAGGCTCACTGGCCGGGAGCTGGATTGGGAGAGGAGCAGCTGGGTGGACTCCGTGCTCAGATACGGGATGCAGGCTTTGAGAGGGGTGGTTCAGCCAGCCTGCACCACAGTCAGCCCCGCAAGTCCATTTCCAAAATCCAGACCCAGGTACCGGTAGGTCATGAACGGGCGATTGGAGCGCTCTGGGTCCCTGGAGAGCAGAGATTAGACGTGTTCAGATCCTGAGGGGCTGTGGCGCAGTCTTTCTCCACCCACTCCCCCCTCCTCCCTCAATCCCGCCTCCCTCCTTTTGATGGCTCTCTACGAGACACTCGGATATAATCCTTTTAAATTAAAACTGCTTGAAGTATTTGGAAGGCAAGGAGAGAGGAGTCTTTTTTTTTAAAAGATTTATTTATTTGAAAGGCAGAGTTACAGAGAGGCAGAGAGAGAGAGAGAGAGAGAGGAGAGAGAGAGAGAGAGAGGGAGGTCTTCCATCTTCCATCTCTGGTCCGCAGAATGCTACAACATCCAGGGCTGCGTCAGGCTAAGCCAGGAGCCTGGAACTCAGTCTCCCACTAGAGCAGCAGGGACTCCAGCACTCCAGCTGCCTCCCAGGGTGTGCAGGAGCAGGAAGCTGGCGTGGAGGGGCCAGGCTCGAGCCTAAGGCACTCAAGCTAGGACATGGGCATCCCAAGCTATAGCTTTCGCTTTTGTTTAAAAGTTATTTCTTCGACAGGCAGAGCAGCGGGAGGGTGGGGGTGGGAGGGGTGGGGGGAGGGAGAGAGAGAGAGAGAGAGATAGAGAGAGAGAGAGAGAGAGAGGTCAATCTTCGATCTGCAGGTCCACTCCCCAAATGTCTGCAACAGCCAGGACTGGGCCAGGCGGAAGCCAGGCGCCCCACCCTGTCTCCCAGGTGGGTAGCAGGGGCTCCAGCACTTGGACCTGGGCCATCTTCTGCTGCTTTCTCAGGGGCATCAGCAGGGAGCTGCGCTGGAAGCAGAGCAGCCTGGACTCGGACTACTGCTCAGATACGGCTGCCGGTGCCGCAAGCGGCAGCTTAACCTGCCGTGCCACAGCGCCGGCCCGCCAGGCAATGCCATGACTGTTCCATCAAACACCGGACCCAGACGTAAACATTGGACTCGGATGCGCAGGCATCTACTCGCTCAGCACTTGATCTTGTAGATGTCCCGGGAATTCTGAAGTCAGACAACAAACTGAGCAGAACAAAGTCCCTCCGCCACCAGAGGGCAGTAAACACCAGTGTGCCGGCGCCTCCCGGGCATCGCAGAGCGCTGGGCGGGAGCGGAGCCCTAGGGTCCTTTACTCCACGGCTCCCCTGTTGCGGGTGGAGGGTGGCTGACGAGGGTCCGAGACTCACCCGAAATCACGGTGCCAGAGGCCGGGGTCTGCAGCCCTCGAAGGTCAAGGCCCCACGTGGAGGGAAGGAGACAGGCCCGAGGCTCGTGCTCGGGGCTTTGCCGTCCAGTGCTGGCGTGCAGCTCCCCGAGGAGGAGGCGGCGCGAACAGCCACGTTGCAACGTCAGCGGGAATGGCTTGGAGTGGCCTGTCGGGCCTGACCCTGGCCTAGCCCTTGTCCCCAGGGACAGCCCTTCCCCTGCTAGAGCTGTGGGCTGGACCCTTGAGGAGACGGGCATCCCAGCCCGATTCCACAGAGACGGGTCCTAACGTTCCCCGGAAAAGGAAAAGGCAGCTGGAGGCGGACCCGGCTCTGTGGGACCAGCTTGGCGAGAAGCAGTCAGGTCTTTCCGTCCCCACACGGGGGCGACAGTGAGCGCCTGAGGCCCAGGCACCGTCTGACCCGGGGAACTGCTGCTGCCCTCTGCAGGGCTCCCCCCACTCCCCGGTGGCCTTGACCCTCACCGCGTGCCCAGTGCCCATCCCACCCTGCGCTCGGCCTCCCTCTCATCCCCTCCGCTCTGCTCGCTGGTCCGGGAACCCCCGAGCTCAGCCACAGGACGTTCGTGTTTGCTGCTCCCCTTGCCCTGAGCTCTGACCAGACATTCAGCACCCCTGGGGGCCAGCCCACCCGGACCCCCCAGACACCTCAAACGCAGCTCGATCCCGACTGGTCGAGGCCGGTTGAGCCTTTGCTTTGGGTTTGATAGTGCTGGGCCTCCTCCATCCTCACAGCCTAATAGTTCCTTAGCCTGGCTGGGTCTGCATTGGTCTGTGGGCTGAAGACAGGCCTTTGCGAGGACTGAACGAAAACCCGCAGTCGTGTGTGTGTGTGTGCGTGTGTGTGTGTGTGCATGTGTGCGTGTGCAGCATGTAACACAGCACCTGGCCCATGGGACAACTCAATGAAAGGACACTTTTATAAAGATCTACTTATTTATTTGAGAGGCAGAGTTACAGAGAGAGAGAGAGAGAGAGAGAGAGAGGTCTTCCACCTGCTGATTCACTCCCCAGATGGCTGCAGTGGCTGGAGCAGGGCTGATCTGAAGCCAGGAGCCAGGAGCCTCCTCCAGGTCTCCGAGGATACAGGAGCCCAAGAACCCAGGCCATCCTCCACCGACCTCCCAGGCACGGCAGCAGGGAGCTGGATCGGAAGCAGAACAGCCAGGATCCGAACTGGCGCCCGTATGGGACTCCAGCCCCACAGGCGGAGGCCCAACCCGCTACACCACAGCTCTGGGCCCTGAATGGACACGTTTACAGCAAAGGAGACCTCTTCTGCCATAGCCAGCACCTCCCACCCCCTCTCCTAAGACAGAAAACGGATTAATGTCAACTGGAATTTGCCGTCTCTCTCACCATCTACAGTTAGTTGACACTCAGATTGGTGGCAGTTTAACCTACTACACCACAGCGCCAACCCTGGGTCATGGGGTTAACATGTGAATCACAGGAATGTGATTCACATGTCCGGTCCCTGCCTCGCGCGTCTCTGCCTCGCTCCCCTGACGCGTGCCTGCGCTGCTCCACACGTGAGCTCTGAAGGATGAGACCCGACCGTGCGCCCAGACGCTGCCCTGGAGAGCGTCACGTTGGCAGATTTGAAGTCTCAGACAAAATGACCAGCTGCCCAGACAACGTGCAGTTCACCAAAGGAAAATACATACATGAATAGTCTCAAACTATCGGGGAAGTTGAAGCAGAAGTAAAGACCTTGGGGGTCAGCAGCGTGGTGCGGGGGGTAAAGCCGCCCCCTATGAGGCCGGCATCCCATATGGGTGCTGGTTCAAGTCCCAGATGCTCCACTTGCAATCCAGCCCCTTTTAACGTGCCTGGGAAAGCAGTGGGAGGTGCCACCCATGTGGGGGACCCGGGTGGAATTCCTGGCTCCTGGCTTCGGCCTGGCCTGTCCCTGGCCATTGTGGCCATCTGGGGGATGAACCAGCAGATGGAAGATTTCTTTCCTTCTCTGTAACTCTGCCTCTCAAATAAATAAATAAGTCTTAGAAGAAGTGACAATCCCGCACGTGGCGTGCCTGTTTTGGCCCCGGCTCTGACTCCTGCCTCCAGTGCCCACGGATGCAGGCCTTGGCGGGCAGCAGCGATGGCTCAGAGTAACCGGGCTCCTGCCACCTGCCGGGAGACCCGGACAGAGTTCCCAGCCCTCAGCTTCGGCCTGGACCAGCTCTGGCTGTTTGGAGAGCAACCAGTGGGCGGGAGCTTTTTCTCTGTCTCTCCTTCTCTTTGTCTGCCTCTCTGCCTTTCAAATAAATTTTAAAAAAATTAAATCCAAAAATTTGATCTTATGCCCAAATGACTTTACAGGTTTTTCTGAACTGTCTTGGAGCAGCTCACTCCTGTCTTACACGGGTTCTTCCCGAGGCCAGAACGAAGGGGCCTCTGTCTCCCATGCGTTCCGGGGGGCCAGGGTAGCCTTGATCCCAAAACCAGGGAAGGAAAATCAAAGGCCGATCTCACTCATCAACACGGAGCAAAAATACTGAGAACATATTAATGTGCTGGTTAAAAATACTCACGCACATCATTTGTTATTTCTAAACTCCAGAGGTTACAATGAGTCTCCCCCAGCCGGAGCGTGGCGCAGGGCGAGTGACTTGCTTCTGATGACATCAGGAGATGAGAAGACGGGGCTGCCTCTCGGGCACAGCCTCGCGGTCTCAGACGGCAGCTGCCGGCTGCTGGGTTTGGGGCCGCCTCGCAGAGAGTGGCCTGGCGGGGACCGTCACGTGGGTGAGCTTGGAAGCACCTGTGCCTCAGGATGACTTCCACTCAGGCCAAAGAATGGGCGACCCAGAGCCAGCTGCTCCCAGGTTCCTGGGAGAACATGGGCCAACCAGTGCCTACTCCTTGAAGCCACTCAGTTCTGGGATGATTTCTTACAGGAATGCGATTCACATGTTAACCCCGTGACCCAGGGTTGACGCTGTGGTATAGTAGGTTAAACTGCCACCTGCAGCGCTGGCATCCCATATGGGCGCCTGTTCGAGTCCTGGCTGCTCCATTTCCGATCCAGCTCCCTGCTAATTCACCTGGACAAGCAGCAGAAGATGGCCCAAGTGCCTGGGCCTCTGCACCCACGTGGGAGAGCTGGAAGAAGCTTCTGGCTCCTGGGTCCTGGCTTTGGTCTGGACAAGCCCTGGCCATTGAGGCCATTTGGGGAAAGAACCAGTGGATGGAAGACTTCTCTCTCTCTCCTCCCTCGCTCTCCCTCCCCCCCCCTTTTCCTCTCTCTCTCCCTCCTCTCTCAGCCTCTCTGTAACACTGACTTTCAAATAAAATATTTTGTGTATTTATTTGAGAAGCAGAATGAGAGAGAGAGGAGAGAGAGAGAGAGAGAGAGAGAGAGAGAGAGAGAGAGAGGTCTCCTATCTGTTGGGCTAGACTAGGGCTGAAGCTGGGAGTCAGGGACTGGGAGTCCATCCAGGTCTCCCATGTGGGGACAGGGACCCAAGTGCTTGAGCCATCCCCTCTGCCTCTCAGGGTCTGCATTGGCAGGAAGCTGGAGTCAGGAGCAGAGCCAGGGAGACCAGGAAGAAGCTCCTGGCTCCTGGTTTCGGATCGGCGTAGCTCCAGCCATTGTGGCCACCTGGGGAATGAACCAGCAGATGGAAGACCTCTCTCTGTCTCTCTCTCTCTGCCTTTCTGTTTTATTTATTTATTCAAATAAACAAATAAATAAATACATCTTAAAAAATGAAAAAAAGAAACTGGAAGTGGTGGGCACGGAGCCTCCCCCTCGATTTTAACCCGTGAGACCCACCTCGGGCTCTGGCTTCCCGCGAGAGGGACGGCCCGGGGAAGCCCTGCAGCCGTCTGGGATGGTGTGCGCTCGGCAGAGGCTGCGCCAGGGCAGGGAGGGCAGAGCGTGCGTGAGGCCCAGGGGAGGCGGTGCAGACCTGAAGGACGAGTGCTGGCATTCTCACGGCGACTCGGTCACCACAGCCGGACCAGGGACACAGCCACCCCCGCCAGGGGCCCTCTCGACCCTTTGTAGCCCCCCACCACAGTCTCCCACCCCCACCAGCCACCGGCTTGCCTATTGTCTTCACAGCTTAGCTTGAAGTTTCTAGAATTTACATAAATGAACTACGTTATTCTTGGTTTATTTTTTGTCTGATTTCTTTCTTTTTAAAATTTTCATCATCATGTAATTGACAAAAATTTTATATGAGTGCATATATGGTGAACAGTGTGACACTTTGTAGAATGTGTGTATATTATATACATATATTACATATATGTTGGTTGAATCAAGCTAAATAAAACACACATTGCTTCCTGCACTTATTCTTTTTATGGAGAGAACACCTCAAATCTACTCCTGGGGCAAGCGTTTGGTGTGGTGGTTAAGATGTTGCTTGTGATGAGGGCCTGAGTTCGAGTCCCGTATCCCATCTGCACTCCGGCCTCCTGACAGTGCAGACCCTGGAAGCCATCAGGCGGTGACTCGAGTACTCGGGTCTCTGCCGCCCACGTGGGACCCGAGTTCCCGGCTCCTGGCCCAGCCCTGGCTGTTGTGGGCATTCGGGGAGTGAATCAGTAGATGTGAAATCTCTCTCTCTCCACTCTCCCTCTCTGTGTGAAAATCTCTTAAGTTTTGGAGAATATAATACGCTGTGATGAACTGTGGTTGCCACGTGGCCGGGCAGCTCGCTTGAGCTCACTGCTGCTGTCTGACCTCTACTTGTCTGCTTTGGCCAACATCTCCCCAGGCCCCAGCCCAGCCTGGTAACCACCGTTCTTCGCCCGCCTTCTAGGAGTTCCTGGTCTGGTTTCTCTCATTTCCCCTGGAGATTTGGAGACTCTCCCATGTTGTTGGCTGTATCAGCAGTGTATTCCTTTTCCTGGCTGGCTAATACTCCACCGTGTGCTAATCACACCGCTAAATTTGCTTCTCCATTCCCGTTAGCAGGCATCTGGGTTGTTTTCAGTTTGCAGCCGTTGCAGACGAAGCTGTCATGGATGTTTTTGGGTCACAGTGTTCTCTTTTCTCTTGGGTAAGCACCTAGCAGTAGAACGGTTGGGTGTTATGGTAGGCGCATGTTTATTTTTAAGGAATACATAGCATTTTTTCTTACGCAGTCTATCGTGTGCTTCTAACACCTGCCGTGAGCCTCTCCTGTGGCCATGTCTACTTTGCCTTGTCCTGCTAGGACTGCAGGAGGGACCTCTGTGACGCTCCCGGCTTTCTCACCCGGGTGTATCCTCGAGCTGCAATCAACACATCAGAGATGACCGACAGCTGATGGCCACGCAGCCGCGTTTCCCAGATTCTGCATAGAAGAGTCAGCTGGCCTGATTGGTGCTGGTGCCCTTGGCCTCTGGCCATGGCCGTTAATGCCAACGTGAGCATTTCAGAGGTCCCTCTGTGGGAAATAAGCCCACCTGAGACCACCTGCCCACCGAGGATGGACTCAGAGGCATGAAGGAAGCAGAAAGTGAGGTGTTTACTGTTATTGACACAGATAGCCGCGGTGGCAGCTGGAAACAGGTCCCGCCTTCAGACCTCAGGTCCCGCCCTTAGACCTCAGGTCCCTCCCTCTGGGACTCAGGTCCACCCTCAGAGACTCAGGTCATCACTCAGGGACTCAGGTCCACCATAGGGACTCAGGTCCACTCAGGGACTCAGTTATACCCTCTGGGACTCAGGTCCACTCAGGGACTCAGGTCCACCCTCAGACTCAGGTCCCGACCTCAGGGACTCAGGCCCAGCCTCAGGGACTCAGGTCCACCTCAGGGACTCAGGTCCACCTCAGAGTCTCAGGTCCACCTCAGGGACTCAGGTCCACCCTCAGACTCAGGTCCACCCTAGGGACTCAGGTACACTCAGGGACTCAGGTCCACACTCAGAGACTCAGGTCATCACTCAGGGACTCAGGTCCACCTCAGGGACTCAGGTCATCACTCAGGGACTCAGGTCCACCTCAGGGACTCAGGTCCTCCCTCTGGACTCAGGTCCACCTCAGGGACTCAGGTCCACCCTAGGGAGTCAGGTCATCACTCAGGGACTCAGGTCCACCTCAGGGACTCAGGTCATCACTCAGGGACTCAGGTCCACCTCAGAGACTCAGGTCCACCTCAGGGACTCAGGTCTACCCTAGGGACTCAGGTCATCACTCAGGGACTCAGGTCCACCTCAGGGACTCAGGTCCACCCTAGGGACTCAGGTCCACCTCAGGGACTCAGGTCTACCCTAAGGACTCAGGTCCACCTCAGGGACTCAGGTCCACCCTAGGGACTCAGGTCCACCTCAGGGACTCAGGTCCACCCTAGGGACTCAGGTCCACCTCAGGGACTCAGGTCCACCCTAGGGACTCAGGTCATCACTCAGGGACTCAGGTCCACCTCAGAGACTCAGGTCCACCTCAGGGACTCAGGTCATCACTCAGGGACTCAGGTCCACCCTCAGAGACTCAGGTCCACCCTCAGGGACTCAGGTCCACACTCAGGGACTCAGGTCCACCCTAGGGACTCAGGTCCATCTCAGGGACTCAGGTCCCTTTGCACCTGTCACAGTTTCTCACTGGTGAGTGAGTTGGGAGGTAGAATCTCCACCTGCCCCGTGCCCTGGGCAGGGAGAGGGAGGGGTGGTGGGGTGGTTGTTGCTGGGCGGACCTAGGACTGGGGCGAGGCAGCTGCACTGTGGAACCATTGAGGCTCCAGGAACTGTGGTGGGAGCAAGAGCGCCGCTGAGCTGGCGTCCGGTGGCCACCGATGACAGAACTGCCGAAGTCCACAAAGATGACGAGTGGTGGACGATTCGCAGAGCAGCCCCGCAACCGAGCTTCGGGTTTGCAGCCATCTGTCCTGCACTGCGGGGCCCAGACCATGGCTGCACCAAGGCTCAGCCAACCTTGTGCAGAGACTCCACCATCAGTTCTCTCACTGTCACGGGCAGGGAGGATCTGAATCGTGGCCTGTGTCGGTGATGTCCAGGGAAAGCTAAGCATGTGGAGAAGGTGAGCTCAGAAGGGATTTGGGAGAGATTTTTAAGAGCATTTTAAAGTACCGATTTTGTGCACTCTTACTGAAGTGCAGTCAAGGGGGTCTGCTTTTATTTATTTTTTAAAGATTGATTTATTTACTTGAGAGGCAGAGTTAGAGAGAGAGAGAGAGAAATCTTCCATCCACTGGTTCACTCCCCAAATGGCCGCAGTGGCCAGAGCTGGGTTGATCTGAAGCCAGGAGCCAGAAGCGTCTTCCTGGCCTTCCTTGTGGGTGCAGGGGTGCAGGGCCCAAGCACTTGGGCCATCTTCCACTGCCTTCCTAGACCGTTAGCAGAGAGCTGGATCAGAAGAGGAGCAGCTGGGACATGCACTGGGGCCCACATGGGATGCCGGTGCTGCAGGCGGCGGCTTTACCCACTGCACCGCAGCGCCGGCCCCCAGGGCTCTGTTTTAAAGACAATCTCTGATGGAGGCTCATGCTCACCCGAGTACATCCTGAGCCACCTGACGTCCCAGCCACCCAGAGACGCACGTGGGACCGGGTCCCCTGAGGTTCTAATGGAGCTGGAAAACTCCTTTAACTGATGGCATCCCAGTTGTCCCAGCAGAACACATTCCCCATGTGTGTGGCGATGCTGGTGCAAACACGCCTACTGCGCTCCTGGTTGCGTAAAAGCAACACACACACAGTCACACACAGTGTGTTCTCCCTGACAGTACTAATAAACCACTATAGTATAGTTTATGTATTTACTTTCTTCTTTTTAAAAGTATTTTATTTACTTGAGAGGTAGAGTTACAGACAGTGAGAGGGAGAGACAGAGAGAGAGAGAGGTCTTCCACCCACTGGTTCACTCCCCAAATGGCCTCAATGGCAGGAGCTGAGCCAATCTGAAGCCAGGAACCAGGAGCTTCTTCTGGTCTCCCATGTGGGCACAGGGGCCCAAGCACTTGGGCCGTCTTCTACTGCTTTCCCAGGAGCATTAGCAGGGAGCTGGATCAGAAGTGGAGAAACCAGGACTCGAACCAGCGCCCATATGGGATGCCGGTGGCGCAGGCGGGGAATTAACTGGTACGCCACAGCGCTGGCCCATTTACTATACTTTCTTAAAAGATTGTTTTATTTATTTGAAAGGCAGAATTACAGAGAGAGAGGGAGGGACAGAGAGAGAGATCTTCCATCTGCTGGTTTACTCCCCAAATGGCCACAATGGCCAGGGTTGGACCAGGCTGAAGCCAGGAGTCTGTTAAGGTGGCAGGGCCCACGCACGTGGGCATCTTCCACTGCCTTCCCAGGTGCATTAGCAGGGAGCTGGGTGGGAAGCAGAGCAGCCATGGTCCCTGTGCATGGCATCACCAGCACTCATACACGGATGCTGGTGTCGCAAGCGGCGGATGAACCCCCTGCACCACCACGCGGCCCTGTGTTTCCTATACTTTAGGTCATTGTTCCTATACTTTAGGTCATTGTTTCAGAGTGAACGCCTTCTTCTCAAAACTTCCCGTAAAACAGTTGCCTCTTGCAACTCCTGCTGACCGCGTCTCTCGATGTCACTGACCTGTATCACCCAGGTTGGTTGGTGTGGGTGCGTCCATGACATTTGCTCAATGACAGTCACCCAGCGTCGCGTTTCTGAGTGTATCCCTGTTGCTAAGCAACATGATGGCTGAGTTGAAGTCTCCTTCCTTGTTCCTTCCATTAGTCAGACTCATTGGTGTGTGGGCCCTTTGCATAATCCATCGCTACTGTAGCTCACAGGTGGTAGGCATTTTTCTTTAACTCCCTTAACCCCAGCAGCCCAGGTGAGGGCTGCGGTGGTCCCCAGTGTTCTGGAGAAGGAACAGAGACAAGAGGAATCAACAGCCCAGGTCCCCCAGCCACCAGGTAGGGCAGGGTTCTCACTAGAAAGTCTGGAGTCTCGTGGGTGTACCCACACCCCGGACAGACCGCAAAATAGTCACAGCCCAACAGCGAAGCAGGGTAGGCTGCCGTGTGGTTCGCCTGGGACGCCTGTCAGAGTGCTGGCTTGCAGCTTGGCTACTCTGCTTCTGATCCAGCTCCCTGGCAGTGCGCCTAGGGAGCAACAGATCATGGCCCAGCTGCTTGAGTTTCTGCCCCCACATGGGAGTCCCAGATGGAGCTCCTGGCTCTTGGCTTCGGCCTGGCCCAGCCCTGGCTGTGTGGCCATTTCAGGAGTGAACCAGTGGATGAAAGATCTCTGACTCTATCACACAGCCTTTCAAATGAAGAAATGTTTTTTAAAGTTTGCAAACGGCCCCTGTGTCCCCCAACCAACCTACAGCTAAACCGCTCTGGATTGGCTCAAGTATTCCTCAACCTAAGAGAGTGTTTCTGTGCATGGCTGAGTCCAAAGTTATTCCCTATAATGGCTCTTGTTCCAGCTGCTCCACTTCCAATCCAGCTCCCTGCTAATGGCCTGGGAAAGCAGCAAATGATGGCCCAAGTGCCTGACCGCTGCACCCACGTGGGAGACCCAGATGATGCTCCTGGCTTTAGCCTGGCCCAGTGCTGGCTGCTGTGGCCATTTGGGGAGTAAACCCACAGATGGAAGATCTCTCTCTCTCTCTCTCTGTAACTCTGACATTCAAAATACATAAATAAATCTTCAAAAAAAGGTCATACCCAAGTCCCACACTTTCGGTGGGGCCCACACAGATGGAGCTCACCACGCTGCCCTCCATCGTGTCTGGTAAGATGGCCAGAGGCTGGCCAGCACCGCGGCGTCAAGTCGGCTCCGGCAGACGGTGGAGACCTTGGAGCGGAGACAGCGCTGCGGACGGAGGAGCGCAGGGAAGCGAGCAGACGCCGTCCGGGAAAGATGCTCTGGCCTTGCCGAGCGGCCGCTGGCTCTAAACAAGAGCGGTGACTCACAGGAGACCAGCAGAGCCTGCCTGGACCCGGGAACGGCTGCTGCGGATGGGTGGGGTGCCGGGGCACCGGGCCGAGGCGGGCCAAAGCTGCGTGGTGCTCTCTCAGACCGGTTGCATTTCAGGGGAATGTGGCATTGACGCGAAAAGGAAGTGTGGCTGGAGACACAGCCGGAGAGGCGGATTAGAGGGACAGATGTGGAAGCCATAAAGGCGAGGGAGAAGTCGGAGTCAGTGAGAGTGCGGCCCAGCGAGGGAACCGGCGACGCCAGGCGCTGGGCCGGTGCCAGGCTCCTCGCTCGATGGGCAGAAGTCGGCGGCGAACGCCAAAAGCCCGTCAGCGTGTGCATTTCCGGGTCTGATCCCCTCAAATCCTGGATCGCTTAGTAAGCGCCGCGGCAAGATGTGGTGACGGCCCTGGCTTTGGGAAGAGACCCCGCGGTTCCTGTGCTGCACTCTGCCTCTGGGCCGAAATGCAATCCAGTCCCAAAAAATCCATCTAAGCGGCTTTGTTTTTAAAATACGATGGCTGACGGATATCCCAAGTTCGTTTCTTTCTTTTTAAAAAAGATTTATTTATTTATTTGAAAGTCAGAATTACAGGGGGAGAGAGAGGGGGAGACACAGAGAGAGCAATCTTCCATCAGGCAGTGGCTTTACCTGCTACGCTATGGTGCTGGTCCCCCAAGTTCATTTCAAATCTGCTTTAAATTCCAGGTATTTGGGGCTGGCGCTGTGGAGCAGCAGGTTAACGCCCTGGCCTGAAGCACCAGCATCCCATATGGGCGCCGGTTTGAGTCCTGGCTGCGCCACTTCCAATCCACCTCTCTGTTATGGCCTGGGAAAGCAGTAGAAGATGGCCCAGGTCCTTGGGCCCCTGCACCCACGTGGCAGACCCAGATGGAGCTCTTGACTCCTGGCTTTGGCCTGGCCCAGCCCTGGCTGTTGTGACCACTTGGGGAGTGAACCAGCAGATGGATGGTCCCTCCCTCTCTCCATCACTCTGCCTTTTGAATAAACAAAAGAATTTAAAGAAAAATGAGGACTGGGGGAAAAAAAAGGCCTTCTGGTTAAATCTTGTGAATTAACGAATCTACTAAAACCCGAGTTATCCACGGAAATCATCCCCAGCTCTCGTGGGAGTGCCTGCTGAGGTGGCGCTCTGATAGTCACAGCACTCAGGGACGCTGAGGGTCAGGACCCCGGGCAGGGACGCTGTGTCTCTGCTCCATGGCTGCAGGTGACCTGCCGCGGCGGCTGGGGTCATCCAGCTGCTTCCTCACTCCCCAGTGGGGCAGGGGATGCAGGCCGACACCTGGAGCCGGCTGGGAAACTCAACCACGGGCTCCCCACGCGGCCCAGAATTCCCTGCTGGTGGCCACAAGGTGTTCAACCCAGGTGTCCAAAGCTGAGTGTCCCAGGAGGCAGAGAGGAGCCACCTCCCCTTGGGTGACCAAGGGCCAGGAGCCACACCAAGTCGCTTCTCCACGGCACTTTTGCTGCAAGGCGTAAGGTCCACCAACGCTTCCGTGTGGCTCCCGTCGGTGGGTGCAGTCCGATTCTCTTCCCTTGAAACTGGGCCATACTTGGTTACTTACCACGAGCAGTGTGGCAAGAGGGATGACGTGTGACCGTGAGACCAGGTGACGAAAGGCGCTGCGGTTTCTTTCTGTCTCTCTGCACTGAAGCATGGCCTGGATGTGACAACTCGCAAGAGCTCTGCAGAGAGGCCCATGTGATGAGGAGCTGAGGCCCCCTGCAGCCTGGCCACGGGGACGCACAGCCTCCCACCAGTGACTGTGGAAGAAGCCGTCTGGGACGTGACCCAAGCCTCCAGGCCTTACAGCCCCCACTGATGTCATGAATTCAATGAGACCCCACAGACCCCAGGGACACAGAGCAGCCACCGTGGTCCTAACCATCAATCACCCCGCAGTCCCAACCCTAAGGGATAAACAAAATCATGAAAACATACCTGCTGCTCCCGTCTCACACGTGGACTTGATATCACACCTGCCTGATATCACTCCTGGAATGCTAATGTGTCTTGAGAAAGTCCAGGTGCACTCCAGTTAGCCACGGTCACCCGTGTCCGTCAGACCCTCATTCCCCTGCCTCACTGCACAGGAATCCACTTGTCTTGTGGCCTCCCACAACCACACTTCCACCCATCCTCCGGTGAGACACTTGATGTGGTCCTAAACATGTCCACGTCTTTCAGGGGTCTCCTGGCCCCTTCCATCTTCTGTGACTGGTGGTTCTTCTTCTTTTTTTTTTTTGACAGGCAGAGTGGACAGTGAGAGAGAGAGACAGAGAGAAAGGTCTTCCTTTGCCGTTGGTTCACCCTCCACTGGCCGCTGCGGCCGGCGCGCTGTGGCTGGCGCACCACACTGATTCAAAGGCAGGAGCCAGGTGCTTCTCCTGGTCTCCCATGGGGTGCAGGGCCCAAGGACCTGGGCCATCCTCCACTGCACTCCCTGGCCACAGCAGAGGGCTGGCCTGGAAGAGGGGCAACCGGGACAGAATCCGGTGCCCCAGCCGGGACTAGAACCCGGTGTGCTGGCGCCGCAAGGCGGAGGATTAGCCTAATGAGCCACGGCGCCGGCCGGTTCTTCTTCTTTTTAAAGATTTATTTATTTATTTGAGAGTTACAGAGAGAGAGAGAGAGAGAGAGAGAGATCTTCCATCTGCCAGCTCACTTCCTAAATGGCTGTCATGGCTGGAGCTGGGCTGGTCCGAAGCCAGGAGCCAGGAGGTTCATCTGGGTCTCTGGGTCTCCCATGTGGGTGCAGAGGCCCAGGCACTTGGGCCATTTTCTGCTGCTTTCTCAGGCCCATTAGCAGGGAGCTGGACTGGAACTGGAGCAGTCAGGGCACGAATACGGGTTGCAGGTGTCGCAAATGGAGGCTTGAACCTCTGTGCTGGCGCCATGACTGCTTCCTTTATACTGGCTTTCCAGAAACATATCCTGAGCCAACAATGGACCCTTCTCAAATTCCCAAGGTGTAGAAACTGAGATAGTAAATGTTTGTCATTTTAAGCCCCTGGGTGTTGGGGCAACTTGCAATGGAGGCCTGGCAGGGCTGGCACCAGCCAAGGGAAGCTACACACGTCCCACATCTCAGTGGGAAAGGCGTGAAAGACTTAGTGGACAAGCTTGAAACAGCTTCAGAGCAAAACTTGCTTTCACTTGCTTTTTCCTTCTTAATGTCAACACCAACAAGACGTGGTAAGAATTCCGGACGCTGGGCCTCCACTTGTGGCACCGCACCCCATATGGGCACCAGTTGGTGTCCCTGGCTGCTCCTCTTCCAATCCGGCTCTCTGCTATGGCCTGGGAAAGCAGTAGAAGATGGCCCAGGTCCTTGGGCCCCTGCACCCACGTGGCAGACCCAGAGGAAGCTCCTGGCTCCTGGCTTCGGGTCGGTCCAGCTCCAGCTGTTGCAGTCACTGGGGGAGTACACCAGCAGATAGAAGATCTTTCTCTCTACAACTCTGTCTTTCAATTAAATAAACAAATTGCTTTTAATGGCCTTTTATTTAATAAAAATTTATTTATTAATTTATTTGAAAGTCAGAATTACAGACTCAGGGAGAGAGAGAGAGAGAGAGAGAGAGAGAGAGAGAGATCTTCCATGTGCTGGTTCACTCCCTAAATGGCTGCAATGGCCAGGGCTGGGCCATACTGAAAGCAGGAGCTAGAAATTTCTTCCAGGTCTCCCACGTGGGTGCAGGGTCCCAAGCACTTGGGCCATTTTCTGCTGATTTCCCAGGCACATTAGCAGGGAGCTGGATCGGAAGTGAAGCTGCTGGCACTCAAACTGATGCCCATATGGGACACAGGTGCTGCACACAGTGGCTTAACCTGCTGTGCCACAGTGTCAGACCAATAAATAAACCTTTTAAAAACATGCAAAATAAACTTTTCTAGACTAAAAAGGTACCAAAGAGAAACTTGGTACTTTTGGAATGAAGGAAAAGCAATAATGAATATTTGACTCAATATAGTAGGCTGTTTCTGCTGTTTATTAAGTTCTTTAACATACGTTGTCTGATAAAAGGAAAAACTATTTCACAGTCCAGTGGCATTTTCAAGGAATGTGGTGGCAATACACAGGGGAGCTTTAATACAAGGAGGGGGTAAAGAGACTTCCGTGCTCACACGGGCGCACATTCACTTGAAGCGTTAGCATTTCAATCTAAGTGCACTGTGAAAAGCTAGGCATATATTACACTCTCTAGGTAACCACTAAAGAATAATACTAAGAGGTATGAACAACAAGTCTGTACTGTAAGTAAATTTAAACTAAGTGTTGAAAAACATCCAAATAATCCAAAAGAATGTAGGAAAGGGGCAACAGAGGAATAAAAAAAAAAACAGTGGAAACAAAACATACTCTACAAAATGACAAAGTGAGAGGCCTGCATTAAACCATATCAATAACTGCATTAAATGTAAATGGTACAAATTAAAAACAAGGGTTGTCAGATCAAATTAAAAATGTAAGACATGAGGTGGCACTGGCATAGTGGGTAAAGCCGCCACCTGTGGTGCTGGCATCCCATATGGGCACCGGTTCTAGTCCCGGCTGCTCCTCTCCTGATCCAGCTCTCTGCTATGGCCTGGGAAAGCAGTGGAGGATGATCCAAGTCCTTGGGCCCCTGCACCCACATGGGAGACCTTGAAAAAGCTCCTGGTTCCTGGCTTCAGATCAGCCCAGCTCCAGCCATTGTGGCCATTTGGGGAGTGAACCAGAGGATGGAAGACCTCTCTCTCTCTCTCTCCTTGCCTCTGCCTCTCTGTAGCGCTACCTTTCAAATAAAAAAAAAATAATTCTTAACAACAACAACAAAAAAACACAAGACCCAAATATGGGCTCTATTTAAAGAAACTCACTTTAAAGAAATTTATGAATATATAAAAGCAGAGAATGAAAGAGGAGATAGTATAAAAGTATGGGTCAAGATGACAGGGCTCCCAGCCTCGGGCTGCAAGGACTGCGTGGTTGAACGTGTGGAGGAGTTTCCCTCGGAAGCAGGGCGAGCGAGGAGAGCAGCCCAGGGAGCAGAGATCCAGGGCAGCCCTAGGGCAGAAGTCGAATCAGTCCTGTCCTGCCTCTTCACTGAGAGTCAGCTGGGGGAAGACTGGGTGAGAACCTGTGGGGTCTCCCACGTCATGGTCCTGAATTTCAGATTTTTTTGGTTTGTTCAGTATGGGAGAGAATCTAATTCCTAACAGGCAAGAGGGAAGCTGCCCTTCCTCCAACTACATCCTGGCCACCGCCTGTTCCCCGGGGAGTTGGGGAATAACTTCTGATTCCAGAATCTTCCAGAAAGGCTTCCGAGGCAGCATAGCAAACCATTTGTGTGGCTTCCATATTGAGTGCAGGGTCACTTGCCGATTGTGCTGGGTGCCCTGGCGGCTACTTCACAAGGCTGTAGCTCTCCTAACCCTCCCAGCAGCTTGGGTGGGAGGTGACTGACAAGGATCACCAGAAATCCCACCTTAGCGGAGAGGGAGAAACTCCCCCCGTCTCACAGAGGGTCTAGGCTTGCAAGCGTGCCCAGTCCATGCCTTTCCCATTCTGCCACACACCTGACGAACGCTGCTAGCAATCGCAGATAAACAGTGGTGACTCCACTGCGCATAACAGAGATGCAGCCCCGTGTTGTTCCTTTCTCTCCTGAGTTAGCGATGGATCCATTCTCTGACTTGTTGCAGAGAGCTCCCAGATAACTGAACAGGGGGTGGTCCCAGGCAGGTGGTGCCCAGGGAGGCAGGGTTCGACGCCCCGCACCCCTGCCCGCCCTGACGGGCCTGCGCGTGGAAGATGTGATGACGAGAGCCTGGCAGAAGCCACCTTCCCGGCGAGGCCGCAGTGGTGGGGGCTGACGTGGCGTCCCGGCGCGCGGAGCTGAACACCTGGACGTGCTGAACCTCAGGAGACACCTGGGAGCAAATTCTCGTGTCTGTAGGGAAAGGTGACTTTCCGTACTGACCTGATGTCATTCCCACCCTAAGAAGGGGAGAGCAGCTGCCCCGCGGATAAATTCCCGCATTTACTACTGAATCCCAGCAGGGATTTGTCAAGGACACGGGACAGCGGCGGGAAGCGTTTTCCTTTCTTTCTTCCTCTTCTTTTCTCTCTCTCTCTCTCTCTCTCTCTCTCTCTCTTTTTTTGCAGCAAGGTAATTTATAATCCTAATTTTTAAAAAGATTTTATTTTTATTTATTTGAAAGACAGAGTTACAGAGAGAGGTAGAGCCAGAGAGAGAGGTCTTCCATCCGCTGGTTCACTCCCCAGTTGGCCGCAACGGCTGGAGCTGCGCCGATCCGAAGCCAGGAGCCAGGAGCTTCTTCCAGGTCTTCCACATGGGTGCAGGGGCCCAAGGACGTGGGCCATCTTCCACTGCTTTCCCAGGCCACAACAGAGAGCTGGTTTGGAAGAGGAGCAGCCGGGACTAGAACCGTCGCCCAAATGGGATGCCAGCACTGCAGGCTGCAGCTTAACCCGCTACGCCACAGCGCCGGCCCCTCTCATTTACTTTTAAAAATCACAGATGTATGCATTCTTTTTTTTTCTTTAAAGATTTTATTTATTTATTTGAAAGTCAGAGTTACACAGGGAGAAGAAAGGCAGAGAGAGAGAGAGAGAAGTCTTCCTTCCGTTGGTTCACTCCCCAGTTGGCCGCAACGGCTGGAGCTGCGCCGATCCAAGGCCAGGAGCCAGGTGCTTCTCCCGGTCTTCCATGGGGTGCAGGGCCCAAGCACTTGGGCCATCCTCCACTGCACTCCCGGGCCACAGCAGAGAGCTGGCCTGGAAGAGAGACAACCGGGACAGAATCCGGTGCCCATACGGGCTGCTGGCGCCACAGGCGGAGGATTAACCAAGTGAGCCACGGCGCCAGCCCCTGTATGCATTCTTCAAAAATTTTTGCTTTGATTCTAAACTTGAGGATACTGATACAAAAAAGAATTCTGGCAGTTTTAGCCTAGATGGGAAACACTGAAATGGTGAAATATATATTGTTTTATAATAACTGTTGGTAATAAAATACCTTCTAATAAAAGAAGATGTTTTCCATAGAAATTTGATACTTTCCCCCAGATGAAATATTTTATGTCAGGGCTAGCACTGTGCACAGCAGGTTAAGTCTCTGCTTGAGAGGCCGGCATCCCATGCTGGAATTCCAGTTCCAGTCCCGGCTGCTCCACTTCCAATCCAGCTCCCTGCTAATGCACCCGGGAAGGCAGCAGACGATGGCCCAAGTGCTTGGGTCCTGCCATCCACACAGGAGACCCAGATGGAGCTCCAGGCTCCCAGCCCAGCCAGCCCCAGCCCCTGATATTTCGGCCCCTTAAGGAATGAACTGGCGTACGGAAGACCACTCCCTCTCCCTTTGCCTCTCTCGCTCTGCCTTTTAAGTAAATAAAATAAATCTTAAAAAAAAGAAGAAGAAAAAGAAACTATGAGTCAAAATAAATGAGAGTGGTTATACCAATATAGACAAAACAGATTTCAGAGTAAGAATGACTACTATTGGAAAAGGATATTACATAAAGACAAAAGGAACAATTTGCCAAAAAAAGACAGCATTCCTTAATGTGTATGCACCAAAGAGCTCAGAATACATGAAACAAAATTTGGTAGAATTAAAATGAGCACTAGACAAATCCACAGTTATTCTTGAAGACGTCGACACTCTTGTCTGGGTAATCGGTATAAAAACAAGTGCAGAGGCTGGTGCCGCCGCTCACTCGGCTAATCCTCCGCCTTGCGGCGCCGGCACACCGGGTTCTAGTCCCGGTCGGGGCGCCGGATTCTGTCCCAGTTGCCCCTCTTCCAGGCCAGCTCTCTGCTGTGGCCAGGGAGTGTAGTGGAGGATGGCCCAAGTGCTTGGGCCCTGCACCCGCATGGGAGACCAGGAAAAGCACCTGGCTCCTGCCATCGGATCAGCGCCATGCGTCGGCTGCAGCGGCCATTGGAGGGTGAACCAACGGAAAAAGGAAGACCTTTCTCTCTGTCTCTCTCTCTCACTGTCCACTCTGCCTGTCAAAACAAAAACAAAAACAAAAAAACAAGTGCAGAAAACCAGCAAGTATATATGTGAAGTAAACACTGAGAATTGTAGAACATTTCACCCAAAAACAACAGGATGTGCCTCCTCAAGTGCACACGGACCATCCATTAAAGTAGACCATATTTTGGAGCATAAAACTTTAACCAATTTAAAATCATTAAAATTATGCAAAACACATTTTCTAAGCATAATGAAATTAAACTAATAATTATGGAAAGACACTTGAAAATACAAAAATATTTTAAAATTTTTAAAATAGACTTTTAAGTAACCGGGGGTCAAATAAGTCACAAAATCAGAAAACATTTTGGACTAAATAAAATAAACAAAATATCAAAGTTCATGGAGTCCAGCTAATGCAAAATATAAAAATTTGTGGATTCTGCTTAGGAAGAATCTAGAGTCTAATTCCTAGAACAAGGAAGTAAATCTAGCAAAATCACAGGACAGGAGGCAGTATACAAAAATCAAGTGTATTTTTACATACCAGCAATGAACTACTAGAAATAGAAATTATACAAATAGTATCACTTAATAATAGCATCAAATAGCCACGAGTACTTTGGTATAAATCAAACAAAATATGTGCAGAATCTGCAAGCTAAAAACTACAAACACTGATGAAATGAATCAAAGACGACTGCAGTTGGGGCCGGTGCTGTGGTACAGCCGGGCCTGTGGCGCCGGCATCCCATACCGGCACAGTTCGAGTCCCGGCTGCTCCACTTCTGATCCAGCTCTCTGCTGTGTCCTGGGAAAGCAGGGGAAGATGGCCCATGTGCTTGGGCCCCTGCACCCATGTGGGAGACCCGGAGGAAGCTCCTGGCTTCCGGTTTCGGATCGGTGAAGCTCTGGCCATTGCGGTCATCTTGGGAGTGAACCAGCAGATGGAAGACCTCTCTCTCTCTGCCTCTGCCTCTTTCTGTAACTCTGTCTTTCAAATAAATAAAATAAATCTTAAAAAAAAAATAAAAGAAGAAGACCGCAGTCAATGGAGACAAATACTGAGTTCATGGTGGTGAGCTGTGCCTCATTGCGTTAAAATTTCAATTGTCCCCAATGCAAACCCAATAATAATATTAGGGTTATTTAATGCAAAATAACACAAAACACCCCAAAACTAGAACATCCGAAACAGTTCTGGAAAAGAAGAACAGATTGGGAGGGTTTGTATTGCCTGGTTGGAAGAGTTACTGCGTGGCTACAGTAATACTGGCTGTTGTGGCCTGGATGTCTTCCAAAGGCCCATGTATTATCACTTGTTCCCAAAGGTCTCATGTTAATAGTCTTAAGAGAGTGGAAGGGGCTGGCGCTGTGGCATAGCGTGTAAAGCCGCCGCCTGCAGTGTGGGCATCCCATACGGGCGCCAGTTTGAGACCTGGCTGCTCCTGTTCTGATCCAGCTCTCTGCTATGGCCTGGGAAAGCAGTGGAAGATGGCCCAGGTCCTTGGGCCCCTGCACCCGCGTGGGAGACCCAGAAGAAGCTCCTGGCTTCAGATTGGCGCAGCTCCGGACGTTGCGGCCATCTGGGTAGAGAACCAGCGGATAGAAGACCTCTTTCTTTCTCTCTCTCTCTCTCTCTCTCTCTGCCTCCCCTTCTTTCTCTGTGTAACTCTTTCAAGTAAATTAAAAAAAAAAAAAAGTGAGAGTGGAAACTTAACCCCAGTTGTGGCGTGTAGGGGGTCCTTGGGAGGTGACTGGATTGGGTTTGGTTGCTCGGTGCGGCCCCAGGATTGACGCACGGTGTTTTCACAGGGAGAGCCGTGGGCTCCTGAGCCATGCACTGTGCTGCCCTGGCGACGCCAGCACGAGATGCCGAAGCGACGGGCCGCCAGACTGTGGACCCTGGACTCTGAACCTCACAGCTGGAGCTGAAGGGAACCGCCCTCCTCCACTGGGCGCCTGTTTCAGATACTTTGTTGTTGCGACAAAAAGCTAACTATTGCATTCACAGGACACAGAGGTCTATGCGATGGGATAGAGCCCGGCGTAGAACAGCAGCTTTGGGTGAAGACACAAGGCTGGAGAAAGCAGAGTCTCTTCAACGAGTAGTGCTGGGCACCTGGACAGCCACAACACAGTCCTGAAACACAGCTCACACCGCATAACCCCCACCACGTTGCCTCACAATGGACCATGAAATTAAACGCGAGGGCCGGCGCTGTGGCGCGGGGGTAAAGCTGCCACCTGCAGTGCCGCATCCCATATGGGCCCCAGTTCAAGACCCGGCTACTCCACTTCTGATCCAGCTCCCTGCTAGCGTACCTGGGAGAGCAGCCAGGGATGAGGGCCCTGGAGGAGGCTCCTGGCTCCTGGCTTTGGCCTGGTTCAATCCTGGTCTTTGCGGCCATTTGGGGAGTGGACCAGCAGGTGGAAGATATCTCTCTCTCTCTCTCTTTCCTTGTCTCTTTCTGTAACTCTACTTTTCAAATAAACAAAATAAAACTTTAATATATATAATTAAATATGAAACCCAGGACTATTACAATGAAAAAAAAATCCACAAACTCACCATAAGAGAAAATCTGTGATACTGAGTCAGGAAAGTGTTCTTAGCTAGGTCGCAAAAGCACAATCCATAAAAGAAAATATTGGAGAGTTGAACTTTACTAGATTTAAATGTTTTGCTTTGCAAAAGAAACTGTTGAGAAAATGAAAATACAAGCCACCCACCCATGAAAATGGTTGGGAATCACATATGTGATAAAAGGCTTGCGTCCAGAATATGTAAAATCTTCTGAAAACTCAGTAGTAAGAACATAAACAACTCATTTTAAAAATAGAAGACTTGATATGACAGCAAATAAGCAAATGAAAAGATTTTCAACATCATTACTCTTTAGGAAAAGGAGAATTGAAGCCACATTGAGACACCACTGCACACGTAGAAGTTGGATTTAAAAAAAAAAAAACGACTTGGGGACTGGCCTTGTGGCTCAGTGGGTAAACCCACCTCCTAGAATGCCAGTATCTCATATGGGTGCCAGTTCCAGTTCTGGCTGCTCCGCTTCCAATCTAGCTCCCCGCTGACGGCCTTGTAAAAGCAGTGGAAGTGTTTGGGCCCTTGTTACCCACATGGGAGGCCTGGATGAATTCTGACTTTCAAAACTCTTTGAAACTCACACAGATGCACAAACCAAAAAACTAGCAGGCAATACCCGGTGCCTGTGAGGGAGCAGAACACCTGGCGTGGGGCCCAGGGCAAAGCTGGTTGGGACGGCTCTTTGGAAAGCAGCGGGGCAGGTCTTTAGTAACTTTTTTTTTCTATTTGACAGGTAGAGTTATAGACAGTGAGAGAGAGAGACAGAAAGAAAGGTCTTCCTTCCATTGGTTCACCCCCCAAATGGCCGCCGCGGCCCGTGCTGCGCTGATCCGAAGCCAGGAGCCAGGTGCTTCTCCTGGTCTCCCATGGGGTGCAGGGCCCAAGCACTTGGGCCATCCTCCACTGCACTCCCTGGCCGCAGCAGAGAGCTGGCCTGGAAGAGGGGCAACCTGGACAGAATCCGGTGTGCCTGAGCCACAGGTGGAGGATTAGCCTAGTGAGCTGCGGCGCTGGCCAGAAACAGGTTCTTACCCTGCACCCAGCAAGCCTACTCCCAAGAGAAGTGAAGGTTTAGATTCACGTAAGACCGGAATGCTGATGTGACAGGGAGTTCACTCGAAAGCGCCAGAGGTGACCATGCAGGTGGTGAATCAGTGAACAGATTGTGATATGCTTTACATCAATCCTACAGAAGGAATAATAATTAAAATAACTGAAATACTGGTTCAGAAGACCCTCAAGCGCCTTGTGTTAAATGCAAGAAGCCGAACTCCAAAGGCTGCAATGACCCCATTTATGTGGCAGGGACGCAAAGGGACGAGGAAGGGGCTGGCAGGGACGTGGGTGGCGGGAGCTGACCACAGAGGGTCAGCATGGGGGAAATTTGGCGGCTGAACTCTTCTGTCCTGCTTGCAGAAGTGGTCCCACGATTGCTGATTTGTCAAGAGTCATAGAAACGTTTGCAAAAAGTGTTTATTCACCACGTGTAGCTTTAAAGTTAGATCCATAATTTTTTTTTTTTTTCAAAAACAAAGGAAGAATCCCTGCTCCTCATGAGCCACCAGTGCAGAGCCGGGCTCTGTACCCCAGGGTCCCCAGAGGGGGCGCTATTCTCACAAAACAGAAGAAAGAAGGGAAATCAATGTGCCATGTCAGGCATTTGTTTATTTTTTATTTATTTATTTTTATTTTTATTTTTAATTTTTTTGACAGGCAGAGTGGACAGTGAGAGAGAGAGAGACAGAGAGAAAGGTCTTCCTTTGCCGTTGGTTCACCCTCCAATGGCCGCCGCGGCCGGCGCGCTGCGGCCGGCGCACCGCGCTGACCCGATGGCAGGAACCAGGAGCCAGGTGCTTTTCCTGGTCTCCCATGGGGTGCAGGGCCCAAGCACCTGGGCCATCCTCCACTGCACTCCCGGGCCACAGCAGAGGGCTGGCCTGGAAGAGGGGCAACCGGGACAGAATCCAGCGCCCCGACCGGGACTAGAACCCGGTGTGCCGGCGCCGCTAGGCGGAGGATTAGCCTAGTGAGCCGCGGCGCCGGCAGGCATTTATTTTTAAGATTGTTTATTGCCTTGAAAGGCAGAATGAGAGAGAGAGAGAGAGAGAGAGAGAGAGAGAGAGATCTTCCACCCACTAGTTCATCCCCAAATGGCTGCAATGGCCGGGGATGGGCCAGGCTGAAGCCAAAACTCCATCCTGCTCTCCTACATGAGTGGCAGGGGCCCGGGGACTTAGGCTGTCATCTGCTGCCTTCCCAGGCACACAAGCAGGGAGCTGGATCGGAAGCCGAGGGCCAGGTCTCAATCCAGTACTGTGATGTGGGTTGCTGGCCTTGTAAGCAGCGGTTCAACCTGCTGTGCCACAATGCTGGCCTGTACGTCACGTATTTAAAAAGTAGCGTAGCCACAGTTGTCTGCAGATTTTATTTTTTACGTGGGAATGCATTCCTCTTCAGAAGAAAAACACAGATGAACTCGGTAAGGCGAGGCTGGTGTCCCTGTCTCTGTGCATAACCAATTTCTTCCACTAGAAGGCTCCCATGTTTGGCCCTTCTTTCTGTTTTTTTGATTTAATTCCATGAGGGCAACTGGAGCCCCTGCGATCCTTCTCTGTGCCGGAAGTAACAAAGATGAGTAAAATGGAGGGAAAACGCGCTTTCTACTTGTTCCTCAACTCCACCCTCAGCAAGCAGTCACATCAGGGGGCGTGTCCATTTTTTTCTCTGCCTTGCTACTGTTAGAACACCATTTTGTTTTAGAAACTGTAGATCAGAGAGTGCATGTGTTAACAGATGTGTTGTATATATGTGAGTTTACTTCAAAAATTCATTAAAAGATTATTCTGGTGCAAAAATTTTGAAATCACATAGATGAGGGGGTCTTCAAAAATCATAGATAATAGGTGTCATGAAAGCATCATGCATGTATTTTAAGACATTTTTGCTCCCAAATAAGTTTATCCTTTAATTCCATTGCCAGGAATTTTCGCAACTGGAAGGGAGGCCTCCTGGTTGGAACGAGTGTCCATTTGTCAGTCTTCCCAGAAGTCCACTGAATGCCACAAGACAGAATACAAATACAAATAAATGTCGAGTGCAAAAATTCTTAACTAAGGACCCGTCTCCCTGTAATTCCAACCTTGGCATTGAATCATTTTCATTTGCCTTTGGTTGAAGAGCCACACAGCACCATGTGACAGTTCTTAGCCAACAATCCAGAATGGGTCTCAGAGTTAGCTTTCTGAATAATATTTCTTAACCCCTTTGGAAAGCTTATTTCTGATAAGGCCTTGGCGTTTTTTCAAAGCTGTCACAGGGAAGCCCTCCAGGTCGCAGGTGCTTTGTTCTGGGGCTTCCTGTACGGGACGGGTGAGCCCACCGCCCTGCAGTCCTACCGCGACTGGTCGGGCGTGGATTTGCGGTCCACGAGTTAGCATCAACAGTGATTGCTTACACTTAAAGCTAGCTTGACCGACATGTCGGACATCCACCTCTGCGTTCCCCAGGGCTCTCCAAAAGCGGCAAAATGCGTCCCTCGTTCCAATTCCATAAGCACAGTCTGTGTTACTTGGGACAAAACTCAGTCCTCAGCTCGGCAGAACTGGCTCACAGCCGCCACCCCTGCCAGGCAGCAAAGGGCAAGACGCGCCCCTGGCTACCTGGGGGACCTTACACCCCGGAACAGGTGCGGCGCAGGGGACCCCAGACTGGACCGGGAGACAAAAGCGCTCTCCTCCAGTGACAGGGAACCTCACCCTTTAACCCCTGGCCCCTGCTTCCTGCCCCAGGACCTGCCCACGCCTGAAAGTGGCCTAGCGCCGACTCGCCCAGCCCACCAAAAGCCCACCTCGCCCCCCGGACTTTGCCACGCCCTGTCTCCCAGTGGCGCCAATATTCTCTGGGGACCGTGGTGTCACGGGTGCACTGAGGCCTGGGAGGCCAAAGGTCAGTCACTGTCCCAGGGGCAAGAGGCTTTTTTTTTCACCCAAAATTAGATTCCCTGGGGCTGGTGCTGTGGCATAGCAGGTTAAGCCGCTGCCTGCCATGCCTGCATCCCATATGGGTGCCGATGGGTTCGAGACCTGGCTATTGGCTTCCAATCAGCTCCCTGCTAATGTGTGTGGCAAAGCAGTGGCGGGTGGTCCACGTGCTTGGGTCCCTGCACCCAAGTGGGAAATCTGGATGGAGCCCTAGGCTCCTGGCCGCCGCCTGGCCCTGCCCTGGCTGTGGCGGCTGTTTGGGGACTGAGCCAGCAGATGGAAGATGTCTCTCTCTCTGTTGCTCCCTCTCTCTCTCTCTCTCTCCATAACTTGGCCTTGAGAATAAATCAAAGAAAAGCGGATTCTACAGGACTCACAAACGGGTGCACAAAGTATGGCCTGGGGTCAGTCTGTGCCAGCTGCCATCACCAAGGACCACGGGCCTTCGACAGCGTCTTCAACCGCAGGAGCCATTTTCCTGCCGTCTGGGGGCTGCGCCCAGGATCACGGCTTGGGCAGGGTGGGGTCTTTCTGAGGCCTTCTCCACGGGCTTGCGTGGCGTCTCCTCCCTGTGTTCTCGCCGGCCTCCCCCGTGCCTGTGCCCACCCCTCCAGAACTCCTGGTCAGGGCCCCCTGAGGAATTCATTTTCTTTTACTTTATTTTCCAAACAAGGTTTTCTAAATGTTTATTCATTTTACTTAAAAGCAACAGAGAGAGAGAGAGAGAGAGAGAGAGAGAGAGAGAGAGAGAGACAGCGAGCGCTCTCCCATCTGCTGGTTCCCTCCCAAATGCCAGGGCTGGGCTTGCTGAACCTGAGAGCCGGGAACTCCACCCAGGCTCCCACGGGGGTACCAGGGAGTGTTGCACCAAAGCCCTGTTACTGCCTCCCAGGGTGCCCGATAGCAGGAACCCGGAACAGAGCAGAGTGGGACTTGAGCCCAGAGGCTCCAGCACAGGACGCTGGTGTCCCACGTGGCTTCTTGCCCACTGTGCCAAATGCCTGCCGCAAGCGCCTCATTTGAACTCAGTTACCACCTCAAAGACCCTGTCCCCAGGGCTGGCGTTGTGGACAGCGGGTTAAGCCACTTGTGATGCCAGCGTCTCACATCAGAGCGCCAGTTCAGATCCCTGCTACTCCGCCTCCCATCCAGCTCCCTGCTCATGCGTGCATCTGGGAAAGCAACAGAAGATGGCCCGAGTGCTTGGGCCCCTGCCACCCGATATGCAGTCCAGGATGGAGTTCTGGGCTCCTGGCTTTGGCCTGGACCATCCCCAATGGTTACAGCTATTTGGGGAGTGACTCGAAAGATGGAGGCTCTCTCCTCGTCCCCACCCCAACTCCCCACCACCCCCCAAAAGACTCTGTCTCCAAATATAGTGCCATCTCAAAGTCCTAGGAGTGAGGACTTGAGCACGTGACCGAGGCTGTGTCACCTCCGTCCATAATCCGTGAGCTAAGGATGGGAGAAGGAAATTCAGGTTGAAATGGCCTGCTAGGTTCAGCTCAGCTCAGTACCCGTCCTCCTCAGAGCCATCACTTGGGACACGGTTGGCTGTAATTCTCCAATTCCATTCATCCTCACACCCACTCTCTGTAATGAAAAGTCCCCTCTGATATCCGCAACCTGGCGACGGCACTGGCTGAGCCTTCCGGGTCACAGAGTGAGTCACTCCCCTGAACCTCTCCCCCCGCCCCCAGGCCGCCTAGGTAATTGGATGAATCAGATCAATAAGTAGAGCAGCGTTTATCTGCACGTCACCCTTCCTGTCCTGCCAGCCATCGCTTGGCACCGTGTGCCGCTGGGTGGAAGCCAGGCCCGGAATGCAGCTCCTCCTTCCTAGTGCGGCGGCCTCTGGGTCCCAGGGTGGCAGCCGAGCAGTCCACCCCAAAGTCCCATGGAAATGCGACTTTCAGCACTTTATAAAAATCCGGCTTCTCATCCAAGGAAAGCAGCCATTCTCTGAGGTCCTACCCCACGACATGGCTCCTCTTAGGCACCCCTGCCATGGAGGGGTCCCTGATTCCAGGGCCACACACCTTCCACCTTCCAACACTGTCAAGGTCATTAGAGGTGATTCTAGCCTGGTGAGGTGAACCCAGGCCTGGGTCCCCACCCCAGGCTCATCAAGGTCAGCAGCAGGGCGTGGGGTGCCCTGGTCATCGGGAGAGTGGGGGTGTCACTGCAGCTCCATACCCTTAGGGGGGACAGTGCGTGTAGGTGCCGCGGGTGCTAGCCCATTCCTGCAGCGAGCAAGGAGCATCCCAGAGTGGCTCCCCCGACCCCTCTGCTCTCACGGTGCAAGTCCAGGGTCAAAGTGCTTGCAGATTCAGTGTCTGGTGAGGGCTCACTAGGCAGTCTGTAGACAGGGGCCTTCTTGCTATGTTTCCACGTGGGAGAGGGAGGGGGAGGGGGAGGGGTGTGGGAGGGGGAGAGGATCGATTGGGGATGGGGATGAGAGAGAGAGATTTTTTTTTTTTAAGATTTATTTATTTCTTTGAAAGTCAGAGTTACACAGAGAGAGAGGAGAGAGAGAGAGAGAGAGGAGAGAAGACTTCCATCCTTTGGTTCACTCCCCAGATGGCTGCAACGGCTGGAGCTGGGCTGATCTGAAGCCAGGAGCCAGGAGCTTCTTCCGGGTCTCCCACGTGGGTGCAGGGGCCCAAGGACTTGGGCCATCTTCTACTGCTTTTCCAGGCCATAGCAGAGAGCTGGACAGGAGTGGAGCAGCCAGGTCTTGAACTGGGGCCCATATGGGATGATGGCGCTTCAGGCCAGGGCGCTAACCCACTGCGCCACAGCACCAGCCCCGAGAGAGATCTTTCTGTAACAATGCTAACAAGTCTCGGGGCTCCACTCTCCCGACATCTTCCTCCACTCACCTGCCAAAGCCCCCACCTCACGCTGGGGATTAGGTCTTTAACATATGACTCTGGGGGACACAGACATCCCAGCCACAGCCCTGTCTCAGAGAACTCGGGGCCCTGGGACCCCTGCACGCATGCTGACACCGGAGTCGTTATTCCGCTTGGAGGGAAACTGCCCAGGCTTCCTGGGTGGCCTGCTCCCCGTCACTAGGGAGGACAGGGCCGTGGCTCTCTGACTCTCCTGGGGAAGATGGGCTGCGGCTGCTGTGGTCCAGATGTGGCTCATCCCTCAGGGGCCCCAGTGCTGAGAGGTGGCGGGAGCTGTAGGAGGTGGGGCCCTGTTGGGGGTGGTGGGGCCCCTGGGGGCACCGCCCTTGGAAGGGATTAGTGTAGTTCTCACAGGACCATGGTTGGTCTCATGGGCTGGGGCCACCGCACACACTGGCCCCCTGCCTGCTTCTCCTCCATGTGGGCATACAGCCAAAGGGGCCCTCACCAGAGGCCAAACTGATGGCGCCACCCAAATTGTGAGGCGAACAAACCTGCTTTCCTATAGCCTACGCGGCTTCAGGCATTTGTAGCAACAGGACGTGGCCTCGGACAAGGACTAGGGGGCCTGTATCTGCTGGCTGGCCGGGTCCTCGCCGCCACACCCTGACCACGCCAGCTCCCTCACGGCCACGCCTCCGTGGGTGTTGGACTGCCCCTCGAGGCTGCGGTGACCTTGGTGTTTTGTCAGGCTCAACATCCTGCAGACGGGGATTTGCCTGTGGGCCCAGCTAGGCCTGGCGGGACGAGGACTGTGTTTCTTCTTCTTTTTTTTCTTTAAAAGATTTATCTATTTGAAAGTCAGAGTTACAAAGAGAAAGAGGAGAAGGGGGGGGAGAGAGAGAGAGAGAGAGAGAGATTGGTCTTCTATCCGCTGGTCCACTCCAGCTGCAATGGCCGGAGCTGTGCCGATCTGAAGCCAGAAGCCAGGAGCTTCTTCCGAGTCTCCCATGCGGGTGCAGGGGCCCGAGGACTTGGGCCATCTTCCACTGCTTTCCAGGAAACATCAGAGAGCTGGATCAGAAGTGGAGCAGCCGGGTCTCGAACCGGTGCCCATATGGGATGCCGGCACTGCAGGCGGCAGCTTTACCCACTACGCCACAGCGCTGGCCCCGAGGGCTGTTTTCAGTTTGTGGAAGCCGTCGTGTGAGAGGAGAGAGGCAGTGGTTTGAGCCCCTAGGCTATTTTGTGCATCTCCTCTTGTTGATGTCTTGGTCCTAGTCTGGCTGAATGCAGTCACCAGCTGCGTTGGTTTCCTGGGCAGCCTCACCGACTACCCCAGCCTGGGGTTTACTCCGTCACAGTTCTGCAGGCCGAAGTCCTGCACGGGGAGTCAGCAGGGTTGGTTCCTCCGGAGGCCTCTCCTGGGCTTGCAGACGGCTGCCTTCTCCCAGCTCTTCTCCCGGTCTCCTCTGTGAGCACCCGGATTTCCTTTGCCTGTAAGGACGCCGCCATTCAGGTCAGGGCCCACCCCCAGGACCTTATTTCAACTCCATCCCCTCTTTAAGGCCCCTTCTCCAAATGCAGTGGCACTCGGAGCTCCTGGGGCTCAGGCCTGCAGCCCGTGAGTCTGGGGGTGCACAGGTGCACCCACGGCATCAGCCTGCTTCTACGCTAAGCTCTTCATATTTGGGGATCTCTTGTTTGCTGCTAAAGTTCATGCTGTGTGGTGGAATGAGAAGGCCATGCCAAGATGGCTGCTGGCAAGCGAGTGTCAGTTACTCAGGAATGGCTTCGGAACCCACCTGGCAACGGAGCCTGCCTGGCAACAGGCTGTGATTGGATGGCTTTGGAAACCACCTGGCAATGGAACCTGCCTGGCAACAGGCTGTGATTGGATGGCTTCGGATACTGCCTGGCAACAGTCTGTGATTGGTTAGAGCATAAACCGCCCCTTGACCGGATTGGCTGCCTTAGCTATTTAAGCTGCTGTACCAACTGAAATCAATGAGTCTGCAGGCTGCTTGCCTCTGGCCCGCTTTCACCCAACTCCCGGGGTCTGTGTGGTGACTCTGTGCCTCTTGCCCCCACCACGCTCCTCCTCTCAGAACAAATCCACAGCAACAATGCTGTGTCTTAAGATTCCTCAATTTCGGCCGGCGCCGCGGCTCACTAGGCTAATCCTCCGCCTAGCGGCGCCGGCACACCGGGTTCTAGTCCCGGTCAGGGCGCCGGATTCTGTCCCGGTTGCCCCTCTTCCAGGCCAGCTCTCTGCTGTGGCCAGGGAGTGCAGTGGAGGATGGCCCAGGTGCTTGGGCCCTGCACCCCATGGGAGACCAGGAGAAGCACCTGGCTCCTGGCTCCTGCCATCGGATCAGCGCGGTGCGCCGGCCGCAGCGCGCCGGCCGTGGCGGCCATTGGAGGGTGAACCAACGGCAAAGGAAGACCTTTCTCTCTGTCTCTCTCACTGTCCACTCTGCCTGTCACAAAAAAAAAAAAAAAAAAAAAAAAAAAAAAGATTCCTCAATTTCAGCCCAACGATCACGGCTGACTTGTGTCCTCACAAATTCATCGTTGATGTCCCACCCTCCCTGCCAGGGCCTCAGCACGTGGCTTGGAGAGAGGGTCTTGACCTTTCATTAAGTAACAGTGGTCGCTAGGGTGCTCCCTGGTTTGGCAGGATTGGTGTTCCTACAGGAAAAGACTAGGATGAGGACCCAGGAGAGGACAGTGTCTACCAGCCCCATGAACACCTTGATCTTGGCTTCCGGCCTCTGCATTGGGAGAGACTCGCTTTCTGTTCAAGCCTTCCAGCCTGTGGCACTCAGCGACAGCAGCCATCGAGGCAGGTGTGGGGTCCTGCTCCGACCAGGAGAGGCAATGGCTGCGATGTGGAGGGACTTCTGCTGCAGGCTCCTGCCCTCGTGCTGCCCTGAAATGCCACGTGACATTCCTGGACCAGACTCCTAGGGGCAACAGGCCCCCAGGGGGAGGGGGATGCAGTTGCCAGGCAGCACCAGCCCCCAAGTGAGTGAGGAAGGCCACCCAGGCTGCATGAGTGACTCCCCAAAACAGAGGAAGGCTCCCCACCTGCTGGGAGCCCAGTCCAGATCACAGACCACAGACTCAGGAGCCAGTAGGATGCCTGCTGTCAAGGCCAGCGCTGTGGTGTAGCAGGTAAAGCCGCTGCCTGCAGTGCCGGCATCCCACCTGGGTGCCGGTTGGAGTCCTGGGTGCTCCACTTCCAATCCAGCTCCCTGCTAATGCGCCTGGGAGAGCAGTGGAAGGTGGCTCAAGTCCCTGGCCCCTGCACCCACATGGGAGACCTGGATGAAGCTCCTGGCTCCTGGCTTCCACTTGGCCCAGTCCCAGTTGTTGTGGACATTTGGGAAGTGAACCAGCAGATGGAAGATTCTCTCTCGCTCTCTCTGTAACTCTGTCTCACAAATAAATAAATAAATCTTTAAAAGCCACTGTGTTCTGGGTGGTTTCTTATACAGCAGAAGGTAGCTGGCCAGTGAGCTTGGCTGGACACAGGAACACAGAGCCCACCCACCTCGCTGAGCAGAGTTCCAAAAATCCACTCATTTACTAACCCGGATTTGAGCTCCTCCCACGCGCCAGGAGCCATCATGAGCAGGGACTGAGCCCCCGGGAGCATCGCGAGGAAAGGAGCTGCGACGGCCACGGGAGAACTCACAGACCGGGGAGGACACGCAGCCTGCAGGTTTAATTTTCTTAATAAAACTGTTTTTCTTTTGTTTTTTGTTTTTGTTTAGGGGCAGAGAGATGGACAGAGAGGGAGAGCTCCCACTTGCTAGTTCACTCCCCAAATGCCTGGAGCCAGGAAGTCACTCCAGGTCCCCACATGGGCGGTGGGAGCATCGTCACACAGGCGGTGGGAGCATCGTCACACGGGCGGCGGGAGCCCCATCACACGGGTGGCAGAGCCCCGTCACACGGGGGGGCAAAGCCCCGTCACACAGGGGGCAGAGCCCCGTCACACGGGGGGTGGGAGCCCCGTCACACGGGGGGCAGAGCCCCCTCACACGGGTGGCAGAGCCCCGTCACACGGGCGGCAGGAGCCCCGTCACTTCAGCCGTCACCGCTGTCTCCCGGGTCTGCATTGGCAGGAAGCTGGGTTGGGATCCTGGGCTCTGCAAACCAGGTTCTCCAGCGTGGGCTGTGGCTTCCCGAGCGACGCCACACTGCTGTCCAAAGCGGGCCTCATGGCGCCTCACTGGAACAGGAAGTCCTTACAGTGACATTCAAGAGCTCGTGTAGGTCGACCTGTCCTCCTCCCTTCCTCTGTCCTCGCCCCCAACTGCTGACCAAGCCACAGGGGACTCTCCGCGTGCTCTCAGGAGGGAGAGCAGAGTCCTGCCCGGCGGCCTGTGCACATCCCCTGTCTGCGTGGAATGAGCTTTTCTCCCAGGACCTCAGGTCCACGCCGACCCCTCTATAAAAACAGCCATTTCTTTCCACTCCCCGCCTCCCTCCGACTTGGTTCCTCAGAGTTTACCGCACCTGCGAGAGGCTTTGTGTCTGGCGTCCCTGTTACATCCGCATACAGCAAACAGTGCTGGCGCACAGCAGGTGCTCAATAAACGCTCTTGCATGAATGAGCGAGTGACCCCGCTCCGTGCCCAGACTGCTGTCCACCGTTCTTCATATGGCCACGCGACCCAGCCCTGTTTGTCTCTCGAGGCTTTTCTGCTCTTTGCAAATGCACTGGACCCTTCTTCTGGGCTTTGACTCCTCGTGTTCCTTCTCCCCTGACCCTGGAGGGGATAGGCGGTGGGCCTGTGATGGCCACGGGTTGTTGTAGTGCAGTCATCAAGGTAGGTGTTCTGTACCCACTTGAACCCAGTGGTTAACTGGAATATGAAGGATCACATGAGATATGTCTGAAACAGGGTCAGCGCCAGTTGAGCACGAGCTGTTGTGGACGCGTATTCTGAACTTGCTCGGACCCAGGTCTACACTGACGATGGCACACAGCAGCACTGGAGGGGCACAAACATGTTCCTGATAGTTCCCCTACAGGAACTCAGGTCGTCACTCATCAGCAAGCGCTACCGAGTGGGCTTCCAGCACGTGGCTGAGCCGAGCCCCCCAAGTTCTCACAACCACAGTCCATATAAATCTCACGTTTAAAGATTTTGCCCCTGGGGCTCGTGTGCGGTACGGCAGGTTAAGCTGCTGCACGGGATGCCAGTGTCCCTACTGGAGCACCACTGCTAGTCCTGGCTGCTCCATTTCCAATTGAGCTTCCTGCTAGTGGACCTACGGAAGCGGTGGAAGATGGGCCAAGTACCTGGGCCCCTGCCACCCTGTGAGAGAACCAGATGAAGCTCTTGGCTTTGGCCTGGCCCAGTGTGGCCACTGTGGGTCTTCCAGCAGGTGGAAGGTCTCTCTCTCCCTCTCTGTTAACTCTGCGTTTCAACCAAAGAAGTAAGTCTTTTAAAAACAAATTATGGCCATCTTATACAAGGTAAAGATGGAAACTGAGAGGGTGAATCTGGATCCATTTTTACACAAAATTGAAAGAGGTTTGTGTTTTTCATACTTATCCAATGGATCCCAGGGTTCCACAGGCAAAAGCCAACCACTGTTCTAAAAGCTACTTGCCAACTAATTCAAGCCCCACTCCACCAGGCGGTCATGGTTCCTCCCTGTCCTGACATCGGTGTGCAGCCAAATTCCTTAAAACAAAGACCACTCAAAACCCAATGATGCGCTCGGTCCCCGCTCAGCCCCTTTCTGGGACAAGGTGACGCTGTCATTGACTGTCTGCTGAAGGAGGGAAGCTCATTTTCTTTAAGCTGAAGCTTCTGGTAGTAACTTAATTAGGCCAGGCTACGGAGCCGCCACTAACAGCGGTCAGCAGTGCCTGAGTCACCGGCGAAGGACAAAGCTTGGCAGACAGCCCCTTCCTGGAGGGAGGACAGAAGCCCGGGGTGGCCCCTGCCTCTCCCCGAGACCGCCCTTGAGGCCGCCACAGCCCCGACCCCCCGTCTCCCAGCTGCCCATCTCAGCAAGGCTTCCGAGTGGTTCCAGGCACAGATGCGTGCGCACACAGCACACCCAGCACACATAGACGGACGCATAGACATAGAACTGCATTTTAAGAAAACAAGTCCCTTTACCCGATCCAATCATTTTCACAGTGTAAGCTTACTTGTGAGTTCTTGCAGCTTTCTTACATAGCAGCAGTCCCCTTTATGTCTTCTAGCGGCTATTTTAATGTTGATTAAAACTACATGTTGATATGCTCTATAATCTACTAGTTTATATACTTACTTGGGGGCTTTCAGGCCAAATTTGGGTGCCTGTAGGTTGAATTGTGGTTTGTGGGTGGGTTTCATTTCAACCATGCAGGACTGTGTTGTGATTTTAAAAACTTAAGTGCCAAAGGAAATAATGGATAACCCTTAAAATCTGGATTTCTCACATCCCAGCCGCATACCAGGTGGCTCCAGGCCACCCTGAGAGAGTGCAGCTCCCCACTTTGCCCCACTCCTCTCAGTCCCTGCTCTCACCCTCCACGCCTGCCTTGTCATCCACACGGGCCCGCGCTGACTCCTGGTGAGTTTGCAGCTTTGGACTTAATGCTTCTGGCCACTACAGGTAAAGCTGCTGATGATGCCTTCAGGGAAAATTTTTTAAACTTTATTTTTATTTATTTGAAAGGCAGAGTGATGGTGGGGGGAGGGAGGGAGAGAGAGAGAGAGAGAGAGAGAGAATGAATGAATCAATCTTCCATCAATAGGGGCTGGGCCAGGCTGAAGTCAGGAGCCAGAAACTCCATCTGGGTCTCCCACATGGGTGGCAGGGACCCATCATCCATTGCCTTCCCGGGTACATTATCAGGGAGGTGAGGTGCATTGGAAGTGGAGCAGCTGGGACTCAAACTGGCACTCTGGGATGGGATGCAGACATCGCAGGTGGCGGCTTAACTCACTTGTGCCACAACACTGGTCCCAGTTTATTTAGCTTTTGCCTCGTTTCCACGGGCTGCATTTCTGAAGGCAGGCTTACCAAGCAGAGCAAATTCCTTCTGGCTCTTGCCAGGCTGTACTCCATATGGGAGGTCCTTCGGGATCCTCTTTTGCCAATGGTATTCTACATGCTCACCCCAAATCCGGCTCAGCTGGGGAAGCACACCCTCTCTCGTGAGTGTGCAAACTGATTTAAAAAGTAGCCAACCCGAGCTGATCACATAAACCGGAGAAGGTAAAGATCTTGGTGGGAGGTGTGTATTTGACCAAATACACACACAAAAAACAAAGACCAGCTTTTGCTAAAAGAGAAAAGAACGAGATATACACGGACAGAGAGCTGTCCAGCAGGAAACCATGGCGCTGGAGACACAGGCAGGCTGGGGTGCAGCGCGGGGGCAGTCACTGAAGGCAGAGGTCACGAGGCAGGGAGCCCCTTTCCTGCTCTCATGTCCTGCAGCCTGCTCTCTTCTTCAGCCGGACGGAGGTGGCTTCCCTTGGTGTGAGGATGCTGGTTCTCGCGGCCAGCCTTCTGTCTTCTGTGTCCACAGCCCTGTCCTACACCCAGCTGGGCTGAGACACTGGTTTTGGCCACGGCCACCTTCCCCACTACAGAGCAATGCCTGACGTCCCATGCCTGGAAAGTGCCCTTAACAAGGTTGCCAGTGGCTTCCCTGCTGCGCCGGTTCTGTTCTGGGTGCTCCCCAGTCTGTGGGCACCCTGGTCCCAGTGGTCACTTCCTGTGCCTCCCCACCTTGCTCTGGGCTCCTCCCCCACCTCTTTGCCTGACCCTCCACAGTTCACTGCACACCAGACCGCTTCCCGTTCTTTCCCTGCTCAGAGGTCCTGCTCAGTGTCCCCACCCTGAGGCCCCTCGATTGCCCCATGTGAAGTCACATCCTCTGGGCCCCCTGTCCCACCGACTCCAGCTGTCCTATCTCTCTTCATGGCAACAAACAAGGACCCTAGCATGTGCTCATTTTGTCGTCTGTCTCCTCCAGTTAGGAAGTTCACGAGCGCAGAATCTTTTGTTCGTCTCCACAGTCATGTGATACTTATCCTTCCGGGTCTGGCATATTTTGCTTGGTACAAAGTTTGTGGAATTCGTTCCTGCTGGGTTACAGGCACATTCTCTGTGGTGCTGTGTCAGGTGCCACTGGATGATACAGCATCCTGCTTACCCAATCCGAGAAGGGCACTGGGGCTGTTGGTCACTTCTGGGACTAAGGTTGCGATGACCATTTGGATATGACTGGACAGACATGTGCTTCATTTCACCTGGGGTTGTACAAGGAGAGGGGCTGCTGGTCACAGTTAGCTATGTTTAACTTTCAGAGAACTTCCAACTCTTTCCTGTCTCCTTGACGCAGAGCCTGTTTCTGCCCCGTGCCAACACTTGATGCTGTCGGTCTTAGCTGCAGCCACCATGGAGGGCGTGTCACAGCACCGCTCTGTGATTTTATCTTGCATTTCTCTGATGACTAAAGACATGGAGTTTTTGTGTGCTTACTAGCTCCTTGGTTATCTTTTCTTGTGAAGGGCTTCTTCAACCACCTCCATTTATTTTTAATGTTTATTTATTTGAAAGGGAGAGAGACAGGGAGAGTGAGGGACAGACAGATCCTTCATCTGCTAGTTGACTCCCCAGATGGCTGCAACAGCCGGGGTTGAGCCAGGTTGAAACTGAGAGCCAGGAACTCCCTCTGGGTCTCCCATATTGGTGGCAGGGGGCCAAACCCCTGAGCCATCGTTTGCTGCCTTCTTGGGTGTACTAGCAGGAAGCTGGATCAGAAGCAAAGCAGCTGGGACTTGAACCAGGACTTCAATATGGGGGGAAAAGGTGTTGCAGGTTGTTTTAACCACTGTACCTTAACACCAGTCCAGACTGTCTTTTGCCCCCTGGGTCATCTGGCTTATTGAGTCACGATTCTTCATAGTCATGTATATGCTGGAGAGCAGTATTTTGTTAGGCAAATGTTTTGCGAGTATTTTCTCAGAGTCATGACTGGCCTTTTCATTTTCTTTTCTTTTTTTCAACTTTTATTTAATAAATATAAATTTCCAAAGTACAACTTTTGAATTATAGCGGCTTCCCCCGCCATAACCTCCCTCCCACTCGCAACCATTCCATCTCCCACTCCCTCTCCCATCCCATTCTTCATCACGATTCATTTTCAACTATCTTTATATACAGAAGATCAACTTAGTATATACTACATAAGGATTTCAAGACTGCACCCACAAAAACACACAAAATATAAAGTACTGTTTGAGTAGTAGTTTTACTGTTAATTGGCATAGTCCAACACATTAAGGACAGAGATCCTACATGGGGAGTAAGTGCACAGTGACTCCTGTTGTTGATTTAACAATTGACACTCTTATTTATGACGTCAGTAATCACCCGAGGCTCTTGTCATGAGCTGCCAAGGCTCTGGAAACCTCTTGAGTTCACCAACTCCGATCTTATTTAGACAAGGCCATATTCAAAGTGGAAGTTCTCTCCTCCCTTCAGAGAAAAGTACTGCTTTCTTTGATGGCCCGTTCTTTCCACTGGGATCTCACTCACAGAGATCTTTCATTTAGGTCATTTTTTTTGCCACTGTGTCTTGGTTTTCCATGCCTGAGAAACTCTCTTGGGCTTTTCAGCCAGAGCCGAATGCCTTAAGGGCTGATTCTGAGGCCAGAGTGCTATTTAGGGTGTCTGCCATTCTATGAGTCTGCTGTGTATCCTGCTTCCCATGTAGGATCATTCTCTCCTTTTTAATTCTATCAATTATTATTTGCAGACATTGGTCTTATTTATGTGATCCCTTTGACACTTAATCCTATCTTTATGATCAATTATGAACTTAAACTGATCACTTTGACTAGTGAGATGGCACTGGTACACGCCACCTTGATGGGATTGATTTGGAATCCCCTGGTACATTTCCAGCTCTACCATTAGGGGTAAGTCTGAGTGAGCATGTGCCGAACTGTACATCTTCTCCCTCTCTTATTCCCACTCTTATATGTAACGGGGATCACTTTTCAGTTAAATTTAAACACCTAAGAATAATTGTGTGTTTATTAAAGAGTTCAACCAATGGTATTAAATAGAACAAAAAAATACTAAAAGGAATAAGATAGTAAGTTGTTCCTCGACAGTCAGGACAAGGGCTGATCAAGTCATTGTTTCTCATAGTGTCCATTTCACTTCAACAGGTTTCCTTTTAGATGCTCAGTTAGTTGTCATCGATCAGGGAGAACATATGATATTTGTCCCTTTGGGACTGGCTCATTTCACTCAGCATGATGTTTTCCAGATTCCTTCATTTTGTTGCAAATGACAGATTTCATTTTTAACTGCTGTATAGTATTCTATAGAGTACATATCCCATAATTTCTTTATCCAGTCTTCTGTTGATGGGCATTTAGGTTTATTCCATGTGTTTCTATTTTGATGGCATCCAATTTTTCAATTTTCCCCACTTAATAACAAAATTGTACTGATGAGGTACAGCATGCTGCTTGGGTGACACATGCACAAGCTAATTAACCTGTCCATACATTGTCTCATGTACTTTGTGTGTGTCTGTCTTGTGGGAACATTTAAAATCTATTCCTGCAGTAGGTGTTGTGGCACAAGTTAAGCTGATGGGATTGAGTTCCACCTCCATTTTGATCCCATTTCCTGCTAATGTACACTGACCCCATTTCCTGCTAATGTACATCTGGTGATGGCCCAAGTACTTGGGTTTCTACCACCCATGTAGAAGACCTGGATGGAGTGTCCTGGAACCTGGCTCTGGATTGGCCCAGCCTGGCTGTTGTGAGAATTTGGGGAGTGATCCAACAGTTGGAGGCTCTCTCTCTTTCCTTGTCACTCTTTCAAATAAACTTAAAAAAATGATTCTTTCAGCAATTTTCAAGTATACAATTTATTGCTGTTAAGTGAAGTCACCATGGTATACAGAACTCCTGAATCCCTCTGTTTTCTTCTTATGTGGAAGGTGTCTTGAGAAATATGTTCCAGGGCTGGCACAGTGCTGTAGCAGGTAGGGCTGCCACCTGTAGCATCAACATCCCATAAGGGGAGTGGTTCGAGTCCTGGCTGCTCCACTTCCAATCCAGCTCCCTGCTAACATGCCTGGGAAAGCAGAAGAAGATGGCCCAAGTACCAGGGCCCCTTGCACTCATGTGGGAGACCTGAAAGAAGCTCCTGGCTCCTGTCTGGCCCAACCCTTGCCATTCTGGCCATTTGGAGAGTGAACCAGCAGATGGAAGACCAATCTCTAACTCTTTCTTTCCAATAAAATAAAAATCAAATTAAATTTAAAAAGAATAGAGAAATATTTGCCCACCCTGAGGCTGTGAAGGTCAAGTTTGTCTCTTGTAATTCCACTGTTTTCTGTTGAGGTCAGTCAGAGGGTTTTTTTTTTTTTTTTTTAAGATTTATTTATTTGAAAGGCAGAATTATATGGAGAAAGAAGGAGCAAAAAAGAGATCTTCCATCTGCTGGTTCATTCCCCAAATGGTCACAATGGTCAGGGCTGGGCCAGTGGAAGCCAGGAACCAGGAGCTTATTCCAGGTCTCCCTTACACGGGTGCTGCGATCCAAGAACTTGGGCCATTCTCTGAGGTGCATTAGCAGGGAGCTGGATTGGAAGTGGAGCAACCGGGACTTGAACCAGCGCCCATATGGGTTGCCAGCACTGCAGATCCAAGTTTAACCCTCTGTGCCACAGCACTGGTCCCCGTCAGGGGTTCTGAGTGAAGAACAGACATGACAAGACTCCTGTACCGGAAGCATCACTTTGCTGTGCTGAGATGGGGCTGTGGGGCAGCAGGTAGATTTGAGGTGACCACCACGATCTAGGTGTGCATGGACCAGGCTGGGCAGAGCGGAAGTGGTGGCAGAGGCTGAATTCTAGAAGGAGTCATCGGCGAGCTTTGGGCCATGCCCTTCATCAGAAGATGAATGGTGTCTGGCTTTAAGGAGTGCTGCTTCCTTTCTCTGAAGACTCCAGCACTTGTCATTTTTCCATAAGGCCAAGTGTGTGGACAGAGACTCCAGCAGTGTTTGCGACACATTTTAACCTATCCTCACTATTTCAAGTAAAGAGTTGGTTTTAAGTTTTAATCCACACACTGACATCTTCAGGCATGGCTGCCCTAAACACAAATGCCGACTCATCTGTCCGCCCGTGAGAGATCGAAAGAAAAGGAAACCGACATATTTCACGTCGCGCTCTGCGTCACTTCTGTTGGGACTCATAAATCCATGCCTCTCTGCTGTGGCCACTTCGTGTCTGACCCTTTCCTTAACTCATGATTTATTGCTGCTGCTCCTGTTGCCAGACTTATAAACTTCACTGTCCTTCATGACACCTCCTTTGTATACGAGGCTACGAGACAGCAAATTTATTGTCTATGAATTGGTACCTTGAAAAATTACATCAATGCAAAGTGATTGCCTTTGAGCCTCCATAGCCAATAAGTTTATTTTTTTGGAGGGGATGATATGAGGTCATAGGATGATATATATAATCGGTGATCACAGAACGGAAAGGAGCAAGTTGGAAGTCCAGTGCCACAGAGCCGAGAAGGAAGGTTTCTCTCTCTCCCATCATGTGTAAGCTGGCCTCCTGCTGTCTGCTTTTTATAGCACTCTTAAAGCCTGTCTCCGCTCTCCCCATCCTTGGCTCGGGGGAAGCGTCCTTTCAGCCCTCAGGTAAGATGATTTTCCTCTCTATGGTAAGCCTGAGACCCTCCCTGGTTTAGAGCAGTGTTAGAGATAAAGATGGGGTTCCTGCTTAAAGGAAACTTCTATCAGTAGCCCTGCTTATGAAAAGATCATTAGAGGATCCTCACTGCACATCTGAGACTTAGGGATGGGGACAGGTTCCCTCCCTAAAGTATGATCACGGGAGGACAGCTCTGCAATTCAAACTCTTTTTGGGGCCAAGCTATTTTTTCCAATTTTAAAAATGGACCTGAATTTAAAACCTCATTACTTTTAGTTCTTATTTCAAATGAGCTGGCTGAATGTAGAACTGGTTGTTTCCGTTATAGATTAATACTGTATTTATTTGATCTTATATTAAAAGTAATCACCTGACATGTGTTGTATGAAACAAAAATGTTCATTAAAAATGAAGTGGCATGTGGGAGTTAGGGACATTGTAGGCTTCCAAGTATGCTCATTTAGTTCAAGCCTAAGTTGGATTTTTAAAAATCTGTAAGTAGATACTTATTTTGCTATTACCTTTAATAGATGGAAAGACTGACTATATAAAATTTAACTGGATTTAATGTTGTCTTTAATTCTGGATACTTTTAGATTTTAAAAGAAAAACACCCTCTAAGCATTGGTTTTATCATTTCTCTGCTCTGAAAGTTTTTCCCAAGCATCTTTCTGATGACTCCTGAGCACTGTGATCATTCAAGCGCCGTCAGCCAACTGCTGGTCACAGAGCTCAAAAGCAGCCCCTAATGGCCAAAATGGCATGGACCTCACCAGCTCTTCTATTTAAAAAGGAACAGGGAAAATCATATGATGAAATCAGGGGTGCTCAGTTATTACTGTCACCCTCAACAATCTGCAGTTAGAATTTTTAAAACTTAGATGAAACGAGAGTAACATCTCAATCACATTCTAGACAGGCGGCAGCTGACCTTGGAATTTTATCATTTGTCTCTAAATAAATGATCCTTCATGACAAACATTTATATTGATAAAATTTTATAGATTTTTCAGTAACATTCTTGAAAAATGCAGGAATGTGCTCCAGTGTGCTATAATGCTGTATTGTCTCTAATCTCTGTGGGAGGTCAGTATGTGCACGCCTGCAGCTGGGGCTGTGTTGTGGCTTCCCAGCCCAGCTCCCAGGGCCTCCAACCCCAGCGCAGTAGCACCAGGAGAACTCACTGGACGCCATCTCCACTCACTGCGCCTCAGGCACCTATCACACCTCACACGCACCAACCTCTCCTCACACACACCTACTGGACTCCACTCGCGCCTACCACACCTCATGCACATCTACCTCACCTCACACGTGCCTACCTCACCTCACACGCGCCTACCTCACCTCACACACATCTACCACACCTCACACACATAACCTCACCTCACACGCATCTACCACACCTCACACACATCTACCTCATCTCACACACATAACCTCACCTCACACACTAACCTCACCTCATGAGTGCCTACCTCACCTCATACCCTAACCTCACCTCACACGCATCTACCACACCTCACACACTAACCTCACCTCATGAGTGCCTACCTCACCTCATACCCTAACCTCACCTCACACGCATCTACCACACCTCACACACTAACCTCACCTCACATGCACCTACCTCACCTCATACCCTAACCTCACCTCACACGCCTACCCTACCTCAGGTGTACCTACCACACCCCACTTACCCTGCCTTGGGCGCGCCTACCACACCTCACACATACTTCCCTCACTCCACACACTAACCTCACCTCACACACACCCACTGCACCTCCGCAGTGCCTACTGTACCTCACGGTCACTTACCACACTCTCCCCAACTTCCCATCACGTTGTATGCCACGTCGTTGCACCAGTTTCACACCAGAAACGCCAGCCAAGTTCCTTACGGATCATTTGGAAGCTGACCTCTTCCCAAGTGTAACAATTTTGACTGGGTCTGGAGGTCCGGTGAGATAACCTGTGCCCCAGCCCGTCTGCTTAACGGGAAACCCCACCATCTTTGCCTCCTCTTAGTCCAGCCTCCTCACCACACAGCCAGAAGCAGAAGGCGGCAGCAGCCGTGGGTAAACGGGGGGCAGGACGAGTCAGACTTCCTGAGCAGAAACTGGGTCTCAAGAAAGCAGGCTCAGCCCTCTCCTGCCCGCAGTGCCTGGGGGGCTGGGTCCTCCCCGGGCAGCAAGGAGTGGGTGGGCACTGCAGCCATGGCCCTGACATCTACTCTGACACACACCCGATCACAACCCCGCACCTGAGGGTGTTCCAGGCATGTTTCACTGCCCTGGGGACTCCCAAGAGATGCCTGAAGACAACCGGCTGAAGTGGAGACCCCCCCACCCCCCACCCCGTGTCTGTTCCTGCTCCACAGCTCGCAGCCGAGACACCAGGGAGCCTCTGGGGGCGCTGGAGCGCACTCCCGTCGTTCTGCAGCCGGGGCCGGAGATGCTGGGTGCCGGCCGCAGCGCCAGGCTGCGGGAAGCAGGTACGGTGCCTCTCCCGGTGGTCTCCTTGCTCACATCCTCAGGTGAGGTCACACCCAGCTTTGGAACACAGAGGGGGCGGCACGGAGCCAGCGCTGGGCCCTGGCAGCCTCCCCTGCTGGCCCGCGCGCGGCCCTCTGCCGCCTTCAGCTTCCCCTGCCCCGGGAGCTCCCGGCCAGTGCGAGGTTCTGCCCGGCACCTCAGCCTTTGCGCCTTCTGTGTGGCTTTCACTTAGTTTTTGTGGGTGCGAGGTCATTCTAGCGAGTGCAGTTTCGTAGGGAACAGCAATGGTAACAGGGCTACTGTGAGGCATCCGGGAAAGCGCACAGCGCCCGCTCAGTCACCCTGAGCCGACGCCCGTGGCCAGCGGGGCTGCTTCCCATCTGTGCCCTCGCAAGCGCTGCCACGCGTGCTCAGGTGCGCTGGCAACAGGACGGGCCTGTCCCACAGATACGAGTGCTTCTGTTGCGGTTTGGACAAACTGCTCATCTGCGAGGTCCCTGGGGGCAATGCCGAGTCCTGGGAGTTCCAGGCAAGAAGAGGGCCTGCCTGTCTGCATCCAAGCCAACATCACTGCAGCGTGGACAGGCAGAACCCCTTAGCCGCGTTCGCCGCGCCACGTTTGAAAACAAGCTGAGGCAGAAGTGGGAGAGCTGAGGCACTGGTTTCCAAACTGTTTTGCAGATCCTCAGACCGACATTTTCAACCCACGAGGAAATCTGAAGCAGGTGAGTGACTGCTTGTGCTGCTGGGTGTGCACTAAGGGGAACATGCCAGGCGTCCCCCAGGACCTACCATCTTGAGCCACGGCGATGTTCCGGGTGGAAGCCGCACCTGGAGACAATGGGCCAGTGTCGTTTCAAAGCGTTAATTTTCCAAATTTTGACTCCTATAAAATCTGGAAGCAACAAGAACGTATCCATTGCCAGTTTGGACGAGTTCTAACCGGTTGCAAGAGAAGAGAAACGCAGATGAGGGCCCGCTCTGAAGCACGTCGTCTGCTGTGTGGGCTCGTCCTCGTGGCGACAGTCAGCCCACAGCCAGGGGCCCTGGTGTCCTTGGAAGCCCGGGACACGGAATCTTGGGCACCTCCCCGATGTCCCCACTTCCCCGAACCCCGCGGCTTCCCCAGGAGGTTCCTGCGCACGTGGAGAGGGGAAGAGTGCTGCTGTGAGACGCCGAGGGGGAACCCGTGCAGAGGGAGAAGGGTTTCTAGGGAATTCTCTCGGGCGCGGTGGACACACTAACAGGGAATGACGGACTCTGGTGTGTCCTCACGGCCATCCTGTTGGCCACCCACTGCCGCCAGTGCCTCTGAGCATGTTTGGGCCTCCAGGATCGCAGCACAAAGGATTCTAATGAGCTCTAGTCAAGCACTTGCCAGACATTTCCAGGGACACCTTTTTGAGTGTGACACTCATTAACATTCTAGCAAAAATGCACCCCGCAAACATGAATACCCGGACACACAGGCTCAAGGAGGGGTCAGCCACTCGGCACAGGGAGCCCCACTGAACATGCAGCACTCTGGTCCC